>NW_026453221.1:0-613116 GCF_025200985.1 Drosophila gunungcola | reverse complement strand
ATTGCCTAAGCACATCCCTTTTGGATCCCCAAACCAATCGAATACTTAGTGGCTACGCGCATAGTTTGTCCTCGCAGCACTTTCAAAAAATGGGATGATGGTACGGAGACTCCTGGCAGGGATATCGAATTTAATTGAGCTTAATATGAATGGATTATCTATATTACCAATTATAACATCATTGATAAAGAGCAAGCTCGCTATCGAACGGCGATCTTCTAGACTGCAGGAATGCAGTAGGCAACATTGGCTAGAGTAAGCTGGCAAAGGTTCCGAAAAGTTTAACGGCTGAAGTGCAAATTTTAGGTACTTTTTCTGCAGCCTCTCAATTCTATTGATATGAACAACACTTGACGGGTTCCAAATAAAGGAAGCATATTCCACTCTTGAACGCACAAATGCTGAGAACACTGTCAGTCGTGAGTATGGGTCCTTAAAAAGTATAGTAATCCGAACATTGCATATGCCTTCGGCAGAACATGGTTCATATGGTTAATAAACAAAAATTTACTGTCCATAATCTCAGTAAGTGCAGAGAGTGAATGGTTATTGATAACATATGTAGAAAGAATATTTAAGATACATTTACTATAGCGAACAACATAACATTTATTTAGCTTGAGAGGTAAATTGTTCTAAATACACCATAAACTGATTTAGTTCAAGTCCGATTGTAGCAAAGAACTGTCATTTAAGGAATTCACTGGCATGTATATTTTAAGGTCATCCGCATTAAGAAGATACTTGGCAGATTGAATGCAGAAACAAATATCATTAATGAAAATAATGAAAAGAGAACTGCCTTGAGGAAGACCAGAGGTCAAAGAGGTTAGAAACAAACCCGCTGACTTCAACATAATAGGATCGGTTTGCCAAATAGGAAGAGATCCAATTTAGAAAAGAGCCGTGAATACCAAGCTTAAAAAGTTTTGCTTGCAAGGCAGAGTGAGAAACCTTATCAAAAGCCTTGGCAAAATCAGTATAAACTGTGTTCACTTGGGAATGTAACTCAAAGGCTTGTATGCAATGTTTCGCGAAAATAGCTAAATTCGAGGTAGTAGAACGGGCAGGCATGAACCCGTGCTGATAAGGGTCAATATAAGTACGTATCAGGAAGGATAATTTTTTAACTACAATTCTCTCGAATAGCTTTGCAATATTGCTAATTTTAGCAATCGGCCTGTAATTAGAAACCTCAGACTTGCTTCCGCCTTTATCATATGAACCGGTAGAATTTTGGCGATTTTCCATCTAGAAATAAATTTTCCCTGAAGTAGCGAAGACGAGAAGATCATCTTAAGGGGTTGAGAAGAATGTGATACAATTTTTTAAGAAAAAATGAAGAAACTCCATCAATGTCAGGCTAAATGGAGTCGTCAAATTGCAAAATAGCTTCAGAAATGTCCTCAACATTAATTTCAAGGGTACCAATAATTCAAATTTCTGGAATGTTATTTAGAATTTGCTGGTCATTGCAGTCACAAGCAGGCTCAAAATTGGCCGAAAAAAAGAAAGCAAATAAGTTTGCAATATTTGTCCCAGAACTAGCGGTAGTATTGTTATATGACAGAGTTGACGGTATGGAAGAGTAAGATTTCTTTGAATTAATAAAACTCCATTTGGATTTGACTTTAAGCTATTTTCAATGTCGGATATGTATTGATTATATAGAAATTTTTTAAGAAACTCAAATTCCCTCTTATATTGTCTATATCTATCACGATTTAATGGATTATCCCAACTAATGAACCGTTTGTAGAACTTATATCTTAGATTTTTATATTTCTGGAGACCTTTTTATACCAAGGAAGCCTATAGGAACCCCGTACCTTAATTGAACGAGTGCTGTCAAGAAAATTTTTTAAAGCGACAAGAAAGTTATTGTAATTGGTCTCAATGCAAGCATTTGATAGCAAGGAAACCCAATCCATAGACGTGAGGCATTTACGGCAACCAAGCTGGCATGATCAAAATTATACATAGGAATAAAGCTAACAACTGGTAAGAAATTATAAAATTCAATATTAAAGCATAAGGGCTTATGAAGAACATCACAACTAGAAATACTAAATTCAGCAAGGCTTACCGAGGAATGAACAATAGAATTGATGAATATTAAATCTAGTAGCCTATGCAAATCATTAAAGTTATAATTTATTTATTATTCATCGATAACAATATTTAAATTTGGCTGGTGTACATTGCCAGGCACCATAGCATGGGATTGCGGATCACATAACCATACAACAGATCCCAAATTAAAATCTCCTGTCACAACAAGACCAACAGAGTCATCTATGCTGGCATGTAGGCTGGCAATGTTATTCATATGCGCCTGATAAAGCGTAAAGTCACTTCCAGGGGGAATATAAGAAGCAACTAATTCAGTCTTCCCAGACAATCCAGATACCTCAACAGCCAACTGGTCCAGAAGAGAGTCCTCGTTTGAAAGTACGGCGGACTGCCACGATGACGCCTCCACCTCTCTCGCACTTCATTCTGCTGAAGTCTCTATCCTTGCGATAGACATGGAATAAATTAGTATCGAAGAAGTTGGGGTTGAGCCAGGTTTCAACCAATATTATTATATAATAATCGCTGTTGGAAGTACTAATGCAGAGGGACTGAGTTTTGGTTCTCATTCCAGATATGTTTTGAAAATAAATTTTAAGGCAATTAGTTCCAATTCTTTCGACTGATGAATTCTCAGAAACTGTTGCCATAGTTTCATAACGGAAGTCTTGAAATGGTATCGTAAAATCCACATGCGGCCTTTTCCTCGCAAGTCCAAAAAGGCCATTCAGAGCCGTACGCAATATTCCAGTCCGGATACGAATTGGTAGTGGAAGATTATCATTACGAAGGTTATAGTTGCAATCCATTCGCACAATCGTAGAAGACCAACTTGCATATACTTCCAGAGTCGATGAGGGCCCTTGGGAGCGCAACGCAGATAGCTCATCATCAAAGAGAGGCAACAGAAGAGAAACTTGTGGAGAGTGCAAGAGTCCGTAAAAATGTAAGATTTTAAAATCCCCCGTTGGCAACCATGAGGAAGTGAGCGGAACTCCAAAAACACCAGTAAGCCATCCAAACGTCGGCCGGAGCGCCGATGCAGCGGGAGCTGAAGGGAGCGCAACTCGGAAGAGAGCGCTGTATAGAAGCGGACTCTTTTCAAGTAAGGAGCTGCCTATAGAAAAGGGCAAAGTCATCCGATTTTGTTGTTGTTGCAAATATGGGTGCGAAGAGAGTGATAATTCAACGCAATCGCTCAGCCATCCAAGAATAAAGCGAAGCAGCGAGGCAGCGGGAGATGGATAGAGCGCCAATATGAGGAGCACGCTACTATCATATGCATTGGGTACATCAGAAAAAACAGCCGTCAAGAGCGACTGAGTGTATGAAGCTGCATGATGATGAGAGAGCGAAACTCCGAAGAGAGCGCCGTATTATTGTTGATGCGAAAACAGCTGCGGCTGCGCGCCTTGATTCGAAAGAACGGTGTAGAGGGCGAGCGGCCTAAGCACCAGCTTATGCATTTGTTGTTGGTGATGAAGTTGAGAACTGCAGTTATAAATGATGCACGAAAGTGAACCAATAATGACGTCAGAGCCAGTGACGTCGATTACTGGGAGTTTTTTGATGGAAGCTTGGCAGGGGTAGATGTACGCAATGGTTCACCACCCAATGTGTCCACCACGGTCGACTCCAAGTGCTCTCTCTCCCTGTGGATGAATCGGGTCACCTTAACTGATTGTGGCCAGAAATTACCGCTGAAGACAGTCTGAAAATACTGCTCCCGGACTCCAAGCTTTTAGTTAATGAACTTCAGTGTGCTAAGATCTTCCTCTTTTTTTGTTAATGAATAGCATAATATGCTGTCAGAATTTACTTTTAACTTGTCAGAAATAAACTTGCACAGCGCCAAAACTTTGCCAATTTGCAAAAATCTTTTGCTGGGCAATACTGCTTCTTGTTGTTACGATTCTTTTTATTTTTCTTGGAGACAACCGTAAAGCCCTCATTGGGAGGGTTATGGTCTGACACAACGGGATTGGTATGATGGGAAGTAGATGAAGCCGGAGGTTTATTGGCAACTTTTGCCTTCCTCCGCTTGTTGGTGTTAACATTAGCCGGGGCATCCACAGATTCGGGAAAAGCGATTTGAAACTTTGTATTTAAGTGCAAGTATAGGCTTTTAAGTTCACGAAGTTCTTCAATGATTTCGTCTGTTTTAGAGTGCGAATCATTGCTCACTACGCAGCTATCACATTGCCATAACAGATTCGGCATAATAGTTAGCAATTTTATTGCCTCTTCAGGCAAAGTACGATGACAAAGCGATGAACATCGAACCGCCTCAAAACCGCGAAGTTGCGCATGCGTAACGGCAACATTGCACTCAGAGCACGTAAATGGACTCATAACGAAATGAAAAACGCGTCTGCTCGCAACGAAAGCTGATCAGAGACTTGTTTTGTACTAAAACGAAAAATAAAATGTTGACAATAAGTCTATGATACCTGAGGTGGTTTTGGGTAGAAATTTCATGGAAGCTTCCTTTTAAATTCAGACTTAAGAACTTTAAAAATGAAATCTGTTAAAAATGTATCAAAAAATTACCCAAATAATTTTGTTAAAAATCTGTCATTGCTCATTTCTGAAGACGAAGATAAATTGAAATTATCTAGTAAAGTTGTTAATAGGAAACAAAGTGTTGATAGTGAAACAACAAGTCAAACAGTTATTAGACAAAATATTGAAACAACAGGTCAAACGGCTATGAGACAAAATAGTGAAATAACAGGTCAAACAGTTATGAGACAAAAAAATGAAACAACATATCAAACAGTTAATAGACAAAATAGTGAAATAAAAGATCAACAGTTAAGTGATAAGATAGTAAAAAAACAGTTCAAACAGTGCTGACATATGGCAGTGGAACAACGAATCAAACTTTTATAAAAGAAGCAAAAGCTCAGAAAAAGAACTCGACATATCAAGTCAAATAATTGGAAATAGTTACATTAAAGCAGTTCGTCCTTTTTTTTTAATCACATCAAGAACACGAGGCTTGGTTTGGGTAAGAAGAATCCAAAAAGGTAAATATTAAACTTTTCTAACACAAATGCTTTCTAGATTAATTTTAATTGGAGGTGGTGGTGGCTGTAGGCATGCATATATTTGGTGAATCTAAAATGAAAAGGTGATTATAATATTTCTGTTTTATAAACAATGTATACTATTAAGTTTTTGTCTATGATGCATAGATAACAAAACAACGGAATTAAATTAATCCAATGTTGGAAAGAAGTGTGTTTCTTGCGAAAAAGAATACAAAACGAGTGGAAACACATCAAATCTCTTCGAACATCTCAAGCATGTCCATCCAGCATTGAACGTTGGAGATTTGGCCGTGTCCTCATCAATGATTAATGCTTTCGTAAATACATCCTATGAACGAATTCTCGTCGAAAGTTATTAGAAAATGAGATGACCGTCTTCAGAAATTCCTTAGACGATTTCGTAGATGATACCGTAGATGATTCCGTACTGCATGCCAGAGCAGCCACCACCACTTCAAAACCGTCAATCTCTATTTCAATTTGTTCAAAAAAACATTGAAGAAATGCCAAAAACCAAATAAGGTAGACGCGATTGTTGACTTTGGACAATATTTAAATTTGAAGCATACAGATGAAAATGTAGATCCCCTACAATACTGAAAGGTAACTATACCAGCTTGCAGATAACAAAAAACATAATAAACATTTCTTTAATTTCAGCATAATGATTCTAATGTGAAACACATCGTAACAAAATTTTCATGTGTACCCGCAACCTCTACTGAGTCAGAGCGTATGCTCAGCAAGGCTGGACTCATAATTAGTAAGCGCAGGGCTTCGCTTAAGGCAAACATTGCTGACAAACTGCTATTTTTGCAACGAAATGCATGGACAGAATAATAAATATTTTTGTTACTTAGTTTTAGACTTGAATTTTCTTCTTTTGTTATTCAGTTCCTTACATTTCTTATACCAAACTGAAATGGATTTTGATTTCAAATATTTTTGGTTGAAGTTTTTAGTACTTTTACCAAAAATATGTATAATATATGATATATACCTACATTTGAAAGAGCCTTTAATTTTAATTTGTTTAAAAAACCATACAAAAAAACGGTAATATCGATAGTATCGAAGTTTTGCTCTCAAAACATCAAAAATATCGAATGGGGCAACTTTCGATAGTTTCCCAGCTCTTCCGCTAGGGCAATATGAATTCCTAAGAATGCCAATGGGTATAAAAAATGCACCATCTGTTTTTCAACGTTTTGTTAATAAAATATTTGAAGATATGATAAGAACCAACATAGTCGAAGTTTACATGGATGATACAGGGTGATTTTTTAAGAATTTTCCTACTTAAAAAAAAAAAAAAAAAAAAATTAGAAAATTGAATGAAATCTTGATTTGAATCGATAGTATGGTCAATATAATTTATTGTTTAAAGATAATTTCATTTAAGTGCTGGCGGCTGCCTTAAATGCTCCATCCGCTTAGCCCTCTTGGACACTGGCCGCTACAGCTGCGTTGTTTTCTCCATTTCGCACATCACATGAACGTATTGATGGCTTAATTTCCAATAAGGTAAATTTGGTGCGAAATTTCATAACACCCAGAATAGCCGACAGAGAAGGTCGACGAAACTGTCCATAAAATCGAAGAAACGTGCGATGAACTTTCTTAACCGAGCACTCATTTTGCAACCTTTGTTCGTTTGTTAGACGATTCATGGTTGAAGTATAAGCCCAGCTGAATATAATAACCAGGGTTACAAGACAAAAACTAGCGTTAACTGTAAAAACAAGGGCTTCCAAAAAGAAAGTTGATAAAAAAAACACCATTTATTCTGAAGGTTCGCGACGTCGAGACTTTCGGGATTTGAGTTTGGCATCCCACCCGAAAAAATAGAGTCCTTCGACAAGTAACCGTCGGCTCGGAGGGGAAGTTGTCTAGAACTAGCTGCCTGCCTACACGAACTGCACTGGAGAATTCCGGCGTATGCCTGATCGTCCTGCAAGAATTTGCAGGTCCTGGAAGGCCCGGAAAGACGAAAGGCATATGCATTGAGAGCACAGCAGTTCTCCGCTATATTCCCAGAACGGCAGCTTACCGAATCGAGCGTTAGCTCAGCAAGGAGCGGAGCCAGTCAACATATCCGGAAGCAGAGCAAGGGCAACGAGGACACCAAGGGCGACGAACAAAGAGCGCCGTGCGAGCAGCCGTGGACTGCGTTGGCGGCTTCCGGCGTACTCATGAACCGTGAGGTAGAAACTAAGCCGGCGTACGGTGCTACCGGCCGGGACAGAGCAAGGGACAGCATAGCAGGCGACGGAGACATCATTCAGAGCAGTCATAACCAAGCAAGCCGTTCAACGTGGGAAGGAACCGACGGCGGAGCATGTGCGTTTCCACTGATCAATAGGGTGGTCACGTTTATATAAATTTGGTGGGACGAACACATACATCTTCTGATCTAGCCGTACAATATTCGTAGCGAACACATAAACAACAAAATCAGTTAGTTACACTATATACAACGAAGTCAACGAGTACCCAAGAGGTATTAGTAGGGTAGTTGTAGTAGTCATTTAACTTTAGAGCATACAGCAAGCCAAAGTGTATATGTTCAGACCGTGGTAATTGTTTTACGTCTAAGGATTTTAAAGAATTCAAGAAGGAGAACAATGTACAACATAATAAAATAGCCACAGGATTACCTCAAGCAAAGTTGAAAGGATTAACAGGAGCCTTGGGCCGATGAAAGCTAAATTAGTAGATAAAAGATACAGTCATCCTTTTTGGAATAGACAGAAAGGCTAAGGAATATAAATAAGGAGACTACGTAAGTGGTAAAAAACTGGGAAATTGGTTCCCAAACATAAAGGACCTTACATGATGTCAGATTTTTATTAAAAGATGTAGAGGATTTTAACTAGCACGTATTTATTACCAATGTGTTTGGAGTGATCAAAATTTAAAATACTGGTTACAAAATACAAAAAAAAAAATAAAAATATTAATATGAGTTAAACAATGTATATGTATTATATAAGTAAAGAAAGTAAGAAAACGGTTTTATTACTTATGGATCTGGTGATCAGTTTTAGGTGGCTAAGTTTTCTTTTATATTTAATATCCACCAAGTGTAACTATTACCTGTATGTAGTCCTAGTATAGCTGTTATTTATAGCCGTAAGTTGTTCGAATGTACGATAGTACACGATATGTTGTAAAGTTGTCAAGCTTGCAACGACAAACTAATGTCATTTTGGTGATTTAATATTAAGCGCTACCAACTTCAAGTGATATGCTAAGAACGACGCCAGAAAAGGGGATTTCAATTTATCGAGGGAGATTGACTGATTCCGCGTGCACTTAAAAGTATTAAATAAAAAGAATATAACTCCTACAAATTTTTCTTTGTATTTGAATCTTTAATTTAAAATAATCTGATAGTCCATTTCAATCTTTTAAAAGATATTGCCTGTATTTTTTCTTGAGTTGATTTTTGTATTTATTGCAGATCTTAAGCACTAGAAGCGCAATCAGAATAATTGTTATTCCTAATAAAAACTATTTCTTCTAGTATCTGAACTTCATTTATTACATTTGTCTACGCACTTGGCGCTATTTTTTGACCATAGTGTCCCGAGGATGTGACGTAGAGGCGCTTACAACATCCATTTGCTTCGGTGGGCCTTCGTTCTTGCTCGACTCCGAAAATAATTGGCCTGTAAATAGTCATTTCGAACTGCCGGCGGATATAGTGTCGATGGAGCTACGGCGATCGGCACTAGCTCTTGTAGTCAGCCCAGATCCAATTTATTTTCTTCAGAAAATAGAGTCATTTTCATCGCAACTGAAGCTTCTGAGATTGTTCGTGTGGGTTTTCCGTTTTATTCAAAGGTGCTGAAAGGTGTCGAAGCCCTTTGAAAAAAGTATTTCGCCAAGAAAACTGGATTTTGGTTTTGAGAAAATTGTTGAAGTTATCTAATTTCACGAATTCAGGGACGACATAATTAAAATAAGGAAAAATAAACCGGTAGCAACGAATATTGAAAAGCTAAACCCTTTTATTTGGGAAAATAAATTAGATTGGTGTTCCTCGACATTGCTACGAGTTGGGGGTCGGTTATTGAATGCTCCTATCCCGTACGATGTCAAATTCCCGTTGTTTCTCTCTAAAAGCTTATTGTTCGTCAGATCCTATGTGTCATACCTGCACGTTACGAACTGTCACGCTGGCCCATGAGCTCTCGAAAGTTTCTACGCGACAAAACCATGTTCTCAAGAAGTCTGCCGACAAACAGTTTGGTCTTGCATGCGCTGCTTTTGCTGCAAGCCGCAACTTTTGACGCTAATTATGGGGAACTGGCCAGCAGATAGACTTCGAGCTCTCCGCTCGTTCAATATCTGTGGCGTTAATTTTCGTGGTCCCTTCATGACACGTATCGTATCCGTGGTAAGCCACCGTACAAGTCGTACGTGGCCTTGCTCGTCTGTTTTGCGTCCAAAGCGGTCCATTTAGAATTAGTGTCTAACCTCACCACTGATGCGTTCTTGATGGCATTTCAAAGGTTCGTGAGTCGTCGCGGGATTCCGGAGAAGGTGTGGTGCGACAACGCCACCAACTTTGTCGGCGCAGATCGCCACATGAGAGAGTTCCGAGCCCGTCTGGAGCAGGGGGCGGTATCGAAACATTCGCATAAAAAAAAGATGCGAGTTTGCGTTTATACCGCACAGAGCACCGCACTTCGGCGGACTATGGGAGGCAGGTGTGAAATCTGCAAAACCCCTGTTCTTTGGGACGGTAGGCCAAGACCTCTTGACCGCGGAGGAGCTCGGAACTCTCCTCACCAGAGTGGAGGCCGCGTTCAACTACAGGCCCCTCGGAGCTCTAAGCAGCGACCCGAACGACGGCGAAGCCCAGACCCCCGGTCATCTACTCATCGGCGGCCCTCTTCTGGCCCAACAATCAACGGCGCTCCCGGACCAGATCAGCCTGACTTGCTTGCGACGGTGGCGAGGTGTCTCGTCTCTCAGGCACAGGTTTTGGCAGCGATCGTCCCGGGAGTACATCTCCAGCCTCCAGCAGCGGTCCTAGTGGCACCAGGGGGAGCCCAACATCGTCGTGGGAGCGCTCGTCATCGTCGCCGAAGACAACCTTCCAACCCAGCTGTGGAGGATAGGCCGAGTGGTAGCGATGCACGCCGGCGCCGATAGCAAGGTTCGCGTGGCGGACGTCAGGACGCAGGAGGGGGAGTACTGTAGAGCAGTCTACCGACTGGCCCTGTTGCCCGCTCTGAGCTGAAAGACGTCGTCCCTTCAGAGGGGGCGGAGTTTGCGCATTTGGCGCCATTATATGAATTAAATTGAAGTTACAATTTGTAGGAAGAGTGCGGGAGCCCATAAAGCTTTCGTTCGTTCGCTCTTGCGAATCCGCCCCGTCTCTCGCCACCTTAGCATAAAATAGGTTCTAACAGAAATTTTTGGAATATTTAATTTAGTGATGATTTGAACTCCATCGATACCACTCGCTTTCGTCGTCGCAATTTTCGCTAAATTTTACACAAGTTTTTTCACAATTAAGCTCACCGTTCCTACTGCAGTCACAAAGTTTCGGGTTTTGTTTATTAATACAAAATAGTGTTTCCAACATTAGCAGAAGTATTTTCTACTGGACTGTTTCTTGCCCATTTTTAATTTTGTTTCGTTTTGTATTGTAATATTATAATAAAAAATTCAGGATTTTATTTATATTAATATTTTAGCGCATTAAGATCATTTTTTATAATTGAACAATATCCCTACCGATTTTATGCAGGAATGAAATCGGGTTGCATTCTAAAAAGTTCTGCAGTTTTTACAAAAATTAATTTTAATAATTTTTTTTTTGTGTAATCTGCTTCCGCAGTGATGGAAAGAACGGTCCTATGCCCTTCGCACTTATATGGTCGTCTCGTCGGATGTCTTCTTGGTGATCCTACGGGGATATAAATGGCGGCCGATATGCCCTTCACGTAGGGTCATCTGGTCCCGCGGAGGTGCAGGTGACGGTTTGTCAACCACACTAAATGTTTTGCATGAAATTTTAATGTTTTGTAGTTAGATATGATTTTAGTTTTTTTTCGATAGTGGAGTAGATTGTGGTGAGTTCGTGGAAGTTGTGCGCCTCTGGGTGAATTTTTATTTTAATATATCCAATTCCTAGGATAATTTATTGCTGTTTCATTATGGCCGCTGCGAAGTCAGCTGTCACGTCCCATGCACTCTGGCTAGCTAGCATCGCTGGAACCAGGGTTTCGGCTTCCACACTGACCCCCGTGATGTCCTCCCGGTCTTGGCGATCGTGATAAAAGCTGTGGCACTCAAATCTCTTAAGGTAGCTACGGAAGCAGCCATGTCCGCTGAACAGCTGTAGGATTCTACCTCGCCATGCTTTCGGTTTATCCTAATGTGCGGGATGAGTCTATGCGTCCAGCGGCCTTGTCAAACCTGAATTGCCACCTGTTGATGCACCTGTCTTTGGCTCTAAGCTTCGTCCCTTACTCTGGGTTCTACAAGCTCGCCTCATATCTCCTTGGCCTCGCGCACCATTCCGCTGCATCGTCAGACACTGTCCTGAAAGTGCAGGTTACTCGCAGTGCGCACTGGCGTTAAGTGGCTTTCACTCCTCGTATATACGAATTGGTATCCCGAACTGGTGAGGTGAGTGTCCACCTTTGATTTCTTAGCTTGGTGCGGATTCTTCTGTGCCGACCAAGTCAGCCACCATCACATCAGTGTTTTTAGGAACTGTTGTAATCCTTTAGCACCAAGACAAATAACACACTGAGATTGGTTTTATATTTTAGTTATTATTTTATGAGCTTTTAATAACACACGCCACATGCACAGGAATCGTGAAAAAAGGAAAGAGGAAAATTCAAATGTGACCAGATTATAGGTCTGATCAAAATACTAAATTCAGTGTTGTGTTATGTTATTTTTGATAATAGGGCTCTTCAATACGCCCCCCTAAAAACAACATTTCACAACGTTAAACCAAACTTAAAGTTCAATAGTTACTTCATTACTTATTCTAATGTGGCTAGTGTGCATTCTGGGAAGGGTTACAATATGATCCAGCATTTGCTGCAAGGATTGGGGAAACCCAGATAAAACCCAACCAGATCATTATACGTACTTAATACAATAACTATGATATACAAAATTTAAAATTAAAAAGGAACTTCAATTACTCAACTTAGTTAGATTATTTTTGTTTGTTTTTCAATGTTTCCTCATCGATTAACATAAATCAAATTAAACTTTAGATAGGTACTTCAGTTTAACGAAAGGTTATTCTTCTTGGTGTAGTCCCAATTGCCTTCTTAATAACGAGAATCTTTAAGGGGGTAATGGTTTCGTGAAGATGTCTGCCAGCTGATTCTCTGTAGGAATATACTTAATAGAAATAATATTATTCTCTATTTGCTCTCTGGAAAAATGATACTTTATATCAATATGTTTTGACCTCTTATGACAAGACGGATTGCTGGCTATGCTTATACATCCCTGGTTATCTTCAAACATCTTTATTGGCTTATCAAATTTAATGTAAATGCTTTCTAAAAGAGACTTCAGCCATAATGCTTCTCTTACAGCTTCAAACAATGGCAGAATTCTGTCTCTTTGTATTCCAACAAATTAAATTTGAATTAAACATTTTAAAAAGGTAACCAGATGTACTTTTTCTGTCATTTTCATTTCCACCCCAATCTGAGTCGACATAGCCAACAAATATTTGTTCGTAATTTATATTTTTCTTGAAAATAAATTTTAAATCAATGTTTCCTTTAAGATACCTTTAGACCCTTTTTAAAAATTGCCATAGCTCTATATTATTTTTGTTAGTTACTTAGGATATTCACAGCAGTAGCTATATCAGGACGTGTACAAAGTATTTGTCGTCTGCATTTAACATTTCATAATCTAGTTTAGACGGAAGCGGAGTATTTACAGACTTGCAGTCTTCCATGTTAAGCTTATTTAAAACCTTTTTAATATACGCAGATTGGCTTAAAGATATCTGATTTTGGCCAATTTCTATTTTCATTAAAATAAAGTAACGTATTTCACCCAAGTCAGTCGTTCTAAATTTTGTCATTAGGTATTGCTTAAAATTGTTTAATACTTTTATATCTGATGTTGCTATTACTAAGTCATCCACATATAGTAAGACATAAATATTTTTCTTGATATCGCCTCTATCTTGAACATATATGCAACGATCAACGGGTGAATTTTTAAATCTACATTCTTTTAATGCCTGCTCAAAAACTTCAAACCAGCATCTAGCTGCTTGTTTGAGCCTATTTAAAACATCTACAATGTTTTTATTTTCAGGCTTTTAACAATACTCCATGTCTTATTTAATTTATGAGCAGAGAGTTCGACCTTGATAGCTTCAACCCATAAAGACTTATCTTTTCTACTTTGTACTTCATCAAATGAATAAGGAACTTCATTAAAAACAGTGTGGGCATTCATTATAAAATTATTTAGACTTAGATCATCTTCACTATAAGATATGTGTGGTCTATTTTTCAATCTTTCCCTTGTTCTAGTTATATTGTTAGCTTTATTACCAATTTCATTTGTTGAAATTGTTCTAGGCTGCTTTCCTTCCTTACTCTCATTCAGGATACTGTTGTTATCGCTATCCTTACTTTCGTTCAGGATCTCTTGTTCAAAACTCTCATTTTGAACACTTTTATTTACGTAATCCTTACTCTCATTCAGGATTTTTAGTTTAAAATGTTCCGTACTCTCATTCTGGAAATTTTCATTTACGTTATCCGTACTCTCATTCAGGAAATCTTGTTCAAAATATTCCATACTCTCATTCTGGAAATTACATTCAACACCTTCTTTACTTTCATTCAGGGGCATACTTTCCTTACTCTCCTTCAGAAATTTAATTTTCTTACTATTATCCTTACTATCCTTACTATCATTCAGGATTTCACTTTTAGTAGCTCTAGAGTTAACCATATTTGTCTCATCTACAACTACGTCTCTGGCAACCATAAATTTCACATTTTCAATATCCGATACCTTTAAGCCATTTGGTTCGTACCCGACAAATACAGTTTTAAACGATTTATCGTCAAATTTCCGTTTCCTAATCTTGTTATGCACATAAACAGTCGAACCAAATATTTTTAAATATTTCAAAATCGGCTTTCTATTATGCCACATTTCATACGGCGTTGTTTCGCGATCTCCAAGTGCTTGGAATCCTATTTATTAAATAAGTTGCCGTCAACACCGCTTCACCCCAAAAATATTTATCTAGTCTGGCACCATTTACCATAGCACGAGCCTTTTCAGTAATTGTTCTGATCATTCGTTCTGAAACTCCATTTAAATGTGGAGTATATGGTACAGTCAAGTGGTAACTAATTCCTTTCTGAACGCAGAACTCACGCATATCATTAGATAAATACTCCCTACCGTTGTCAATAGATTAACAATTTTAAGATTAAAGTGTGTTTCAATTTTTGCCACAAAATCCTTAAACATATTATACACATCCGACTTATGTTTTATTAAATAAGTGACGCAATAATGGGTAAATTGATCCACAAAAATTAATTTTTATCATCAATAGTTGTTGCTGTTATCGGACCACAGACATCAGAATGAATAACATAAAGAGGTCTATTTATATGCTCTTTAATTTTATATTTAGAAAATCGTAATCTGGCTTGCTTTCCATTTAAACAAGCTTCGCATATATCCTCATAAGGATTAACATTATCAAGTGGACGATTATCATTAAATAAATTCTTTATTTTATTTCCAACATTTTTCCTTTACTTATATGACCCAACCTTTCGTGCCATAGTTTATATAAATCTGTATTTTTCGAATTAACTTTATATGCTTTAAATACAATAACTGGCATATTGTACGCACCTGTGCTTTCAGCAATCGTGACACCGTTTTTGTTCAATTTAACTCCATTTTCGTCGAATACTACTGTTACTCCAGCCTCTTGTAGCCCTTTGACCGATATCAGGTTTTCTGCAACTTCTCCGCAGTACAGTACGTCCTCCAGCGTTATCTGATATTCATTTTTCAGACGGACCACTCCTCGCTTTGTTGCGAAGATATACTCCCCATGCTTAGCAACGGCAATTTTTATTGGAGATTCCAGATCAGCATGGTCCATAAATAAAGCCTCATCGTTTATGAGGTGGTCGGTAGCATCCGAGTCAAGAATAAAATTCACGTTCACTTTTGAATTATTAACATTTTTATATACACTTTTCAGCATGAACGCGAAGCCTGGCTTTGTGGTTGCAGTGTACGATCGTTTGTTATTCTCTTTGTTATTTTCAGTATTTATTTGTTTATTATAGCCGAAACAATCTTTTTTCATGTGTCCTAGCTTTCCACAATGATGGCATTTTATTTTACTTTTTGTTTCATATTATACGGTTTGCGTGTATTACAATTTGTATTATAATTTTTTTGTTTAAATTTATAGCTATTATTGTTTTTATTATTGTTTTTATAGTTATTGTTAAATTTAGTTTTAGCCTCAGCCTGCATAACCTTTCTACTAGTGTCGTTATTAGCGTTTTTAATTTTTACGTAAACGGTTCCTTACAAACGCGAGCGTTATATTTTCCTCTGAAAGTGTCTCTATTGCTGTAAATACCCCGTCATATGATCCTGGCAATGTGAGCAGCAAATGCGAGATTCTATCCATTTCGTCCATTTTAGCCCCCGACGCTAAAAGTTCACCAACTAGTTCATCAAAAATAATAAAGTGGTTCACTAGTGCCATCTCACTCTTGAGTTTAAGCGCCAACAACCGTTTCGCGCACAGATAACTGCGACGCAATACTTTTTCGTTCATACACGGAATCCAGACTTCTGAGAATTTCGCGTGCTGTGTTGTCGCTCGTTCTGCGAAATTCAAGAAGGAGTCACTCAAATGCTCTTTCAATATGTTTTTAGCGCTCCTCTCTGCCTTAACCCAACTTTCATCTACTTCATCAGGAGTCTTACTATAAATTACTTTTAATATGTCTTGTTCAGCAATAAGTGCTCTTATTCTAAATTTCCAAACTGAATATTTCTCACCGTCAAACGGTTTTATGTTTCGCTTTGATTTGTCCATCATGTACATATATGTATTCACTCGCGTATGTATAAACTGAAAAATAGTTTTTTTTACTTTTAATTTTCTAAACGAACGTGGACTGGGCCCATAACCTGTTGTAATCCATGCACAGGAATCGTGAAAAAAGGAAAGAGGCAAATTCAAATGTGACCAGATTATAGGTCTGATCAAAATACTAAATTCAGTGTTGTGTTATGTTATTTTTGATAATAGAATAGGGCTATTAAATAGGAACGTTTTCTTGGGCCTCCAGAATCCATGCCCTAGTCGTTGGTGTTCCCACGGGTGGATTTCCACCTGAGTGGCTGGCACATGGAGTGTTTTTGTTAAGCAAAGACATTCTGTTTTAAATTGCGTTGCTTAAACAATGCGGGGTTGCATTTTATACCTGCTGCCAGGTTTCATAACTGCCGGTCATTGTGACTCATACGCAGACCACGAAAGCCTCCCACTAGCATTCACATGCGGAAAAACACGTAAATGATGTGCACACTCACAAACGGGCACAATAGTAATTTATAAAAAGACAGTGCTGTTATACCGGCAATCTGAAATGAGAGAACTTAAATAAGAACGGGTTTGCAGGTAAACAAACCACTTGCCAATTTGATGCAGAATGTCGCAAGAGAGTTATGAATGGGCAGAAAAGGATATACGTGCAGTCCTGGCCCTGCTATGAATCGAAAAATACAATAAGTAAACAATAACAAATCAGTAAGAAATTGCTCTTACCATATCATTGTGTAAAGTCTCCATATGCTCAGGGATGGGGGTGGTTCGATATATAAGAGGTCGATTGGCACTGGACGAAAGTGTCGATCAATGGGCAGAAAATACTTGAAATATCGGCATATCGGTCAAACTACAGAACATCACTACCATCAGATGACAACATCACGCTAGGCCAACTGGACACAGTTCGGAACAAAATAATGTGACTAGACGACGAAAAGAAACGTGTTGGGGGGAAACATGTTGGGTGGGCGAATTCGCTCTGGGGAAATAGGATTAATAAACTCAAAAGCTACAAGATAACGAGGATAAAGGCTTGCTAGACGTTCGGTACTTAGAGTTTGAAGTCTCCGAATCGAGACAATCGTATCTGAGGTCCTTAACGCATCACACGGGTAAGTCTAGGCGCTTTGTACAACTTCTGCCTCGATTTGAGCTTGTAGTTTTGCCTGTTGTGTCAGGTAGAGTTGCACAAAAAAATCCTTCGACGAGGAACCGTGGTCTCGGAAGAACTAGATGCATTGCTACAAAAATCGCTTGGCTAGGGACGGCGAACGCCGTATCGTCTTGCGAGAATTGTACAGGTCTTGGAGCGACTATGAGTTGAGAGTCCTGAGAGTCCTAGAATGGCTGCTCACCAAATTTCAAGAGGAAAGGACCCCGGTTTTGAGGATTTAGGCAAGGAGCAGAACCAGGTCATCGTAGCAAGGAGCATAGCGAGGCTGCATTCCCCAATTTTCTGTGCGTTCTTGCAGGTCAATTGGGCGGTCCCGTTTGTATTAATTTGGTATTCGAAGCGAACAGAATAACGAAAAGTCGGTTCGTTACAAGGTTTTTTGCGCTCTTTACTGCAGGTTCCCAGATCCCACCAAAGTGTGGTGCCCTAAGAGGGAGGAATTGGAATTCGATGAAGTCAGAATTGAGTTTGAGTTTGAGTTTTCTTGTCGAACAGAAAATTCATTAAGCCGCACAGTTGGTTAGAGGCGCTCAGAAAATCTCATTAACGCTGCCAAAATTGAATTCCTAAGTCAAATCTGTGACCCCTTGATGCGCACAGCCTTTACGATGAGATAGAGCAATGTGGCGGTATGAACGTTGAGAGTATGCAGGTTCACATATTTGAGCATCATTGAAGATTTGCTGGGAGTGGATGTTGCTCGCTTTCGGGAAGATTGGCATAGTCTGGTCTGCCACCGACCTTAACAAGATCGTGGCCTGTTGAGGTATCTAAAAACGAAATTTTAAAGAGCCTTTAATTACTTGTTGTTATCTTATGAGTCGAAGTTCTTTTGAAAAGGAGTAGTCCTGAAGATTCCATATAATGCATTTAGATGTGTTTTCTTGCTGTTGTTTTCATATAAGAATGTTGGGCCGGCGAACCAAATCGATGAGTCCAGTTCGGTTACCGTGCACCCTCGGGACACAATGTCAGCAGGATTGCATTGAGTGGGCACAAATCTCCATTTGCCGACAGAAGTCAACTCTATATCTCTGATGCAAATGTTGAGAGGGTGACTGAGTGCTGATGGAGCCAAAGAGTACTATTTGCGAGTCTGATCACAAGTAAGATGTTATTGAGCTATTTACGAAAAGTCCTTTTGTTAAAAACCTGAACGAGTAAGTGCGCGGTGCATAAATCCAGTATCGGAAGCGATTGCTTCTTTACAGGGGCAACTCGAGATTTCGATGTCCACAATCGAACGGTGACGTAACTTCGGTACGTACGTAAACGCAACATCCATATGCTCTGACAGAAGAATCACAAAATCAGTGCAGTTGAATATTGCTGATCTGTGATGTATGTACATGTATGTACAGCACTGCAAAACACGGCGCGGTGGCAGTTCCGTACGTGGAAATATTTAGTTGGAACGTTTGTAGGTGATGTGATGTTGTTGTACAAGAAACAGGAAGAGTGTGACTGCATTTGTTGGCATCGAACAGCGACCGCCCAGCCGAAATATGTTTTTTGGAATATTGGCAAGTGAGGTTTGATTTGGTCTAAGGCAACTGAATGATAGAAGACCAAGCAGAAGATCAATTCGACGGAATTTATTATCCGCTCAATGTGTATTGTTCGGTAGGTTCCAACTAGAAACGTCGATTTCTGCGTACCGCTGATACGAATTGTGCTTTATAAAGCGAAATTGCAGTGAGAACCAAGTGATTAATGTTGTTCAAAGAATCTCCTACGAATTCCCAGGTTGATTTTTGCAAGCTTAAGCGAAGTTTTTGGCCGAATTCCTCGTTGATGAGACTAATTTTGGAACCGACATCCAAGAATGCCCTTTAAGGTCTGTACGTTCCTGATTCATCCCTGACTAAAACCATAATTAGCTGCGCGGCTGCTGGTTCTCCGATGGCCGAAAGGTCCTTGTCATAATGCAACATGACTCTTTAATGGGCACTGAGCGATGCAATGATCACTGCCGAGACAATCGATGCAGAGGTCATGTTTTCTAGGAATTCCAAATCGCTCAGATGATTACATTAGTTTGAATGACTAGTCGAGAAACATTGCACTTACATAGCATAAGTGATTGCAAATAAAGATCTTTGTACATAGGAGTGGTTGCGGGTTTTTCCAAGTTGGTCATGGTTACCTCACGAGCGATAGAAGCGATCGAAGTGCGAAGGCGGTAAGAGCGACTAGCTAGAAGAAGGAAACAGTGCGACGACAAATTCAAAGAATTATCGACTAACGATTTTGTATTTTTAATGCAAATTTATAATTTTTCAATAAATAATCTGCGCCAAAATAAAGGGTGAACTATAGAGCGTTTTATATAGCTATTTACTAATTTAAATTAAACCATTAATAGTGAGCAAGTACTGGAATTGAGATCAACGTTCTCTTTCAATGATGGCATGCAACCGAAAGGATTAATTTTGAGCTTTACAGTAATGAATGTTTTTTCATTAGGGCAACAACAAAATAAGATATCAATTTCTGATTCAACAATAATTTAGTGTTTTTTTTGAGCCCCCTAAAACAATTTTACACAAGTCCCTCTCCTGTGGCGTATTAGTTAGCCGATGTTTTTTCGGTGCAACCCTCTACCCCCACAGTCCATTCCTGAGAATAAACGTTCGGATTTTTGAAAATGTGAAACTCCGATTTCCACAGAGCACATCCACCATCCACTTTCCGATAACAGCTGATCTAAACAGCTGAGGGTTGTCAAAACAGCCTCGTTACAGATTAATCCAAGTACCGTTTTGGAGGGACGATGCATCTTGTTTTGACGGTGCTATGATCAAAACTGTCAGGTTGAAAGAGCTAATTTAAAACGAACGGCCCACAGCTTTGATATTTTGCGCAAGACTGACAAGTGGGTTGAATAGAAGACCATGCCATCTTGGGTACCTTTAAATAGTGAATAGAAAACTCTTGCTTATAAAATTAACTCTCAGTTTTCGATTATTTTATCTAGTTTCACAAGGTTTTAAGAGCCTGCCGTTACTTTTCCCCTAAAGATAACATGTTCAATCCCACTTTCTAGTTGTTGCCTGTTATCAGTTTCTGAGTTTTCGAGCTTAAGAAGAACTGTTAAACAGGCAAACAGATCAACTCAACTGATGTTGAGTTTAGTATCACAAGAATGTATAAACGCTATTTTCGACCTGTAAATTACTTTTCAATGACCACAATATATATAGGGATTTGATGACACATTTTTTTTAACACTGGAACAATAAATATTTGAATTATTTTAATTAAATATATATTCTTTTTCTCAAATGTTTAATCACAATTATAATTAATAACAAAATCATTGTACTTATAATACTAAATAGGTTACTAATAGGGGCAGAATTAACACACTTAGAGAGCCTGAAATTAAATTAGACGATTTTTGTACTGCTGCTGGATGATCACTTGGTATAATGAATTTTCAATTAATGAAATTATTAAACCTTTTATTTTGTATTTACCCTTTAAAATGTGAACATTAACAGACATTGGGTTTGCGTTTGATGGTAAGCAAGAATATTTTCCTGAATCAGCAATTCTTGCACGTTGAATCAATAGGTATGATGTTGTTATGTCTCCTTTTTCAGTTATAACGGACACACCTCCTCTTGGTGAATCATAGTTTATTTCCTGCAAACGATCATATATGAAGTAATTGAAACTAATTTAAATATACATGTTATGTCAATCAATAATAAGCTTCGCATTTATATGAGTTAACACCCAAAATAATACAATTTCTCAGACAGAGGAAATGAGTAAGCATTGATTGCACAACAAACAGCAAAGCAATGCCCTCAATAATAGAATTTCCCAAACCGAAGAAGAGAGCATTAATTGCACAACTAACAGCAAAGCAATGCTCTCAATAAAGTTCTAACGAACTTAGCTTGCACCTTTTGGTCAGCGATCGTGGGAATGCAGAATAGCCAATTTCCAAAGTTGATCGAACTCAACTTAGTGCATACAACAAAAACTATAATTAAAATGCACTGGCCAATTACAATTAAGTTTGGCCAACGGCGACGGCGACCAAGAGCAGCAACCAATAATATGAAAGAACGTCAGCAGAAACATCAACAGCGGCAGAGACGGCGGCAGCGATGGAGCGACGCGTAGCTATAAAAACAATTGTCTAACCTAAGTAAGTTAGTTCTTAATCCAACTCAATAAAGAAAGGTTTGATTTTTTTATCAAAATCATAATCAATCTATTAACTGGCGCCCGAGCAGGGACCTGATTAAAACCGCGAAAGGATAACAAGTTCCGCGTCTCGCGGAGATCAGAAAGTAAAAAATTCTGACGTTTCGTTTCAAACCTCCGCCTTATCAGTGAGAAGTAAAAAACCAAAAATACCGAGATTCGGAAGTGCAAAAGTGCCGTTTAAAAAACGCCGCAAATTGTCACTCCTGAAAAAAAACAGGACTTGTACCCGGTGGAATAATCAGGCCAAATTTTATCGCCGTGATCCCTTTAGTATCCGTTCGAATGGAACGTGAATTAAGGTACAGAGAAGGCCCCTTAGTAAACTCACACTCAGGAGAGATCGTTGCAGAGTGGGAATCTGCCGAGCCTGTCATCACGAGAGCACGCCGAGATATGTTACTACTGTAAGAATAGTTTTAAGCAATTTATTAACAAAAACATAAAAAATATTTAATCGAAAAATATTCAAAGAAGAAAAAGTTTTACCCAAATATAAAGTGTAGAAGACATATTTTAGTAAGTTAAAAAGAAAAAAATCCAAAATATAGGGAAAATAAAAATTCCCACACAATAATTACAAAGGTAATAAAAAATCGCACACCCTAATTCTTAGAAGACAACTTCCGAATTCTAAATAACTAAAATTAAAAAATTAAATTAAACTTTTCGCTGCTCATATATCCATACCCAAAATGACCGAACAAGATTTGGCAGACAGACTCGCGAATCTTACCGGACCCTCATCAGCCAGTTCCACACAAATAAACACACGAATCATGACCGAGAGGGACATTGAGGGAAAAATAAAAACAATCTTAGAGACAAATCTCAGTAAACTAGTAAAGGAAATACTTAATCCAAATAAAGATTTTTCCAAATATACAGACCAAACAATTAAAAGAGAATTAACGCACAATCTTAGTGAGTTAGATAAATTACCAGACATTGTTCGGACACTTAGAGACTTTTCAGGAAACAAAAGTGAATATTCATCATGGAGGAAAAGTGTCGAGAGGGTGTTAAAAATCTATGAAAACAGAATTGGTTCACCAAAATATTATGGAATTCTTTTAGCAATCCGTAACAAAATTACTGGTCAAGCGGACGCAGTATTAGAATCATATAATACCCCCTTAGATTGGACAGCTATTTCAAAATGCCTAACAGCGCATTTCGCCGACAAGCGCGACTTAAAGACCTTAGAATATCAACTATATGCTCTTAACCAAGGTAACAATACTATAGATGAATATTATCAGGCAGTCTATCAACAATTATCACTAATTCTGAACCAAATTGGCAGCTTAGATGCCTCACAAGAAACTATACAATCTCTGACAGCCATGTATAGGGAAAAAGCCTTAGACACTTTTGTCAGAGGACTTAATGGAAACCTGGCACAATTGCTGGCCATTAAAGAACCACATGACTTAGGACACGCTCTACATTTATGCAGTCTGCTAGAGAATCAAAATGCTAGGAATAACCAGACACCAAAAACTCCGTATTTAGGGAGGGCACCCATGCTACCACCTAAACCTCAACAACCATATCGGATGGTAGCCGTCAAACAAAATTTCCATCCGCATCTCTACCATAACCCAAACCAATCCGGAAAACCCCTAACTACTCAAACTAACCAATTCAAATCTTATAGTCAACCTTATACAAACCAATCCGGTGTAGTAGCGTCCAATAACATACCAAAACCTCCGCCACGACCACAACCGAAACCGGTACCTATGGACGTAGATCAGTCAGTTCGATCACGTCATATAAATTATATGAACAAACCAGCAAATAATGATTATGCAGGGAAAAGACCTCTCAGCACCGCTAATGCCCCAAATAATAATAAGATGCCAAGACAGTTCCATATTCAACCAGAGACAGGAAGTAACGCGCAGCAAAATTCAGATGAAGCTTCATCAAGTTCAGAACAAGAGTATTATCAGTTGGCAGAAGAAAATAACGTTAACGAACTTCAGGAGGAATATGTATGGCAAAGCGATAACGAACAACAAGAATACATAGATATGTCAGAACTTTATTTTTTAGAATAAATCGTTCCTCACTACCTTACTTTAAAGTAACCACGGGGAACGGAAAAATTCTAAAATTCTTAATCGACACGGGCTCTAATCAAAATTATATTCAAAATCAATTAGTACCAAATCCAAAGCCAAATGAGAACACTTTTTCAGTTAGTTCAGTCGGTGGTAACAATAAAATAACACAACACGCAATACTTAAGCTCGCTAATATTTCGGATACACCCATGAAATTCTTTTTACTAGACACCCTGAAAACCTTTCATGGTATCTTGGGCAATGACACAATGAAAAGACTAGGAGCAATAATAGATGTAAAAAATGATATATTAATTCTCGGAAATAAACGCAAAATTAATATTCATCAACTAGCGACACAAGCAGTAAATACAATTGTACCGGAAGTCAGCCATATGACCGAGTCACAAAAATCAATAATAGAACTCCTCGTACAAAGCCACAAAATCCTCTTCGCAGATCCCGATTCAAAGTTAGCATACACAACTAAAGTAGTAGGTGAGATCAGAACTTCATCAGATTCTCCAGTTTACGGAAAACATTACCCATACCCAATATCACTCAAACAGGAGGTAGAAAAACAAATAACTGAGATGCTAAGAGATGGTATTATAAGACCTTCAAGATCACCATATAATGAACCAGTCTGGGTAGTTTCGAAAAAGTCCGGCCAGTCCGAAGAAAAAAAGTACAGATTAGTAATTGATTATAGGAAACTTAATGAAGTTACTATCTCAGATCGGTATCCCATACCCCAAATTGGAGAAATTATTGCGCAGCTCGGGGACAACAAATATTTTTCGGTATTAGATCTTAAGAGCGGTTTTCATCAAATACCACTGAAAGATACAGACATAGAAAAAACAGCATTCGCGGTAAATGGCGGAAAATATGAATTTACGAGACTCCCATTCGGTTTGAAAAATTCCCCTTCCATTTTTCAAAGAGCGTTAGACGACATATTGAGAGAATACATAGGGAAAATTTGCTATGTATACGTTGATGATATTATAGTCTTTAGCAAAAACGAAGTGGAGCACGGCAAAAACTTGGAAAGAGTATTTTCAACGCTACAAAACGCAAATATGAGGGTTCAAATAGAGAAATGCCATTTTTTTAAAAACGAAGTAGACTTCTTGGGGTACACAATATCAGAAAATGGAGTAAAAACAAACATAGATAAAATAAAAGCGATTACAAAATTTCCAGTCCCAAAAACATTAAAAGATCTCCGTTCCTTTTTGGGCATGACAGGTTATTATAGGCGGTTCATAAAAGATTACGCCAAAATAGCAAAACCCCTAACCATTCTTCTAAGAGGCGAAGAAGGTCGTATATATAAGACCAAGTCAAGCAAAACTGCTATCAACTTGAGCAATGACGCGATTACAGCATTCGATAAACTTAAAAATACTCTCTGACTACTGACGCTTCAAATTACGCAATAGGCGCAGTATTGGAAGAAATCATAGGCCAATAACGTTCATTTCACGCACCCTGTCAAAGACTGAAGAGAACTACGCAACTAACGAAAGAGAGATGCTCGCGATCGTTTGGGCGCTCCAAAGTTTAAGACATTATCTTTACGGGTATTCAAAAGTGGTAATATACACGGATCACCAACCCTTGAGCTTTTCGAATAGCGTAAATAACCATAACGCTAAGCTTAAACGCTGGAGAGACCTCATTGGCGAGTATAACCACGAGATCAGGTACAAGCCCGGAGTAAGCTAATGTGGTAGCGGACGCGTTGTCCCGGGCCCCCGCAGAAATTAACTCAATCAGCTCCTCAGCATCAGCCAATAGCGACGAAAGCTCGTCACACAACCTCATATTTTCAGTAGAAGCTCCAATTAACGTATTTAAAAACCAATTATTATTACTGACTGCCGATACAGAATCCTATAGCTTCGAAATGCCATTCCCAACATACCACAGACACATAATTAAACAAAAATCTTACACGGAAGAAAAACTTATTGCAATTTTAACTAGTAAACTTGATCCTAAGCTTATAAACGGAATCATTACATCCGAAGAGGTAATGGGAAAAATTCAAAACATTTACCCTACCTATTTTAAATCATACAAGGTAAGGTTTACTCAAAACGAAATAGACGACGTAACTTCGGAGTCCCAACAAAACGAAATAATTACCCTCGAACATAAACGAGCCCATAGAGATGCAAAAGAGAACAAATTACAAATTTTGAAGAATTATTTCTTTCCACAACTTACCAAGAAAATCCAAGCAATAGTTCAAGCCTGTCAAACTTGTAAAGAATCAAAATACGATAGACACCCCCCAAAAGGAGAAATCCAACCGACCCCTATTCCTAATTACCCAGGAGAAATAGTTCACATAGATATTTATATTACCGAAAAACATAGAGTCTTAACGGGAATTGACAAGTTTTCAAAATATGTTCAAGTAAAAATTTTAGAGTCAAGAGCATCTGAAGATATTAAAAATCCGTTGAGGGAAATGTTAATTGCTTTCGGTATGCCGAAATGGATAATAATGGACAACGAACGATCATTTGGCTCAGCAGCAATAAAGTTTATGTTAGAAGATGAACTCAAAATATCATTACACACCACCGCACCGTACGCATCGACAAGTAACGGACAAATAGAAAGGTTTCATTCAACCCTATCTGAAATCATGCGGTGTCTCAAAAAAGACAACGGGAGCATATCATTTGAAGATTTAATCTTTAAAGCAGTTCAAGAATATAATAAATCGATACATTCTGTAACAAAAGAAAGACCCATAGACATATTTTTCAGAAGCACAATCTCTAGTTCAACAGAAGACATAGAAAAGAAACGAGAAGAAATAAAAAAGAAAATTAAAAATAAACAAACAGCCGACCTCGAATACCATAATCAAGGAAAAATATTACCAAAACTTTTTAAGCCAGGCGAAACTGTACATGTAAAAATAGATAAAAGATTAGGAACTAAACTTACACCTAGATACAAAACCGAGAAAGTAGCGGAAAATAGAACGACCACCATTAAAACACAAACCGGAAAAATCATACATAAAAATAATATAAGAACATAATTTTTCAGATTATTTTTACCAACATGCTTGGGAATAACTACAGTCCTCGACTATTCCAATTCACAAATCATCTCACTCGAAACCGGATTAGCGGCTAAACAAGACGGAACATTTAAAATCATCCACATCTTTAACCTACAAAGCTATGAAGAAACTCTGGCGAAGTTAGAAGAATCATTTCATTCACTCACCCCATCTCATCCATTACACCCATATCTTTCCTATGAACTAAAACAAATCCAAACGGATTTACGCATACTCCAAACTCAAAAAAGACAAAAAAGGGCAATAGAAGCAATAGGTACTGCATGGAAATGGCTGGCGGGATCGCCAGATCACCACGACTATCAGATCTTAGAAGACAAGATAAATGAGCAGCTAGAAAACAACAATAGACAAGTAGTAATTAACAGATTAATTAATCAAAAAATAAACCAACTTACTAACGCTACTAATGCAATGTTGAAAATTACCCAGAGCTCGGAAGAAATCATAAATCAGAAAGCAAATATTTTAAAGTATAAAATTCAATTAATAAAAGAAGAAATAATTAACATAATATACGCAATTACATGGGCCAAATCTAATACAATAAATTCATTTGTACTTACAAACACAGAAACCAAAATAGTGGAAGAAATTTTTAAAAAAGAAAATAACTTATTTTTTAACATAGAAGAATTATTGGAATTTGCTCGAATCAAGTTAGCCACAAATGGCAACGACCTTATTTACATTATTAGCTTACCAACCATTGAATCAGATAATTGTAGAACTTTAAAAATTAAAGCAATAAAAAAAGCCCAAATAATCAATGATATAAAATATGAAAATTTTTTAGAATGTAAGAGACAATTATTGGCAATAATTAAACCTTGTGAATCCTATAATGATAAGACAATTTGTAATTCAGAAAATTTGTTAGATTTAAGCAATGATACTTGCGTAAACGCTCTATTAAACCTTCGAGAACCAGAATGTAAGATGATCAACAATCAACATATACCGGATTTCGAAGAAATACTACCAGGCACCATCCTGCTAAACAACTTCAATGGACCAGTCTCACTAGATGAAAAACTTCTACAACTGCAAGGCTCTTTCATAATACAATATCGTAATTCGACGGTAACAATTGGTGAAACCATCTTCAAGTCAAAGGAAATCAACGTAGTCGAACCAGAACCTCCGTTATTCCAACTATTGGGCGAAAAGACTAAGTTAGAGGAAGTTCTCTCACTACAAATGGTCAAGGAACTCAACATTAACAACACAAAAGCGCTGGAAAAATTAAGAAGCAAGGCAACCATAGAATCTTCCGTTAGCTACGGATCCGCCATCATCCTACTACTACTTATAATAGGATCAATCACGGAACTCCTACGAAGACGTAGGTCAACGGAAAGGACACCAGTTTCCGTGCCAGAAACGCAAGAAAAGCCCACGCACTCCGGACCTGTACTCTACTACGTTGCGACCGAGGACAGTCGCGTTTAAGGAGGGAAGAGTTAACACCCAAAATAATACAATTTCTCAGACAGAGGAAATGAGTAAGCATTGATTGCACAACAAACAGCAAAGCAATGCCCTCAATAATAGAATTTCCCAAACCGAAGAAGAGAGCATTAATTGCACAACTAACAGCAAAGCAATGCTCTCAATAAAGTTCTAACGAACTTAGCTTGCACCTTTTGGTCAGCGATCGTGGGAATGCAGAATAGCCAATTTCCAAAGTTGATCGAACTCAACTTAGTGCATACAACAAAAACTATAATTAAAATGCACTGGCCAATTACAATTAAGTTTGGCCAACGGCGACGGCGACCAAGAGCAGCAACCAATAATATGAAAGAACGTCAGCAGAAACATCAACAGCGGCAGAGACGGCGGCAGCGATGGAGCGACGCGTAGCTATAAAAACAATTGTTTAATCTAAGTAAGTTAGTTCTTAATCCAACTCAATAAAGAAAAGTTAGATTTTTTTATATAAAAATCATAATCAATCTTTTAACTGGCGCCCGAACAGGGACCTGATTAAAACCGCGAAAGGATAACAAGTTCCGCGTCTCGCGAAGTTCAGAAAGTAAAAAATTCTGACGTTTCGTTTCAAACCTCCGCCTAATCAGTGAGAAGTAAAAAACCAAAAATACCGAGATTCGGAAGTGCAAAAGTGCCGTTTAAAAAACGCCGCAAATTGTCACTCCTGAAAAAAAAAAACAGGACTTGTACCCGGTGGAATAATCAGGCCAAATTTTATCGCCGTGATCCCTTTAGTATCCGTTCGAAGGGAACGTGAATTAAGGTACAGAGAAGGCCCCTTAGTAAACTCACACTCAGGAGAGATCGTTGCAGAGTGGGATAAAACGGAATCTGCCGAGCCTGTCATCACGAGAGCACGCCGAGATATGTTACTACTGTAAGAATAGTTTTAAGCAATTTATTAACAAAAACATAAAAAATATTTAATCGAAAAATATTCAAAGAAGAAAAAGTTTTACCCAAATATAAAGTGTAGAAGACATATTTTAGTGAGTTAAAAAGAAAAAAATCCAAAATATAGGGAAAATAAAAATTCCCACACAATAATTACAAAGGTAATAAAAAATCGCACACCCTAATTCTTAGAAGACAACTTCCGAATTCTGAATAACTAAAATTAAAAAATTAAATTAAACTTTTCGCTGCTCATATATCCATACCCAAAATGACCGAACAAGATTTGGCAGACAGACTCGCGAATCTTACCGGACCCTCATCAGCCAGTTCCACACAAATAAACACACGAATCATGACCGAGAGGGACATTGAGGAAAAAATAAAAACAATCTTAGAGACAAATCTCAGTAAACTAGTAAAGGAAATACTTAATCCAAATAAAGATTTTTCCAAATATACAGACCAAACAATTAAAAGAGAATTAACGCACAATCTTAGTGAGTTAGATAAATTACCAGACATTGTTCGGACACTTAGAGACTTTTCAGGAAACAAAAGTGAATATTCATCATGGAGGAAAAGTGTCGAGAGGGTGTTAAAAATCTATGAAAACAGAATTGGTTCACCAAAATATTATGGAATTCTTTTAGCAATCCGTAACAAAATTACTGGTCAAGCGGACGCAGTATTAGAATCATATAATACCCCCTTAGATTGGACAGCTATTTCAAAATGCCTAACAGCGCATTTCGCCGACAAGCGCGACTTAAAGACCTTAGAATATCAACTATATGCTCTTAACCAAGGTAACAATACTATAGATGAATATTATCAGGCAGTCTATCAACAATTATCACTAATTCTGAACCAAATTGGCAGCTTAGATGCCTCACAAGAAACTATACAATCTCTGACAGCCATGTATAGGGAAAAAGCCTTAGACACTTTTGTCAGAGGACTTAATGGAAACCTGGCACAATTGCTGGCCATTAAAGAACCACATGACTTAGGACACGCTCTACATTTATGCAGTCTGCTAGAGAATCAAAATGCTAGGAATAACCAGACACCAAAAACTCCGTATTTAGGGAGGGCACCCATGCTACCACCTAAACCTCAACAACCATATCGGATGGTAGCCGTCAAACAAAATTTCCATCCGCATCTCTACCATAACCCAAACCAATCCGGAAAACCCCTAATTACTCAAACTAACCAATTCAAATCTTATAGTCAACCTTATACAAACCAATCCGGTGTAGTAGCGTCCTATAACATACCAAAACCTCCGCCACGACCACAACCGAAACCGGTACCTATGGACGTAGATCAGTCAGTTCGATCACGTCATATAAATTATATGAACAAACCAGCAAATAATGATTATGCAGGGAAAAGACCTCTCAGCACCGCTAATGCCCCAAATAATAATAAGATGCCAAGACAGTTCCATATTCAACCAGAGACAGGAAGTAACGCGCAGCAAAATTCAGATGAAGCTTCATCAAGTTCAGAACAAGAGTATTATCAGTTGGCAGAAGAAAATAACGTTAACGAACTTCAGGAGGAATATGTATGGCAAAGCGATAACGAACAACAAGAATACATAGATATGTCAGAACTTTATTTTTTAGAATAAATCGTTCCTCACTACCTTACTTTAAAGTAACCACGGGGAACGGAAAAATTCTAAAATTCTTAATCGACACGGGCTCTAATCAAAATTATATTCAAAATCAATTAGTACCAAATCCAAAGCCAAATGAGAACACTTTTTCAGTTAGTTCAGTCGGTGGTAACAATAAAATAACACAACACGCAATACTTAAGCTCGCTAATATTTCGGATACACCCATGAAATTCTTTTTACTAGACACCCTGAAAACCTTTCATGGTATCTTGGGCAATGACACAATGAAAAGACTAGGAGCAATAATAGATGTAAAAAATGATATATTAATTCTCGGAAATAAACGCAAAATTAAAATTCATCAACTAGCGACACAAGCAGTAAATACAATTGGACCGCAAGTCAGCCATATGACCGAGTCACAAAAATCAATAATAAAACTCCTCGTACAAAGCCACAAAATCCTCTTCGCAGATCCCGATTCAAAGTTAGCATACACAACTAAAGTAGTAGGTGAGATCAGAACTTCATCAGATTCTCCAGTTTACGGAAAACATTACCCATACCCAATATCACTCAAACAAGAGGTAGAAAAACAAATAACTGAGATGCTAAGAGATGGTATTATAAGACCTTCAAGATCACCATATAATGCACCAGTCTGGGTAGTTCCGAAAAAGTCCGGCCAGTCCGAAGAAAAAAAGTACAGATTAGTAATTGATTATAGGAAACTTAATGAAGTTACTATCTCAGATCGGTATCCCATACCCGAAATTGGAGAAATTATTGCGCAGCTCGGGGACAACAAATATTTTTCGGTATTAGATCTCAAGAGCGGTTTTCATCAAATACCACTGAAAGATACAGACATAGAAAAAACAGCATTCGCGGTAAATGGCGGAAAATATGAATTTACGAGACTCCCATTCGGTTTGAAAAATTCCCCTTCCATTTTTCAAAGAGCGTTAGACGACATATTGAGAGAATACATAGGGAAAATTTGCTATGTATACGTTGATGATATTATAGTCTTTAGCAAAAACGAAGTGGAGCACGGCAAAAACTTGGAAAGAGTATTTTCAACGCTACAAAACGCAAATATGAGGGTTCAAATAGAGAAATGCCATTTTTTTAAAAACGAAGTAGACTTCTTGGGGTACACAATATCAGAAAATGGAGTAAAAACCAACATAGATAAAATAAAAGCGATTACAAAATTTCCAGTCCCAAAAACATTAAAAGATCTCCGTTCCTTTTTGGGCATGACAGGTTATTATAGGCGGTTCATAAAAGATTACGCCAAAATAGCAAAACCCCTAACCATTCTTCTAAGAGGCGAAGAAGGCCGGATATCTAAGACCAAGTCAAGCAGAACTGCTATCAACTTGAGCAAAGATGCGATTACAGCATTCGAGAAACTTAAAAATACTCTCGTCTCCAGGGAGGTTACCCTTGCCTATCCAGATTTCGGAAAAGAATTTCAACTGACTACTGACGCTTCAAGTTACGCAATAGGCGCAGTATTGGAACAAAATCATAGGCCAATAACGTTCATTTCACGCACCCTGTCAAAGACTGAAGAGAACTACGCAACTAACGAAAGAGAGATGCTCGCGATCGTTTGGGCGCTCCAAAGTTTAAGACATTATCTTTACGGGTATTCAAAAGTGGTAATATACACGGATCACCAACCCTTGAGTTTTTCGAATAGCGTAAATAACCATAACGCTAAGCTTAAACGCTGGAGAGACCTCATTGGCGAGTATAACCACGAGATCAGGTACAAGCCCGGAGTAGCTAATGTGGTAGCGGACGCGTTGTCCCGGGCCCCCGCAGAAATTAATTCAATCAGCTCCTCAGCATCAGCCAATAGCGACGAAAGCTCGTCACACAACCTCATATTTTCAGTAGAAGCTCCAATTAACGTATTTAAAAACCAATTATTATTACTGACTGCCGATACAGATTCCTATAGCTTCGAAATGCCATTCCCAACATACCACAGACACATAATTAAACAAAAATCTTACACGGAAGAAAAACTTATTGCAATTTTAACTAGTAAACTTGATCCTAAGCTTATAAACGGAATCATTACATCCGAAGAGGTAATGGGAAAAATTCAAAACATTTACCCTACCTATTTTAAATCATACAAGGTAAGGTTTACTCAAAACGAAATAGACGACGTAACTTCGGAGTCCCAACAAAACGAAATAATTACCCTCGAACATAAACGAGCCCATAGAGATGCAAAAGAGAACAAATTACAAATTTTGAAGAATTATTTCTTTCCACAACTTACCAAGAAAATCCAAGCAATAGTTCAAGCCTGTCAAACTTGTAAAGAATCAAAATACGATAGACACCCCCCAAAAGGAGAAATCCAACCGACCCCTATTCCTAATTACCCAGGAGAAATAGTTTACATAGATATTTATATTACCGAAAAACATAGAGTCTTAACGGGAATTGACAAGTTTTCAAAATATGTTCAAGTAAAAATTTTAGAGTCAAGAGCATCTGAAGATATTAAAAATCCGTTGAGGGAAATGTTAATTGCTTTCGGTATGCCGAAATGGATAATAATGGACAACGAACGATCATTTGGCTCAGCAGCAATAAAGTTTATGTTAGAAGATGAACTCAAAATATCATTACACACCACCGCACCGTACGCATCGACAAGTAACGGACAAATAGAAAGGTTTCATTCAACCCTATCTGAAATCATGCGGTGTCTCAAAAAAGACAACGGGAGCATATCATTTGAAGATTTAATCTTTAAAGCAGTTCAAGAATATAATAAATCGATACATTCTGTAACAAAAGAAAGACCCATAGACATATTTTTCAGAAGCACAATCTCTAGTTCAACAGAAGACATAGAAAAGAAACGAGAAGAAATAAAAAAGAAAATTAAAAATAAACAAACAGCCGACCTCGAATACCATAATCAAGGAAAAATATTACCAAAACTTTTTAAGCCAGGCGAAACTGTACATGTAAAAATAGATAAAAGATTAGGAACTAAACTTACACCTAGATACAAAACCGAGAAAGTAGCGGAAAATAGAACGACCACCATTAAAACACAAACCGGAAAAATCATACATAAAAATAATATAAGAACATAATTTTTCAGATTATTTTTACCAACATGCTTGGGAATAACTACAGTCCTCGACTAATCCAATTCACAAATCATCTCACTCGAAACCGGATTAGCGGCTAAACAAGACGGAACATTTAAAATCATCCACATCTTTAACCTACAAAGCTATGAAGAAACTCTGGCGAAGTTAGAAGAATCATTTCATTCACTCACCCCATCTCATCCATTACACCCATATCTTTCCTATGAACTAAAACAAATCCAAACGGATTTACGCATACTCCAAACTCAAAAAAGACCAAAAAGGGCAATAGAAGCAATAGGTACTGCATGGAAATGGCTGGCGGGATCGCCAGATCACCACGACTATCAGGTCTTAGAAGACAAGATAAATGAGCAGCTAGAAAACAACAATAGACAAGTAGTAATTAACAGATTAATTAATCAAAAAATAAACCAACTTACTAACGCTACTAATGCAATGTTGAAAATTACCCAGAGCTCGGAAGAAATCATAAATCAGAAAGCAAATATTTTAAAGTATAAAATTCAATTAATAAAAGAAGAAATAATTAACATAATATACGCAATTACATGGGCCAAATCTAATACAATAAATTCATTTGTACTTACAAACACAGAAACCAAAATAGTGGAAGAAATTTTTAAAAAAGAAAATAACTTATTTTTTAACATAGAAGAATTATTGGAATTTGCTCGAATCAAGTTAGCCACAAATGGCAACGACCTTATTTACATTATTAGCTTACCAACCATTGAATCAGATAATTGTAGAACTTTAAAAATTAAAGCAATAAAAAAAGCCCAAATAATCAATGATATAAAATATGAAAATTTTTTAGAATGTAAGAGACAATTATTGGCAATAATTAAACCTTGTGAATCCTATAATGATAAGACAATTTGTAATTCAGAAAATTTGTTAGATTTAAGCAATGATACTTGCGTAAACGCTCTATTAAACCTTCGAGAACCAGAATGTAAGATGATCAACAATCAACCTATACCGGATTTCGAAGAAATACTACCAGGCACCATCCTGCTAAACAACTTCAATGGACCAGTCTCACTAGATGAAAAACTTCTACAACTGCAAGGCTCTTTCATAATACAATATCGTAATTCGACGGTAACAATTGGTGAAACCATCTTCAAGTCAAAGGAAATCAACGTAGTCGAACCAGAACCTCCGTTATTCCAACTATTGGGCGAAAAGACTAAGTTAGAGGAAGTTCTCTCACTACAAATGGTCAAGGAACTCAACATTAACAACACAAAAGCGCTGGAAAAATTAAGAAGCAAGGCAACCATAGAATCTTCCGTTAGCTACGGATCCGCCATCATCCTACTACTACTTATAATAGGATCAATCACGGAACTCCTACGAAGACGTAGGTCAACGGAAAGGACACCAGTTTCCGTGCCAGAAACGCAAGAAAAGCCCACGCACTCCGGACCTGTACTCTACTACGTTGCGACCGAGGACAGTCGCGTTTAAGGAGGGAAGAGTTAACACCCAAAATAATACAATTTCTCAGACAGAGGAAATGAGTAAGCATTGATTGCACAACAAACAGCAAAGCAATGCCCTCAATAATAGAATTTCCCAAACCGAAGAAGAGAGCATTAATTGCACAACTAACAGCAAAGCAATGCTCTCAATAAAGTTCTAACGAACTTAGCTTGCACCTTTTGGTCAGCGATCGTGGGAATGCAGAATAGCCAATTTCCAAAGTTGATCGAACTCAACTTAGTGCATACAACAAAAACTATTAAGTTTGGCCAACGGCGACGGCGACCAAGAGCAGCAACCAATAATATGAAAGAACGTCAGCAGAAACATCAACAGCGGCAGAGACGGCGGCAGCGATGGAGCGACGCGTAGCTATAAAAACAATTGTTTAATCTAAGTAAGTTAGTTCTTAATCCAACTCAATAAAGAAAAGTTAGATTTTTTTATATAAAAATCATAATCAATCTTTTAACTTATGTAATTGATAAATACATGAAAATTTTTAAAGATTTATTATTGTTTTTATTTCTTATTGGCACCAATACTACCAAAAGCGAATAGTATATCCGGATTTCAGGCCCAAATTGGTTCTGCAAAAACTAAATCTACTTTACAAAAAAAAATTGAAGTGGTTCCACTGAAGAAAAAAAATTTGTTCCTCGAACTTCTTCTTTTGATTTTAAATTGTGATCTTACGCTAGGGACATTTCATCATTCAAGATTACTATCTCAAACGAGCTGTTTTCAGCCATCTGCTCTGGCGCCATCTGACCTGGTGGTAATGGAGCTTGAGGCTAATATAAAAAAGAAGGGGCCCGTGAAAATATGACTTACCAGTCGAGGCCAGACCAATGCACAACCTTTCTCCTCGGCTTCCTTTTCAATAAAACTATTTCAACCTTTTATTTTCTAACAGAAAGCAAGAGGCTTGCGTAGCTTACTAAATTGTGTTTTGAGATGTTTTCCCTTGCGCTCCGTATCATTGTGTTTACAGAAACCTTGTTAAATCTGGAGAAGTTTTTCCAGGTAAGTACACAACATAAACATAAACGGTTAGCTTAAACGACCTTTTAGATGGGACGATGGAGCTTAATTGCCTTGGACCTCATTTTTACGTCAGAAGAGATATTTTTTTTTTAAATATTTAACACTGTCAAATTTTTTTTGCATTCGATTATCGTTTCCAAGTACCTTTATATAAACAACTTGCTCGAATGTTCCGCCTTATTTCTTACTAGACCTGTGCTCCAGAGTAGAACCTTTTACGATACCTAAATATATATTTGATCCTACTATCGGTACAACAGAGGACATGGTTACCGTAAAAAAGAAAAATCAGAAAAGTCTACTAAGCGATTACATCGTTTTCGCAAGGCAGACTTTCTGAGGCTAAATAATTTTTTTTCTGGCTTTGATTGATCCGATCTCTACTCATGCCATACAATGGCTGATGCCATATATATACCCGTATATTCCTGATCAGCATCACTGGGGGAGTCGATCTAGTCAGGCCCGTACCCCCGCCCGGCGGTCCGTCCGTCCGTTTCTACGCAAATGAAACATTCTCAAAAGTTGTCTTCTTGTTGCAGGTAGTATATAAGCCGAAACGAGCCGGAAAAGACGTCTATAGCGTAAAGCTCCCATAGGGGCTGTTTATGCTCAACGTAAGGATCTGAAAAGTTAAAACTTTTTGATCGCTTGAGTTTAATACTGATGTTGTTGAATAGATTTAACGGTATTTATTGGAAATTGACTGGTAAGTAAGTGTAAAGAGAAATTGCAATTATATTTATTATTCGTATTTTACTATAGGCAGTGTCAGCTAACCGTATTGTTTCGCTGATGTGTCGGCTGACCTACTGCCTGTTTTGATGGCAAGCTGTCTGTTGTTCTTTTGATATTTAATACTCGGTCCTCATTCTCCCAGCCGTTGAATAGATGTTCAACCATCTATTGACATTGAAATTAAAATTGCGGGGATCGGGTTCCGGGTGGAATGAGATGCTGAATTCTTTTGTGTTAATTGTCATCTTTCTGGATTTCCAGATGATGTTTCCCTTTGGAACGGTGTATGCTGTTATCAGCATGATTGGTATTCCTAAGGTAAAAGTTGTAACGATTGATGATCAATTGTTCTCAAGTTTTGTTGAATTTCACCCAGCTCTTTATAGGCTGAATCGGTTGTTTGTTCGTCGTAATTTTTGGGTGGCGTCGATGTTGATTGTATATAGTAGCTTACATTACAAAGCCGACTAAACAATGAGCGTAACTCGCTGGAAATCGTTTTTATGCTGATGCTGGCATTTTGAGCAGTGTATCCAGGAGAAAGAAATAGTAACCCAGTCCTTTCTATGTGTATCGTTGAGTGCTGACCATTGCAGACAGATTGAAGATGCAGTGAGTAACGGGTTGCAAAGATCCAGTTGTTTGGTGAAGATTTGACCCAAACCATGTCGGAAGTTGTTTTAATGATATCGCAATGCGTTGACAATTTGTTGTTGAATAATTTGAATCAAACTGGTTCTCTTCGCTGAATACTGTTTGACGAGTGGAGCTGATGTGAGTATTGTTGGGAACAGTTTAGCATTGGTACTCTTCCTCAGTGAATCCTAGAATTGATCTCTGTGGGCGTTGACCACAATATTGTTAGACCTTAGTTTTAGTGGGTTCCATGTTCCTGACATCCATGTGGGGTTTGGAATAACACCGTAGACTTCTTGACACGTTGTGGATACCAGTGGAAATGTCACGCGGACTTTGACATGGATTGTGATGCCTTCTGCTTGCATGATTTTGTACAGTTCGATTGCATCTTCCGTTGAGACCAAAAGCATTTGGTCTGGTGCTAAATGCGCTCTGATTTTAACGAGTTGTTCTTTTAGTTGCTTCGGAGAGACTTATTGTCCGATGTCGAATATCGGTTAATAGGTGTGCTACCTTCGTTTGTATTCGTTGCAGACTGGTGGTTAGCAACATAAGATGGGCTGTTAATACCATGTATGCGTAAGGTGCACGCCCAGATATTTTCCGTCATCCTGCTTGATTAAGGCGATATGCTGCTCCAACACCTTTAGGTGATTATCAGTTGCTGCGTTGTTTCTTCTGATAATGTTGACAGTTGGGTCCATTATTAAGGTTTGGTTTTTTTAGAAGTTCCATCAAGAATCCTTCGTTTGCTTCTACTTTGCTTATGGTTTTTTTCATTTCCTCAACATAATTTGTGTCCAACTAACGCGTTTGCTATGTATTCAATACCATTGAATTGAGACCTGTGGTTTCGAGAGTGGTACATGAGCGCACTTGCTGAGTGTAACTGGGTATAAATGCGTATAAATGTTAAATGTGTCCTAGAATTGACCAGCATGCTGGTTTGTTTTGCATTCTTGGGTACATTTGGGCTTTTGGCCGATTCCGGAATTTAAATATATCATGTTAACATGGTACGAGTCTAAGTTGATATATATATATATGATAAGTGTCAATTCTGCAATCACCATCCGAGCAGTGCCACGCTGCTCGTAGAGTATCCCAGGGTTATTTGCGAAAGTGCCAAGGGAAGAATCACTAGCATCGCCAGTGTTGTTAGCATAGTGCTACCCTTCACTACTTTTTAACGACGAGGTAGTGGCTGGTTGGGATCTTTATGGGACTCTACATTTATATTCTGAGAATAACGGCGCCAACCGAGTGATGGGACGCTTGAATATTCCTGAAGCTGTTTTTACATCAGCTACACGAACACGATTGTCTTCACCGGGATAGGTTTTAATGAGGCTCTACATTTATGTTCTGGGAGTAACGGCGCCAACCGAGTGATGGGACGCTTGAATATTTCTGAGGCTGTTTTTACATCAGCTACACAAACTCGGTTGTCTTGACCGGGATAGGTTTCCTAGTATCCACTTCATAACTGATAAATTCATCTTGTGCCGGGCCTGAAGTTCTTGTAAATATCCCAGCGCCTTCTCTGCAAAAATGGAATTTTCTAATTTCTTAAGCTTGTTGCTCGCACCAACAAAGTTTGTTGCGACTTAGAAATCGTTTTAAGGCAGCTAAGAACGCTTCTGTTGTAAGGTCGCTAGATTCTAGATGCACTGCCTTTGTAGAGTAGCAGCAAAAAACTGCGATATATGTCTTATCTGGCCTTTTTCCTCGGATTTTGTGATGAATCCAAATGCTTTGACGGTGCTATGATCAAAGTTGTCTAGTTGAAAGAGCTACTTTAAAAACGAACGGCACACAGCTTTGATATTTTGCGCGTGATTCACAAGATGGGCTGAATAGAAGACCATGCCATCTCGGGTATCTTTAAATGGTGAATAGAGAACTCTTGCTTATAAAATTAACTCTTATTTTTCGAATATTTTATCTAGTTTAACAAGGTTTTAAGAGCCTGCCGTTACTTTTCCCCTAAAGATAACATGTTATCTCTGTTATCAGTTTCTGAGTTTTCGAACTTAGGAAGAACTGTTAAACAGGCAAACAGATCAACTCAACTGATGATACTAAACAAGAATGTATAAACGCTATCTTCGCCCTGTAAATTTCTTTTCAATGACCACAATATATAGGGATTTGATGACACATTTTTTTAACACTGGAACAATAAATATTTGAATTATTTTAATTAAATATATATTCTTTTTCTCAAATGTTTAATCACAATGATAATTAATAACAATACATTGTACTTATAAAACTAAATAGGTTAGTAATATAGGCAGAAATAACACATTTAGAGAGTCTGAAATTAAATTAGACGATTTTTGTACTGCTGCTGGATGATCACCTGGTAAAATGAATTTTCAATTAATGAAATTATTAAACATTTTTTTTATGTATTTACCCTTTAAAATGTGAACATTTACAGACATTGGGTTTGCGTTTGATGGTAAGCAAGAATATTTTCCTGAATCAGCAATTCTTGCACGTTGAATCAATAGGTATGATGTTGTTATGTCTCCTTTTTCAGTTATAACGGACACACCTCCTCTTGGTGAATCATAGTTTATTTCCTGCAAACGATCATATATGAAGTAATTGCAACTAATTTAAATATACATGGTATATCATATCAATAAGCTTCGCATTTATATATAATTGATAAATACACGAACATTTTTAAAGATTTATTATTGTTTTTATTTCTTATTCACACCCAAGTAGTTTACCAATACTAACACAACCGAGCTGTTTGCAGCCATCTACTCTGGCGCCATCTGACCTGGTGGTAAAGGAGCTTGAAGCTAATATAAAAAAACTTACCAGTCGAGGCCAGACCAATGCGCAACCTTCCTCCTCGGCTTCCTCTTCAATAAAACTATTTCAACCCTTTATTTTCTTACAGAAAGCAAGAAGCTTGCGTAGCTTACTAAATTGTATTCTGAGAAGTTTTCCCTTGCTTTCCGTATCATTGTGTTTACAGAATCTGGTGAAGTTTTTCCATGTAGGTACAAAACATAAGCATAAACATAAACGGTCAGCTTAAACGACCTTCTAGATGGGACGATGGAGCTTAATTGCCTTGGACTTCAGTTTTACGTCAGAAGAGATTTTTTTTTTAAATATTTAACACTGTCAAATTTTTTTTTGCATTTGATTTTCGTTTCCAAGTAGCTTTATATAAACAACTTGCTGGAATGTTCCGCCTTATTTCTTACTAGACCTGTGCTCCAGGGTAGAACATTTTACGAAACCTAAATATATATTTGATCCTACTATCGGTACAACAAAGGACATGGTGACCGTAAAAAAGAAAAATCAGAAAAGTCTACTAAGCGATTACATCGTAATAAATAATTTTATTTCTGGCTTTGATTGATCCGATCTCTACTCATGCCATACAATGGCTGATGCCATATATAAGTTAACACCCAAAATAATACAATTTCTCAGACAGAGGAAATGAGTAAGCATTGATTGCACAACAAACAGCAAAGCAATGCCCTCAATAATAGAATTTCCCAAACCGAAGAAGAGAGCATTAATTGCACAACTAACAGCAAAGCAATGCTCTCAATAAAGTTCTAACGAACTTAGCTTGCACCTTTTGGTCAGCGATCGTGGGAATGCAGAACAGCCAATTTCCAAAGTTGATCGAACTCAACTTAGTGCATACAACAAAAACTATAATTAAAATGCACTGGCCAATTACAATTAAGTTTGGCCAACGGCGACGGCGACCAAGAGCAGCAACCAATAATATGAAAGAACGTCAGCAGAAACATCAACAGCGGCAGAGACGGCGGCAGCGATGGAGCGACGCGTAGCTATAAAAACCATTGTCTAACCTAAGTAAGTTAGTTCTTAATCCAACTCAATAAAGAAAGGTTTGATTTTTTTATCAAAATCATAATCAATCTATTAACTGGCGCCCGAGCAGGGACCTGATTAAAACCGCGAAAGGATAACAAGTTCCGCGTCTCGCGGAGATCAGAAAGTAAAAAATTCTGACGTTTCGTTTCAAACCTCCGCCTTATCAGTGAGAAGTAAAAAACCAAAAATACCGAGATTCGGAAGTGCAAAAGTGCCGTTTAAAAAACGCCGCAAATTGTCACTCCTGAAAAAAACAGGACTTGTACCCGGTGGAATAATCAGGCCAAATTTTATCGCCGTGATCCCTTTAGTATCCGTTCGAATGGAACGTGAATTAAGGTACAGAGAAGGCCCCTTAGTAAACTCACACTCAGGAGAGATCGTTGCAGAGTGGGAATCTGCCGAGCCTGTCATCACGAGAGCACGCCGAGATATGTTACTACTGTAAGAATAGTTTTAAGCAATTTATTAACAAAAACATAAAAAATATTTAATCGAAAAATATTCAAAGAAGAAAAAGTTTTACCCAAATATAAAGTGTAGAAGACATATTTTAGTAAGTTAAAAAGAAAAAAATCCAAAATATAGGGAAAATAAAAATTCCCACACAATAATTACAAAGGTAATAAAAAATCGCACACCCTAATTCTTAGAAGACAACTTCCGAATTCTAAATAACTAAAATTAAAAAATTAAATTAAACTTTTCGCTGCTCATATATCCATACCCAAAATGACCGAACAAGATTTGGCAGACAGACTCGCGAATCTTACCGGACCCTCATCAGCCAGTTCCACACAAATAAACACACGAATCATGACCGAGAGGGACATTGAGGGAAAAATAAAAACAATCTTAGAGACAAATCTCAGTAAACTAGTAAAGGAAATACTTAATCCAAATAATGATTTTTCCAAATATACAGACCAAACAATTAAAAGAGAATTAACGCACAATCTTAGTGAGTTAGATAAATTACCAGACATTGTTCGGACACTTAGAGACTTTTCAGGAAACAAAAGTGAATATTCATCATGGAGGAAAAGTGTCGAGAGGGTGTTAAAAATCTATGAAAACAGAATTGGTTCACCAAAATATTATGGAATTCTTTTAGCAATCCGTAACAAAATTACTGGTCAAGCGGACGCAGTATTAGAATCATATAATACCCCCTTAGATTGGACAGCTATTTCAAAATGCCTAACAGCGCATTTCGCCGACAAGCGCGACTTAAAGACCTTAGAATATCAACTATATGCTCTTAACCAGGGTAACAATACTATAGATGAATATTATCAAGCAGTTTATCAACAATTATCACTAATTCTGAACCAAATTGGCAGCTAAGATGCCTCACAAGAAACTATACAATCTCTGACAGCCATGTATAGGGAAAAAGCCTTAGACACTTTTGTCAGAGGACTTAATGGAAACCTGGCACAATTGCTGGCCATTAAAGAACCACATGACTTAGGACACGCTCTACATTTATGCAGTCTGCTAGAGAATCAAAATGCTAGGAATAACCAGACACCAAAAACTCCGTATTTAGGGAGGGCACCCATGCTACCACCTAAACCTCAACAACCATATCGGATGGTAGCCGTCAAACAAAATTTCCATCCGCATCTCTACCATAACCCAAACCAATCCGGAAAACCCCTAACTACTCAAACTAACCAATTCAAATCTTATAGTCAACCTTATACAAACCAATCCGGTGTAGTAGCGTCCAATAACATACCAAAACCTCCGCCACGACCACAACCGAAACCGGTACCTATGGACGTAGATCAGTCAGTTCGATCACGTCATATAAATTATATGAACAAACCAGCAAATAATGATTATGCAGGGAAAAGACCTCTCAGCACCGCTAATGCCCCAAATAATAATAAGATGCCAAGACAGTTCCATATTCAACCAGAGACAGGAAGTAACGCGCAGCAAAATTCAGATGAAGCTTCATCAAGTTCAGAACAAGAGTATTATCAGTTGGCAGAAGAAAATAACGTTAACGAACTTCAGGAGGAATATGTATGGCAAAGCGATAACGAACAACAAGAATACATAGATATGTCAGAACTTTATTTTTTAGAATAAATCGTTCCTCACTACCTTACTTTAAAGTAACCACGGGGAACGGAAAAATTCTAAAATTCTTAATCGACACGGGCTCTAATCAAAATTATATTCAAAATCAATTAGTACCAAATCCAAAGCCAAATGAGAACACTTTTTCAGTTAGTTCAGTCGGTGGTAACAATAAAATAACACAACACGCAATACTTAAGCTCGCTAATATTTCGGATAAACCCATGAAATTCTTTTTACTAGACACCCTGAAAACCTTTCATGGTATCTTGGGCAATGACACAATGAAAAGACTAGGAGCAATAATAGATGTAAAAAATGATATATTAATTCTCGGAAATAAACGCAAAATTAATATTCATCAACTAGCGACACAAGCAGTAAATACAATTGTACCGGAAGTCAGCCATATGACCGAGTCACAAAAATCAATAATAGAACTCCTCGTACAAAGCCACAAAATCCTCTTCGCAGATCCCGATTCAAAGTTAGCATACACAACTAAAGTAGTAGGTGAGATCAGAACTTCATCAGATTCTCCAGTTTACGGAAAACATTACCCATACCCAATATCACTCAAACAGGAGGTAGAAAAACAAATAACTGAGATGCTAAGAGATGGTATTATAAGACCTTCAAGATCACCATATAATGAACCAGTCTGGGTAGTTTCGAAAAAGTCCGGCCAGTCCGAAGAAAAAAAGTACAGATTAGTAATTGATTATAGGAAACTTAATGAAGTTACTATCTCAGATCGGTATCCCATACCCCAAATTGGAGAAATTATTGCGCAGCTCGGGGACAACAAATATTTTTCGGTATTAGATCTTAAGAGCGGTTTTCATCAAATACCACTGAAAGATACAGACATAGAAAAAACAGCATTCGCGGTAAATGGCGGAAAATATGAATTTACGAGACTCCCATTCGGTTTGAAAAATTCCCCTTCCATTTTTCAAAGAGCGTTAGACGACATATTGAGAGAATACATAGGGAAAATTTGCTATGTATACGTTGATGATATTATAGTCTTTAGCAAAAACGAAGTGGAGCACGGCAAAAACTTGGAAAGAGTATTTTCAACGCTACAAAACGCAAATATGGGGGTTCAAATAGAGAAATGCCATTTTTTTAAAAACGAAGTAGACTTCTTGGGGTACACAATATCAGAAAATGGAGTAAAACAAACATAGATAAAATAAAAGCGATTACAAAATTTCCAGTCCCAAAAACATTAAAAGATCTCCGTTCCTTTTTGGGCATGACAGGTTATTATAGGCGGTTCATAAAAGATTACGCCAAAATAGCAAAACCCCTAACCATTCTTCTAAGAGGCGAAGAAGGCCGGATATCTAAGACCAAGTCAAGCAGAACTGCTATCAACTTGAGCAAAAATGCGATTACAGCATTCGAGAAACTTAAAAATACTCTCGTCTCCAGGGAGGTTACCCTTGCCTATCCAGATTTCGGAAAAGAATTTCAACTGACTACTGACGCTTCAAGTTACGCAATAGGCGCAGTATTGGAACAAAATCATAGGCCAATAACGTTCATTTCACGCACCCTGTCAAAGACTGGTAAAAAGATCAGGTACAAGCCCGGAGTAGCTAATGTGGTAGCGGACGCGTTGTCCCGGGCCCCCGCAGAAATTAATTCAATCAGCTCCTCAGCATCAGCCAATAGCTACGAAAGCTCGTCACACAACCTCATATTTTCAGTAGAAGCTCCAATTAACGTATTTAAAAACCAATTATTATTACTGACTGCCGATACAGATTCCTATAGCTTCGAAATGCCATTCCCAACATACCACAGACACATAATTAAACAAAAATCTTACACGGAAGAAAAACTTATTGCAATTTTAACTAGTAAACTTGATCCTAAGCTTATAAACGGAATCATTACATCCGAAGAGGTAATGGGAAAAATTCAAAACATTTACCCTACCTATTTTAAATCATACAAGGTAAGGTTTACTCAAAACGAAATAGACGACGTAACTTTGGAGTCCCAACAAAACGAAATAATTACCCTCGAACATAAACGAGCCCATAGAGATGCAAAAGAGAACAAATTACAAATTTTGAAGAATTATTTCTTTCCACAACTTACCAAGAAAATCCAAGCAATAGTTCAAGCCTGTCAAACTTGTAAAGAATCAAAATACGATAGACACCCCCCAAAAGGAGAAATCCAACCGACCCCTATTCCTAATTACCCAGGAGAAATAGTTTACATAGATATTTATATTACCGAAAAACATAGAGTCTTAACGGGAATTGACAAGTTTTCAAAATATGTTCAAGTAAAAATTTTAGAGTCAAGAGCATCTGAAGATATTAAAAATCCGTTGAGGGAAATGTTAATTGCTTTCGGTATGCCGAAATGGATAATAATGGACAACGAACGATCATTTGGCTCAGCAGCAATAAAGTTTATGTTAGAAGATGAACTCAAAATATCATTACACACCACCGCACCGTACGCATCGACAAGTAACGGACAAATAGAAAGGTTTCATTCAACCCTATCTGAAATCATGCGGTGTCTCAAAAAAGACAACGGGAGCATATCATTTGAAGATTTAATCTTTAAAGCAGTTCAAGAATATAATAAATCGATACATTCTGTAACAAAAGAAAGACCCATAGACATATTTTTCAGAAGCACAATCTCTAGTTCAACAGAAGACATAGAAAAGAAACGAGAAGAAATAAAAAAGAAAATTAAAATAAACAAACAGCCGACCTCGAATACCATAATCAAGGAAAAATATTACCAAAACTTTTTAAGCCAGGCGAAACTGTACATGTAAAAATAGATAAAAGATTAGGAACTAAACTTACACCTAGATACAAAACCGAGAAAGTAGCGGAAAATAGAACGCCCACCATTAAAACACAAACCGGAAAAATCATACATAAAAATAATATAAGAACACAATTTTTCAGATTATTTTTACCAACATGCTTGGGAATAACTACAGTCCTCGACTATTCCAATTCACAAATCATCTCACTCGAAACCGGATTAGCGGCTAAACAAGACGGAACATTTAAAATCATCCACATCTTTAACCTACAAAGCTATGAAGAAACTCTGGCGAAGTTAGAAGAATCATTTCATTCACTCACCCCATCTCATCCATTACACCAATATCTTTCCTATGAACTAAAACAAATCCAAACGGATTTACGCATACTCCAAACTCAAAAAAGACAAAAAAGGGCAATAGAAGCAAAAGGTACTGCATGGAAATGGCTGGCGGGATCGCCAGATCACCACGACTATCAGATCTTAGAAGACAAGATAAATGAGCAGCTAGAAAACAACAATAGACAAGTAGTAATTAACAGATTAATTAATCAAAAAATAAACCAACTTACTAACGCTACTAATGCAATGTTGAAAATTACCCAGAGCTCGGAAGAAATCATAAATCAGAAAGCAAATATTTTAAAGTATAAAATTCAATTAATAAAAGAAGAAATAATTAACATAATATACGCAATTACATGGGCCAAATCTAATACAATAAATTCATTTGTACTTACAAACACAGAAACCAAAATAGTGGAAGAAATTTTTAAAAAAGAAAATAACTTATTTTTTAACATAGAAGAATTATTGGAATTTGCTCGAATCAAGTTAGCCACAAATGGCAACGACCTTATTTACATTATTAGCTTACCAACCATTGAATCAGATAATTGTAGAACTTTAAAAATTAAAGCAATAAAAAAAGCCCAAATAATCAATGATATAAAATATGAAAATTTTTTAGAATGTAAGAGACAATTATTGGCAATAATTAAACCTTGTGAATCCTATAATGATAAGACAATTTGTAATTCAGAAAATTTGTTAGATTTAAGCAATGATACTTGCGTAAACGCTCTATTAAACCTTCGAGAACCAGAATGTAAGATGATCAACAATCAACCTATACCGGATTTCGAAGAAATACTACCAGGCACCATCCTGCTAAACAACTTCAATGGACCAGTCTCACTAGATGAAAAACTTCTACAACTGCAAGGCTCTTTCATAATACAATATCGTAATTCGACGGTAACAATTGGTGAAACCATCTTCAAGTCAAAGGAAATCAACGTAGTCGAACCAGAACCTCCGTTATTCCAACTATTGGGCGAAAAGACTAAGTTAGAGGAAGTTCTCTCACTACAAATGGTCAAGGAACTCAACATTAACAACACAAAAGCGCTGGAAAAATTAAGAAGCAAGGCAACCATAGAATCTTCCGTTAGCTACGGATCCGCCATCATCCTACTACTACTTATAATAGGATCAATCACGGAACTCCTACGAAGACGTAGGTCAACGGAAAGGACACCAGTTTCCGTGCCAGAAACGCAAGAAAAGCCCACGCCTTCCGGACCTGTACTCTACTACGTTGCGACCGAGGACAGTCGCGTTTAAGGAGGGAAGAGTTAACACCCAAAATAATACAATTTCTCAGACAGAGGAAATGAGTAAGCATTGATTGCACAACAAACAGCAAAGCAATGCCCTCAATAATAGAATTTCCCAAACCGAAGAAGAGAGCATTAATTGCACAACTAACAGCAAAGCAATGCTCTCAATAAAGTTCTAACGAACTTAGCTTGCACCTTTTGGTCAGCGATCGTGGGAATGCAGAATAGCCAATTTCCAAAGTTGATCGAACTCAACTTAGTGCATACAACAAAAACTATAATTAAAATGCACTGGCCAATTACAATTAAGTTTGGCCAACGGCGACGGCGACCAAGAGCAGCAACCAATAATATGAAAGAACGTCAGCAGAAACATCAACAGCGGCAGAGACGGCGGCAGCGATGGAGCGACGCGTAGCTATAAAAACAATTGTCTAACCTAAGTAAGTTAGTTCTTAATCCAACTCAATAAAGAAAGGTTTGATTTTTTTATCAAAATCATAATCAATCTATTAACTTATATAACCGTATATTCCTGATCAGCATCACTGGGGGAGTCGATCTAGTCAGGCCCGTACGCCCGCCCGCCCGTCCGTCCGTCCGTTTCTACGCAAATGAAACATTCTCAAAAGTTGTCTTCTTGTCGCAGGTAGTATATAAGTTGAAACGAGCCGGAAAAGACGTCTATAGCGTAAAGCTCCCATAGGGGCTGTTTATGCTCAACGTAAGGATCTGAAAAGTTAAAACTTTTTGATCGCTTGAGTTTAATACTGATATTGTTGAATAGATTTAACGGTATTTCTTGGAAATTGACTGGTACAAAAAGTGTTTTGGCTAACAAAGTAAGTGTAACGAGAAATTGCAATTATATTTATTATTCGTATTTTACTGTAGGCAGTGCCAGCTAACCGTATTGTTTCGCTGATGTGTCGGCTGACCTACTGCCTGTTTTGATGGCAAGCTTGTCTGTTATTCTTTTGATATTTAATACTCGGTCCACTTTCATTCATATCTTAACATTCTCCCAGCCGTTGAATAGATATTTAACCATCGTTGACATTGAAATTAAAATTGCGGGGATCGGGTTCCGGATGGGATGAGATTCTGAATTCTTTTGTGTTAATTGTCACCTTTCTGGACTTCCAGATGATGTTTCCCTTCCGACCGGTGTAAGCTGTTGTCAGCATGATTGATATTTCTAAGGCAACATAGGCAACGATTTGATGGTGCTGCACAGTTGTAACATGGTGGGGATTCGTTTGATGATCAATTGTTCTCAAATTTTGTTGAATTTCACCCAGCTCTTTATAGGCTGAATCGGTTGTTTGTTCGTCGTAATTTTTGGGTGGCGTCGATGTTGATTGTATATAGTAGCTTACATTACAAAGCCGACTAAACAATGAGCGTAACTCGCTGGAAATCGTTTTTATGCTGATGCTGGCATTTTGAGCAGTGTATCCAGGTGAAAGAAATAGTAACCCAGTCCTTTCTATGTGTATCGTTGAGTGCTGACCATTGCAGACAGATTGAAGATCCAATTAGTAACGGGTATCAAAGATCCAGTTGTTTGGTGAAGTTTTGACCCAAACTTTGTGGGAAGTTGTTTCAATGATATCGCAATGCGTTGACGATTTGTTGTTGAATAATTTGAATTCAAACCGGTCCTCTTCGTTGAATACTGTTTGACGAGTGGAGCTGATGTGAACATTGTTGGGAACAGTTTAGCATTGGTACTCTTCCTCAGTGAATCCCATGAATTGATCTCTGTGGGCGTTAACCACAATAACGTTAGACCTTAGTTTGAGTGGGTTCCATGTTCCTGACATCAATGTGGGGTTTGGAATAACACTGTAGACTTCTTGACACGTTGTGGATACCAGTGGAAATGTCACGCGGACTTTGACATGGATTGTGATGCCTTCTGCTTGCATGATTTTGACCAGTACGATTGCATCTTCCGTTGAGACCAGAAGCATTTGGTCTGGTGCTAAATGCGCTCTGATTTTAACGAGTTGTTCTTTTATTTGCTTCGGAGAGACTAATTGTCCGATGTCGAATATCGGTTAATAGGTGTGTTACCTGTTAATTTCATGTATGCTTGTGTAAGGTGCACGCCCAGATATTTTCCGTCATCCTGCTTGATTAAGGCGATATGCTGCTCCAACACCTTTAGGTGATTATCAGTTGATGCGTTGTTTCTTCTTAAAATGTTGACAGGTTGGTCCATTATTAAGGTTTGGTTTTTTTAGAAGTTCCATCAGTAATCCTTCGTTTGCTTCTACTTTGCTTATGGTTTTTGTCATTTCCTCAGCATAATTTGTGTCCAAATAAAGCGTTTGCTATGTATTCAATACCATTGAATTGAGACCTGTGGTTTCGAGAGTGCACTTCCTGAGTGTAACTGGGATTAAATGCGTATAAATGTAAAAATGTGTCCTAGAATTGACCAGCATGCTGGTTTTTTTTGCATTCTTGGGTACATTTGGGCTTTTGGCCGATTCCGGAATTTAAATATATCATGTTAACATGGTACGAGTCTAAGTTGATATATATATGATAAGTGTCAATTCTGCAATCACCATCCGAGCAGTGCCACGCTGCTCGTAGAGTATCCCAGGGTTATTTGCGAAAATGTTGGCAGTCTGTGCCAGTGCCAAGGGAAGAATCACTAGCTTCGCCAGTGTTGTTAGCATAGTGCTACCCTTCACTACATTTTAACGACGAGGTAGTGGCTTGTTGGGATCTTTATGGGGCTCTTCATTTATATTCTGAGAATAACGGCGCCAACCGAGTGATGGGACGCTTGAATATTCCTGAAGCTGTTTTTACATCAGCTACACGAACACGATTGTCTTCACCAGGATAGGTTTTAATGAGGCTCTACATTTATATTCTGGGAGTAACGGCGCCAACCGAGTGATGGGACGCTTGAATATTTCTGAGGCTGTTTTTACATCAGCTACACGAACACGATTGTCTTCACAGGGATAGGTTTCCCAGTATCCTTCATAACTGGTAAATTATCTTCCTTTACCAAAACCAGTAGACATATGTTTTCATCTTGTGCCGGACCTGAAGTTCTTGTAAATATCCCAGCGCCTTCTCTGCCAAAAAGGAATTTTCTAATTTCTTAAGCTAGTTGTCGGCACCAACAAAGTTTGTTGCGGCCTAGGAATCGTCCACGTAAAAGACAGCTCGTAGCGTGGATGATCCTAATGAATACTTGTGCTTTCGTAACCGCGCGAAGTGGTTTAAATATTTTGTTGCCAGAAACGGTGCAGATGTTGTTTCATACATTACCGTCCTAAGACGATAAAATTTAATCTCTTTCGACGGGTTCTTTCCTCAGACTTTTAGCTGATTAAACTTGTCGTTCGGACTAATCCACACTTGACGATCTATTTTTTCTTCGTCTGCTATAAAAACGTACTTGTGAGTTCTAAATCCTAAAAGTATCGCGAATAGGTCGCTCTGGACAGTATGACCGGTATGCAATAAGTCATTTAAATATGAAGTCTTGCTTGATTTCTATTCCTAATTTGGTGGTGGTGCTGTCAGGTTTTAGAACGCAGTGATGAGGAATAAATTAATGCCCTGTACTAGATTTTGTATTAGATTTTGACCCTTCATGTGTCCTAATTTTTCATACTATGCCATAAACTCGGCGTAGCCTTTCCAACTTCTGATGTAGACCTCCGTTCAAGTCGACTCTCACAGGACTGAGACGTGTTCAGAAAATGCAAGTTTTCTTTTACAATAAATGTTCCATCCGATGCTGTTTTCAAATTTTCGACGAAGTGCTTTTCGCAATAGGCTTTTTCGGAAGACCGATGCACTTCAATTGTTTCCAAACTTTTCAACGTCCATAACCCTTTTATTAAATTGTTTGCCTCTTGTATGGAATTTATTGCGCAAATGGTAGAAGAATCGCCACCTTTTCGGCTACGATTCGGCCAAACTTCGTGTTTTGCAGTACTGGACCCTTGGGTGAGACGTGTTGCTGATTTAGTAATAGTAATGAATAATAGTGCTCTGCGGCCATGAGCAAGTCTATTTTCCACATTTGTCTAAATTGGGATCAGCCAATGCGTATTCCTTAAATAACTTCGTTTTTTTCCAACGGTAATGGTTGGGCTGGTTGGTCGGCTATTATATTGGGAAACAAAAATGCTTCAATTCGATGTGCAAAGCCACCATACCGTTACATCACTAGAATATTGACGCGTCCGATACTAGTTTTTAGATTTTCGCCATTTCCTTCAATTCGTAATGTGGCATTGTGAACCTTCAACGACAACATTGCAATTATTCGTTCAGTGATCAGGTTAAACTGTGATCCAGAGTCAAGCAGTGCTCTGAAATTAGAGTGTTGCCCATTATTGGCTTGTACTGCTACCTTGTCTTGGTGCGTGAGATTCTGTAGATCCTGATGCGGTTCCAAGATGAAGTAGCGTGTGATGATTTTTCTTAAATTTGCAACACGCTCGACTGCGGCAATCTCTTATTTTGTAATCAATGCTAAAGCACACATTTTCTGTTTCAGAACCCAATGTAATCGTTCGGATACCACTTTGGATTTGAATTTCTCATAGAATTAACATGAATGTTCCTTGACGCTGGTTGATGATGCGCACGTACAATTTTTGGGTTTCGACATTTTCTCAGACCTTTCTGTTTTTAGAACTCGTATTCTTTATTTGTCATGTCCAGCTTATTTGACAACATAACGACAAGGAACGGATCCCAAATCGAACCGTCAATGCATAGGGAGGCGAGGGATTCTGCAGTAGTGAAATATAGCTTTTATAGTGTTTTGCCGCTGTCGCAACATGCGTTCTGGTGCAGGCAATGACTAATAACTGTGGTCGCAAGCTTGTCATATGAGTCATCTAATATCTCCCATGCCTACATATAGCTTTCTTCTTTTAGTTCTATTTCCTTTCCTTTTAAGGACTCGATTACCTCTCCTTGTCGACGGCACAGTGAGGCTAGCCTTTTGTCACTGATTTCTGCTGCCAGGCTGGCAATTTCCGATCGAATTTTATGATCTGATGATCTGACTCGTGCTTTGCATCAATATTTCGAGGCCTTTTTTAAATATATTGGTATATTTTTCGTAGTTCCGGCGAAACTTTACATATACCTTACTTTTTGTGTGACAGGTATGGTTGCATCATTGCTTATAAACATCTCGCAGGATTCTTTAGGGGCCGAGAGTCATGCTTCAAAATACGAGTGCTTTTGTTTGCGATCGGGTCCATCCTTTTTAAAATTCTTAATACACCGTGCAATATCATTTGCTGTTTCCAGGTGTGCATCTAAGATTTCTTGGTCCTCTGCAGAAGTGTTTTTGCCGGCCGCCATTTTCGTTCCTTGTTCTGTGTTTTTGACCCCGTGGAAGTGTTTAATTCGTTTATACAAGATACGCTGACTGGTTGTGAGAATAGTTGAGGACGTAAGTGGAGTTCTAAAGAGTCGCCTAGCTGACAGCTATAAATGTGTGACGGAGATAGTTGCCTTGTTGACCAGCCTTCCAATTCCCTAAGTCGATTTCGCTCAGGTGTCTTTAATCTGTCGTCTCTTGAAAACTTCGATAAAAGTTCTTGCTTGGGTAGTATATCCAAGGTGTTATTAATGTGATCTTTTATTGAGAACACGTCGGGGTCACCAAATGATAATGCGCAACGTGATGATCGGAAGACTCAGCGACAGCGTCTGATGATTGCGATTGGGTTGAGTAACAACTCTTTGATCGTTTGAGTTCAATACTGATTTTATTGAATAAACTTAGCGGTAATTATCGGAATTTGACTGGTACAAACGATTTAATGTAGCTGCCACAGGAACGACCGATAAATTAAGCTAAAAATCGTGATAGCTTGAATGTTAATCAATCTAAATTTAGATATTTTGAAGAATTTTTAATTTTGTCAATAAGTGCAAGGGTATATAAACTTTGGCTTGCCGAAGATTGCTTCTTTTGTTTTTTTTTTGTTCTTAGAGATTTAGTAATGGTTTAATTTTTTAGATTTAAATTGTAAAAAAAACTGAGGATATAATTTAGCTCTCATGGGCATCACTGTAATATTACAAAAAAAAAAATGAAACAACAAATTTGATCTTCTATATTTTTCATTTTTTTTTATTTCTTTTATTCTTTTAAATTTATTAAAATCGGTAATCAATAACATTTAGCTGCCATAGGAACGATCGCATAATTGAGCTGAAAATCATCATAGCTTCAATGTTTTTAAACATACATGCGTATAAATCGAAATAATGATGTTTTAAAGAATATTTAAATTTTGTAGTTGCTGCAACATAGATAAGAACGTATGTTCTTGTTTTATACGGCAATAAAATCGTTTTTTAGTTTCTTAACGTATAGTCCAGAATATCTTTTTTTTCTGGATATTCAAGTGCTCGGTCATGATTCACCGTGCTTAATGTTCGTATGGTCTAGTTCTATTAGGACCCTTAACACTTGTATGGCTTTGATACAAATACCCTTCTTAGCTATTTTTTTTAAAACATGCCGATTTATAATCCTCATTTTTATTCTACTTCAGCTCATTTAACACAGTCTTCTTGTATGTTCAAGTCGAACTTAATATTTTGGCGTTCCTTCAACGATAGTTCTCTTTTAATAAATTTAATGAGTGGTACCTTTTGGAATACCTGGCTGCGTCCTGGCCCTATTTAAATTATTCGCCTGATTTCTTGAAAGTTTCCATTATTCACATATTTGGAAGGATTCGTTTGTAATTTCACTTTAATAAAAAGTTAATAAGATAAATGCCAGAGATTAAAGATATGTTTCTGAGACGTTGGCAATTCCAAAGTTTTTTAAAATATTATTAGTTCTTTATCAACACGCATTTATGATTTTCTAAACCTCCGACGACACATAAGGAAGCCATCTTGGTCGTCTACTTTTTACGTAAATTATCAACAACTTCAAGCAGTTGGCCCATGAGACGAAGTGCATGGACTCGCAGTGACGCTCTTCAAGACAAAACTCAAGAATATCCTATATCCTATATCACACTGTGATCCTGACCTCATACCTCAAGTGTTTGGTGGTGGGTCGTTCGGAGTACGGGCGCCTTTATCTGGGCGATGTCAAGGATATTGAGGAAAAGCCGACGCTTGTGAAAACAACATTAACAATCAACTGGGCGTTGGGGTTGGAGCTCGAGCCAGTCGTGGTGGCGAGCACGAAGACACAAAACAAGCGAATGCAGATCGCACGTGGCAGTGGGCAGCATGCCTCCTTCCTTGTGGAGAAAGATAAGCAGGAGCAAAAGGAGAATACGGCGAAAACATCTGGCAGCAGCAGCAGCATTAAAAAGGACAAAACTCCTCTGCAGGATGATGCCGAAATAGAGGCCGAAGGGGAACCGACTCCCAAAAAGGTCGAGAATGCCAAACCGACCAAAAACTACAACAAAAATAGCCGGTACAAAAAGGCAGGAAGATTTTCCTTCACAAAAAAAAACAAAGAACGTTCTTCTCTTTGCTTTGCGGCGCCTAACGAGGATCTAAATCTTATATTGCCTTCTTATTCTAGTTAACTACTATTTATCAGTTTATCCTCCTTATTCGTGGTGAGATTGATAGCCTCGATTTGATAGATCGTCTTTAGTTTTGTGTGCCAACTAGAAATTATATTCCTCTAATATTACATTATTGTAGATCCAATGTGACTTGCATCAGCCTTTTAGAGTATTTTTTATTTATTTTTATTTATTTAATTTATTTTGCATCTCAGCACTACGAGTAATTAAACTCTTAGTTTAATGTGCTAGTCACGTTTTGTTGTGATACGGAGTTACAATATTTTTATTCTAGATTACAATTTCTTTTAATATATAAATTAATATATATTTAAATTTTCGTAAAAATTGAGTTAAGTTAGATAGAGTTTGTGGTAAAGTGTGCGGTTAGGTTTAATTTGTATGTTTGGGCGTTTTTTTTTTTATTTAATGGGGTGCGGGAGTTGATTCCAGAGACGAGTAGAATTAAAAAAAAAATGATTTGCTGAACTGGACAACCTGAAGCGGTTTACAATTAGATTTTTAGTTCTTTGAGATGCACTAAAACTCAACTCAGAAAAAATGTGCGACAGTACCCTAGTGTGGATAATTTTATGGAGCATTGCCTGAGTTCTGCGCTTTATTACAGATTTAAAATCCAAATTATAAATTTTATTTGCGTATTCAGAAACATGGTCACGGGGTCTCAGCTTAAATACATATCGTGCAATGTTATACATGTGGACTTGACGATGGGACACTACAGTCGAAAGGTCATTTATATACATTGAAAACAATATTGGTCCCAGAACAGATCAGAACAGACGAAATGACGATTACTTAGAAAAGTAATTGGAGTTGACAACAAAACGGAATAAAAAAGCGAGGCTTAAATGTATACAAAATATTTTTTACCATTTAGAGGTAACAACTGAAAACTTTTAAACGTTAAGATTAGCGGGATAAACCTAATATAATAAATAAAATAATAAAGTTTAAATTCAACGTTAAAAGGGCAGTGTGGCCGTGAACTTATTACCAAAAAAAATGTCAAGCAGTATCCATATAGTTGTCTCTGTCTCTGAGCTTCAATAAATCCGTCAATGAATGAGGCGAACAATGTAGTGTCATAACCGTATTAGAAAACTGATCTAGAGTCATAAGAGTATATTTGTAACTCAAGCAAATCTTACTTTAGCTACTTAAACAAAATTGCGTTTAATTCGACCGAATGTACAATGAGGGTGAAACAATTTAAGTCGCATAGAACCCGTTACGTATGACCAAAGCAATAGGCATTCGAAGAATTATTAAAAAAATAACTTTAAACATAAAAAAAAAATAAAACAGAAAGCGCACATATTAGATATATTTGTATTTGCTCTTTTTGCGAATCGGCTGTCACGCTGCGAGCACCAATATTGCCGTTACTTTCTCGAATGTCTGCTGATCCTTCAACGTCCGACTGTTTAGTCACGACGAGCTGTATGGGCTTTTCAATTGCTCTTTAATCCACATTTGGATAAGCTTTCTTCGCATTGATCTCCTCTTGACAATGGGCCTCTTGGGGGAACCACAGGTTTTTTGCGACTATCATTTGAGACAAGAGAAGCACGTCGAGAAGACATTCATTCTAGTTGGTCGTGCTTAAACCCGTTTTTGAAATTAACCTTTGTACATGCAGAATTAAATTTAAATTTGAAAGGTTGTGTTTTAAAAATTTCATTTCTTGTAGTCAGCTTTTCTGGATGGATGAGACCATGATGACGACCATATTTCCGAAACAAACTATTTGATTTGAGAACTATTTTTAAGAAACTCATATATGTGGGATTTTAGTTTAATATTGTTTATTGATTAATTATTAATTATTAGAAATAGAAGTACACTTTAGCAAAATTTAAATTGAACAAGCTCTCTCGTCTTCACGTCCTTGGCTATCGTCTTGGAACCACTCTCGTCAAAGGCTCGAACTCAACTCCCCGTCTTCTCGTCGTCTGCATAAAGCCAACTCTCGCTTTTTGCTCATCCTCGTCGTTCGTCTTTAATTTCAGTTTGTAGTCTTCTCGTCTTTCGTCTTTACTTTTGGATCGCACATCTTTCGTAGTTCTCGTTCAGCTTAAAGGTTGTTGTCTAGGGTAAACGTATGGCATGCTTGCTCCTTAAAGCAGACACACCCCACATTCGGCCATCCTGCTATGCTTTCGCCTCGAATGCATCGTCGTCTTCATCAGGTGTTGACCAACGCTTCAAATACTCAGCACAAGTCGAAGAATTAATTGGACCATCGAAATTGCCGATCTTCTGCACATCGTAGGAGTTATTGCCTTTTGATTTGACAATTTTATACGGGCCCAAAAATTTTGGTTTCAGCTTTAGGCCGCTGCCAAATTGAGTCCTTTCAATAGCGACAATGTCACCAACATCGTTCTTATTAGCTTGCTTGCGACGCAAGTTATAGGATTTTCTGTTTTCATCTTGTACCTTCGAGATTTGAGTTTAAGCTTTAACTCTCAAATCACTTCGCTCGTCGTTAAACGCTGAAATCGCCTCCTTGTTTATCAAGTCTTGGAGCTTGATGTCTTCCTTTGTACGCATTTTGGTACCTACTAGAAGCTCGAACGGCGTTGTGGCGATGGATCTAGAAAATGTAGAGTTTATCGTCTGCTGTACTTTGTTGACGTGCTTGTACCACTTTGTTGGTTCGTCGATGCTTAATTTCGAGAGGACTGAAATTATAGTGGCGTTCAATCTCTCGACTTGCCCATTCACGCGTGGAAGTCCTGTGGTCGACTTGATGGGTTTAATGTTTTCCTCGTCGCAATATTTTAAGAAGTCCTGCGAAGTAAATGCGGATCCTCTATCCGAGATGACGATTGTAGGGTTTCCAAATACTGCACTCTGGCTACGCAGATTTTGAATTACTTCGTTCGATTAAGTCGACTTAGTCGGGTACAACCAGCAGAACTTTTTAAAGGAATCAATTACTGCTAGGATATGCTTGTAATCCTTGTTGGTTGACCTAAAAAGTCGATATGAAAGGTGTGTAGAGGAACGTCTCCTTTGTCCAGAGGGTGCAGTAGTCCTTCTTGTTTACCTTTTTTGCGATTGCTCAGAATACATGGAATGCAGCAATCTAAGACCTTCTGAATTTTTTCCTCAAGACCTGGAATGTAGTACTCCGTTCTGATCAGATCCTTAACTTTCTTCGACGCAAAATGACCCTGCTCATGAGCTCTTGTTATGATTTGCCTTTGCATGTCTCTCGGTACCACAACTAACTCAGCGTCACTGACTAATTTGTGAAGAATGCCACCCTTTAAAAAATAGTCATTGTAGGCTTCTTTTCCGTCGTTGAGAATATCAAGTATCGCTCTGAGATGTTCATCTTGCTCCTGCGCTTTTAGAATACCTAATGATAAACTTTGGTCAACAATTGTCATGACTGGGTAACGGCTCAAGGCGTCCACGTGTTTCATACGAGTTCCAGATCGATGTACCTCATAGTCATACTCTTGTAAAAATAGGACCCAGCGAGCGACTCTTGTGCAAAGATTTTGTTTGTCCAAAGTTTTTGTTGCAGTCGGTTATCATTTTAAAGTGGATACCTAGCAAGTAATCTTTAAACTTGGTTAGTGCTTCAATAACTGCAAGAATCTCAAGTTCGTAACTGGTATATTTTCGTTGAGCTTCAGTGGTTTTCTTGCTCATAAAATGAACTGGATGCATCTGACCGTCGTCTAAGGATTTCTGCAAAAGGATTGCCCCAAATCCGTCAATGTTAGCATCGGTGTGTACTTCAGTCACGAGTTTCTGATTGTAGATGCTCAGAACTGGATTTGCGGTCAATATCTTCTTCAGATTGTTAACGGACATTTCTTCTTTCGGACCCATAAAAAATTTGGTATTGTTCTTAGTCAGGTCTGTAAGGGTTTAAGATATAATAGCATAGTCTCGAATGAATTTCCGAAAATAGCCTGTAAGTCCCAAAAAACTTTCCAGCTACTTCAAAGTTGGCGGAGATTTAAAATTAGACACTGGTGTTGGATAAATCTTTTGGTTTTCAATGATATGGCCAAGGAATTAACGTGACGCTGGAAAACGCCAGGCGAATTCGAAAGGCCAAAGGGCACCTTCAGGAACTGATATTGTCCACTTTGAGTGACAAAGGACGTAAATTTTCGGCTTGACTCTGAGACAGGTACATGGAAAAATCCGTTCTTCAAGTCGATCGTGTGGAAAATCTTTGCATCTTGTAGACGGTCTAGTTGATCATCAATAAGAGGTAGGGGAAAATGGTCTTTAACGATTACCTTATTGATTTTTCGAAAATCAACGCAGAGTCGTGGAAAGCCGTCCCGTTTTTTTTACCATTACTTGTGAACTCGGAGTCAGACTCTTCTACTAGGCGCGCCTCAGCAAACGGCAATCGTCTTGGTCTGGCAAAAATTGGCGTATCGTCCTTTAGAACTATGCGCATCTCGATTTTAGTTGTTTTTGTGTGAAGCGGCTTGTAGTTGGTAACTATTTTGCGAACTTCGGCTTTCGCGAACGCACTGGCTTGCTCGTTAATATTAAGTTCTCTATTGTTTTCAGCCATATCAATTTGCATTACGTTTACGAAATCGTTTTTTTGTTCGTCGTCACTGGGCATTTTACGCACTTGCAAACCGTCACGATTGAAAATAATAAAGCATGTAAGCAAAGTTCCTGACCAACAATCAATTTGAAGTCCATGCAACCGATTGGAACCACATAAAAATCTAAAAGGAACGATTCCTTGTCAATTTGAATGGTCTCTTTGAAATGTCCAATAGGATTTGTTTTGCTTGCTTCGCGCTCACTCCCGAAACCAATTAGAGATACACTACAGTTTTGCAGCTTCGGACGTCGAATTTCCTCATACAAGTCTTCGCGGACAAGACTGAACTTGTTACCGGTGTCGAAGAGAGCCACGCACTTTTTGTTAGCAATAGTAATTTCCTTGCTCGTAAAACTGCTCTTCGACTGCACTCTATGCGTGTTCACTTTACTGTTCTCAGCTTTTGCATTTTGGTCACAATTGCGTGAAATATGTCCGTACTGGTTACACTTAAAGCATTTTGTACCTCGTTCTTTGTTTTTGCAATTATTCGAAACGTGTCCTTTTTCACCACAATTATAACAAGTAACCTCTTTTTTAAAGTTCTTGTTCACTGTTGCACCTTTCTTGCTGTGAAACATTTCCTCACTACGCTTGGGTTTCTCACGGTCGTACACTTTTTCTCTTTCGTTTTTTGTGACGTAACTTTTTAACTTCTTTTTGAACTCACTCAAATTTCTGGCACCGTAAAGAAGTGTTTTGTCAATTGGATGATCGTCTATGCCATCGATTATGTACTGTATTAAATCTGAATCACTAATTTCACCACGAATGGCCATCTCCTTCATTCGGTACAGGTAAGCGAAACTACACTCTTCTTTATCGCGTTTACTTTTGCTTAGCTGTTCGTGTATTTGCTTGCTGCTTACTTCAGTTTTAAACTCATTTAAGAGAGAAGTTTTAAGAGCTTTCCAAGTGCTTAGTCCTCTCTCACTCATTACAAAGAGTTTTGCAGTTCCTTTCAAAGATTTTTTCGCGAATATTAACTTTTGCACCTCATTCCAGCACATGATCTCGGCCTGTTCTTCAAACTCAGTTAACCACGATTCAATAGATATTGAGTTAGTACCGTCGAAAAAACGAATTGAGTCTTCTAAATCGCGGAAGCTAAAGGCGAAACGCGGCATTGCCAGGTCTTTGCAAAAAGTTTTCGGTTCTTGATTCGCACTATTCGCAGAAATTCGCCCATTTTGCATTCTGTTTTCTTCCTCAGTCATGTCGATTCTTGTACTTCTTCCGCTCTCAAACACATCGAAATCTTCGTCTTCGTCGTCTGATGAGTCGATTTGGTTGTGTGCGAGAAGCCTATTTTGCAACAGATTGCGAAATATGTGAAGTCCTACGTCATCAACGTTGTACGTTATGTTTAAAACATTGCAGATCGATGCTAAGTCCCGTTCGCTTAGATGTTGCTGTGTATAGCTTACTTTCGCCTGATAATTTTCCGAGGTCTCATCAAAATCGAATCCGGAGGAGTCTCGAAGTCTTTGGCGGTTGTTTCGATCTCCCGCTCTTTCAAACACGTATTTGTGCAAAGCAACAATGTTCTCTTTTCTGCTGCTGCGCAAATTTTCACTTATGAAATCATTTAAACGGCTCATGTTTGTTCAAAAAAGTAAAATTACAGCGACGAAATAAAGTTCTAGAAGTTTACGCAGATCGAACTACACACATGGTTTTTTTTTTCAGGTTTTCACTAGTCACTTATCCACATATCCACATATCCCGGTTGAGCCCCCAAATGTGGGATTTTAGTTTATTATTGTTTATTGATTAATTATTAAGTATTAGAAATAGAAATACACTTTAGCAAAATTTAAATTGAACCAGCTCTCTCGTCTTCACGTCCTTGGCTATCGTCTTGGAACCACGCTCGTCAAAGGCTCGAACTCAACTCCCCGTCTTCTCGTCGTCTGCATAAAGCCAACTCTCGCTTTTTGCTCATCCTCGTCGTTCGTCTTTAATTTCAGTTTGTAGTCTTCTCGTCTTTCGTCTTTACTGTTGGATCGCACATCTTTCGTAGTTCTCGTTCAGCTTAAAGTTTGTTGTCTAGGGTAAACGTATGGCATGCTTGCTCCTTAAAGCAGACACACCCCACATATATGTCAGCCGATTCGAAAATAACTAGTTCGTTTGCCATTTAAGACAATGCCCCAGGCAAGTGCTCGTCCGGCAAGACAAATTGCAATACCTAAGCCGAATCCATTTAGAACGGAAATTCGTCACCCTCATTTTTTTAAATGATCTTAGTCATTTAAGAGATGTTAAAAGCAAAGAAGAAGACAGCAGGATTAAATCATTCAACTCTCTTAAAACATATCACTGCTTCAAATATTTCTAGCAGTAAAATTTTCGAGATAAGCAAGAAAGACTCAATGCAATATGTATACGGCCTTAAAATTGTGTTTTCCTTAATAATATAGCACAATTGACGGCAGTACATGCAGTGACTACTTTATATAGCCACAGAATTAAAAATCTGTTGTGAAGGTCCGCTCGTAACGATCAATACAAAAAATTGAAAGGTATCGCTAAAGAAAAAGGAATTGCATTCCAAGACTCTAAGAAAATAAATTGTTTCTGGGAGGTGAAAGTGACATACTTACTATTAATTAATTGAACTGCAATTATATGTGTACAAGTTATTTATATTCCTTTGTTGGGAATTATTCAACACGCGCGTACTACGATTTATTTCCAAAATTCAACAATATACTAAGTACATACATTTTGATAAAGAAACTAGCCCTATGTATTGAAGGTGCTGACTCGGCGGGTGTTGGGTTGCGGCAGTGCGCTGCCCGCTGATTGCGCTGACGGGAGTCTAGTGCAACTCCACAGGTGACGCTGGCCTTGCATTATTCTCATGCCGACTATGAGTGGTAAGCTTGGCCACTTTCCTGTTGCCGGGTGAAAGCTCGCAAAAAACAGATATACAAACAGGGTCTTACACTTCCAAATACAAGTCGTACGTCGCTAGAATGCATATAAACATTGCATTGTTAAACTCAGAGTTGTAAAGAAGCTATGGGTGTTAGAATATAGTGAAATGTTGTCGCCGGTTTCTGTACTCAAACGATTGCTAATGAGCTTGAGAGACTCCTAGAGAAAGCAATGGGTGATGAAAAAGTTTAAAAATGTTGTGTTATAATTGAGATAGCCAACGCCATTCAATATATAATTTCGAGTTCCAATCCCAATTATTTGATTATATTTAAATGGTGCATAAACAGCCATTCAAAAATAATTAAAATTTTCCGGCTTGGTAAAATAATCCACTGTTTTAGCACAGCTTAAATTTTGTTGAAAATATGCTTCGAATGACACCAATTTTCTTGGATCCGATGCTCAGTTTTAAAGTTGTTCAAATATAGTTTTTTTTGGTATATGCATCTCAAAATGAAAATTTGTGGGTGTTGGCTTATCAGTTGCAAAAAAATTTAATGAATGCTTTAAGAATCCTGGAAGAATTATATATTGTAATCGTTGAAAAGTATGTAACAGGTAGAATGAAACTTTATATATATATAGTAGAATATACATATAGAATATATATGTATATATATGATCAGGATCAATAGCCGAGTCGATCGAACAATGTTCGTCTGTATGTCTGTACAAACCTCGGAAGTTTTCGGAAACTATACAAGCTAGAGATTTCGGATTTGAAATGTAGGTTCTAGTATTTCTTAAGCAGCACAAATCGGCATGAGCTGTCGAACTCTGTGTGTGTGTTTCAGGCAATACTATCCGTAGACACCAATATTTTCAAAATCGAGCTTTTATTTAAGAAGTTAAAGGGTTGTTAAGTCCTTTGCCACCGGTCTGCCGCCTTTCTGCTGGTGCTCGGCACGGCTCTGCCGGAAATCGCTGAGGGAAACAGAACGAAAGAACTGTTAGCCAGGGCTGGGTGTGCTGCACGCTCTTAGCTTCTAGTTCGGTTCTTTTATTTTTACACCCTTGAGTAGAGTATTATAATTTTAGTCAGAAGTTTGCAACGCAATGAAGGAGACATTTCCGACAAAATAAAGTATATATATTCTTGATCAGCATCACTAGGAGAGTCGATTTAGCCATGTCCGTCTGTCCGTCCGTCCGTCCGTTTCTACGCAAACTAGTCTTTCAGTTTTCAAGATATCTGCATGAAACTTTTCCAAAAGTTGTCTTTCTATTGCAGGTAGTACATAGATCGGAACGAGCCGAATTGGACGACTATTCTTTATATATATTAATTGTTAGCCGGCTCGAGGTCAGGTTGTTGAAAAATACACAAAATTATTTCAATTATATTTCGGTTGCTCTTCGGCAACCGTCTTCAGGACAACTATAAAATAATTACAACGATTTTAATATTTTTAACAAACAGAAAACAATTTACATTTGACATACATTTAATTGACACGTCTGCGTCCGGTGACGTGGAGTTGTTAACTAATTTTTTTCTTTCCCTAGTAAGTGTCTATATAAATGAGCGCAATTGTCAGTGTCCGTTTTGTAGTTCATCCGTATGTCTGTAGGTGTTTTTATGATATGTAGCATTTCTATGGTGAATCGTTTGGCATAGTGTTGTTCTTGTGATAAAATACTCGCCTCTTCGAAGTTTGGTGAGTGATTACTCTTGGCACAGTGGGACATGAGTGCTGTTTTTTGCGTGTTCGTATGATGTCTAGCTTTGAAGTCCGATTTATGTTGTGCTAGTCTAGTTTTTAGTTTAGATTTTGTTTTTTCTATATATATCATGTTGCATATTTCGTTGTTGTTGCCGTTGCACGGTATTTTATATATTACGTCTTTTTTGTCAATTTTATTTATCTTTGATTTTGTTCTGTTGTATATAGACTTTAATGTGTGGTCCGGTTTATGTGCGATACTTATGTTTTCTTTGACGTAGCATTCCGATTTCGCTACACGTTCGGATAATGCCGGGACGTATGTAATTGACATACATTTTTGTTTTTATTGTTTTTAACGCTATTTTGTTTTGTTGTTTTGTGTTCCGATAATAATGTTTTTATTATGTGTTTTGGGAAATCATTGTCTGTCAACATTGATTTTATCTCCTGCGTCGTCTCTTCGTGGTAATCCGTGTCTGAAATTTTGAGCATTCTATGTATACAGCTTCTAGCTGTATTTATTATCATTTGTTTTGGGTGTTTGGAGTTAAAATGATGATTCGTCCGGACGCAATTGGTTTCTTGTACCATTTTAATTTTAATCTGTTTCCACGTCTAATTATTACTGAGTCCAAATAAGCTAATTGATCGTTTTTTTCTAGTTCCATTGTAAATTTAATATTATTGGCGAAAGAATTGAGTATGGTCAGTGTAGTTTTAATGTCATCCTCTTGAATGATTGCGAACAGGTCATCTACGTATTTTATCAGTAATCTTAGAGGTCGTCTTTGTTATTTTTAACGTGTTGTCCAGGAGAGTTTCCATTACAATATCTGCAATGACCGGCGAGGCTGGCGATCCTATAGGCATTCCTTTTAATTGTGTGTTAAAATTTTTTTTTAAATTTGAAATATCTGTATTCTTTAATACAACATTTTATTATGTTTTTGTATAATTGTCCATTTGTTTTTAATTATATCCAGGGCTAGATCTGTAGTATACTCGGAAATAATGAATACGTCAATGAATTAATCTTTCATCGTCGCCAATATATGTGTTGTTGATTTTTTCTTTGAATTCTTCTGAATTTTTTATGTTGTTTTTGGAGTCTATTGTTATGTTTTTAATATGTCAATTATGTATTTGCATAGTGCATAGGATGGTGATCCGATGGAGGAGCAGATTGGTCGTAGAGGGGTTCCTTCTTTATGAATTTTGGGTAGTCCATATATTCGTGGTGGTAAGCTGTGGTGGTGGTCATTTATTTCTTTCGATCCTTGAGATAAGTTCCATTTTTAATAGTTTGTCCACTATTTCGTTATTTTTTGTTTGTAGTATAGAGATTTGGGCTTTCCTTAATGTCCTGTATGTGTTCATATCCTTTAATATGTCCTTCATTTTTTGGTTGTAGTCATCTTTGTTCATAGCTACTGTCTTGTTATCTTTGTCTGAGGTCAATATTAAAATGTCGTCATTTTCTTTAAGAAATCTCCTTGTTTGTCCCACTGTGTCTAGTATTGCACGATCAAATGCACTTTTTTTTGTTTGATGTTTTGTGGTCTTTGATAAGCAAAGAGAATCTTCTTGTTTCTCTTTGTCAATAATAGTTTTGAGGATTTCCTCTCCGTCCGCAATGTATTTTAAGAGCGGGAATTTCTTCTTCTCTATTGGGAGCGCGAACTTTGGACCCTTCGCCAAAAGTGATTTTATTGCTGGCGGGAATTCGGTGTCCATTTTGTTTACAAACCAATCAGCTGTTTTTTTGTTGTCTGTTAGAACTTTGCTCCGTTCCATCTGCAGTCTTTCTAGTTTCCTTATTTGTCTCATCTTGGTTGTTTTTGTTAGTTTTTTGGCAATGTTCTGCTCGCTCTCCATAAATGATGTGAAGTCGTTCGGGTCTAATTGTTTTTGTAATATCGTTCGCTTATCCGCTCTGTTTTTGATTAGTCTTTTTTGTATATGATGTTTGTGTTTGATTAGCAAGCTTAATATTTTCATATGGTAGTAATGTGTGTGTTTGTCCAGTAATTTGTTTATGTCAAAATGTATATCCTTATCGTCTGTAAACAATTTGTGGCTCCTAGTGCTGTCTTTTATGAATTTGGGTATTATTTTTGTCTTCCTACATTTTAAAGGAAATTTAATGTTTATATTTAACTTGGTTAATTTAGTTGACGTCAGTTAAAAATTGTTAATCGTTGGTCTTGCTTTGTAGTAGTTACGTTTAATAATATATATATATATATATATATATATATATATATATATATATATATATATATATATTTATAAAAACAGTATTACTTTTATTGTGAGTGTGAAAAAACAGTTAGCAAAGTATCGCCATAAGAGCGTGGAAGTAATTAAGTGGTATATTCTTCAATTGATTTGTTAAGTCTGCATTAAGTACAATTTTATAATAAATAATTATTATAACTGCAAGGGTATATAAACTTCGGCTTGCCAAAGTTTAATTATTTTCTTGTTTTTTTTTTCCTTTTTTGCAAGTTATTTAACAAAGTCCCAAACGATTTTTGTTTTACTTCTTCCTCCCTCGAGATTCAAAAACTTTAGCACATGTTTTTAAAAAACTTTTTTCAAATGTTATTAAGCAACAAAAACGGAATCTTATCTCAGTACAGAGCTGCTAACGCCGGTTGGGTATGAAATTTAACTAAAATGTATGAAAGCTTCGGCATGCCGATGTATATAAGCCCTTTCAGCTATTGCAAAAATAAAGTATTCTTTAAGACAGCTTCATTTAGATTTTATGCGTATTTCTTAAAGAAAAAGTGATTTTTCGCTAAATTATTTAGTAGGTTCTAGGGTAGATATATGATATCGTTGTCCGATTTTAATAAAATTAAAACCTTAATTCGGAAATAATAAACTATTACAGTATTAATATGAACAAGAAAGGAAGCCAACTTTTGCAAGGCGAAGTATATATGCCCTTGCAGCAATTGCCTACATGAAATATTCTTTAATTATATAAATTTCGATTTATATTTAAATCGTAATTTTAAAATAGTAAGTATTGGTTTATATCTCAAACAAAAATATTTAAAAAAACAGCAAAGTTATATAATTTTTCCATTTATTTTTCATATTGTTCCTATGGGAGCTATATGCTATAGACGTCCGATCCGGCTTGTTCCGATTTATATACTACGTATAAAATAGATTGACCTCCGGAATGTTGAGGCTTATCACATATTAGATTCGTGAATTTTCGATCTTGGAGAAAGTCTTAAAATTATTTTCGGTTTGCAGGAGTGTATTTTCTAACAACTATTAACGTCGGTCGGAACGTCGGTTTTAGCAATTTTTTCAAACTTTGTTGAACTCTACCATCTATATAAAAAACCTATCCTTCTGAACTGTATCGGAAAGTTAATGCATAATCCATTTCTAGTAAAATAAGCTTTAAATGACCGAAACCGGCCAATCAGAACTGGAGATAAGAAATAAATTTGGCACGAAAACAGGTGAAATACGTTATTTACATTAAAAAAAAAAATGGTACACTAAAAAAAATTTGGAGAGTAATTTTTTGAATCAGGGAGTCCATATGAACAGGAAAATCAAGTTAAGATTTCTGGAGGATTTCATCGATTTAAATTTGTAAACCATCAATAAGATTTATTTTGTTTTGTCAAAATAGAATATAGACCTATAAAGCGACTCTTGAGGTACCAGCTAAGCAAAAAAAAAAAATGTACTCTCAACCTTGTAAAAAGCATTTTAAGTATCGCGCAGCGTATCGGAATGTGTATTGACACCATCACCAACATTTCTTTACTTAAAGTACCGGTTCAAATGTTAAGCAACTTTTAGCTTAGAAAATAATTGACACCTGTCCAACCGTTAATGCGTATATTTTGTAGAACCGTGAACCTATGCCGATGTTTCCGCTTTTGTCCGATTTTTAAAAAACTAAGATCGTAATTCTGAAATATCATATAGCATCGAAGTAAATACAAATACCGAAAATAATGTCTCTTTCATTTTTTTTCTATTGTTAAAAGAATTTTGAAGTATTAAGCAATTATTTTAACGTATATTCAAATACAATAAGAAACAGCGAAGTTATTTTTTTAGTTTTCCAATTGTCGGCATTTTTGACGATTAACCTTCCTCAGCGTGCTTCATCTTAAACATCAAAATTCTCAGAACGAAATCGAAGAAAATAGTATGCTCAAATGCTTAAGGAATTGCAGACCATTTAGAAATACTTCTACAGCTTTGGACAGCCGACTTTATACGCTTGACACTTTCAAAGTTATATAATTACTTGGGATCATTTGAGAATTCATTACATTACGTTATCAACAAAGTCGTGATCATATAAAGGTGTACAAGCCAATTATATTTCATTGGTGTGAAGTTCAACATCAAGCCAAAAACTTTTATTTATAGAACTCTAAAAGGAGGAGATATCTTGGACGATATCTTGAGAGCGTATGAATTCTTAAATGGTATTTTTCTTTTATAAATGCCAGTTAATCGAAAAACAATTAATTGATTCCTATTTGAAACAACTAGAATGTCTCTCTGAGACATGTAAAACTTTAGCTATTGGACTCTGTGTGTGTGTCTCGGTTTTATGGAGCTATTATTTTAGAAGTTATTAAGTCCTCTCCCGCTGCTAATATATCGCTGATATATACAGACAGAACGAAAAAACTGTTCATACGAAAGTGCAGCTAAAGAGAGCGGACGTGTTTCGCGCGAGCTCCGGTAAAAGTTGAAGAAAGTGAATGTTTTAAAGACAAACAAAAAATATTTAAAAAAAAATAGTGTATTACCAAGTAAGCGAAAAGACGCTAAAACAGAACTAAAACAGGAAATAGTTGTTCAACTCAAAAAATCAAGAAAAGATTAAAGTGCATATTTAATTTATTATAGTGCCACGCTAAAAAAAAGCTCATTGAGCGTCGAACCAAATAAAGAGCTTCGAAGCTCAGCGATCCGAAGAGACGGGTACTTCTCGTATATACCAACTCGCGATAGCGGGGTGCAGAAAAACGTCTACTAAGGGTATCTCGGCCCTCCTGACGGTCGATAGCCAAAAGATCACGTTCTTACTCCCCCTCTCTATTTTTACACCTTTTTTTTGTATTTGTATTTATTATAAAATTTGGAACTTATAAGTTAATGCGCTAGTCACTAAGAGTTTGCAAATATTGAATTGTTACATTAAACTTTCATAAAAACTAACATAAGTCGCCTTCTATTTTTGCTTTAATTTACGTAATAGTGTTTTTAAGGTTTTTTAATTTTATCTTGAATTGCGTGGCACTGCTAATATTTTTAAGATGGTTTGGGAGCTGATTCCATGATCGAATAGCATTAATTAAAAATTGTCTTTCGGATGTCAATGATCTTGGTCTTATGCAAGTAAGATTATTTGCTCTTCTAGAGGATGTAAATTGAAGTTTTTCGAAAAGATACGAAGTTTCTTTTTGGAAAATAATTTTTTTCAGAAAAATTAAGTTTCGCATCTTTATCCATTCATTTAGCGAGATATCGAATATTTTCAGCGAAAATTCGGATACGTGATCTCTATGTGGTTGGTTGAATATATACCTGGCTATGCAATTAAATAGAACTTTAATTTTGTTCTTACTAGTAGTGTCACAGTTTGAAAAAACTTCTACTCCATAAAATAGCGCTGGGACAATTCAGGTTTTAGCTATTAGTAAACGTATATGGGTGGGCACGCAATTTTTAGTTTCTTTGTAATATAATCATTCCAGGTAAGAGTTCTGTTGAATGTGAAACCTAAGTTTACAGCCGTATCAACGTACTCAAGTGGCGTGTTGTTCACACTCAGTGGCTGCAAATTGTTAAAAACTATTTTTCTTTTACTTATGACAAGACATTTTGATTTTGATGGGTTGATCCCAAGTCCATTGTTGCCGGCCCACTTATTTACACGTTCAAGTTCTCTGTTACAAACATCTAGACATTCATTTATTCTGTTTAAAGGACGACTCACATACCTTCATTTATTCTGTTTAAAGGACGACTCACATACATTTGGACATCATCAGCATACAAGTGTACATTACATTCAGATAACGCATTGGGAAGGTCTTTAACATATAAGGTAAACAATAAAGGACCAAGCACCGACCCTTGGGGTACACCACGATTAACATTTTCATATGAAGACGAAACGCTAGACAGTACAACAGATTGACGACGATTTTGTAGGTACGAAGACACAAGTTTGACAGAAGTTTTAGAAAACATAAACATATTACGTAGTTTTGCACAAAGGACATTATGGTTTACTGTATCGAAGGCCTTACTATAGTCCAGTAAAACTAAGAGTGTAACATTGTTTTCGTCTATTTGTTCCCTTATGTCGTCTGCAATTTTTAAAATAGCTGAGATACAGCTTCTGTTTTTCCTAAAACCAGACTGATTATTAGTAAGCATTGCATTGTCGGACATAAATTTATTAATTTAATCAGCCATGAGATTCTCAAATACCTTTGATAGGTATGGTAAAATGGAGATGGGTCTGTACTCAGTATTTGATTAGGAATCGGAATAATTTTTGCCGCTTTCCAACAGACCGGATAAGTAGATTTTGTCAGTACAGTATCAACATCACACTGATTAACACACAAAAACCTTAATCTAATATCACAGACAGTTTCAGGTACAAATCGTGGGTTCAGATATTTATTATCAGTGATTTCAGGTACTGTGCAGCTTAAGAGCTTTTTATTAAGTTCATTTAAATTCATGTCTTGTTCAAGTCTTGGTTTAACTTTGCATATTCCCAGGTTTTTAATTATTTTCCATGTCTGAGCAGTGGAAGATGCGTTGTTGAATTTATGGGAATAGAAATTTGTCTTGGCGGTGTCAGTAAGTTTGGTCACTTTTTTTCTCAATGACTTGAACACTGCGTAAGCTTGAGGTGTCCTGTACCTTATCCACTTATTGTACGCCCCGTCACGCTGTAATATTGCGTCTTTGATGTTTCTTTGGAACCATGGTTTTTCAGAAAAACGAATAACTTTGCTACGAACAGGTACAAGACAGTTATATAAATAACAAATATTGTTTTGTAAAAGGTTATCTTGTTCGTCTACTTCGGAAAGGGAATATGTCATTCCAATTGCACAAATTAAAGGTGGAGTCCAAAAGGTCATAGTTGATATTTCTAAAGTCCCCAAAAACTATTGGATGGTGAAGGTATTGTAGGTCAAGTGCGTAAGTCAAGTATATGAGGTCGTGTTTTGAAAACGATGGGACAATAAGTTGGTCATATGTATCTACTTTGCCTGTATTAGACACAAAAAATAAGTCTAAAAGCGAGTTGCGGGTTTTGGTAAAATGCGTAGGGGACACAAAGTTAACCAACTTCATCCCCAGCGATTTCATGTCCTCTGCAAAGTGGGATTCCCTTAAAATATCGCTATTAAAATCGCCTGTTATAATGACGTCTGAATAATTAATTGACACGTCAGGAATGATGTTTACAAATTGTTCATAGTCAATCCGGCAGTTAGGACGGTATATACACCCAATTAGTAGCTTATCAGCATATCTTTGGCATCTAATTTCTATAAATAAGTATTCAATTGCACTACTGGTTGAGTGTTTACATAAAAACGTGGAACATAACTTTTTACTAACATATATTGCAACCCCACCCCCATGACTATCACGATCAGAGCGATGCAAATTATAGCCATCACATTCAACTAAAACATCACATAAATTAGGAACAAACCAAGTTTCAGGAACACATATAACATCTACGCTCGAATTGATAAAGAGGTATCTAAATTCTTCAATTTTTCGGGTGAGGCTTTGAGCATTTATATGACACACATTAAGACCAACTCTCTTCTTTCCGAGAACCCTTAACATCGCATTGCTATTTGATCGATTTGGATTTATGTTTATGTTATTTCTGTCACCCATTTTAAATTATTTAATTGTAATATTAGCTGCGCTCGCAGTCTATAAATATTTATGACATAAAGAAATACCACACCAAGAAACAAAATAAAATTAAAATTAATGCGACTGATTCTAATCCTAAATAAATATAATAAAACTACTGATAATTTCACAACAATGGAATATAAATATAAGCGCCTCTTAGGTGCGAAATGAATTAACATTTAATGACCCAGAACTAGCAGCTTCCAGCGCAGCTATTTCATCGGGGGTGCAAATCTCCATTTGAGCCAGTTCGCCCAGGCTTTGCACGCAAATGGCCTCCCCTCCCTCTCTCTCCTTTACGAAGATATCTCCACGGCGAGAGAAAACAGCTGTTGGGCGCTTCAGCCTCTTGAGATGCATCGCCCGCTTGAAAATTTCATATTTTGTTTTGGTCAGCTGTTCGTTTATATATATAAACGCTGGCGAGTCTAGGCCGATGAGCTTTAACCTTAGTTGCGTTTTGTTTTCTTTTCGGTATGCCCCAATCGCACGCAGCAGTGTCGCCTTATCGTGCACGTGTTCCATTTTAATAATTATAATTGGATCCACTACTGTACGGGTCGATTTTCGCGGTCGCATTCGAAAAATCGTACGTACTTTAGGCGGCGGGGTCAGTTTGAGAGAGAAGCACAGTGCGTAAAAAAAGTGCTTTCACATTTTCCCCCTGGACTTGTGGGACCCCATGCCAACGCCGCCTGTGCGTTGCAGGAGGCCACCTCCAACTCGTCAACGCGCTGATCCTGGTAGTTTTTGGATAGTTTCGCCTCCAGCTCCTGGACCCGCTGCCTCAGCATCCCCATCTCTCTCACCTCGCTCTCCAATTGAGTGACTCTCAGTGAAAGTTTGTTGCAGTCAGCTGCTATTAATGTAGGAATCAGGAATAAACCAGAAGAGCAAGAACAGAGAAACACACGGAGTGGACGTCAGTTCTGACAACACAGAGAGAGATCGCTAATGTATGCGTGCGTTTAACAGATCAAGAGAGAAAAACTCTAATAAAGTCAGTTGATGCCGAAATCTCACGCTAAGCAGTCCACAGAGACGCACTCCACTTTGTAAACTCGTTAAAGTTTAAAACACCACACAACACTCAGTTTGTAATAAACTCAAATATATAATAATAAATAAAGCATTAAAATAATAAAACTACGTCGTCCTGGAAGTAATTCGCACTAACGGAACTCCCGGGGCCACAAATTTGGGGGCTCAAGGGGAATATTTGGAACTATTACAAACCAAAGTCACTAAACTTAGTTGAGTGTTAAAAACCTAAGTCTCTAAACTTAGTCGTGTGGTAAAAAAGTGGAAAAAACTCTGTGAATTGTCGTTGCAGACAGTTATAAACTAAAGCAAGTGTGCTGCGCAGAAAAAAAAAAGAAAGACAACAAATTTGCAAAGCAGGGCAGCGTGAGTGAAAACGAGACAGCAAGTTTGCGCATCATTCGAGCAGTTGTGAAATTCGTTTTTGGCGCAACGAATGAAAGAGGCAAGAAACTGACAAAGGAGGCGATTGAACAGCGAGTACCATTCTGGAGGCAGCGTAAAGACTTTGTGGTGAACGTCAACAAGCAAGAGGCAGGATCGTTGGCGGTGGTCATCTGGACAAAGTGGAAGGCGTGGAGCAGAAACAGTAGCAAGCGGATCGCAGAAGTTGTGCGTCAGGAGAAGGCGAAGACACGGGCGTCAGGAGGCTGGTCAAAGCGAAAGAAGGAAGAACATTCTGGAAAAGTGTTTGGAAGCGACGGGAAGAACATTCTGGAAGAGAAGTGGTGACGCCGAGAATATTCTAAATCAGTATTGGTGACGCCGAGAATATTTTAAATCAGTATTGGTGACACGGCGAGAAGACATATCTGGTGAGGCAGCGAGAAGAATCCAAAGCTGTATTGGTGACACGGCGAGAAGACATTTCTGGTGAGGCAACTGTACAAATCCAAAGCTGTATTGTTGGGCTGGTGAAAGAAAACGGTTGAAGAAATTTGGTGAGTGACAGAGATAACATCGAGAGGCGAGACAAGTTTTTTTGCAACTTGGCTGGCAGAAGGCGCTGTGCCAGAAAAGAGAAGTGGAGAGCAGCACTGACCAATTTTGTTTTAAAGACCTCTTGTTGGTCTAATTGGAGAGTAGGAAATAATTTGAAACTTAACAGATTGCGTGCCTGCAGTCGGACTGTTGTGTCAACAGCTTAAGTTAACATAGTGTTAAGTTTGACATTCATTTCACATTAACTTAGAGTAAAGTAAAGTACAGTTTACAGTTTGAAGGTCCAGTATAGATATAAAAAACTTAACTTTGCCGTGCAGGCAGATTTGATAAACATTTTTGTATTTTATAAGCACTATATTTTATATCCTTATATTCTATAATTATATTTAAGTAAAAATGAACAAGCAAGAGATTTTGGCACTGCTTGTGGCAGAATTGCGCGCTAAGTTGTCAGAGCTAGGTCTTAGTACAACCGGAAGAAAAGGCGAATTGCAAAACAAACTACTTGCTCACTATGGTTTGCAAACTGATGAAAACGATGAAGTTGCGATTGAAGTGGATGATGATGAGGATGGATCTTTTACATCAGTGAATTCAGACAATTACCAGGCAGGTGCAGGTGCAGGAAATGGTGCGCCCAGGGAAAATCGAATTGTAAGCGAACAGAACAGTCGAATTGGAAATGCGAACACAGGTAGATCGTGGTTTACATGAAAGGATGTAGAGGGGAGTGTGTCACAGTTTTCGGGAACTGGTTCACCTGACATTAATCAGTGGATCGAGGAACTTGAAGAGTGTGCACTTACGGTTGAATGGAGTCAGTTGCAGGTGTTTATATATGCAAAACAATTACTCAGCGGAGCGGCTAAGCTTTACGTTCGTAGTCAGCGTAAAATTGGCGATTGGGGCTTACTGAAAGCTGCATTGCTAGAAGAATTTGGGGTTAAAGTTACATCGGCAGAGGTTCATCGTAGACTTGGCAAGCGACAACAAAAGAAAACCGAAACGTTACAAGAGTACCTGTACGCGTTAATGGAATTGGCGAAGCAAATTGATTTAGACGATGAAAGCTTGATCGAATACTTTGTCGACGGTATTCCAGACTCGAAAGGAAACAAGGCTTTACTTTATCAAGCCAAGAAGCTAAAGGAGCTGAAAGTTCAAATCGAGGCATATCAGAAAATGCGAGGATCGGTGAAGCACGTCAAGTATGACTCTCACTTTTATAAAGGTGAAAAGGAGACAGTGAAAGCAGTTGAGAAGGTTAGGAAATGTTTTAACTGCGGTGATGAGTCTCACATCAAGAAGGATTGTCCAAAGAGAGACAACAAGTGCTTTAGGTGCAACCAGCCAGGACATAGAGCAGCCCAGTGCAAGGTCGAGCTAGAAACTAAACAGGAAAAGGCAACTAATCTAGTGCAGATGGAAGGCATGGTGAAGCCAACAAGCACGTTCACGTCTTCGGGATTGGAGTTTAAGCATGTTTCGTTTGGGAAAGTAACCTTCAAAGGATTAGTAGATACAGGAGCAGACTTGTGTTTATTGCGACGCAACGTTTTTATAAGGCTCGGAGTAAAAAACCTAACAGGAGGTGAAAAATGTTTGACAGGAATTGGGCAAGCCAAATTGTGACTTTAGGAAGCCTGACAATACCAGTGCAGATTGATGGCATCAATCTCAACGTTGAGTTCCACATTATATCGGACGAAGACATGGCATTTGATGCAATTTTAGGTAGAACTCTTCTAGATAGTGTCGATATGAAAGTGACAAAGGACGGAACCGAGTTGGTTCGAAGATCAGACAGTCGAGTCGGTAAAGGACAAAAGTTTGAAGTTCGTGAGAAAGAGAAAAACGGAAGTTCATGCTCAGAGCTGCTGAATGAATTTCAGAGTTTGTGTATGATGACCATGGAGCAGGCAGAAAGCAAGCTAGAGGTAGACGTTTTACATTTGCCGCACTCGCAGAGAGGTGTTGTGAAACGCATGATAGACGAATACAAACCAATTAGGAATGTTCATTGTCCAGTCGAGATGAAGATTTTATTAAGCGATGATTTGCCAGTTTTTCAGCATCCTCGACGTATCGCTTTTAGTGAACAAAAGGTAGTTGACGAGCAGGTTCAGGAGTGGCTTGAACAGAGGATAATTAAGCCCAGTACTTCAGAGTACGCTTCTCCGATCGTACTCGTGGCAAAAAAGAATGGCCAGAAGCGATTGCGTTGTGACTATCGCAAATTGAATGAGAAAATAGTGAGGGACAATTTTCCTATGATACAGATGGACAACGAGAAGTTACAGGGAGCGACAATTTTTACGACACTGGATTTGACCAACGGTTATTTTCATGTTCCGGTAGAGGTAGGCTCCCAAAAGTATACCTCATTTGTTACACAGAAAGGACAGTACGAGTTCTTGTATGTGCCGTTTGGCATTTCAAACTCGCCGGCAGTTTTTACGCGTTTTATAATGGCAGTTCTCAGCGAGCTCATCAAAAACGGTGACGCAGTGGTTTACATGGATGACATTATCATCCCAAGCTGTGATGTCGTAGAGGGAATACAAAAGCTGCAAAGAGTTCTTGAGGTCGCAGAACAGAACGGGCTGAAAATCAATTGGACCAAGTGTCAAATTTTGCAGAGCAGGGTAGATTTTCTAGGATATATCATCGAAAATGGTTCGATCACACCCAGCGCTGAGAAAACACAGGCCGTAGCAAACTTTCCAGTGCCGTCTAATCAAAAAGCCATACATCGATTTCTTGGTTTGACATCATATTTTAGGAAGTTTGTGGATGGATACGCAGTAATAGCTAAGCCATTGTCAGATTTGCTGAGAAAGGATGTAAAGTTTGAGTTCAAGGAGTTACAGCAGGTAGCATTCGAGCAATTAAAGACAGCGTTGACTAGCAAACCAGTTTTAAAACTGCACACGGATGCGTCGAAGTTTGGTTTTGGGGCAGTTCTTCTACAAAAGGATCCAGAGGATAAACATTTACACCCTGTCATGTACATGAGTAGAAAAACTAAGCCTTGTGAAGAAAAATATCACTCATACGAGTTGGAGGTCCTAGCAGTCATAGAAGCGTTGACAAAATGGCGAATTTATGTTTTGGGAACGAAGTTCAAAATCATCACGGATTGTAACGCGTCCGCCATGACGATGAAAAAGAAAGAAGTTCCGTTGCGAGTGGCTAGGTGGGCAATGTATCTGCAAGACTACGATTACGAGATAGAACATCGATCAGGTACAAAGATGAGGCATGTAGACGCACTGAGTCGAGTAGCTTGTTTTGTCTTGACTGACAGTGTAATGCACAAGTTGAAGGAAGCTCAGGTGGCAGACGAGTGGACAAAGGTAATCAGGAATCTAGTTGAAACAAAGGGGCATGAGGATTATTACATCGTCAATCAAATATTGTTTAAAAACCCAGACAGAGAGTTGATTGTAATTCCATCTCAAATGGAGACTGAGATTATACAGATTGCTCAGAAGCAAGGTCATTTTTCGGCAAAGAAAACACAGGAGCTGGTGGAGAAATCCTATTTCATTCCAAAGTTGAGGGATAAAGTAGCTAAAGTTGTAGGCAGCTGTGTGGAGTGCATCTTGGTTAACGCAAAATCAGGAAAACAGGAAGGATATCTAAATCCTATCGATAAGGGGGACAAACCTTTAGTCACTTATCACATAGATCACGTAGGGCCGATGGAGATCACCAAGAAAAGACATAATCATATCTTAGTAGTTGTCGATGCATTTTCGAAATACGTTTGGTTGTATCCGACGCGTAGTACTGGAGTTGAGGATAATAATAATAATAACTTTGCTACGAACAGGTACAAGACAGTTATATAAATAACAAATATTGTTTTGTAAAAGGTTATCTTGTTCGTCTACTTCGGAAAGGGAATATGTCATTCCAATTGCACAAATTAAAGGTGGAGTCCAAAAGGTCATAGTTGATATTTCTAAAGTCCCCAAAAACTATTGGATGGTGAAGGTATTGTAGGTCAAGTGCGTAAGTCAAGTATATGAGGTCGTGTTTTGAAAACGATGGGACAATAAGTTGGTCATATGTATCTACTTTGCCTGTATTAGACACAAAAAATAAGTCTAAAAGCGAGTTGCGGGTTTTGGTAAAATGCGTAGGGGACACAAAGTTAACCAACTTCATCCCCAGCGATTTCATGTCCTCTGCAAAGTGGGATTCCCTTAAAATATCGCTATTAAAATCGCCTGTTATAATGACGTCTGAATAATTAATTGACACGTCAGGAATGATGTTTACAAATTGTTCATAGTCAATCCGGCAGTTAGGACGGTATATACACCCAATTAGTAGCTTATCAGCATATCTTTGGCATCTAATTTCTATAAATAAGTATTCAATTGCACTACTGGTTGAGTGTTTACATAAAAACGTGGAACATAACTTTTTACTAACATATATTGCAACCCCACCCCCATGACTATCACGATCAGAGCGATGCAAATTATAGCCATCACATTCAACTAAAACATCACATAAATTAGGAACAAACCAAGTTTCAGGAACACATATAACATCTACGCTCGAATTGATAAAGAGGTATCTAAATTCTTCAATTTTTCGGGTGAGGCTTTGAGCATTTATATGACACACATTAAGACCAACTCTCTTCTTTCCGAGAACCCTTAACATCGCATTGCTATTTGATCGATTTGGATTTATGTTTATGTTATTTCTGTCACCCATTTTAAATTATTTAATTGTAATATTAGCTGCGCTCGCAGTCTATAAATATTTATGACATAAAGAAATACCACACCAAGAAACAAAATAAAATTAAAATTAATGCGACTGATTCTAATCCTAAATAAATATAATAAAACTACTGATAATTTCACAACAATGGAATATAAATATAAGCGCCTCTTAGGTGCGAAATGAATTAACATTTAATGACCCAGAACTAGCAGCTTCCAGCGCAGCTATTTCATCGGGGGTGCAAATCTCCATTTGAGCCAGTTCGCCCAGGCTTTGCACGCAAATGGCCTCCCCTCCCTCTCTCTCCTTTACGAAGATATCTCCACGGCGAGAGAAAACAGCTGTTGGGCGCTTCAGCCTCTTGAGATGCATCGCCCGCTTGAAAATTTCATATTTTGTTTTGGTCAGCTGTTCGTTTATATATATAAACGCTGGCGAGTCTAGGCCGATGAGCTTTAACCTTAGTTGCGTTTTGTTTTCTTTTCGGTATGCCCCAATCGCACGCAGCAGTGTCGCCTTATCGTGCACGTGTTCCATTTTAATAATTATAATTGGATCCACTACTGTACGGGTCGATTTTCGCGGTCGCATTCGAAAAATCGTACGTACTTTAGGCGGCGGGGTCAGTTTGAGAGAGAAGCACAGTGCGTAAAAAAAGTGCTTTCACATTTTCCCCCTGGACTTGTGGGACCCCATGCCAACGCCGCCTGTGCGTTGCAGGAGGCCACCTCCAACTCGTCAACGCGCTGATCCTGGTAGTTTTTGGATAGTTTCGCCTCCAGCTCCTGGACCCGCTGCCTCAGCATCCCCATCTCTCTCACCTCGCTCTCCAATTGAGTGACTCTCAGTGAAAGTTTGTTGCAGTCAGCTGCTATTAATGTAGGAATCAGGAATAAACCAGAAGAGCAAGAACAGAGAAACACACGGAGTGGACGTCAGTTCTGACAACACAGAGAGAGATCGCTAATGTATGCGTGCGTTTAACAGATCAAGAGAGAAAAACTCTAATAAAGTCAGTTGATGCCGAAATCTCACGCTAAGCAGTCCACAGAGACGCACTCCACTTTGTAAACTCGTTAAAGTTTAAAACACCACACAACACTCAGTTTGTAATAAACTCAAATATATAATAATAAATAAAGCATTAAAATAATAAAACTACGTCGTCCTGGAAGTAATTCGCACTATCGGAACTCCCGGGGCCACAAATTTGGGGGCTCAAGGGGAATATTTGGAACTATTACAAACCAAAGTCACTAAACTTAGTTGAGTGTTAAAAACCTAAGTCTCTAAACTTAGTCGTGTGGTAAAAAAGTGGAAAAAACTCTGTGAATTGTCGTTGCAGACAGTTATAAACTAAAGCAAGTGTGCTGCGCAGAAAAAAAAAAGAAAGACAACAAATTTGCAAAGCAGGGCAGCGTGAGTGAAAACGAGACAGCAAGTTTGCGCATCATTCGAGCAGTTGTGAAATTCGTTTTTGGCGCAACGAATGAAAGAGGCAAGAAACTGACAAAGGAGGCGATTGAACAGCGAGTACCATTCTGGAGGCAGCGTAAAGACTTTGTGGTGAACGTCAACAAGCAAGAGGCAGGATCGTTGGCGGTGGTCATCTGGACAAAGTGGAAGGCGTGGAGCAGAAACAGTAGCAAGCGGATCGCAGAAGTTGTGCGTCAGGAGAAGGCGAAGACACGGGCGTCAGGAGGCTGGTCAAAGCGAAAGAAGGAAGAACATTCTGGAAAAGTGTTTGGAAGCGACGGGAAGAACATTCTGGAAGAGAAGTGGTGACGCCGAGAATATTCTAAATCAGTATTGGTGACGCCGAGAATATTTTAAATCAGTATTGGTGACACGGCGAGAAGACATATCTGGTGAGGCAGCGAGAAGAATCCAAAGCTGTATTGGTGACACGGCGAGAAGACATTTCTGGTGAGGCAACTGTACAAATCCAAAGCTGTATTGTTGGGCTGGTGAAAGAAAACGGTTGAAGAAATTTGGTGAGTGACAGAGATAACATCGAGAGGCGAGACAAGTTTTTTTGCAACTTGGCTGGCAGAAGGCGCTGTGCCAGAAAAGAGAAGTGGAGAGCAGCACTGACCAATTTTGTTTTAAAGACCTCTTGTTGGTCTAATTGGAGAGTAGGAAATAATTTGAAACTTAACAGATTGCGTGCCTGCAGTCGGACTGTTGTGTCAACAGCTTAAGTTAACATAGTGTTAAGTTTGACATTCATTTCACATTAACTTAGAGTAAAGTAAAGTACAGTTTACAGTTTGAAGGTCCAGTATAGATATAAAAAACTTAACTTTGCCGTGCAGGCAGATTTGATAAACATTTTTGTATTTTATAAGCACTATATTTTATATCCTTATATTCTATAATTATATTTAAGTAAAAATGAACAAGCAAGAGATTTTGGCACTGCTTGTGGCAGAATTGCGCGCTAAGTTGTCAGAGCTAGGTCTTAGTACAACCGGAAGAAAAGGCGAATTGCAAAACAAACTACTTGCTCACTATGGTTTGCAAACTGATGAAAACGATGAAGTTGCGATTGAAGTGGATGATGATGAGGATGGATCTTTTACATCAGTGAATTCAGACAATTACCAGGCAGGTGCAGGTGCAGGAAATGGTGCGCCCAGGGAAAATCGAATTGTAAGCGAACAGAACAGTCGAATTGGAAATGCGAACACAGGTAGATCGTGGTTTACATGAAAGGATGTAGAGGGGAGTGTGTCACAGTTTTCGGGAACTGGTTCACCTGACATTAATCAGTGGATCGAGGAACTTGAAGAGTGTGCACTTACGGTTGAATGGAGTCAGTTGCAGGTGTTTATATATGCAAAACAATTACTCAGCGGAGCGGCTAAGCTTTACGTTCGTAGTCAGCGTAAAATTGGCGATTGGGGCTTACTGAAAGCTGCATTGCTAGAAGAATTTGGGGTTAAAGTTACATCGGCAGAGGTTCATCGTAGACTTGGCAAGCGACAACAAAAGAAAACCGAAACGTTACAAGAGTACCTGTACGCGTTAATGGAATTGGCGAAGCAAATTGATTTAGACGATGAAAGCTTGATCGAATACTTTGTCGACGGTATTCCAGACTCGAAAGGAAACAAGGCTTTACTTTATCAAGCCAAGAAGCTAAAGGAGCTGAAAGTTCAAATCGAGGCATATCAGAAAATGCGAGGATCGGTGAAGCACGTCAAGTATGACTCTCACTTTTATAAAGGTGAAAAGGAGACAGTGAAAGCAGTTGAGAAGGTTAGGAAATGTTTTAACTGCGGTGATGAGTCTCACATCAAGAAGGATTGTCCAAAGAGAGACAACAAGTGCTTTAGGTGCAACCAGCCAGGACATAGAGCAGCCCAGTGCAAGGTCGAGCTAGAAACTAAACAGGAAAAGGCAACTAATCTAGTGCAGATGGAAGGCATGGTGAAGCCAACAAGCACGTTCACGTCTTCGGGATTGGAGTTTAAGCATGTTTCGTTTGGGAAAGTAACCTTCAAAGGATTAGTAGATACAGGAGCAGACTTGTGTTTATTGCGACGCAACGTTTTTATAAGGCTCGGAGTAAAAAACCTAACAGGAGGTGAAAAATGTTTGACAGGAATTGGGCAAGCCAAATTGTGACTTTAGGAAGCCTGACAATACCAGTGCAGATTGATGGCATCAATCTCAACGTTGAGTTCCACATTATATCGGACGAAGACATGGCATTTGATGCAATTTTAGGTAGAACTCTTCTAGATAGTGTCGATATGAAAGTGACAAAGGACGGAACCGAGTTGGTTCGAAGATCAGACAGTCGAGTCGGTAAAGGACAAAAGTTTGAAGTTCGTGAGAAAGAGAAAAACGGAAGTTCATGCTCAGAGCTGCTGAATGAATTTCAGAGTTTGTGTATGATGACCATGGAGCAGGCAGAAAGCAAGCTAGAGGTAGACGTTTTACATTTGCCGCACTCGCAGAGAGGTGTTGTGAAACGCATGATAGACGAATACAAACCAATTAGGAATGTTCATTGTCCAGTCGAGATGAAGATTTTATTAAGCGATGATTTGCCAGTTTTTCAGCATCCTCGACGTATCGCTTTTAGTGAACAAAAGGTAGTTGACGAGCAGGTTCAGGAGTGGCTTGAACAGAGGATAATTAAGCCCAGTACTTCAGAGTACGCTTCTCCGATCGTACTCGTGGCAAAAAAGAATGGCCAGAAGCGATTGCGTTGTGACTATCGCAAATTGAATGAGAAAATAGTGAGGGACAATTTTCCTATGATACAGATGGACAACGAGAAGTTACAGGGAGCGACAATTTTTACGACACTGGATTTGACCAACGGTTATTTTCATGTTCCGGTAGAGGTAGGCTCCCAAAAGTATACCTCATTTGTTACACAGAAAGGACAGTACGAGTTCTTGTATGTGCCGTTTGGCATTTCAAACTCGCCGGCAGTTTTTACGCGTTTTATAATGGCAGTTCTCAGCGAGCTCATCAAAAACGGTGACGCAGTGGTTTACATGGATGACATTATCATCCCAAGCTGTGATGTCGTAGAGGGAATACAAAAGCTGCAAAGAGTTCTTGAGGTCGCAGAACAGAACGGGCTGAAAATCAATTGGACCAAGTGTCAAATTTTGCAGAGCAGGGTAGATTTTCTAGCATATATCATCGAAAATGGTTCGATCACACCCAGCGCTGAGAAAACACAGGCCGTAGCAAACTTTCCAGTGCCGTCTAATCAAAAAGCCATACATCGATTTCTTGGTTTGACATCATATTTTAGGAAGTTTGTGGATGGATACGCAGTAATAGCTAAGCCATTGTCAGATTTGCTGAGAAAGGATGTAAAGTTTGAGTTCAAGGAGTTACAGCAGGTAGCATTCGAGCAATTAAAGACAGCGTTGACTAGCAAACCAGTTTTAAAACTGCACACGGATGCGTCGAAGTTTGGTTTTGGGGCAGTTCTTCTACAAAAGGATCCAGAGGATAAACATTTACACCCTGTCATGTACATGAGTAGAAAAACTAAGCCTTGTGAAGAAAAATATCACTCATACGAGTTGGAGGTCCTAGCAGTCATAGAAGCGTTGACAAAATGGCGAATTTATGTTTTGGGAACGAAGTTCAAAATCATCACGGATTGTAACGCGTCCGCCATGACGATGAAAAAGAAAGAAGTTCCGTTGCGAGTGGCTAGGTGGGCAATGTATCTGCAAGACTACGATTACGAGATAGAACATCGATCAGGTACAAAGATGAGGCATGTAGACGCACTGAGTCGAGTAGCTTGTTTTGTCTTGACTGACAGTGTAATGCACAAGTTGAAGGAAGCTCAGGTGGCAGACGAGTGGACAAAGGTAATCAGGAATCTAGTTGAAACAAAGGGGCATGAGGATTATTACATCGTCAATCAAATATTGTTTAAAAACCCAGACAGAGAGTTGATTGTAATTCCATCTCAAATGGAGACTGAGATTATACAGATTGCTCAGAAGCAAGGTCATTTTTCGGCAAAGAAAACACAGGAGCTGGTGGAGAAATCCTATTTCATTCCAAAGTTGAGGGATAAAGTAGCTAAAGTTGTAGGCAGCTGTGTGGAGTGCATCTTGGTTAACGCAAAATCAGGAAAACAGGAAGGATATCTAAATCCTATCGATAAGGGGGACAAACCTTTAGTCACTTATCACATAGATCACGTAGGGCCGATGGAGATCACCAAGAAAAGACATAATCATATCTTAGTAGTTGTCGATGCATTTTCGAAATACGTTTGGTTGTATCCGACGCGTAGTACTGGAGTTGAGGAGGTGCTAAACTGTTTAGACAGGCAGGTCATAATATTTGGAAATCCCTTCAGGATCGTGTCAGATCGTGGTGCAGCTTTCACATCGCACTTATTCAAGGAATACTGCGAGAAAGAGAAGATCCAGCATTTATTGATCGCTACAGGTGTACCTCGAGGTAACGGGCAGGTTGAGAGAATGCATAAGATCGTGGTGCTAATGTTGTCAAAGATGAGCCTAGAAAATCCAGGAAATTGGTACAAACATGTGGGTAGAGTACAGCAGCTAATAAACAATATCGAGCCTAGGAGCACAAAGGTAACCCCGTTCAAGTTGCTAACAGGTGTGGACATGCGAGTAGTTGACATTGCAGAACTCAAAGAACAGGTGCAGCAGTCTTTGATAGAAGAGTTGGACGAAGAGCGTGAAAAGATACGCAAAAAGGAAAGAGGAAAAGCAATACAAAGTCAATGACTTAGTTGCGATTAAACGTACTCAGTATGGGGTGTGTTTAAAATTGAAAGGAAAGTATCTTGGTCCCTATAAGGTCGTCAAAGTTCACAAGCATGGCAGGTATGATGTGGAGAAAGTGGGAGATAGCGAAGGACCTTTGAAAACTTCCACAGTATCTGAGTTTATGAAGGAGTTCGGGACGAACACCACGTCAGGAGGGCCGAATGTAGGAATCAGGAATAAACCAGAAGAGCAAGAACAGAGAAACACACGGAGTGGACGTCAGTTCTGACAACACAGAGAGAGATCGCTAATGTATGCGTGCGTTTAACAGATCAAGAGAGAAAAACTCTAATAAAGTCAGTTGATGCCGAAATCTCACGCTAAGCAGTCCACAGAGACGCACTCCACTTTGTAAACTCGTTAAAGTTTAAAACACCACACAACACTCAGTTTGTAATTAACTCAAATATATAATAATAAATAAAAAAATAATAAAACTACGTCGTCCTGGAAGTAATTCGCACTAACGGAACTCCCGGGGCCACATTAACTTAGATTTTTCTTCCAGAGTGCCGGTTATACGTGCCTCGCCATCACGGATCTCCCCTGCAAGACTTTCCTTTAGCTCGGAAAATCTGCGGTCGATCGTGTGAAGCAGTTGAACATCGAAGTCACGGGCTCCCTTCAGATCGGAGTGAGTTTCCTTCCTAAGTCGCTTTGCTGCTGAAGACATTATTGTGTTGGTGACGAGAGGTTGAGTGTTTTGATGTGTTGAGTGTTTTGTCTCTGTGCTCTGTTTTGCTATGCACTGTTTCTTTATTGGTTTGTTGTTGAACTTAAAGTTGTGGATTTATTAAGAAGCGATTTACTGCTAAAAACCGATTTATTCCGGGCAACAAGAACTTTAATGTGTTATACTCTTATTTATGCTGCTGCCGTAAACAGTTATTAATTTTTTTAAGCCGAGTTTAAGGTGTTTTTAGGTGTTTAAAGCGGAGCTACACAAAAGTGCCTCTATTTCGCACTCACGATGAAAATCGGCCTTTTTCTACGGCGTGGAGTTCTCAGTGCTTAGCCCGCAGAACACCGGGGTTGGTAACAAACCAAAAACAAACCGTGTAAAAAAAGCCAACGAATTACCCGGGAGATCTAACGACAACACATTTGCCCTACTATCTGAAATTAAACCAGAACTGGGTCAAGAGACCCAACCGGAATCTAAGCCCCCAATTTACATTAGGAAGAAAAGCTCGAACGTCCTGGCCAACAAAATTGTTGCGCTGGTTGAGGACGGAAATATTCATGTTGTTCCGCTCACTAAAGGGAATATTCACGAAACCAAACTTCAGACCAATTCTGAAGAACAATTCCGAGTTGTGTCCAAATACCTTGAGGAAGCTTTAGAAAAACTTCTACACGTACCAACTGAAAAGCAGCAAGTGCTTGCAGGTTGTATTAAAAGGATTCGAGCCCGATGTAACCCTTAATTAAGTTATCGATGCCCTCAAAAAAACGGGGTTTCTGCAAAGAACGTTAGTAACATCATTAACAAGAACAAAAAGCTGCGCACCACTCTTCACGGTAGAGCTGGAGCCAGACAGCAGAGTCTTGAAGAAAAATGAAGTGTATCTTATGTAAAACCAGCAATACCTATTGCACCGAAGAATTACGGTGGAAGAGCCACATGAAAGGAACGGCCCAGTGAAATGCAAAAACTGTAAGGAGTATGGGCACCCCGGGACATACTGCATACTCCGATCAGTCTGTGTAGTTTGTGGAGACTTCCACAATTCCGCAAGCTGCCCTGCCAACAAGGAATGCCCTTAAAAGAAGAAATGTGGAAACTGCGGAGAAAATCACACGGCTTAAGGGCGACGAGTGACCACCACGCGCCATCAAAATCTTCAAAACGCGTACACTTACTCAAAAACGACCCGAAAGTTTTTTCGGCACGGCTGCAAGATCCTCATTTTGTCAGCTTAATGCCCAGAAGGGCTTCTCATACGCCCATGCCCTTCGAACAGGAACGGAAAACTCTCTCCAGTATAATAAAGGAAACTTTCAGCAGGTCCCAGGAAAGCACACTGGAATCAATGATGGTTACCATGCAACAAAGTATGATGGAATTTATGTCCTTCATGAAAACGACCATGCAAACACTGGTTCAAAACCCGAAAGCATTTCAAAGAAAATTGAACAGCTTGTACTGGAAAAGAGTCGACTGCGACCAGATCGCCAAATTCAAAACAACGTATTGAGCAAGCCAAACGCGCACTTAACCGAGCCCTGAAGAAAGACGCTGAAAACGCACAACTATGGTACATCGAAAAACTTTCGCCAACCAATACAACCAAAACATCCTCTGTGGAGGGCTCACCCGAATCTGAGCTCTTCAATCGAAACAATCACTCCGATAAGAAATTCAACAGGTAGCTGGGCCCGCAGCGTCGAAGATAGTGCCGAAACTTTTGCACATATCCGAAAAGTCTTCCACTGGAACGAAGTAACGTATCTCGCCGTTCACCTAGACGGACGACTAACCTGGGGAAGACAATGCAAGAAATTACATTTAAAACTAAAAGCCAGCACTTCCACTCCATCTTAAACCCTCGCAATATAAACATCATACAGCGCGAACAATCAAAAATCCTGAGAGCTATCAGTGGGGCACCATGGTATTTTCGCAACCAAAACATCCACAGGGACCTCGGCATTCTTGCAGTAAAAGATGAAATGGACAAAAAAAAGCGACCTACAATAAAAAGCTTCTCTGTCCAACCAAATCATCTTGCAAGAGGCTTGACTCGGGTTTCCAGCAGAGCCCGCCTCCCAACCCAGCAAGGGGCCCATAACTCAGTCATACGACTGTTACCATAAGATTTGATACACTTATTGTTAGTATCCGAAAGGAAAAGATTCAATAAATAAATACGAAAAGCCGAGGGGATAATTTTTTTTCACTACTCCCAATCTTCCCGCCTCAACTCCAACAAGCAAACACAAATGGTTATTTTCTTAAGGCATTTATTCCTAAGGGTCAGCACGCGGTCGGAATGACCACGTTTGCACACCGAGAGAAGAGAATTAAGAAAGATAGAAGAGATCTGACAGCCAGGCTGTCGTAACTATCTCGTACTTTACAACGTTGCCATTTTTGTCCATTAACAGTAGATAAAGGGTTACAGTAGATCTGGTAACTTTCATTACATGACCCCCTTCTCAGGCTCGACTCTCCTGGCGGAGTACTTCTGTTCCTGGGTTTCTATACGGGGCCAAGTGGTTGACATATAGGGTCCTGCTAGCCTGTATCTCGTAGATTAGGTCAGAGTGGCTGCGGATTACAGTGGAAGGTTTAACCCAATCAGACTGCAACTATGGGCATCGTTCCACCCAGCGGGTAGAAGAGTATACTCAAACTTCCTCTCCAGTCCTGAATTCGACTAGGTTCGATCGAAGGTCGTATCGGGTTTAGGGGGTACCTTATTATTGAGGGCTGTTGCAGATGCAGATGCAGGGCAGATGCGTGAAGCGGGCTGGTTTCGTAACGCTGATGGGGAAATAGAAGGGTGAGCAGATGCTCGCTGGGGCTCTTGGATTTCGTTGTCAACTTCCGCCCCAATGGACTGACAGAGTTTAGTTTTCCGAAACGGTCGTTTCGCTCCTGGCAAAACCTCGCTTCTCTCTTCTGACCATTGGGCTTTAATCAGCGTCGCTATATCTAGAGCGTCTGTAAGTAGCTGCTTACATTGGGATCTAGTATCCCGTCTCTGCTGTTGTAGGTCGCAGTCGGCAACTCCCCGAGCACGGCCCTGCTCAGGAATTCGAACTTCATGGCAAAGACCTCGAAGGATTCTCGCGGCCCTTACAAGCGATTATGAAATACGTGATAGCCGGTATGAGACCTGATCGTGAAATACTCACGCATGGTGACAGTCAGGGCAACATACGAGCTAAGGGTAGCTTCTGGCAGAGTCGAATGACAACTCAGACTCCTTTAAAGCATTCTGCATTTATTTCTGTTGGACCAGTGAAATTCCTCCGCCATGTCGTCCACAAGGAGGCAACTTGGCCTGGAAAAACTCCAAAACCGAATTTCTGGGCATGAAATGTTCCCCTGTAGTTTTACATATATTACTTGCTCATGTATACCGCCATCATCTGAGTTTTCAATTTATGCGAACCACCTGTCCGTTATACAGTTCATTTGTAATAAGAGACAGAGATCAGTTAATAGTTTCAGGTGGTTTAAAAATACCAAATGCGAAACGAATCCTCTGCTTCCGTAAGTCAAACTTTTGTCGCTTTTATACTTGTATATCTGGCTTTGACTGGTCCGAACTTTATTTTATGGCTGAGGCCATTAATATTTTTTATAGTGCATTAAACTCCTATTTCTAAAAATTTGTCACGTCTAAAAAATGTTAAACTCAGATTTTATAATAAATATAAGCCGTGTGGTTCGCAAGCCGTTTTTTCCAGATACTCAAGTTCTCGGTCGAATTTTACCGTTCATAAAGCCCAGAGTTATAGAGGCTATTAAACTCTTTTGTTAACACTAAGCGCAAATCCTCCTCTTACCCAGCATCGCTATCGTTTGAAAATTGAACGGCAAACACTGATCAGACCAGTACACACTTCGTCCTGTACACACTAATCTTATTCATATGACATGTCTAAGTCTAACTTAATTTTTTGTCCGAATTTAAGTGAAAACTCTGTTCTCCTTGATATGCAAAGGGTTAAGCCAGTCTACTCACCAGATTAGATACTGCGCAGAGACCCAGTGCAGACCCTATCCCTAGAAACCTCTGACTTCCCACCGATTTGGAAGGAGTCATTTGTTATTCCCCTTCATAAAAATTGAAATAAATCAAATACAAGCCATTATAGAGTTATTTCCAAGTTGTCCGCTATCCACAAGCTTTTCGAAAACATTATTACCCCCAGCTTGCAACAAATCTGTAGGTCGATTATATCGATTATAAATGGCTTCGGAAATAACCTTTAGACTGACTTTGATTACACTGACTTTAGTAAAGTGTCTGATTCTGTAAATCACTCCCTTCTTGTACCGAAGTTAGTCTTATTAGAGTTTTTAAAGTCCTTTTTAAAAGTTCTGTTTTTAAAATGATCCAAGTTACTTCAGGCGTCCCACAAGGGAGCCACTTGGGCAAATTTTTTTTACCTTTTTTAATAACGATCTCCCTCTAGTTTTGAAAAAGTCGCGTGACGTCATGTACGCAGATGACGTCAAGTTATGCCTGCAAATTAGCGATTTTTCCCTCTGTTCAGAATTATAATTAATGATTTTCAGACATGGTGTTCTGTACATTCATTGGACTTGAATAGCACTAAATGCGAAGTAATGACATTTTATCGGTGTAACCCATAATATGCCACGTATACGTTAAGTGGTAGTAATTAGACTAGAATTAGACATATTGATGTCCTTGGCGTCCTTTTGGACCCAAAACTTAAGTTTTCTGACCATATTAATTCCATGGTAAATAAAGCCAGGGGAGTGCTTGGATTTATAAAAAGGTGGTCTAAGGAATTTGATGGTTTTTGTTCATTTGATTAGTTCGTCCAATTCTGGAGTATTGCTCACCAGTTTGGAGTCCCCAAATAGTGTACATATAGACCGGATAGAGTCTGTGAAAAAGAACTTTTTACTATTTGCTCTACTTTATCTAATCGTAGAAAGATGCTTGGTATTACTCTTATTTGTAAACTTATTCAGGGGATGTGGAGAGTACCGAACTACTGCCTACACTTCTCAGTGCCTATTCGTATCTCTAGGAACGATATTCCTCTTATTTTAAGCCATTGTAGATCAAACTATAATATGCTTGAACCATTTAGAGTACTATTTAAAGACTACAATAAATTCTTTCACTTCATTGCTATTACCTACTCTTTACCAATTTTAAAGCATAAATCTTATCTTATAGCCTGATTCCATTGGCGCATTGAAATGCATTTAGTCTAATGCACATTTATTTACACAATGAATCCCAAATGGCTTAATTTCGCATTTAAAATAAATTCGATAAATAAATGCGATTACAAATCATTCGCCTCGAACGTTTTTAGAAAAAATACCGGAAAAATACCGGCACCCCTACAACAGTTGGTTTCTATATGCAAGGATGGCGCAATATTTGATTTTTTTAAATATAAAATATATTATGCGTAAAAATTACTGAAAACAATAGCAAGCGCAGCAAATCCTGCACGCAGGTCCACAATGCATTTCTGCTGCATCTCTGGCAGGAAAACAATTCCCAAATATCCGGGGATCCTTGCTCTTTTTAAGAAACTGTTGTGCTCTCCTTTGCAAGCCCGTCAAACAGCACCATCAGCTTCCCTTTCTTGTCGCCCATGTTGGCAAATGCCTCGATAGCATTATGGATGATCTATGGATGAGCACTAAAGAAATCCGCAAAATGGAATCAGGCACATTTAAAAAGTCCACTAATGTGGCAATGCAATCAGGCTATTACTAAGTACGAAATTAGTATGTAGTATTTTGTTTCGTATGTTTTTTTAATTATTCCGTCCGTTCCTTTATTGTCCCATTTCTTCCACTTCTCGCGATCTCGTTTTGAACAACACCCAGGGGTCCGCGCGTAACAAGCATTGCTTGAGCCACTTGTATATACTGACCGTAGTGCATCAACGTCCATTCTGTGGCTCGACCGGATTGCGCTCTTGTGGCGAGGCTTGACGGCGATGGCGAGTGGAATTTTTATGCATTTTAATGGATCTGGATTTTTCCAATCCCAAGTAACCCCACAACCGGCACCAATGTAACAAGTCTTTGCCGCGTGGAGAGCAATCGCTACGGAAAGCCGAGCGGATCCTGTTTTGTCAGGTGTGTAGGTCCTCAATACTGCCAACCTTCCCTACGATCAGCACGCGGTCGAAATCACGCCATCTGCCCACCGAGGGAATAGAACTAAGAGAAAGAGAAGTGATCTGACAGCAAAGTGCCCAAAATTCAGGCATCTAGTCCAGAGCATGGTGCAACTATATAAGGTGGTCTCAACCACGAGCTGCTTTTTTTTAAGGACGTTATTTTTGCCCATTTTTTCCCAAACATGCAAAAGTAAAACGATTGCTATCTGTTTCTAGCGCTTGTCTCTGAAAATGTATAGTCCTCGGCAGAGCTGATAAGACCACTTTGCATAGTTGGATCATGGTCCGGAATACCCCGTTGATCGGACCACTGTGCAAATAAAGCGGACAATAATCTTAAGCTCAAGAATTTTGAGAGAAAGCAGGGAAACAGTGTCAATCCGAGAGCGCCACACCGATTAACTCCGATATTAGGCACCACAAAACGAGATAGTTATAGAGAACGGGTAAGAGCGGAAACGTAACACCGATTAACTCCGATATAAGCACCACTAAATGAGAGAAACAGAGAGATTGATAGGTCAAGAAACAACGTTTAGTTTACGGGTGCCTAAGCCCATTGCTCTTGTTCCTCTTTTGTTGTTGGATTGCTGTAGGAAGAGCGAAGTCATATGAATGCGATGCTCTTAGCATAGCGAAGGCCAATTAAAAGAACATCATCCACTTCAGTCGCTCAACCTGTCGATGAGCAAAGCAAAAACAAGCCGAAAGCATTTTTCCTCGTTCGCCGAGAAGAGCAACAACAATTGTATGGGATTCCCCGTTAGCCGCGCTAATCCGAAGGGATTCCGTTGTTGGCTTGCCGAAAACTTTAGCCAGAAATCACTTCTTGTCTTACTTGCTGGTAGATTGGTCAACATCGCAGTGATGAATTTTTTTTTTACAGGTTTTGTTTTTGTGGGCAGCAATGCATTAATCTGGAGAGGCATTTTAATCATTTTAGTAGTAGTTATTTGGAATGAAAAGATTGAAAATGTCACAATACTTTTTTTTAAGTGTAGAGACTTGAAATGAAAAAAAACCACGCTCCAATGTGTTTGTGTTTCATTGCATTTGTATTGGTGTTTGCTCTGTCAAAATCAAAGTTTGGGCACCCCTGGTTTACAATTTTCCGCTCAAAAGAACTCATCAACGATGTTCAACCCATCAGAAAGAATTTCAAAGAGGTAAAAAAGAGTATTATCTAGGAAACTGAATTATTAGCGTTGACGGGGACCGTAGCCGAAGACGTTTCAAAAAATTGATTTTCTATTGCCTTTAACATTAAACTACTGTTCTTTAAAAAATTCTGGAAAAAATTAAGAAGCCTTATTTAAAAAGTTTATAAGATATGACACTTTGCGTCCAACTTCCTTAAGACCATTTTTTCCCGACCGCAAACTTTGAGAAGAGAACGCTATAGTCTAGTTCCATGACTGTTAATTACCCGTTACAAAGCTAACAAAGTCAAAAATAAATATTTCTTCAGAAAAAAATCGTGTTCAAGCTTGCGAAATTTGCCGAACACTACAAGCTATGAGCGAGCAGCACCTTACCCTGCTAGCAACGGCCCTATGTAGTGCAGATCAGTTGCAGAGCACAACACGAACAGTATAAAACCGCTGTCGGTACACACATATAAACAAGGTTCCTTGTGCAAATTACTCACAGAAATTAAGTGCGAGCATTTCATAGTAGTGTGTCTCTTCATGATCGCGCTACGTTTTTCAAATATGCAGTGACGTCATAACAAAACATAGCTGCGAATAACTTTAAAATTAATAGCTTTTATATGAAAAAGAGTTTATGCTGATAAATATGACTGAAACACACACATAGCCCAATAATTTAGGTCTAAAACGTCTCAGAGTGAAATAACAGACACTCGCAACTTGTGGGCGAAAAAGTGGGCGTGTTCACGATTTGAAACAAACTTGCGCTGCTTAAGAATAACTAGAGTCTGCATGTCAAATTCAAAAACTCTAGATTTTAGAGTTTCCGAGATCTTCACGTTCTTACGGACAGACTGACGGACCTGGGTAGATCGACTCGGCAATTGATCATGATCAAGAATATATATACTTTATAGGGTCGGAAACCTTGCCATCCTGTAACATATTTTACAACGATTACAATATACCTCACAGTTTAATACGAGGGTATTATAGGGTCGGAAACCTTGCCTTCTACCTGTAACATATTTGACAACGATTACAATATACCTCACAGTTTAATACGAGTTTGTATTAATTAAAACGAGAAACTTTTGATTGCAGTAGGACGACGGATTTATTTAGCGATATTAGCGAAGAATCGACGACGAATAAGAGTGGCTATTCCAACAATTTCTATTAGAAACTATGCTAAGCTAAGTGGCGAGGGACGGGGCGAATTCGCAATAGCGAATTAATACTATAGTGGCTGTTGCACGGTCATTGCTTCTTGTGTTGGCAATGCAGTTCGACAGATGGCGCCACCTAATTTTGTGGACGAATATTTATAGAAGTTAGTCAGAAGTTAGCCAGGCAGTGAAGACGTTTCTGACCCTATAAAGTATTTTGATTAGCATCTATAGGAGAGTCGAGCTAGTTTTACGGTTCAAATCTCAATAAAATCGACCGACTATCGACTACAGCATTAGCTCCCATGGAAACTATCGGAAAATGAATAAAAAAACGGAACTTCTCTAATATAATTGAAAAAAAAGTGATTTGAATATAGGTATGATTTAATATTTCAGAATTATGCTTTTAACTTTATTAAAATCGAAAAACGATTTTATATAGCTGCCATAGGAAAGTTTGAATAATTGACCAATAAATCGCCATAGCTTCAATGTTTTTAAGCATACAGAAATATAAAACGAGATTTAGATACACTTCTCCTTGTCGTTGTCGGACGTCTATTTTTATCAAATTTTACCCGTGTAAACTACATCGATCAAAGCCAATTTTGGTCAATTTGACTTGTTTTCGGTGATCGTTATCACAACGAAAAGTTTTGATCGCAAAAACTCAGTGACTTATAATTACATTATAATTACATTATCTGAAAACATAAGCATAAAGCTTATCACCGACCCAACTGCAAGTTGCGCTTTCTACATTCTACGTGGTTTCTCTACGCGTATATATCAGACTACAACATAACCATTTACTATGTCTGCCTGCTGCATCAAGTCTTGCTTTTCAACGGTAAAATCTCCTCTCGACATTACACAATTGGTTGCTGGCTGTGTGACAAAATTGCTGACCCTAAATGTGAAGACCTTGGGAATAGTGCTGGCTTTATTGCTGACCGGACTAAATCAAATTCTAACATGGATTGGACCTGCCCCAGTTGCCATCATATTAAAGTCGATATTATGGCTTTCATAAGGCAAACCCATCTGGAGTACCAGGCTTTATTGGCCGGTTTTAAGGACTTATTCACTCGGTTTGAGAAGGCTGAATCCAACTTTAAAAACAGTTTGGCTACCAGGATGGCCTCTACTGATATTGCTGACGGCCGCACGGCAGACGCTTCCTCTGGAAATTCACCCGCCGCTGCCTATTCTGGACCAGGAATCTACGTCGAGTACTGCTGCAGTTGGTTCTGGACCTTCTGGACCTTCACCCGCCGCTACCTTCTGATCCGTAACTCGTCAACATTAACCACAACCACTGCAGTCAACCTTATCTGGAGTTCTGATCCGTAACTCGTCAACATTAACCACAACCACTGCAGTCAACCTTATCTGGAGTCGCTCATCTGGAACCTAAGCCCTTTTCGGGCGTTGCACTAAAAAAGCTGATTTTTGTCTCCCGCCTTAATCCTGGTGCTTCTGAATATGACGTCAAAAACTACCTGAACAGCAAACTGAATGATTCTCGAGCCGAACTAACCGTCTTGAAATTTAAATCAAGCAAAGACGTGAAATATCGTCGTTTAAAATTGGACTTCCTGAGGAACATCTGAATCCTAATCCATGGTCCATGGGCCTCAGATTCCTTCAACCAACATTCCCAAAACTAAATAATTCTTTTTCCTAACACTACCAGAATGTTCGCACCTTATTGGGCAAACTTACTAAACTGCACGTCAACAGTGTTTCCTTCGATGCCAATGTGATAGCTTTTACCGAAACGTGGCTTAATTCCTTAATTAATGTCTGACTGCGAAAGACTTGCTGGAAATTATGTTAAATATAGATGTGACCGCACAATGCGTCTTGGCGGTGGTGTTCTTATTGCCGTCAAGTCCGATCTTGTTTCTCATTCCGTTCGGATTAAGCTACATGATTATTTCGTTTTTATATCATGCTTGTATATTCCCCTTGTTCTGATCTTAGCCTCAACCTTCAGCATTTGGCTCAAATATAGAGTATTCATTCAACCCTCGGCTATAATGATCATCTTATTGTTATTGTTGTTAACCCCCTTTCCATGTCTTGGATGCCATCAACTGGTTCAATTGCCGATGCTTTGTGTAAACCTTTATCTAAACTTTTTCAGATATTCCTTCTACATTCGTATTTCCTTGAAGTTTGGAAGGAATCTTTTTTCATTCCACTTATTAAAAAAGGATGCAAATCGGACATTAAAAACTACCGCGGTAGCAAAACTAAGCGCGATCCCCAAACTTTTTGAACAGCTTATTGCAGCTCAGTAATGTCCCCAACTCAGCATGGCTTTATGAAACGAAGGTCAACGATGCAAATCTTCTTGAATTTACCTTAGTCACAAGAAGCGCTTTTAAAAATCACTATAAAACTGATGTTATTTTTACGGACTTTATTAAAGCTTTCGATTCCGTGAACCATCAGCTATTATAGAAAAAACTAATACTATTAGGATTCCCGAACAGGTTGACTATGTGGATCTCAACATACCCCTCGAATCGGACTCAGAAAGTAGCTTTCAAAAGCACATCCTTTAACTTTGTTTACGTGACCTCAGGTGTTCCGCATGGAAGCCACCTAGGACCCCTACTGTTTGGAATTTTCATAAATTATTTGCCTCAAGTAGTTCTCTTTTCTCATGTTATGATGTATGCTGACGACGTGAACCTTTGTTTGCTGTTATCTAACCCCAATTCCCATGAACTTTTGCAAGCCGATCTGAACATACTGCATTCTTGGTGCATCAAGAATTTGCTGTTTTTAAACAACTCGAAATGTAACCTTATGTCCTTTTATCGGAAGAGGCTTTTCCTCACTTCATATTCTATAGGTTCAAATATTCGTAACAGACCTTGGAGTGTTATTCAACCACAACTTAAACTTCTCTGATCACATTGGCATTGTAGTTAGTAAAGCAAAGGGGTTTTTGCCTTTGTCAAACGTTGGTCAAAGGAATTTGAGGACCCTTATACCACGAAACATACATTTATACATTTCCTAGCTTCGTCCAATTCTTGATTACTGCTCGTGTGTTTGGTCTCCTCAATACACCAATTATCAGGACTTTATAGAATGGGTAATGAAACAGTTTCTTTTGTTTGCTTTACGTGGTTTAAACTGGGCTAATCATTGTCACTTACCATCTTACGTGGATAGACTGCGTCTACTGAACCTGCCCTCTCTCAAGGATGGTCGGACCTGCCATGGTGTCATGTTCCTTATTTACTGGACTTATACATTCAAGCTACCTACTGGGTCAAATTCAGTTTTCCATCCCTGTAAGGTCTATTCGTCACTTTCGACCTATTGCCCTCGATATTTGTAAGACGTATTTCGAGGTACATGATCCATTTTGCGTTTTATGTTCGCAATATAATAACTTGTATTTTTTGATATTTTCCGAATTCAATGAACATTTAAATTTGGCAATAGCTGCAAGGGTATATAAACTTTGGCTTGTGAAAATTTTGAAATTTCTTCGAAATTTGTTAGCTGAGTAACGTGTATGTAATTGTCGGGGAACTCTTTTATTATATTTTTTGTTTTTAATAACTAAAAGTGTATATAGAAAATGTCAACTATTACACATGGCAAACATTGCATGCGAATATAAGGAGAATAAAAACTTAAAACCACTGAATCAGTTATGTTTTTCACTAAAACTCACCCCGCCGAAATTTACCGAACGCGAAAACAGCAAAACTTGATCGTAGACCCGGTTATAATAATTAAATTGGATACCGTCCGAGAGACAATCTCTGTACTACAATCAATAAAGTCTTATCTGAAGATGATGGGATTTGATTCGAGCGCTACGGTCTACGTAAACGAGCAGCTTTTGAAAAAGCATTATCTTATCAGCAATGCGGATAAAAAAGCTAAAAACGCTTAATGCCGAATTTATTATTCGAACTGAGCGGATGGATGCGGCTCGCTGAAGAACACGAAGTCGGGTTTCACAACTCTCTCCTTCTCTCTTCCAAAACCTTATCAGCAGATGCATGCGGAGCCGGCCTTCGTTCTTAAATTATCTCCTTATTATTCTACAATTATACATTATAAGCTTATTTTAGTTTCTCTGATAAAACGAATTTCTGTCTAAATATTTTTTGTAATTAATGTTTATGTTTTGGTTTTGTGTTGTTTTGATATTTATTTATTAACGTGTTTAATTTTGGAAATGAAATGCTTTCTCTGATAAATAGTTCAAATGAGAACAGCAACGTTGTTCTCAAGCTCTTATGCACGCAACTTACAGGTCTCAAAGTATGCTATATAAATGGCTAGAGTACCTTTTCGTTAACTCTTTTTTTTTTTTTTTACATATGAATTTTATTTATTGAATCTTCTCTGAATTGAGACTAACAATAAATATATAAAATCTTAAATTAAAAAGCTATATCTGACAGTCAAGTTGACTGACGCGGGATGTAAGGGCTCTAATAACTATTGCTGAGCTGGAAGGTCATTTCGTTGCAATCGGGTCCGGTTGGAAACCCTGGCTAGGCCCCTGGCGAGCTGGTTTGGATGAGAAGTTAGTTTGGTGTGGTAGGACGCTTTTTGTTTCGATATTTCATATTTTATGGGTAGAACGCCAAGATCTCTGTGGATGATGTCGTTCCGAACATACCAAGGTGCCCCAGTGATAGTTTTTAGGATTTTTGATTGTGCTCGCTGGATAATATCGATATTTCTGCTGCTCGCGTTTCCCCACAATTGGGAGCCGTAAGTCCAGACTGGCTTAAGCGTTGAATTGTAGAGCAGAACCTTGAAGTCCAGGCAGAGGGAGAGCGAGCGTTTATGAGCCAATGGAGCTTAACTCTGAAGTCAATGCTGAATGTGTTTCTGAAACATGGTTTTCTTCCGATGTTAGTGATTATTTTGTATCTTATGACGAATTTAATTTGTATCGTGCTGATCGTAATCAGCCCAATCATTTATTTGTTTAATTTCATTGTTGCTAATTCTAATATACTCACTAATTTGACTTAGGGGACGGCTAACATATAAATGGACATCATCTACATATAGGTGCACATCACAAACAGAAATACAATCAGGGAGATCATTTACAAATAAGGTCATAGTAATTAAGAAAATTGGAATGATAGTGCAATAGAATATTTATTTCTTGAAGTTTTGGGATCTGCTCAAAAAAAAAAAAATTACTGTTATGTTGCGTCTACCGACTAAATCGAACTATTGATTATGACGAATTCGTCTCCCTATTCTATGACGTACAGCAATATAATATTGGCAGGGCAATTTAATCAATTATATGATATCTTCTGAATTGAAAACAGTAAATTCCTCATTTTCAACTCATTTTTCTAGTACCTGCAACACTCTCCTGGACGTATTTTTTGTAAACAAACCTGACCATATTATAGTATATGACCAGGTCTCAGTAACAGCTTTTACAAAACATGATCTTATATTCATTTTCTCTAACATTTATATCGACTACACATTGTTATCAACATTTTTGTTAACATATTTATGTAATCAGTCTGACTGGAATGTGTTGTAAAGTCTTGTAAAAATGTTATTAAACTAAGAGACACTGGTTTAAAATAATGGAAAAGGTATAAAACAAACTATTTACATGAAGAGTTCAAATCTCTACGGAAAAAAGTTACGGAACTATTTCACTCTAGTTAATTTATATTCATGAGTATTCCAACAATAAAGTTAATTCGCGTCAAACGTGGAAAGACTTCAAGGCACTAGGAGTTGGAAAATTAAAAACTGTATTGGAAATTGATTCGGACATTAACGAGCTAAACCGAAAAATGTTTCATGGCTTAGTACCTGAGGTCTCATTTAATGAGTATTGTGACCATGTTGTGATTAATAATGACCGCGATATAACCTGTGTTACTATATTTAGCTTCATGTGTGCTATTAAGTGTGATGTAGTAAAATCTGTCCTTATCATACGATCAAATGCGGTCGGACTAGATGACATTAATCCCAAGTTTATTAAAATTTTTTTGTCACAGATTTTGCCATATTTTCTTTTTGTCATAAATAGCGGGTTGCCCACTTCCGTTTTCCCTGAGAGGTGGAAGGGCGCCAGAATACATCCAGTGGCTAAGGCAATTGGTGACTATAGGCCAATATTACCCTTCTTGTCTAAATTGCTGATGACGTACAAATGTGTGTATCGCGTTCTTTGTGTAGATTAAATGAATGTGTGGTAATGTCGAATGCTGAATTGTCTGTCATAAACATATGGTCAAAGCTGAATGGTCTACAAACAAATCCAAAAATGTCAAAATGTCTAGCTATATATAAAAAAGTACATCTCTAGTACTAGGTAATGAGGTAATATAATATGTTGAAAAGGCTTACAATCTGGGTATTACACTCAAAAAAACACTCACTTGGGGCGACCTCATAAACCAAGCCGTTGCTTCTCTAAGGTCGCTTTACCATAGGCAATCATATTTACCTCAAAGAACTCGACATTTTCTGACAAGGACCTACTTGACACCGGCATTATTCTACAGGGTCGTGATATTTGCAACAGCGATTCAATAACCAAACAAAAACTAAAAGTAGTGTTCAATAATATTGATATTACATAAAATAATCAACACCAAAGAAACTGACTACCTACACAAAAAACTATTATTAATATTATATACATAAGACACAAAAAAGCTTTCTCAGAAAAAAAAATTTTTTTTAAACGTTTAGGGAGATTGACTTTTAATCGCCGCAGTAATATTGTCGCGACCAAGAGCCAGAGGATGTTCTGACAATCAGGACGGATGAACTTTGTCACTCTGCTCAACTCCAAGGACCTCACACACAGTGCAGATTGAGAAAACCAAGCTCCAAATCTACGACACGGACAAACTAACAGCCAATACCGAAATGCCTGCACCCACAACAAATTGTCGGACATAACAGATGAGACTGCGGCTAAGCAGCTCAATCCAATATCTCCGCATGGTGCAAATCCTACAAATTAACTGTAAGGCGACCCTTCCTCATTCAAGAACCCACGATGAGACCTTAACTATGGCATCGGCCCAAGCTACTAGACTCGTTAGCATAGGAATCCCTCAACCCCACTCCCCTTTACTATGAATTATTGTCGTCAACCAGCTACTATTACTCCTTAAGAGGGAGGGATTTAAGGTCATAGAATATAAGGATGACGCAGCAATTCTAACACAAGGCGAATTCCCAGAGACACTCAGAATCCTCATGAAATTTGCCCTGTCAAGACTGTCCGGTGGGCGCTGGGGTCACTAGGACACCACGCACGCCCAACCTTTAACGACTTAGCCAATTACAACATAGCATTGTTCCCTTGCAAATAAGCAATTCGACGAAAATGGGGTTTCTTCCCATTGGTGATCTTCTTTCCGACTTTTTATTTTTTGTGCAACAACCAGGGTTGGATTTATCATAATTAATCGGTTTCTTAAAATACAAACGTTTTTCTTCCGTTCGCTTCGCGATTAAAACTATCTTTTATGATTAATACTAACAAAACTTTTTTAACATTTGTGTTTCTTTGCTGTGTTTTTGTAATTTTGAAATCTTTTCTTTGTGTTTTGTCCGCCCCGCCGTATTGTTGTTGTTGGTGTTGGGCTTGCATTCACATTTCTGCGTTACGGTCGAAAGCTATAAGCTGCGTCTACCAAGCGCAAAAAGGCCGCTGGTGGTGGTTGCACCCCGTAGCCCCTATCAAGCGAATAGCAGAACGCTCCTGGGCATCGTCAGCCAATCGCAGCAGCCCCTCCAAGGCAGCTAAAAAAGATTCGGAAACCGAACAAAAGTTCTAATTTTTCCGCGATGAGCTTACAACCAGTGAACCCACTAAATCCAAGTAGAGTACCTATACGGCCACAAGGGAATATTGTGTCCGGACTATCGACCCAAGTTGGTTCTGCAGAAACTCAGACTGGACTTCCAAAAACCAATTTCTGTGGTTTTACAGAAGAAACAAATATTATTTTTTTTTTGTGTTTCCCCTACCCAAACAACTTCAGTTGTGCTATTTTATTTACAAGACAAAACTGGTATCGACCTAGCGTCGCTTATGATCGGTTGTGTTTATCTTGTGCAAGTACTGGTGCTTTTCTTTTAGCTTAGCCTAACTACATTCTGTGTGTTTGGAGCAAGGCTTTTTTAATAAAGCTGTAGTCTCTTTTTTTTGTCAATTATTTTTTTTAACGCCAAACAAGGATGATCCTTGTTTTCTTGTATGCTTAGGAGTTTTAATAGATCCCAAATATTTGGGTATTAAGTGCAGGGCAGGAAAAATCTGGTTAGTATCCTTGTTTTGTTATAAGAGGCGCCTGTGTATCACGGCTAACAATCCACAGGTCCGCTGGGTGCCGTCTGCGGAGACGTCGTCGATCCAATTGTGTAGCAAGACCTCTAGCCAGACGGTTTGTGTGATCCAGCAAGCGATCTCTGTTTCGATTTGAAAGCTAAAAATTTATTCCGTAACTGTCGGCACTCCCACGCCTTGAAACAACACACGATTTTCGACATAATGGTGCAATTTCACCCCCAGTATCCTCCTGAGCGCGTTTGATATGCACGTTTGTACCCTTGTAAGAGATGAAGCACAGGATGTGCCCTAGCAAGTTATTCTTCAATTTAACGTCGGGAGGACACTGACCTTGAAGAGTCTCAACCTAGCCTGAAGGGTTAGACCGCTACCTGGTCGCACAAGCCAGTTCATTCCGGCCAGTTTTGATTTAGCTGAGCCACACACGCGGTCAATTTGTCCTTTCCAACAAAGGCGACGGTCCAATGTTACACCAAGGTAGGTCACCTTGTCTTAAGCCTGTCGTTGTGTCGACATTCAGTGCAATGTTCCACCGAGAAGCCCAACACTCGAATGCATTTAAGAATATCTGAAAAAGCCTGAAGGCAGACGATGGGGTACTACCAACTGCAAGAAATCCATCTGCATAGGTGGGCTTGGAAGATCCGACGTATAAGTTGTATACAGGACTGGCCCAAGGACGCTTTTTTGCGGGACCACAGCACGAATTGGCCGTAGTCCAGAACGATGTCCACGGAAAACGACAGCAAACTCCCTTTTATCCAAGAATGACAAGATAAGCTTCCATAATCCCTCAGCAAAGCAAAGAAACAGCACCACAACAAGTTACGTGTAGAAGGTGTGAAGAAGAAGGCGGACACCAAGCGACCATCGACGGACCGAGCCAATGGACTCCAAACAACTAAAGCCACCAAAGCACGTTATGGAGGCCACCTACTTCCAATCAGGGGCCACCCAGCGCAGCACCAAGAGCCCACAGGTCACAGACACACGTCGTGAACCCCACCACCCACAACCATTCGGGAACTTCGCCATAACTAGGGCGTAGCATCTTGGTACAGACGATTCGTGCCCGACTTTGCTCGAATAGTGAAACCATTAAATGATCTATTGCGGAAAGGCACGAAATAAACATGGACTAGAGATCACCAGCAGGCATTCGAGGAGGTGAAGGCAAGGCTAGTGGCCGATCCTGTGCTGGCATGCCCAGATTTCGATAAACCATTCATTCTGCAGACGACCGCAAGCGATAATGGTATAAGGGCAGTCCTGACGCAGGAAACAGAAAGCGGCGAGAACGTCATTTCGTATTCAAGCCGGACCCTGAATGGCGCGGAAAAGAACTATTTAACCAGCGGGAAAGAATGCCTGGTAATCGTGTGGACGATCCGGAAGCTTAAACCATATTTGGAAGGATACCACTTCAAAGTGGCAACTAACCATATGGCGCTTAGAAGTTTACGGACTACCTCATGGAGGGAGGCGCGTTGTATAGGCATATGCCGCACAGAGCAGGCAGCGAAGACGTGGCAGCATGGAAGCTCTGTGTCCCACGGGGGCTGAGGGAAACAGTGTTGAAGAAAATCACGACTCACCAGCCGCTGGACACGTCGGAAAACTATTGCAAGGCTGGCGGATCGATATTACTGGCCAGGAATGCATAGGGTACGCCCGAGCCCACGTACAGAAATGCGAGACTTGCCTTAAATACAAGCCGAAACAGATGCAGGCAGCTGGGAAAATGCTGACGCAGATACCCGAAGAACCATGGGCAACTGTATGTGCAGACTTTGTCGGACCATTGCCCATATCGAAGCATGGCAACCAGATGCTGCTAGTGCTGATAGGTAGATTTTCAAAGTGGACAGAATTGGTGCCACCGCGAACCGCAACGGCAGAAACACTACAAAAGGCGTTCCGAGAAAGAATCATCGCTAGGTTCGGAGCCCCAAAGGTGGTAATAACGGACAATTCCTCAGCGAAATGGGCATTAAGCAACAATTCACAGCGCCATATACACCGCAGGAAAATCCGACAGAGTGAGCAAGCCGAACCGTTAAAACCATGATAGCTCAGTTTGCAGGACAGAACCAGAGGAATTGGGACGAGAAGTGGCCGGAGATTATGCTAGCGGTAAACTCAGGTACGTCGGAATCAACAGGGTACTCCCCGTGTTTCCTCACGAACAGCTCATAGCTAGCCTGGGCGTGGAGAGCATGAAGGAGGCAGGAAGGTCCAGGGGCCTAAGTCAAGAAAGAAGACCAGAACAGCAAAGGCCTAGCGCACCAGACTATGCAAAAGTCGCAAAGCAAGTCAGGCAATGGTCGTTCAAGTTTGACGGCACGGAGAAACCACTGAAGTTTCTGGAACAAGTGGAATGGTCAGCAAAAACATACGGTTTGAACCTGAACCTCATTCCCCGAGCCATGCCAGAATTGCTGCAAGGCAAAGTAGTCTATATCAAACAATAAACACTGGAGGACATGGGGATAGTTCAGCGACAGTTTCCAAACGTATTTCCTGCCAAGGGGATTCTTCTCAAAGCTCGCAGATCAGGTCAAACAAAGGAAACAGGGCTTCAGTCGTTCAAGGACTATATGGTCAACATGCAGAGCATGATGAGATCACTCGGCTACCAAAGGAAACACGCGAGCTGATAAAGGAAAACTGCACGCCTGATCTGAGGATTTCCCTGAGAACGTACAAGATAGACGTTCTAGAATCTCTAATGGTCCTGGTTGATCAGTATGAAGAACTCGAGAAAGAGCGAGAAGCATTCATACAAGAAAAAAATTCTCGCGAAGCGAAGCAACAGCACCACAACAGGCTACGTGTAGAAAGTGCGAAGAAGAAGGCGGACACCAAGAGACCATCGACTGACCGCGCCAATGGAATCCAAATAACTATAACCACCAGCGCACGTCATGGAGGCCACCTTCTACCAATCAGTGACCACCCAACGCAGCACCGAGAGCCCACAGGTCACAGACGCACGTGAACCCACACGAAGCCTGCAGACGGTGTGGCGATCACGGACAACGAGGATGCGAAACCAGCGGCTACTTTTCTGCTGGATTTGCGCCAAGGTAGGGGTTAGAAGCGTAGAGTTCTGCCAGAGATCGGGAAATGGCCAGCAAACCCAGCCGCAGAGAGGCGGGCAGGGGTCGCAAGGTGTTGTCTCTCCAAACTAACTGGCAAATTAATCGAAGAAGAGCAGCAGTTATCCGCAGCGGTAACGATTGACGGAACCTGACAAAAAGCCACAATCGACACCGGAGCAACAGCGAGCTTTATAAGCGAGGAGCTGGCGGATTATGGCTGCTTATGGCAAGATTAGAAGGACGAGAAGGCAAGTTAGGTTGGCAGATGGCAGGTGCAGCGGGATAAACACACAATTCGGCATTAAGCGATGAGCCTGCTGATCCTACCAGGAGTGGTAGACTCGCTGGTGCTAGGATGAATTTTCCTCACAGGAGTCGGCGCCGAAATAAAGTGTGCTGGTTATACAGTGGTGATCCCGGAAAGTAGAAGGCACAACGGATGGCTCGAGGAAAAATTGTCCGTGGCAGTGTGGCAAATCACCTCTGAGGAATGCGATGTTGAATCCAATCAAACAGAGGAAAGGAATGCCATTTTCCTTAAACTCCGCTTTAACGACTTTCCAGCGAGCACTGGATAAGGTTTTAGAACCAGAGATGTCACCACACGCGTTTGCGTACCAGCAGGCATTCGAGGAGGTGAAGGCAAGCCTACTGGTCGATCCTGTGCTGGCATCCCCAGATTTTGATAAACCATTCGTACTGCAGACGGACGCAAGCGATTGTGCTATAGGGGCACACCTTACGCAGGAAACAGAAAGCGGCGAGAGGGTAATTTCGTATTCAAGCCGGACCCTGAAAAGAACTATTCAACCAGCGAAATAGAATGCCTGGCATCGTGTGGGTGATCCGAAAGCACAAACCATATTCAAAATAGGATACCACTTCAAAGTGGTAACTAATCATATGGCGCTTAAATGGTTGAACAGCATTGAAAGTCCCTCAGGAGGGATATCGAGGTGGGCCCTGGAGCTGCTGCAGTATGATTTCAAAATATCGTACAGGAAGGGGCAACTTAACGTGGTCGCTGATGCCCTGTCGAGATAGCCGCTTCCAGAACCCTTTAGTCTAGACAAGGAAACTCCGGAGGATACACAGGGAGCATGCAGCTGGGTCAAAGATATGTGTGAAAACATCAACACACAGCCACAGAAGTACCTCATGGAGGGAGGCACGTTATATACATGCCTTAAATACAAACCTAACCAGATGCAGATGGGAAGATACTGACGCAGATACCCGAAGAACCATGGGCAACAGTATGCGCAGACTTTGTCGGACCATTGCCAAGATCGAAGCATGGTAACCAGATGTTGCTAGTGCTGATAGATAGATTTTCAAAGTGGACAGAATTGGTGCCACTGCGAACGGCAACGGCAGAAACACTTCAAAAGGCGTTCCGAGAAGGAATCATCGCTGGGTACTGAGCCCCAAAGGTGGTAATAACGGACAGTTTGCCAGTCGAGCATTCAATAAATTTCTCAGCGAAATTGGCTTTAAGCAACAATTCACAGCGCCATATACACCGCAGGAAAATCCTACAGAAAGAGCAAACCGAACCGTTAAAACCATGATAACTCAGTTTGCAGGACAGAACCAGAGGAATTGAGACGAGAAGTGGCCGGAGATTATGCTAGCGGCAAACTCAAGTACGTCGGAATCAACAGGATACTCCCCGTGTTTCCTCACGCAGGCTTGAGAGCCTCGGCTGCCCAGCGCCCTGTAAGACAGGGAAATCATCGGCACAGGAATGCAGACGGAATCACCTGGAAAAGCTGCTCAGGACCAAGCCAGGCATTACAATTTACGAAGGAGGCAGTGGAATCCAACAATAGGGGACACGGTCTGGGCGAAGGAGCACCATTTGTCAAAGGCAGCTGATGGCTTTGCGCCAAAACTAGGACCGAGATATGACGGACTGTATATGGTGATACACTTCGTTTCACTAGTCATTTGTAGAGTCCGCCACAAAGGAACACAAAAGGAACGGACCGTCCACGTCAGTGAGCTTAAACAACAAACACAAAAACTCGGTACAGAAAAGCAAGAACAACACGAGCATGCAACAACAAGCGGTGCGGACTATAGCTTTGATCATATGCCAGAGTCTTTATAGAACGCAGGACACAAACGCATGCACCAAAAGACCGTACTATAGCGTCCGGCATATGCCAGAGTCTTTATAGAGTACAGGGCACAAACGCATGCACCAAAAGAGAGAGCTTTAACATCGTGAATATACCAGAGTCTTTATAGAACGCAGGACAAGAGGATGCACAGTGACCCAGACAACGAGGCAAACGGATTCTGCGTCGGGCATTAAGCCAGAGTCATCCGTTGATACGCCGCGTAGAATAAAATGATGCACAGGACAAAAAAACGAAAAGTCCGCAAGCCCACAACAATCCGAAGCGTCGTCTGTACGAATCGGAAAAGACCACGACCAGATCTTTGTTTTCCTGAGAGACGTTACAGCTCGAGAGCTTAACCGTAACATGCCAAGCCGGGAAAACACGAAAATGACGCGCACACACATAAACGACCACAATTAAAAAAAAACAAGAAAGGAAGCAAACTTCGGCAAGCCGAAGTTCATATACCCTTGCAGCTATTGCAAAAACTAAATATTCTTGAATGATGATTTGCAGCTCAATTATTTGAGTTTCTATGGCAGCTATATGATATCGTTTTCCGATTTTAATAAAAATAAAAGCTTAATTCTGAACTGTCAAATAATTATTTGATAAAATAATCAAAAAGAATTTCTAAAAAAATATTACAAATTAAAAAAATTTAATTTTTTTAATTTTTTTTAAACATTTTTATTGTTTCCATGGGAGCTTTAAGCCGTAATTCTGAAAAATTTAACCATTACTATATGTCGAAGAACTAAAAAAATAAATTAAAAAACAGCAAAGTTTTAATATTTTTCATTTATTTTTCCGATTGTTCCTATGGGAGCTATATGCCATTACTATATGTCGAAGAACTAAAAAAATAAATTAAAAAACAGCAAAGTTTTAATATTTTTCATTTATTTTTCCGATTGTTCCTATGGGAGCTATATGCTATAGTCGTCCGCATTTGATGAAATTTAAACCGTAATTCTGAAATATTTAACAATTACTATATCTCGAAAAACTAAAAAAAAAATAAAAACAGCCAAGTTATAATTTTTTTTATTTATTTTTCCGATTGTTCCTATGGGAGCTATATGCTGTAGTCGTCCGATCGGGCTCGTTCCGACATATATACTACCTGCAATAGAAACACAACTTTTGGGATAGTTTCATGCAGATAGCTTTTAAACTGAGAGACTAGTTTGCGTAGAAACGGACGGACAGATGGACATGGCTAGATCGACTCTCCTTGTGATCAAGAATATATATACTTTATAGGGTCGGAAACGTCTCCTTCACTGCGTTGCAAACATCTGACTGAAATTATAATACCCTCTGCAAGGGTATAAAAAACACACACACATAAAATGCACTACAGCTGAGTCGGCAATCTGATATGAGAGATATACATGAAAACCGGGTTCGCAGGGAAACAAACCACTTGCTTACTAAATGCAGAACGCCGCAAGAGAGTGATGGACCTAGCAGGGTCATTGAAAACGGCACCAAGGGCAAGAAAGGTCAACTCTGCAATCCTGGGCCAAGCTTTGAAGGAAAGAGACAATAAGTAAACAACAAATCGATAGGAAATTGCTCTTACCATATCATTGTGCGAAGTCACCTTAAACAAAGGATGGGGGCGCTTCGATTTGTAGCGACCGATTGGCACTGGACGATAGTGTCGATCCGTAGTGTCGATTACTGGAAATATCGGCACACGGAGAGTCACGCTAGGGAACATCGATAACATCAGGTGGCAACGCCACGCTAGGTCACGGAACCGATAGCAGCTGAGGATCTATCGGCTTGGCGGAGAGTGACCGTACAACGGAGAATCACACTGGAGAATATCCAACGGAGAGGACAAAACACGGAAATCGATAAAGTCAACGGGGGTAACGTCTGGGGCGGGAATTCAAAAGTCTATGGGGAATCGTCTGGGGCGGGAATTCAAAAGTCTATGAAGAAACGTCTGGAGCGGGAGATTCTAAATCTGGAAGGAGGAACGGCGCTGTGAAACACAAGAAAGAGCTGTGAGCGTCGTAGGAACCATCTGGAAGAACGAGGCTATAAGTCAAGGAGGACAATTACAAGGAGAAGAGGATTTCAGAATGTGGAGTATTCCAAGACAGATAGAACAACGAGTCTCTTTTTCTTTCCCAAAGTAAGGGGAGAATGTGAGGAGTTGAGAAACTCCCCACAAGTTAGAAAGCAAGCAGAGTAAACGCTGGCAAGCAGTGGCCTACCAGTTATAAGTTTCGCGGCGAATTCGCCCCTAGTAACGGTAGTGCAGCGAGTGAGCGTGGTGCCCTGAGCACTAGACAAGGACAGCGAGGGCAGAGGAAAGTAACGGAACAGCACCGGACTTCGGACCCTGATATTGATGCCGTGCGCAGAGGGCGAAAGTCGAACAGTAAAACCGTGGAGGAGACGCCGATAAGAACAAAGTAGAGCCGTGCGGAGTTATCAAGGAAACAAGATCGCTATGTCGAGACGTTCGGGAGACACAGGTAGCTGAAGTCCTTACGGCATCACACAGCTAAGTCCAGGAGCTTTGTCACAACTTCTGTCGCGATTTAAGCTTGGCATCCCACCCGGCGTGTCTGACAGAGGACGAGGAACCGTGGGCTCGGAAGGAAAGCGGTCTAGAACCAGCCGCCTGCCTTAAAGGACTGCACTGGTGAACTCTGGTGTATGCCTGATCGTCCTGCAGGAATTGTACAAGGTCCTTGTGCGACTAGCCCGGAAGGACGCGCGTTTTTTCAGCTAGTGTCTCGAAAGGCGTATGCGTTGTGAGCACAGCAGTTCACCGCTAGAGTCTCACAACGGCAGCTTAGCGAATCTTGAGCGCTGCGCCAACAAAGAGCGAAGCCAGTCGAGACATCCGTAGGCAGAGCAAGGACAATGAGGACACCCCGGACGACGAACAACAAGCGCCTTGCGAGCATCAGATACGTCAAATTCCAAAGTGTGCGGCAGAGAGGGTAGTGTGGAATCGTTCGCCTAGAACCTGGCGTTTGACCCAGGGAACTGAGCCGACGTCCGGTGCGACCGGCCGGGACAGAGCAAGGGACAAGAGGCTGCAGCTGCGAAAGGCGTACGCCTTGAGAGCACAGTGCATGCTCACCGTAGTCTGGAAACGGTGACGCATCCCTAAGCCCTGTAATCCCGCCGAGCCAAAGGGAACAGAAGGCATCGACAGCGAAACCGGCGAGGGAGAAACCGCTTTGCAGCAATCACAACCCAGCGAGACGTTCAATGTGGGAAGGAGCCGACGGCGGATCATATTTTCACATTGTCAATACAAAACTCCCTACAAAAACCCCGGCCGAGGGTCAAGTCGGCGACTAAAAGATCCTTGTATATTCCCAATCTTTCTGTGCGTTTTCACTGATCAATAGGGCGGTCACGTTTATATAAATTTGGTGGGACGAACACTTACATCTTCTAAGCTAGCCGCACGACATTCGAGCAGATAAACCAAGAAAATCAGTTCGTTACAATGTTCTTGCAACTTTTGGTAAATAACGAGTTTAGAAGACAACAACTGTTGGAAATTAAACGCAATAACCGAAATTTAAGATGCAATGCTAACATTTTTTTTTTGCTAGACCGCCAGTAATCTTACCGGATTGACAAAGATCTATTTCTTTTTTTTATTAAGAAAATTCGACCTTGACGTAGGGCATCCCTGGATTGCCCATGTTACCCAGCGGCAGTCCTTCGTTTCCTGACAACCGGGTCGTACATTTGTATTTTTAATTTTGTGCGTGAATCAGCTGCTTGGCACCAGTGTTGCAAGTAGTGTTCGGGACCAAAATTGCCAAACACGCATTGCTCAACAAGAACATTAAGTTAAAGGGTATACTTAGATTTTTTTAATTTCTAACCATATAAAAACAAACCGAAAAGCTCTGGCTTAAAATAATTTTTTTTTCGTACACTGACAACCCTTGCTTTTTTTCTATTAAATTCGTTCGGAAACTAGAACAAGGTCGGAGAATTTGCAAAACTCCAGTAGGTTAAAATCGAAGCTATTCTGAATTGTCATTTTAAAATAATTTTTAAAAAGTCAAATATGTTACTATTAACCAAATCTGTAATGCAACAATGTTCTTAAATAATCAAAGAATAAGGTAAAAGTTTCATTTGCACTATAAATTATCGCAAACTATCTTAAAAGAATTAATTTCTGTTCTTGCGGATCTTAATCCGTCAGCCAAATGCTTGCCGAAAAGTTTCAGAGAATTAACAGAGGGAACTTAGCTTCCGTGCAAATCTTTCGGAAGTGGAAATTGGAACAGGTCTTACAAGAACGTCTAACATAAATTAAACTTATTACGATTATTGTTAAAATTATAACTATTAGAGCCAAATGCCCACTAGCAGTATGGATATTAATTCCTCTTAACTTAATATTTTCTGCTTTTTGTTCTTCTAGTTGTTTTTTATTGTTAATTATATCATATGTATTATTTATAAGCCTTGATGCCATTGGTTTTATTTTTTTCTTTCTTAATATTAAAAGCTACTGTACGGTTATATAGTCTTCTGTGATTATTTCGTGCGCAGCTGTTAAAATGTGTTGTCCAGTAATCCTTGGGTTTGAATTTGCGTGACCTGACTTCGATGGTTTCCACATGTCCATTCCAACACCTTATACAGCCAAGAATTTGAAGTAGACAATTCACATATTGGGTTCCGACTTTGCTTTAGGACCGATAACTCACAGGAATTGACAGTTTCCTCGACAAGGAAAATGTTGACTACTTTGACGAGAGCAGGCGTTTAATTGTGTATTTGTTTTCAAAGCGTAAGGGTCTTTGTTAAAGTTGTATATTAACAAGTCAGCCTTTAACTGAGGAACGATTGTTTTGCCATAATTTCCGAATGGTATTGGTATCATTCTGTACACCGTTGATGCTTCCTGATCGTACAACGGAATTTCTGCGTGTATGACGAGTTTCTCATCCATAATTATCGCTTGGGCTGTCATTAAATTGTATATTTTTCTTATTTCTGTTCCAGTTGGTGATCCAGGTAGCTGTAGGTTTGGTGCTAGTTTTTCCTTAATTAGTGCAATTTCCTTTTTTATTTGCGGTGGTTTTAACAATTCACAACTTTCAAGCAATTGTGTAATTTGAAACAGCATAGTTTGATATGCCATCCGATTGACATATTGATTTTCGTGTACTTCCTTGTTTAACCTCATTATTTCGTCTACCATCGCTTTGAACTGTTCGTTCATTTCCTCTGATGTTTTTGTTATGATATTTAACGTCGAATCTATTAAGGATGTATGTTTCATATACATATGTTGCAGATCTTGTTGATTAGCGAACATGTTTTGTATATTTGCTTCAATTATATTTCTGTCTGTAGCATCCATGGTTCCAAATAATATATGGTGTATAGTTCCAATAAACTCAAGGGGTGATCTTTTCTGCCTTTTTGCTTTAAATATCAACTCGTTATTTGCTTTAAGTTGATTAATTCTATTATTAAAATTTCGTACCATTATTTGACAAGCACCTTTATATAGATATATTTATTTCCTAGCTCTTAGATATATTTATCTATCTGTCTTAACTCGGTATTGTATTGCTCCAAGTTATAATATATAATTAAATTCCATTTCGACGCAGCGATGTCCATAAGTCCAAGATTGTCCAGGTATATCATCGTATTATTTTTCCAATAGTTGCATATTTGTTGTTCCGCTTTCCGATTTTGATAATGCCTTGGATCCGTTTCCAATGGATATAGTTTTTTAATGGGTCTCTTAATAACTCCACTTTGAGTTTTAACAGAAACGACTCTGACCTTTGCATCGGCTCCAGGATGAGTTTCTACTATCCTTCCAAGCGGACATTTAGTTGGATTTGTACTTTCATTTTTTATAAGTACCACTTGCCCTACTTCCAAATTAATTTTTTGACCTTCCCATTTTGGTCGTTTCTGTAGCGTAACGAGATATTCGTCCTTCCATTTCTGCCAATAATGAGTCTTCATTTTTGTTAACAGCTTCCATCTATTAAGAGGTGATACATATTTTTCCATTGTATCTTCCGGTATATCAAGTGTTGGTCTGCCAATTAAAAAATGCGCTGGTGTTAAAATCTCTTCAAGATTGTTTCCATCGTCAATCGGATACAATGGTCTGGAATTCAATATAGCTTCAATTTCTGCTCATAATGTGCTCCTATGACTCGTTTTAAATGATACTTTACTGATTTCACTCCAGCTTCCCAAATTCCTCCAAAGTGACGACTTGACGGAGAACTATAATGCCATTGTATGCGTTCATCCGCTAGGGTCGGATTTATACTGTTTCGTCCACATTTAATTTTATTTCTGCACCAACAGAGTTAGTTCCATTGTCAGAATATAAATGTCTGCATCGTCCTTTTCTTGCTACAAATCTTTTGAGGGCTGCCATAAAAGCTTCGGTAGTAAGATCACTTACTGCTTCTAAGTGAACGACCTTTGTACTCATACATACAAAAACGGCTATGTATCCTTTGTACGACTTTTGTCCTCTTCTTTTGGAAACTCTCATATTAATAGGTCCGGCGTAGTCTTCTCCTGAATGCGTAAACGGTTGTGATGTAGTAACTCTTTGTTCCGGAATCTGCCCCATTAATTGCTGTGCACGTTGCTGTCGAAATCTGGTGCACCGTACACAATGATGTACGACGGATTTAATTGTATTTTTTAAAACCATTATCCAGAATTTTCTTCGGATCCCTGCTTCTATGATCCGATTTCCTCCGTACATCGTGCTAAAATGTGTTTTTTCAATTAACAGCTTATCCAAATGTGACTTGTATATTATAATTGGATGTTTTTGATTAAACATCCGAAAATTGTAGTCTGCCTCCGACTCCTAAAATTCCATTGCTATCCATAGTTGCAGTCATTGGTGCCAGTTGCTTGATTTGTTCTACTTTTAATCGTATAAACCTGTCTTTATTTTTTAAAATGTTTTATCCAACTTAACGCAATTGTTGAATCACTCCAAGCATAGACATCAGTTTTCGTCGCTATGGTCGCAGTAACTTAATCCCATTGGATCATAAAATTCTTGCTAGGGTCCACAGAGCTCCTCTTTTTATTATAATCCTTTCTTCTGACATATTGATTTTAAACCGGAACTCATCACTTTGGGGTTTCCAAATCAACCCCAGTATCTTCACTATCCCTTCGTTGTTTACTTCAATCATCTTCTCCTTTGAAGTTTCTGGTAACGATGCTAGAATTTCACGATGGTTTGCCGCCCATTTTCGTAAATATAAACCATATCTTCCCAGCTCTGTTGATATTTTATTCTGAATTTTATATAAATTTCGAATGCGCTTACTTCCCGGTATTTGCACCATTCCTGATAAAATCCATCCTAGTTTAGTACGTTAACCAGTCATGGATTCTTCCTGCTTCAATCCTTGAGTAATAGTTTCGGCTAAGAGATCTCCTCCTATCAGCAAATCAATCCTGATACGCTTGTTAAAGGCCGGGTCCGCCAAGGTTGTATCTTCCCATTTTTGCATATCTTACTCAAATGATTGCGGCGGTTGTGGGTTTAATAACTTCGTTAAAACCACTGCTTCGGTCTCAAATCGATCATTGCTGGAAAATCTTGGACCAAATTTTAGCTGGATCGACGCTTTTGATAACCCAACCAAACTTTCTCCTAATCCATATATTTGGGTTCTCCTTTTCTTTATGGGTTCTCTTAACATTTGAACTGCTCCTTCAAAAAGGACAATAATTTGAGATCCTTGGTCCACTAATGCTCGAAGGGTTATCCATGCTCCACTCGCATCTTGGACCTCATCTGCGCTGGGGCCAACAAGGTTGTTTTTCCCGTTCTTGATATAGTTTAGTTTCTTCTTCTCCATGTAACAACTCCTGATGGGGTCTACCACACTGCGAACAACCTTGTTCCACTTGACATACTTTGCCAAGGGAATATTTGTGGCTCAAGCACTTGAAACAAATCCATTCTCGACGAACGAAATTCCACATTTCCGTAACAGCCAGTTGACAAAATTTAATGCAATCTTGTAATTTATGACCTGGAGTTTTCAAGTATGGGCAGTTGCCACTCATAACCGCAGCCAATACTCTCGGAGTTTTTCGGGTCATGTGTCTGGGCTGCCTTACTGCTTTTATGGCTTGTAGATGTTTCTCAAAAAATTCCAACACATCTTTAAGCGTCTGAACCTCTTTTGTTGTTTTCGAAGAATGTTCGTATTGTTGTTGTCCTTGTCGATCAAATTTCTTCAGTAATATTTCAGCGATGAAAACATCGGTGTCATCTAATGCGATACCCATGCCCTTGATGGCATGAGTGCATTTTTGCGCTGTCTCCAGCATGTTTAAAACACTTCTTTCTGATTCGCTGTTCATCATAGGCAAATCAAGAATTTATTGAAAATTTTTCATAAACAACTGACGTCTGATCTCGTATCTATTTTTTTTAAGTATCCAAAGCTATTTTATAATTTATATCACATATCAGCAGATGCTTTATCAAATATGATGCTTCACCCTTTACAACTTCCTTCAGTCGCATTAGTTTCATCTTGGGCTTCATCATTTCATCGCTGTCAACCATTTCCTTAAACATGTCAAAAAATCACGACCATGCGGAAATGTCTCCAAAAAATGCGGAAATCTGCATCTCCCTAACAGAAACTCGACGTTCTTCGAATTTATTCTGTTGCATCCAAATTTCTTTATTTCTTTTTTCCATTTTTATCTTCTCATACCTCTCTAAAATCGTTTTAGATTTTCAGTAAGCCGCTGAAAATCTTAGTCAATATATTTCATATATATTAGTTGTAGTTTCGGGTCTTGGCCCACAGTTTCCAAAGTTCCATGAAGCGCTTGTCTTGCTTGGTTGTACTCGTGTAAGCGCATTTCCTGATCCCCAACCAATTGTTGCATCGAGTAGTTCATTGTTTCCTCGGCCGACTTTTAATTATTAACTTCCGCCAAAATTTTGTTTTTTAGGGCTTTTGTTTTTCCATACCCATCGTTTGCCAACAGCTCCTGATGCTGACTTTTGAATAGTTCCCATTGACTCTGTACTTCAGATAGGAATTTCAAATCGGACCTTTCTATTTGACTGACATCTTTTTTCCATTTCTTCATCTGGCTATATATGGCTGATTGACTAGCCGCCAAAGCATTAAGTGTTTCTCTTGTGTGTTCCATTTTACTATTTATTTATTAGTAGATTTATTTCTTAACAATTCTAATTCTTTAAACAATTGTTTCTTATATTCCCCTGTTGTGAGGTTGATAAGCCTATACAATCCTTTATTTTCCGCCTTTTCTGCTTCTTCTTTCCAGATCTTTTGGATTTTTTCTATTTTTCCTGAGTTGGTCGGGACTTCTTTTGTCGGGCCTTATACACCTCGATCATCAATGGTTGTGGTCCTGCTCCTTTCTTCGGTGCTGCTTCCCAGAAATCCTGCGCCTTTTCCAATACTGGTTTAAATTTCTGATGAAACTCTTCCATCTAATGGTGACTCTGCCGTAAATTACGCTTCTTACGTATCCGCTGTCGCCTCGTCGATGCTGTGACTCTTTTTTTTTTTTTGCACAAAGCCTCCACTGACGCTATCCTATTATCCGTGGTCCGACGCTTGATTCGTATTATTTCATGGACCTCCCACGCCGTTATAGATTTATTTTCAAGCCTCCGCTGTCGCTTGCCGATGTGTAAGCCGCGGTCCGTTACTTGGTTTGTGGACCTCCCACGCCGTTGTAGCTAACTCTCAAGCCTCCGCTGTTGCTTGCCGATGTGTAAGCCGCGGGCCGACACTTGATTTCGGTATATTTGTGGACCTCCCACGCCGTTATAGCTGCGCTGGAGTCACAAGCATCCGCGGTCGCTACAATTTTAGCCGCGGTCCTGCACTTGCTCCTCGTTAAGTGGATTTCCCACGCCGTTGCCGCTCTGTATTCAAGCGTCCGCAGTTGCCTCCTTAAAAGGCCGCACTCTGTCGCTTAATCCTGATCTTTCTCACGTTTACCGCCTTTTCGTCCCACGCAGCAGACTTAGGTTGCAATCGTCGATTTATTTATATTTGTTTTCCTAATCTTGTCGTAGTGAACCGTTAAATGCGCCTTGCGGACCTTTCTACCGTGGATACCGTCAAGTATACCGATCGGTTTGGCAGTCTACATGAGCAAAGAAATCTTATGCTCGAAGGAATCTTATGTTAGCAGCGTATATCGCGTGTCTTGGGGGCAGCTAAAACCGCTCCGTTCAACTAGAAACTTATACCGCTAACCGCCGAATCCCTGACTAAAACACAACAGTATTTCGTTAGGATCTAATCTTTATTTGGCGCTCATCGCGTCTTTTATACCCTTTTCCACTTATGTACTAGTTACAGTGTTCTTATGTATAACTAATTCTAGAAGTTAATTCTAGAAGTTTATATGTAAACTCTATTTCGGGGACAAGTGTGTGTCATAAATGTCAAATGTCAATTCTTTAGGTTATCCCATCCTATTTATGTGGGAAGGGAAACATACTTCTTGGTCACAAGTGTAAACTAAAGTGGTGTTGCACCAGCAACCTAATTATCCATAAATATCTGTCAATTTGACACTGGAATCAAATGAAAACACAAAAATTATAAACACAAAAACACAAAAGTAAAAAAAAAACGCATGTAAGTGCAAAATCGGGAGAGCGCGAGATATAATCTTTTCTGTAGACTGAGGCTTGTGAAACACTATCAACTATGTACGTCCACAGTTAGATAAGGCGCAAAAAGTAGAGCGGGAGGAAGAGAGAGTAAAATGTTAGACATTTACTCGTGCAAAACCCTAGGAACACTGGCAAAGCATGCACAAGAGAATGAAATTGCAATAGAAATGCACAGGGATAAGACAATTTAAAATAAAATTATCAAAACTCTAATAGTGACTACAGATTTAAAAGTAAAGCCTAGTTCCAAAGACACACAACGTAGTTAAGCTAAGCTTGGTTAAACTATCATGAGAACTATCACCATGAAAGTCTGAAAACAACAACAAAACTAGCAGGTAAAAAAAGGCGGGCGGACATGAATTTTCATTAAAATTGCCATTTTACTTATTGGGTACTTGTTGCATTACAGAAATTAGCTACAAGTCGTTATCGCCCAGTTCCTATATTGTTGTTAACTTGTTCACGTTCCAACAAACAGCTTAAGCTTTTCCTTGACAAATCAAAATATGGTAAATTAAGCCAGAGGATTGCTTGGATTTATAAAAAGGTGGTCAAAGGAAGACCTTATTTATTTCATTAGTTTGTCCAAGCCTGGAGTACTGCTCACCAGTTTGGAGTCGCCAATATGGTGTGCATATAGACCGAATAGCCTTTAACTGGAATGCAAACCTTATCTTACCATCTTACTCTAGCACACTTCTCCTAATTTCTTTACCATCTTTATCCAACCGTTGAACGATGCTTGGTATTGCTTTTATTTGTAAACTTATTCAGGGGGATGTGGAGAGTAACAAGCTTTGGTTGTGTTCTAAGGGCTACTTGTATGTAATGACCATAGTGCATCAACGTCCGATAAAAAAGAACAGCTGTTCAGACACATCGAAGTATGTCTCTCAAGTGTAACAGGCTATTCTGCTTCATTGCGTATATTTCAATATCGATAGGAGGTTGTATAAAAAATATTTTAAAACCAACTCTGCGGAGGACTTTTCAAAGTATGTCACGAACCGTGCGCTGTTTATTAAAGCTTCTAAGCTTTGTTATGATTAATACATTGATCAATGTAGAAAAACATTCGTAATGATCCCAAACGTGTTTACTCCTTTGCAAATTCAAAAAGAAAATCGAATGCGTGTCCCTGAAGTCCGATGTGAAAAACTATCGTGGTATAGCCAATTTTTCTGCCATACCTAAGCTTTTCCAACAGTTTTTCACTTGTCAACATCAACATATGTGTGCCTCCATAATTTCCCTTTCACAGCATGGCATTGTTAAGGATCGGTCGACTACTACAGATCTTCTCAAATTTTCTTCTCTCATCCACCGTAGTTTCCTTAATCAATGCCAAACTGAAGTTATTTTTACTGACTTCACAAGGCGTTTAATTCAGTAATCGATTGCGTTCTTCTTCATAAACTATCTCTTCTTGGTTTTCCACCAAATTTACTTATCTGGTTTTCGGCTTATCTTTCCAAACAGAACTCAACGCGTTCTTTTCATTATCAAATTTCTTTTGGTTCACGAGATGGCGGGTTTTAAAAACGTCCGCGCAGGCTAATACTTGGCATCACGCGACTTTTAACATTATTTAACATTATTTTTTTCCGTAAGAGAGGAATAATGGATAGGGCTATAGTCGCCTTGACATGCGCAGTTGAGTTACTAACTTTGTTATCCAAGTTTCAAATCCGCTATATAGTCGGATTTCGAACACGATATTTATTCAAGTTTCGAGCTCGGTATTTAGATCAGGTTCAACCGTTTGGGATTGTTTCGACCTAGGGAAAATGTTAATTTTTAAAATTCTATATTCTAAAGTTTCGATATCAGAATATTCCTTTTTATCTCTCTCTCTCTCTTACGGAAAAAATATGATAAACAATGTTAAAAAGGCGCGTGAAGAAGCATTATCCTGCGCAGACGGGCTTAAAACTTATTAAATAGGTTTTAAATTTGGTTCCTTAACATTTCAAAATCATTTCAATCCAACTACGACTGGAAAGAAATGGTAACATTCTAGTCACAGTGCAGGGTAATCCAGATTACTTTCACAAAAAATCAAAAATGTATATTAAAAGTTAAAGTAAAAAATATTAAGACCATTTTATACTCTATAATTATTTTACAGCAAATCAAAATCTAATCATTCACTTTCCATGCGTTACATAAGGATTTTTTGTATGTATCCGAGCAATAGTTGTGTGGTTTGTAGCCACCGAACACTTTTGAGAAACCCATGGTTTTCTTTCTAACCCCATATAACGCATGAGAAAACGCCTTTCAAATAGCGCCTTAGATCGCTTTTTGTGTAGATGTTTCATATTTTACGGGTAGAATACCAAGATCTCTGTGAATTTTCTCGTTCCGAATATACCATTGTGCGCCTTGTTGGTTCTCAGGATTTTGGTTTGATTTCGCTGAATAGTGTCGATGTTGCGGCTGCTCGCGTTTCCCCACAGCTGGGAGCCGTAAGTTTAGACTGGATTAAGCATAGGACGGTAGAGCGGGACTTTAGAGTCCAGGCAGAGGTGAGAACGATCGTTATTCATAGTTTTAGATGTATTTTCTTAGCCTCGATGTTTCTTCGCCAAGTTAGTCGCCTACCAAGGTTGACGACAAGATACGTTACTCGTCGGCTTGTAAACGCTGCGTATTATTCAGTAAGTTGGGGACACGTTTCGAATTCACATTTTTTCCTTCTAGTATAGAGCATACAATCGATGAACTCCTTGATGTTGAGCTTTTTGGTTAGTTTAAAAGTGGAACTTAAATATTTGTTGTATTAAAGTCAGTTGATCGGGTCATGTTAAAGCTTGTTGGGAAGGAGTTTTGTTGCTTGATTCAGATGAGTTATAGCGTCGCAAACATGGAACAAAATAAAAAAATAATCCGGCATATTTTACAATTCTACTGCGACAGAGGCAAAACTTTTTAATAAAGTTTGTGCAGCCTTGAACCCGAAAAGTTCCTTTCTATTTTTAAGGGTCTGTCGTTTGTAAAACAGGCGATTTTCACCTATAAATATAAAAAAATTGGAAAGGTAAGGTTAGGTTAATATGGCCATTAGCTCTCCGGATGATTGAGTATGAACCTAGCGAATGGTACGAGTTGTGTCGAAGTCGTTGAGGATTGAGGTGATTTTGGCGAAGGCAAGTAATTCTCCCGGCGTTTTTCTGGAGGCTTCTTCTAGCGGTGCCAGTTCCGAGGAGCTCTCTCCTTGATAGAGCTGGGCAGTTTCAGATAAGATGTTTCAGGGACTCGCATGAACCACCTTCATCGCATTTCCTTCAACTGTCATTGTTGGTGATGCCTAGATTGACTGCGTGCGTCTCGGTTAGACAGTGACTTGTGAGAATTCCTACTAGTAATCTGCAGTCCTTCCGTGGTAGATGCAGTACATAGAGAATACGTTTCTCATTGCGGTCTTTGCACATGATTCCTGCGATTTTGAAAGCGCTTCTGCCCGTTTCTCTAGAGCGCTTTGATGGCGTTCTTAGGGAGACGGGCACATCCTGCGCTCTTTCATTTTCCAGCTTACGGCATGCTTTGCTAGTACGTCCGCGGTCGCGTTGCCATCAATGCCTTTGTGACTGGGATCCCAGTAGATTCGCACTATCTTGGGGTATCTAGTGCTTCCCTGCTCGCTAGTAAATTTTTGGAACAGATCATGGACGACTTTCGCTGCTTGGCTGTCTACCAATAAGTTGACCACGTCATGTGAACGTTCCTGATGGCAAAAAGTTATGCCTGGAATATGCTGCATTGGGTCGCTAGCTTATAGGATAGCCTGATCTCTGGATCAGCAGTATAAGCCCGATCCTACTCCTTCTTTCATCTTGGAGCCGTCGGTGCATATATTGATGTGTTGGTCCTGTTCCTGGATTCCTTTCCAGTCCTCAGGTCCCAAAAAAGCGTTTGATCCGATCAGTTTGGCTTGGATGTCCAGGAGAATAGTTCCAAGTGCTTTTCTGGGGGGTTGACCTCATCGCCTCCGACATGCAGAGCTTTTCTCCATAAGATTGTAGTATGTCTTCTTTTTAGTAGCTTGCCACCACCTTGTATCTTGTTGAATCCATTACGGATCTGAGAGTCGCAGGGTAAACTCCCATCAAAATTATGCCTATGTCGTCTGCGTATGCTATTTTTTTTTTCGGGGCTCTCCTCTCGAATCTCTTGATTAGATCATTATCCACAATATTCCATAGTAGGGGTGAGAGGACATTTGCCTCTGGGTGCCCCATTCTAATTGTACCCGTGTGCTACTTAGAGGGTTTCTTATCCAGAGGTTGATGGCGGGGTGCGTATTGTTCGCTTTTAAGCGGTCCATTATCTTGTCTGTGCTTACGTAATTGAATGTACCTGATACGTCTACAACAACACCTCCAAGGGCATTTTCCTTGTTGTATAGTGGCTTCTCGATGGTAGCCAAGTTAGCGCCACCGATTTCCATTTGGTGTACACGTGCTGATTGGTTGACAAGAGTATCCCCTCATCGTTCCTGGTGCTTAGGTCCTGCAGTTTTTTTTACAAACGAGGCTTATCGGTCTATAGTTCTTGGGACTCAGGTGGCTGCACTTTCCTTCTTTCGTAAGGAATACAAACCCTGAGCTCCTCCATTAAATAGGGATAAAGCCCGTGCTCAGGCATGCTGAGTAGATTGTGTAAGGCCATGGGGTGATCTTTTCCTTGGTCATTTGTAGCATGGCTGCAAATGTTTAAGCCCCGCGAAGGAATCTATAGCCCATTAGATTTCTCTAGAGGATACTAGACAAGTTGGGCGGCTTAATTCGCAGGTTGTCAGGTCTTAATATGCATTAGCAACCGGAACTTCTGAGCTTCCTGGAATGTGAGCTTTTATTAGTGCTGTAAGGGCTTCTATATTGCCCTTAGTCCACTGTCCGTCGTCACTTTTTAGCTGACTCTGTACGGTTGGTTGCTTCGTTAGCAGTTTCCGTAGTCTAGCCGTTTCTGGGACTTTCTCGATGCTGGATCAGAAGTTTCTCCACGAGTTACTTTGTACCCTTCGTACTTCTTTCCTGTACTCCTTGGGCTGGATCTTGTGTTCCTCGCTGATGGTCTCGTCTTCTGCCTGTTTGGCGTTTTTGAAAAATTCTCTGAGGTTGTTTCTTTGTAGTGATAGGTCCCGGTTTGGTGCTCTTCTTCGTTCTCGTGATTGGTTAGGATGCGTGATACCCATCTAGTAATTCCTTGGATAAAGTTGCTAGAGACGTTTCTAAGTGTTCCGCGGTTGTTACTATGCCCAAGTGCATCGCGGTTCTTGATTTTACTAACTTCTTGAACTTATCCCAGTTTGTCTTCCGGGGGTTCGTCTGCGGGGTAACCAAAAACGCATTAAAGAAGTCGGCGAAGCGAGCAGGACCTATGGCTGCAATGACCCCTACGGCTAAGGGGGAAACCTCGACCACATGGTAGACGGCCGCAGCAGCAAAGGTGAATGCCAAGATCCTTGCAAAACCTTGTCCTAAGCCAAAAGGGCGATAGACACACCGAAAAAAAGCAGACGGACGACTCAACGAGGGCACCGGGAATGAAGAAAAATCGCAAGGAAACAAACTTGGCGAGCTTCAGTAAACCATAATCGCCGAAGGAAAATTATCAGTCGCAAAATTGGACCATTTTGAAGGGAGAATACAACCAGGCCATTTTTGGTGACAAGTGGTTTCTAAGAGTCAAAGTTGTAGTAGGGGCCAACGAAGATCCCGAGCGATTCCCTAAATACACTGTATAGCATAGGCGAACTCTGGCATGGTGCGAAGATTGTGTTCGTCCCACTTCACTAGGTAAGGGCGGTTGCCAAGGTTTCGATTTCACCCTGAAAAATAGAGAACCGAAACCTCCATGAACTGATCAAGCGGCAACAGCAATAAAGTCTTGAAGAAGCAGGGCCATCTCAGATTTAAATTGGAAACCTTAGGGAATACATCCCCACAAAAGTTGTTAGGTCGAGTGGAGATACAGATTAGCCTGCATCACTCACCGGACTCATCGGACGGGCAAATGGAGAAGAGGGTGGACGTGGCAGTAGTTCAGGAAAAAAAGTGCCTCGAACACGTCAACACTTGACAATTTCAGGCCCATCTGACTCTACACAGCAGGATGGTACCAAGGCAAAGAAGCCCTGCAAAAGCGACGATGAAATGGAATTAGAGGAGGAGGCGAAAAGCACGGGCTATGTGTCTACCGATACAGGGCTTGTGAATTCCTTCAGAAGACTACCTAGCCCACAACCATAAAGGGCCTATACTAGAACTTGTTCACGCGACCTCTTCAAAGAAACTCTTTCTAGGTGGGATGGGGAAGTATAGACATAAAGGACTAAGGTGAGTTACTTTTCGATTACCTCCCACAGCCTAATTTATCTAGCGGGTCGGGAACGACCATTCCATCACCGAAACATAGAATGCATACTATTCCTTCTCCTTAAAGAAATAACTAACTAAAGGATGACCAACGGGGGTACTACACTATGCTTCCAGCCGCTAACCAAAGAACTCTCCCCCTTTAAATCCAAAGCCCGTATCTGCTGTAGCATAAAATCGGCATTTCTCGGCTCAGAAAGATTCGGTCTATATCTCCCACTACCACTCGCTATATTTAAAAACCGACGGCCAAATGGACGGAGACTAGCCAAGAAACCCTAGAGCTGCTCCAAGACAGAGACTACCCCTTGACGAGAACTCAACTTTCGAGATCCCTAAACGCTGTTTAAATGAGCAAATCGACCAAAACTTCCCTCCAAGCCCTAGTTTCCCAAATAGAAACCGTGTTCCATCATTAGGAATGCTCCTTGGCGGATTTTCTTTACTTAGAAGGTGCTTCATTAGCGTCACTCGATGAAATCAGAAAGCTTTAACATATAGCTTTCATTGATACGACACAGAACAGAACGCAAGCGTAAAAATGTACACTCCCAAGGAATAAATAAGCTATTATTTTCAAGAAAAGAATATAACCACAAAACATAACACAAAACATAACACAAAAATAACAATAAACGACAATACAAACCAAAAAACGGCAACAAACTACAACACACAGCAGAAGCACATGTTTTTTATTAATTGAGGTTAGGTTACCTTTCCGTATAATTGCAAGCCGTTCTGCAACTTTCAGCACTTGAATTATACATTCTTTTATTCTTAAAATGCTTACGAATATTATACAAAATATTTGTTTGTGCCGAAGAATGCCATCACAACTAGAACTCTAACCAAACAAAGAAAAGGCAAACCAAGAAAGCTCACAAATACAATATTGATTTACACAAAATGGAATACATACTACATATACTTTTTGTTGTAAAATGGAAATTAATACCTTTATTTAAAATATTAAGTACTTTCATTGCACTAAAAAGTGTTTTTAATAAGGAGAGCTTCCCTTGCACGTTGCTTACGCTGAAATACCCAATGAATATCATGCTCTCTCTTTCGATGGTATTCTAGAAGAGGACAGATAGAGCAACACAAAAAGATGAATAAATTTAAATAGCTAGACCAATTCTAAATAAGAATTGGTACATTTAAAATCAAAATTTTGAGGTATGGAACCGACCTTCCCAGACGCATCACTGCATTATAACACAGACATCTAATTTGGCACAGTCGAGCGGTACTTAAAGCCCTTGACTTCTTCAAAACTACCTCAGCAACCATATCTGAATACCCCATATCTCCAAACGAGATATTCAATCATCTTAGTCTAAACTTCATATGGGTGCCTGTTCACCGCAGCATTGCAGGCGATGGGTCGACGAGCGCCATTATCCTTTCCGAGAAGGTTACGGTGAACATGCCCATGGCCACATGCAAGCTTAGTAGCTTAAAACAATTCGTCACCAGACTATCGACAACAGATGAATCGGTGTGTTCACAGGACACTGTATCATAGCACTAAACATACAACATATAGACTGGTCATTTCATACAACGAGTTTGGACACAAACAGATAAAAAGCGGGACGCCCCCCGTGTAATTTTTATTGTCTTTAAACAAGTAATAAACAAAAAAATACTTTTTATATTTTTGTAAAAGGTAAATGGAACAAATATAAAAATCCGCCTTTTTTTTAATGATAATAATTTATTTTAATGATAATAATTTTAGATTTTGATTGTACCAATATCTTGGATTATAACGAATTGTTTAAAGACAATTAAAATTAAAATCATTAAAAAACAAATCAACCAAAGATCACTAAACATAACATTTAAAACAAGTGTCCTAAAAGCCCGCTCCCCTTAAGGCAATCGTCGGTAGGGTATGCAGGCACCAACCGCTCGCAAAACATCGACAAGAGCTGATTTAGTTTGAAGTTTTCTCAACCACTGAAGAGCAGTCGGTGTTTTAAGTGACACGACTGCTATATGCCCTGTTCCCATCTCAGTGGACTGATTTCTATAAATTCGTATACATACATTATTATTATTAGTATCGGGGTGTTTAGTGTACCGCGACCTGTAAGATCTATTGTACCCCCATTCAGAGCCTACAGCTCAGATATCAACCCACTTCCTCGAATAAACTCGAGGAGTTTTAATAGGTTGATTCTTCCTAGGAGCTCAGGTGTAAGAGTTCTGGTTCCTAAGATTTTACATCTTATACTTGCTAATGCCGGACAGTCTGCGATTATGTGTTTAGAGGTTTCGTCCTCTATGTCGCAGAATCTGCAAGTTTTTCTGCTGGTTATTCTTACCTAGGTGACTTTTCAGTCTACAGTGCCCGGTTAATAATCCGGTAACGATCCTAAGTGCATTTTTCCCTAGTTGAATAAGTTCCTTGAACCTCTTTTTGTTGTAGTTATTTATTTGAGTTTTGGGTTGCCTTAGGCCTGGGGTATTCCTCCAGGGTTCTTGCTTCACGGCGCCTTCCTCTTTCCTAAGGTATTTTTTTATAGTGTGCCTCCCTATGCCACAGTAGGGCTCTGGTCCTATCAGGGGCAGTTCGGCTCCTAGTTTTGTCATTTTATCGGCAAGTTCATTTCCGGATATATCCTTATGTCCCGGAATCCATCTGAGGTCCAGCATGTTTCGGCTGCCCAATATATTTAGCTTACTCTTAACCTCTAGGGCTAGCTTCGATGCGATTTTGTTACTTTGTAAAACAGTAATTGCTGCTCGGCTGTCCGAAAGGATCGATATGTCCTTTTCCTTGTATCCACGCTGTATGTTGAGCTCTGCACATACCTCAGCCTGGAATATGCTGGTATATTGGCCAAGTGATTCGTGGTATTTTATGCGAGGCCCTACCATTCCAAAGGCCCGTGCCTTGTTGTGTCAGGGATCCATCTGTGTACCATGCAATGGTGTGTTTAGCCATCGGGTGCACTTCAGACACCAATCCAATCTTTCTTATTGCCTAGGTGGGCTGTGAAGTTCTGCTCGAAGATTAGTTCGGCTGTCATTTCATCCCTAGGGTGGATTATTAGGGGCACCTCACCTAACAGATTAGTCGCATCCCTGTTATTTAGAATGCAACCACTACATGTGCCCTCAGTGCTTATTCTCAGGAGTGTAGCTTTGCGTTGAATTTCAATTACACAGTGGAGTGGTGTTAGCTCCATCAGAATTTCTAAGGCAGTTGTAGGACAGGTCCTCATTGCCCCTGTCATGCATACGCAGGCAAGTCTTTGCAGGTTTCCTAGCTGGTTTTGCATGCTGGTGAGCTTAGCTCGTTTGCCCCATGCAAGTGCTCCGTAAGTGAGGATTGGTCCCACGATCGTATTATCTGAGGCCTGATTCCCCAGGATTTCCCAGCAATTTTTCGACAGGTATAGACTGCTCTGTAACACTTTTCCAATGTCTTTTGGACATGGGAAGCGAAGTTCAGCTTACTATCCAAGGTAATTCCTAGATATTTAACCTCTCGGTTAGTTTCTATAGGAGTTCCTAGCAGTCAGATTTGTCTCATTCTCTGTAGATTGTACTTCCTTGTGAAAGGAACGATGAATGTCTTAGCAGGATTTAAGTTGAGTCCAACCTCCCTGCACCAGTCTAGCGTTGCCTTTAGTCCGAGTTGGACGATGTCGCAAAGTGTCGCTTCAAATTTGCCCCTGGCGATTATCACGATGTCATCGGCGTTTCCCTGACATTGCATTCCTTTTTCAGCAAGTTTGCTGAGAAGCTCATCTACTACCAGACTCCATAGCAAAGGGGAGAGTACTCCTCCTTGCGGGCAGCCTCTGCTGGTTGCAATTGTCACGCTATCCAAACCCAGTGTACATGTTGCTTGCTGGCTTCAAGTAGGTTGCCAATCCATTTGCTCGTAATAACATCTATATTCCTTCTGGACAGGGCAGTTTGAACCGCATCATGTGATGTGTTGTCGAAGGCTCCCTCCATGTCTAGAAAGGCACAGATAACTATTTCTTTGCTGCCAATTGCCCCTTCTAGGGTGCGACATAGTTGATAAAGTGCAGTGTCTGTTGAACGGCCTGCTCTGTATGCATGCTGTGTGTTTTGCAGCGGACAGTCTCTGAGAGCTGTTCTTCTGATATTGTAGTCTACCAGTTTTTCCAACGTTTTAAGACAAAACGAAGTAAAGCTGATAGGTCTGAAGGACTTTGGGCTGGTGATATCTTTCTTCCCGATCTTGGGGATGAAGACCAGCCTAGCGCTGCACCATGCACTAGGGATGTATCCAAGGGCTAGGCTGCTCACCATTAGTCTTCTTAGGCGGGTTAGGAGTAGTTCCTACCCCTGCTGTAAGAAAGATGGAGAGATCATGTCAAATCCCGGTGATTTAAATGGTTGGAAGGTTCCAAAAGCCCATTTGAGTTTCTCGGGCGTAACTATAGACTTGGCTGCTGCCCAGTCACTAGCTACTGTCCTAGGGGTTCTATGTTGATAACGCATTATGTTTCCCGTATTGGGAGTACTTCCCGGGAAATGCGTGTCAAATAGCAATTCTAATTTCTCCCGATCCGTGGAGGTGAAGGTGTTATTCCCTTTCCTCAGGGCTAAATTACTATCCGTTGCACTTTTAGCCATTGCCTTGTGCAGTCTCGCGCCCTCGTTGACGTTACTTATTTCCTCACAGAAGTTCCTATAGTTTTCCGTTTGTAGAGCGTCAGGCTTTGCCTGTATAGTTCCCAGTTCCTATCAGTTTTTGGTTTGTTGAAGAGGTTTCGAGTGGTTACTCGTAGTCGTTCAAGACTAGCATTCCACCATGGTGCGTCTGTTTCCCGCTTCTGTCTGCCTAGAGGACAACTGTCTTCAATGGCATTCACTATTTCGTGACCTAGGTTGTCTACCGCTCTATCTAATTCCTCAAACTACCTCAAACAAAATTGTCCTGTGGTCGGACATGGACTCTTCTGGTGACTCAAGCCAGGTCCTAATGTGGGGTTTAAATGAATTGGTTGCCAGAGTTATGGATCTTGTTCGTCCGGCAGTGGTCCACGAGCCCGGGTATTCCTGGCGGTGGACAGGCCTCCTCCCCGGCAAAGTAGGCGGAGGCCACTGCTAGCTTCTGTGCAGCTCCTGTGCCGTTGATAGCTACGGCGACGCAGTCTCTGCTCATGAACTCTGAAAAGATACTATATTTGATATCTTTCCTTATAACGATGCATGATCTGGGAGGTAATCATCCTGGATCCCATATTACCTTAGAGTCTTTCGTGTACAGGCCTTTTACGCCATGGTGCCACCATGGCTCCTACAAGGGCTACCCCGAGGTGTTGGGAGGTGAACATCCTCGCCAAGACAGCAGATGCTGCTTTGGCCCGATGGATGTTTACATGGGCTAGCCGAGTGCTGCTTGTTGCAGCCATCACTCCGAGGTTTGGTGCTCCATGATGTCTGGTGAGGAGAGAAAGCAAGTCTCTCCACCACCGTCTATCACGGTAACCTCGGCTTCCTCGCAGCTGTCGTCCAGGAGGAGCTCCTGGGCCAGCTCCTAGGATGACATAGGGTGTCCTTCCCCTTGGTCGTCCCCAATGTCCATGCTGGTGATGGATTGTCCGCCCTGCTCCCCACTCTGCAACGTCGGCTCCACATTCAGTGGTTCGAGGGTATCCTCGACAGACTCACAGATGTCGTCACTGGGCGTCTCTTCCGGAGCTTTCTTGGTCTTTTTCAGACCGCTCACGGTGACGTGGCCAAACCGGAAGTTGAGCTTGTGGTCACGCTCCACTATCTCATCCCTTCCGGTCTGGTCCATCTCTACGACCAGGAGTGCACCAGCTCCGTCGTTCTTCCTGGATATGACATTCCAGGCGTCCGTCTCGACACGGTTTTGGAAACCAATGAAGGCTAGTATCTCCTCATTGGTCCGGTCTGAGCTCCTCGGGCAGAACAACGTGGCGTTGTAAGCTGCCGGGATGTCTGCTCCCATGCGGGTTTCTAGGGGTGCTCCCTTCCACGTCCGCAGCTGAGGTACGGCAACCTTAAGCCACTCAGCGGAGCCTTCATCCAGGCAGTCGATAATCAGGTAACCCACCCTGAAGTGGGTTCCCCTGAAAACGGCCGGACCGCTCCACGCTGACGTGAGCATCTCGTCCATGACCGATTCCTGGAGCCCGGATAGTTTCTCTGCGGTCAGGCTGGCCGCCGGGAAACCCTCCGGGAGTATGGCCACCCTGATGAGCGTAGCTTTCTTGGCAGCCTCCGCGTATGTCGGACGGGGTCCGATGTCCGGTGGTGCCGAGCTAGAGGGTCGTCCTCCAGCTGTTGTCGGCTGCTGGTTTTGGCGGGGCTGGGAAGGTATCTTCCTGGCCTGAACCTTACGGCAATCAATAACTTCAAATTTTCACTTTTCCACTTGCAATTTGTGTGCGGCCATTTTAATCGTTCTCCCCTTTGTGCATATTAATATACAAAAATTCTAAGTCCAGTTGGCCGTACATCATTCATACATCAACCTGCAATTTTCCCAAAAAATTCCTACGAATAAATTTACAAACTCCTAAATTACAAAAAAGTGTTAATTTTTTGCGCGTGCCACAGTGAAAAAATATAACAATTTTCAATTAAAGTGTTCCGGCCATATTGGCCCCCATTCGTTTTTGTTCTTTTTTCACTGTGTAGAGCCTCCGCTGCACAAAGTTACATTTTACATTTACATACATTCTACAGTCCACTTATCTCCAAAACAAAAAAAATCACAATTACAAACAATACACATACCCGCCGGCAAGAAATATTAACTATTTTTCACCTCTCCTGATAAAAAATTACATGCAACCATACATTTACTTTTTTCTCATCGGCGCTGCAAATAAAATACAAAATTGTCCAATCGCGCTTTTACTTACATATTACTCTCTGATCTACTTACATTTTATTCTCTGAGCGAAAATACATATTTACAGAGGCTTCATACTTACATATTTTTTCTCTGAGCGAGTATACATACTTACAGAGGCTTCATACTTACATATTTTTCTCTGAGCGAGTATACATATTTACAGAGGCTTCATACTTACATATTTTTCTCTGAGCGAAAATACATATTTACAGTGCAGCCTCTTACATATGGTTATTTGACCAAAATACATATATGAACATTTGATTTCAGCTATTCATGGGCGGAGGTGCAGAAAAGAACAGGGGCCTATGCATAAAATCAATATTGGTTTTTTCTTGTCTGGTTAATTAAAAAATTCCAATTCCAACATTCCGGAAAAGCCCGAGTCCATAAAATCTCCGAAATACTATTTTTTTCTTGGGCGGAGGTGCAGAAAGAGACAGTGGGCTTATGCACAAAATCAATATTTGTTTTTCTTGTCTGGTTAATTGAAAATCCAATTCCAACATTCCGAAAAAGCCCTAATCCATAAAAACTCCGCAATACTATTCTTTTGAAACCGTTCCACACACCTACAATTCCGCATTTTCATCCAAACTGAGTCCAAACAACTCAAGAACACCATTTTTCAAATAGCGCGTTCCATTACAATCGTTCCACACACCTACAATTCCGCATTTTTTTTCATCCAAACTGACACAAACATAGTGTGGCGAGATCCACAGCTATTGGCGTGCTTTTTTTAGTCTTAGTATGCCCGGTGGAGACGATAAGAAAAAGGTATCTGCTTCCCCCTTGAGCAAAACCAAGTCCACGCTCTCGCCGCTGGCAGCCAAAAGCTCCAAGAGCCAACCAAGCATCGTGGTGAAGCCGGCTACGCCAAAAACTCCAAGTTCATTAAATCCAAACGCCAAACCCGCTACTTCCAGTTCAAGGGTGACTCGATCCATACAAAAAATGGCTTCAACTGCTTACGAGTTAGCGTTAAATAAGTTCATTGCGGTCTCAGATAGTCTAAGCGATCTCGAAAGCAGAATCAACACTCCTGGGAACGAAACTCCAAGCGTTTCCATGCTCCAAATCCGCCGGGAGCAAGTCCGAGTGTTATGGGACAAGGTGGAGAAAGAGTTCGACGTATGCTCAGAGTGCATTACGGCAGCAGGCGAGGATGCAGCGTCCACATTGCCCATTCTCAAGTCAAAGTATAACTACTGTTATACAGTGTATGAGAGATACGCCGCTCAGCTCACAGATATAATCCAACAGGGCACGGCTCCGCCAGCTCAAGCTCAAGCCCCTGCCCAGAACTATATATCCTCTGGCTGTCGGCTGCCTCCGTGCGACACAGAGGTTTTCTCAGGCGATTACCTACGCTGGCCCACTTTCCGGGACCTTTTTACAGCGATATATATAAATAATCCAAGGCTCACGCCTGTGGAAAAGCTGTTCCACTTAAACGCTAAAACGAGCGGTGACGCGCATGCCATAATTGCAAATTCCCCTCTCACCAACGATGGCTTTCGCTCAGCTTGGGATAACCTAACTGAGCGGTTCGACAACAAGCGATTGCTAGTAAATAGCCAGCTTAAAATCCTCTTCAACCTCCAGTCGATTTCGCAAGAATCTGGGGCAGCTCTAAAGGAACTGCAAACTACGATTCAAGGCTGTCTGAACGCCTTGGAACTGTCCGGAATCCTGATTACGGATTGGGACTGCATTCTTGTCTATATGTGTTCGTCAAAGCTCCCCAAGCTTACACTTTCCTTATGGGAGCAGTCCTTGCACGATAAAGCCGCAATTCCAAAATGGGTTGACCTGAACACCTTTCTCACTGAGCGCCATCGAACCCTCGAGGCCATAGATGACGTGCGACCTTCTGGGTCAAGTCATTCGCAGTGCAAAGCAACGAACGCTAACGGGTCTTTAAGCAGAATAAATTCTTATGAGACTAAGATAGTTTCGAAACCGAGACGTTGCGATCTGTGCTCAAGGGAAAGCCACCCTATACGCACTTGTCCACGTTTCCTCCAAATGACAGTAGACGAGCAGGCCGCCTATATCCGAAACAAGCAATTGTGCTTGAACTGCTTTGCCCGAGGGCACCAGCTTCGGGACTGCACAAGCACCCACAGCTGCTTCACCTGCCGCAGTGGCCACCATACGCTGCTGCACCGAAGCAACCCTTTTGCCAGCCCTCCAAGTCGGCCTGATGTTCCCATGTCACGACCAGCAACTTCGACAGAAGGCTCAGCCGCTTCCGATGACCAGTCGGGAGTGCAAGTCTGTTTTGCGTCAGGTGCAAGATCGGTTCTGCTGGGGACAGCCATCATAAATATTTGCCACCTGGGTTCGAATTTCCAGGCTCGTGCCCTTATCGGCTCAGGATCCGAAGCAACATTTGTGACAGAGCGTCTGTTCAATCTTTTCAAATTACCCTTCCAAGTCGTCAAGCCCAAGTCTTAGGCTTAAATCAGACAGTGTCCGCTCAGTCCAAGAAGCTCTGTCATTTTACAATCAGATCTCCAAGTAGGCCCGCTCTGCAGTTAGAGACGTCAGCCTATGTCCTTCCTCAACTGGCAGGGAATCTGCCTTCCTACCCAATTCCGCAAGACTTTCTTCGAAATCTTCCCGATTTACCATTGGCGGATCCAAAGTTTTACGAGAGCGCACAGATAGATGTTCTGATAGAAGCCGACATTCTGCCTTCGGTTCTCCTAAATGGGGCAAAAACAAACATCTGTGGCTCCCTCCTTGGACAAGAAACAATTTTCGGGTGGGTGCTCACTGGGCCAGTATCCGCTTCCACCCAGAGTCAGATTGCCACCTTCTCTACGCAAATTTCCCAAGGATACGACAATGGCTTAGATAAAATCCTCTCCAAATTCTGGGAGGTGGAGGATCTACCAATAAAGTTGGTAAAGGAATCCGATTCCGTCTGCGAAGAGAATTTTCTCCGAACGACCACGAGAGATGCGAACGGCAGATACGTCGTAACCCTACCTTTTCGCGACCCGGAACATCCAGGGTCAGGGTTAGGGTACTCCAGGTCTTTTGCGTTATCTCAATTTTTGAGAAACGAGCAACGCTTAAAAAGAGACATTCCACTAAAGATACGATACGACTCAGTGATTCAAGAATATCTTGATCTGAACCATATGAGAGAGGTCTTTCCTACCCACGATTTCGCCAGCTACTACCTTCCACATCATGCCGTACTTAAGCCTGAGAGCACTACTACAAAGCTGCGCGTAGTATTCAACGCATCCAGCCCTTCTGCGAATGGGGCCAGTTTAAATGATATCCTTCATGCTGGCCCAATCTTACAGTCCGACCTTACCATTCAAATCCTAAAGTGGCGGTATTTTCAATACGTGTTTAGCGCCGATATTGAAAAGATGTATCGGTAGATCTGGGTACATCCGAAGCACACGCCTTTCCAGCGGATATTGTTCCGTAGTCCTGATGGGGACATTTGAGAGTTCGAGTTGAAAACGGTCACCTTTGGAGTCAATTGCGCTCCGTACCTGGCCATTCGCGTGCTTCAAAAACTGGCAACTGACGTACAACACAGCCATCCTAAAGCGAGTGATGTCATTCGTCATTTTATGTATGTAGATGATGTCCTAGCTGGCGCCGACTCTTAAGAAGACGCTCGGCTCTCGATTCAAGAGCTACACAGTGCCCTTAACTCCGCTGGGTTTCCATTGAGAAAATGGACGTCCAATCATAAGGATATTTTGGCTCACATTCCGAGTGACCATCTCCTGCGCTCCGATTTTCTGGAGATCGATGCCGAAAGCACGGCAAAAAACGCTCGGCGTCCGTTGGAAAGCCACATTTGATGAATATTTCTTTGTTCCGCCCGAATTATCCGATGAATCGTCCCTTACAAAACGCCAGGTTCTGTCACAAATTGCCAAATTGTTTGACCCTGCAGGGTGGCTCGCGCCCTTCGTAGTGCGTGCAAAAATCTTCATGCAGGAGATTTGGCTGCAGGACCTGGGGTGGGACGACGAACTTCCAAGTGATCTGTGTCTGAGATGGCAAAGCTTTCTACAAAACTATTCTGCCTTAAATCGAATCCGCATTCCAAGGTGGGTCTCCTTCCGACCAGAATTCAGAGTCGAGCATCACGGTTTTTGTGACGCGTCTCAAACGGCATACGGTGCTGCGATCTATGTACGATTGGAAGTGGGGCATACGACTATGGTGCACCTTCTCACTGCAAAGACGCGAGTTGCGCCGGTCAAAACGGTATCGCTTCCCAGATTAGAGCTTTGCGGGGCCTTGTTACTTGCTGAAATGGCAGCAAGTGCTCTTCCGAGTATGCCAATACTCACATCCGAACTCTTCTGCTGGACAGACTCCACCATTGTGCTCGCATGGTTAAACAAGCCAGCTTGCCAGTGGACTACTTTTGTTGCCAATAGGGTGACCAAGATTACCCAGTCTACAAAGGCCGAGAAGTGGTCGCATGTTCAATCCGAACACAATCCCGCAGACCTGGCCAGTAGAGGGGTAGCACTTCAGGAATTGGTCGACAATCCTCTTTGGTGACATGGTCCCGCATGGTTGCAAAAGCCACGCAGCCAATGGCCAAGTCAGGGCGACAAACGTCCCCTGAAGTCCCACGTCGCAACTATTCCGTCTGAAGATTTCCTTGACCGTTTTTCCAAGTTCGACAAAGCACTGTGGGTACTCGCTTATGTCAATCGTTTCATCCAGCGATGCAAAAAACAAGCAACACCCTCTGATAAGCACCTGCTAGCTGCGGAAATTTCCGCCGCCGAACGACTACTTATTCTGAATACTCAGCGCAGAGACTTCTCCCATGATTATCACTGCTTAAGTGAAAAGCGCTCTGTGCCTTCGTCAAGTTCTATCCTGAGCATGAACCCGTTCATAGATCAACATGGTCTGATAAGAGCGCGCGGTCGCGTGACGGCCTCCGACAGCCTTCAATATGATGAACGGCATCCAGTTATCCTTCCATGTAGCTGCCCACTTTCTCGCCTACTTGTCCAGTTCACTCATCGCATAACCCTCCATGGCGGCAACCAGTTGATGGTACGCCTCATTCGGTCAAGATACTGGATACCAAAACTAAAGAACTTAGTAAAGGCAATAGTAAACTCCTGCAAGGTATGCGTGATCCACAAGAAAAGGCTACAAACACAGTTGATGGGCACTTTGCCGAAAAACCGTGCGTCGTTCTCCCGACCATTTACGTACACGGGAATGGACTTCGCCGGCCCATTCGAAATTAAAAATTATACCGGAAGAGCATGTCTCATAACAAAAGGATATGTGTTAGTGTTCGTTTGTTTTTCCACCAAGGCCATCCACTTAGAGCCTACCTCTGATCTTACGACCGAGAAGTTTCTCGCCGCTTTCGCTCGCTTCGTTTCCCGGAGAGGGTGTCCTCGACAAGTCCAGTCTGACAACGGAAAAACCTTCGTTGGCGCTGCCGCCATGCTTTCTCGCGACTTCCTTCAGGCAGTGAAAGAGTCTGTGACAGATGCCTATGGTCATCAGCAGCTCACCTGGCAATTTATACCTCCGGGAGCCCCTCACATGGGAGGCCTATGGGAAGCTGGTGTTAAAAGCTTTAAAGCACTGTTCTATAAGTCCACAGCCACTCGAAAATATACTTTCGAAGAGCTTTCGACGCTTCTGGCAAAAATTGAAGCTTGCCTAAATTCCAGGCCACTCTCCCCTATGTCCGAAGACCCTACCGAACTATTGGCCCTGACACCAGGTCATTTTCTTGTTGGAGGACCTCTCCTGTCTACCGTGGAACCAGAAGTCAAAGGGGACACCAGGTCTATGATCAACCGCTGGCAGCATCTAAAGGCTCTCCATCAGCAGTTTCGTATGCGATGGAAGGAAGAATACCCTAAAGAACTCCACAAGCGCAATAAGTGGCAGGCCCCCGCAAAGAATCTTCACGTCGGCGACATGGTTGTCATAAAGGACGAGAATTTGCCTTCCAACGAGTGGCGGCTCGGCAGAATTGACTCTGGCTTCCCAGGAGCCGATGGCAATGTCCGTGTAGTAGACATCCGCACGGCACGCGGGGTTGTCAAACGTCCAATAACCAAAGTCGTACTTCTGCCTGTGGAGCCTTCAAAACTTCCACAATAAATTGGCCCACATTTTTTAGTCCTAAGTTGTTATCCACAATTCCTAATATGATTTCCCTTTATTCACCTTCATTCATCCATGATCTAGATCAGAAAAATGGCTCCCCGAACACGCACCGAAGAACCCCTGGACGGCAGACGTACTCGAGGTATTAAATCCTACCGTTGTCGAGTCTGCAAGGGAGTCCATCCTCTACGGAAGTGTAGCAGGTTTCTGAAGCTGAGCGCTGAGAAGCGGCTTCGCGCAGTCTTGGTAAACAAGTATTGCTCGAACTGTCTTGCCCACGACCACTCGAAAGCTGACTGTCGTAGTGGAAAATGCAAGAAGTGCCAACGGAACCACCACACGCTGCTGCATATGCATGAGCGGTCTAATTCTGGGCAGCGTTCGCGCCGGCAAAATCCGCCAAATCGCCCGACGCCTGCGTCAAGGCAGCGCTCAGCCTCCCCTACACCAGCTCCGTCGCTTTCATCGCTGCTACAACGTCACAGCGTCAACGTCCTTCCGACTGCTTCGGTGATGGTGAAGACCGGAAGCAAGACTTTCGAGATCGCAGCTTTAATCGACCCTTGCACACCAGTGAGCTGCATCGACGCTTCTCGGGCCGCCGCATTTCGGTTGCCAACGACCAGTGTTGGTGACGACAAGGTGTGCAACGCGACGATACAGTCCAAGTGCGGGACGACCAAGATGGAGGTAGTGTTCAAAGTCAAGCCCAAGGTGGGCATTCGCACACCGACTCGGACACTCAACGACGCCGTCCGCACCAAATTTAAGGGCATACAGCTCGCGGATGAGCGGTTCTATCTTCCCGCCACAATTTCTGTCATTCTTGGGGCGGACGTGTACCCCAAGGTGATCCAGTCGGGGTTCCTGATGGTCGACGAAGGACTGCCGGTCGCCCAGAAGCCGGTTTTTGGGTGGATCAAAGCCATCTTCTTTTGCAACGCTAGCGATTGCAAGGGGGGCGGAATGTTCAGGCCACGAAGGAGCACCCGGTATTCCCGGCTTTCCGCTCTCCCCATCTGCTCTCCGCTCTCACGCAGCTTCCCTTTTCCCCACCACGAAGTCTTCATGAAGTCTCCACTGCGCTCTGAAGAGCATTAGAATAAGTTAGAATAGTCAGTTCGATTAACATAGCGAATAAAAGTGGTTGCGCCCACACCCCTACCATCGAAACACCTACGACTCGTCATTTCAACTACAGGACCTGTGCACCTCACAGGACCCTTCATAGGACTCGGCCACCCCTCTACGTTCACCAACAAAAACCAAAATCAATTTATTCGTGTCGGTTCGGCCAATAAATTAAATTCAACAATATTTCGTCGCTGGAAATTTTCTGCCGTTCCTTGAAGTTGCGCCTGACGTTTCGGCAAATTTAATTGCTCAATTTGCTGCTGCCGCCAAATGGAAGTAAAAAATGAAGTTGCAATTATCAAGTCGGCCATCCAGGCATAGAGTGCCAAAAGTTGAAAGTTAATCTGTGGCGTTTTGTCAATTGTGTTTTGGCCCATCTTTCAACTTTTTGCATTCGTGTAAAAATCGGTAGATAGTGAGCAGTCTAACCCAGAAATAAAAATTTGCATGTACTAACAAACAAAATTCTGCAATAAACATAATATGTTTCGAATTATATGTGAATCGCTTTGGCCCATAAACAAGCAAATAAAATACTCGTCGTCGACCCAATTAGTGCGAACTTAATTCCCCCAACTTTCGTCGTAGTGAGCACCAATTTAGGGTATAAATAAAACAGCTGGAAAAAAGTGCAAATTGTGAAAAGTGTAGCTCTCAAAAATTAGCGGCAATAACTTTCGCCGCAGTTGTCTGAACATTTTTCCGCGCTTTTCAGAATTTTCCCGCGCTTTTCCAATTTTTCCGCGCTTTTCCTAATTTTTGAGCGCATTTCGGCGTCAGGCTTATATATTCGTTGCCCTTAGTTATCGGTCAGTGTATCATTCTCCGTTAGCATTTGCCTAGGAAGAGCCGCTAGCCGCGTACACATACACACGCACACCGACACCGCTGCCGCTATTTCGAGTTATCTTTTGTCGTTTTCGTTCTCGATCGCTGCAGCAGTGTAATTTTCGGTCTGCCTAAACTTTTGTTCGTTTTTTTGGTACGCTTGAGCTTGAGCGTTAGCTCCCCTACAGTGCGTGCGTGCGGCATATACTGTCGCAGGGTTTATATAAAAAAAAAATATATAAAAACCCTATTTAGATATTTTTCGCTGTAATTCTCTCGGCACTTAGCTCCCTTCCACTGTGGGCGATCAATATATTACTCGTTGATTTTTTTTTTATATTATTTAACAAAAAAATAATTTAATAAAAATAAATATTTAACACCTCTTCGATACCAACAAAATAAATCCAAATAAACACAATGGCAACTAAGGATATCGAAGAGCTTAAACACCAACGAGATGTATGACTCCTTGCTGTCTATTGGGGATGATAGACGCATTACTAATGCTATTTTAATACATCTGGTAATGAGCAAGGTCGATGCAGGAACTAAAAGAAAATGGGAAGAACAGTTAGATTATACTTTGCTTCCACTTTGGAGCGAATGTGAGGCGGCCCTCAACAGGCGATACCAACACATGGTAGCAGAAGAGCCTTCCAAGCCCAAAACTGTTCAGCAGACCCAATCTAACCCTAAGAAGAATGGAAATAGGAGTTTTTCGTTTGTCGCTGCCAGAAACGACTCTGTTCAATGCATGTATTGCAACTCAGCTGAACATCAGATTGGAAACTGCGCTTCCTTCGCAGCCCTAACAGTTCAGCAAAGATTCGATTTCGCTAAAAGAGCACCCTTATGCATTAACTGCTTAAGAAAGGGTCACACGGTCAAAAAATGCAAATCAAACAGATGTAGAGTGTGCAATTCCTCACATCACACTTTGCTACACATATATTCCCCAAACACAAATCTCGCGTTGCCACCCCCTTCTCAGCTCACGCTCATGCAGGAGTCTCCATCCACGTCGCATGTTTTGCATGCGAATGCATCGGATCGAGTCATTCTTGCAACTGCTGTTGTGAGCGTCCAAGCCAAAAGCGGCGAGTTTGTATTAACTCGAAATTACAAGAGAGGACGTGTGCGTGAGCTTGCGAGGCATTGGTGTACCTAATGCCCAAGCGACAAAAAAAAACACACACGATTGTGAAGTCGCGAGTAGGGAACAGCCAATTGTCGTCCGATTTTTGGATCAAGCGGTGAACACCAGCGGGTGGAGGGTGCCTGAAAATATTCAGTTGGCAGATCCATTCTTCTTCAAGCCCCAAAAAATAGATATGCTTATCGGCGCTTATACATTCTTTGAACTTGTATCTATTGGCCAGATATAGCAGGGGCCTGAATTCCCCATCTTACAAAAGAGAGTTCTCGGCTGGATAGTGTCAGGGAGATGTGGCTCTGAAAATAATAAAAACGCTGAAAAAATGGTACATCTCAGCTGCCAGGAGGAAGCGTTGGAGTCAATTGACACAACCCTGCAGAAATTTTGGTCTGTGGAGGAATTGCCGCCCAAGGCTAAAGTCCATACTCCTGAGCAACAACTCTGTCAACAACACTTTGGTTCGTCATACGAAGTTGCGAAACGTAGATTTTTGTCGCTAGAAAGAAAATTGTCAAAGGACCCTTCGCTGAAGAAGATGTATATTGAATTCATGGAGGAATATGCTTCACTGGGCCACATGTCCTCCACCAATGACAAAATTCCGAATACTCCGCACTATTTCATTCCGCACCAATGCGTTTTACGGCCACAAAGTACTTCAACTAAGTTGAGAGTAGTTTTCGATGCATCGAGCCGTACTTCTACGCAGGTAGCGTTGAATGACATCTTGATGGTAGGCCCAACTATTCAAGAGGAGCTGTACTCGACTCTGCTTCGGTTTAGATTGCATAAGTTTGCCCTTGCGGCCGACGTCAACAAGATGTATCGCCAAGTGATGGTGGACGAAGCTGATCGTAACTTCCAGCTCATAGTATGGAGACGAGATCCTTCTGAGTCCCTGAAAATCTTTAAGTTGAACACCGTTACATATGAACTTCGCCAGCACCCTTTTTGGCGATTCGGTGTTTAATGCGGCTAGGAGAGATGGCGCAAGCAACTCATCCAAAAGCCGCAAAGGTTATTCAGAATTATTTTTATGTTGACGATTTGTTGACTGGCGCCGGATGCGTTGAAGACCTGCAAAGCCTTCGAGACGAAGTTTCTCAGGTCTTGCAAGAGGCAGGCTTTGAATTGGCAAAGTGGTTTTCAAACTGCCCAGAGTTATCCGCATCTGATAGCGCCGTAATGCCACTTATGGCAGACTCAGACGTAACCAAGACCCTTGGCGTGGTTTGGTTATCGGTTAAAGATTAATTTTAATTTCGGTTGGATGACTCTTTCCTGGATCTTCGCGCGACAAAACGAAATATTTTGTCGGTGACTGCTCGACTTTTCGACCCACTTGGCCTCTTGTGTCTTTTGGTCACAAAGGCAAAGATGTTGTTGCAGGAACTGTGGCTTCGAAAATTAGATTGGGACGAGTCGCTACCGATGCAGTTGCTCACGTCGTGGGAGACGTTTAAAGCGACGCTTCTGCAGCTGCCTAAAATTAAGGTATCGCGATTCGTCAACACAGATCCACAAATCCCGATTCAAATACATGGTTTCGCTGACGCTTCCATGCGAGCGTATGGAGCGTGCATCTACGTTCGGACTCAAACTGCTGAAGGTTTGAAAGTGTCTTTATTGACCGCCAAATCGAAAGTAGCTCTCTCAAGACGAATGCCTTGCCTCGCCTTGAGATGTGTGCAGCTCACCTTTTAGCAGATCTCTATAATCGTGTCAGGCCATTGCTAAATTCTCCCATTGAGAATGTTTTCCTGTGGACAGACTCCGAGATCACTTTACACTGGATTGAAACGCATCCCTCGCCGATGTCGGGATTTGTTTCGATCCGGGTTGCAGAATTTCAGGAGTGGCCGGAGAAAGCAATTTGGAGACACGTTCCCACGAAAGTCAACCCAGCAGACACAAATTATGGGGAGCCTGCCAGCAGATAGACTTCGAGTTCTCCGCCCGTTCAATATTTGTGGCGTTGATTTTTGTGGTCCCTTCAGCACAACGTATCGTATCCGTGGTAAGCCACCGTACAAGTCGTACGTGGCCTTGTTCGTCTGTTTTGCGTCCAAAGCGGTCCACTTAGAATTAGTGTCTGACCTAACCACTGATGCGTTCTTGTTGGCATTTCAAAGGTTCGTGAGTCGTCGCGGGATTCCGGAGAAGGTGTGGTGCGACAACGCCACCAATTTCGTCGGCGCAGATCGCCACATGAGAGAGTTCCGAGCCCGTCTGGAGGAGCAGGGGGGCGGTATCGAAACATTCGCATCAAAAAAAAGATGCGAGTTTGCGTTCATACCGCCCAGAGCACCGCACTTCGGCGGACTATGGGAGGCAGGTGTGAAGTCTGCAAAGCACCTGTTCCTTCGGACGGTAGGCCAAGACCTCTTGACCGCGGAGGAGCTCGGAACTCTGCTCACCAGCGTGGAGGCCGTGCTCAACTTCAGGCCCCTCGGCGCTCTAAGCAGCGACCCGAACGACGGCGAGGCCCTGCCCCCCGGGCATCTGCTCATCGGCGGCCCTCTTCTGGCCCCACCATCTGCGGCGCTCCCGGACCAGATCAGCCTGACCTGCTTGCGACGATGGCGAGGTGTCTCGTCTCTCAGGCACAGGTTTTGGCAGCGATGGTCCCGGGAGTACATCTCCAGCCTCCAGCAGCGGTCCAAGTGGCACCAGGGGGAGCCCAACCTCGTCGTGGGCGCGCGCAGAAGACAACCTTCCGCACCAGCAGTGGAGGATTGGACGAGTGGTAGCGGTGCACGCCGGCGCCGATAGCAAGGTTCGAGTGGCGGACGTTAGGACGCAGGACGGGGAGTATCGGCGAGCTGTCCACCGACTGGCCCTGTTGCCCGTTCTGGGCTGAAGGACGTCGTCCCTTCAGAGGGGGCGGTGTTTGCGCACTTGGCGCTTGTATTTAAATCACTAGTTGTAGGGCGAGAGCGGGAGCCAATAAAGCTTTCGTCCGTTTGCTCTTGCGAATTCGCCCCGTCTCTCGCCACCGTAGCATAAGTTAGGTTCTAAGAGAAATTATTGAAATATAATAGCCAGTGATCAATCAAACGTCATCGTAGCCACTCCTTTTCGTCGTGTTTTCGAAATAGTTTTCACAAATTCGCAATTTAAGATCGTCGAACTACTGCAGTCTTAAGTTTTCGCGTCGATAATACAAAACAGTGTTAAATTTTAAAGTTGGGAGAGCAACGCTCGGTAGCATTTGTTTGCACTTGTTTAAAATTTAAATCAGCAATGACTTTGTCATTACGGCCCTCTCTTCCAACTCTTCACGGTATACATCTTTTGTATCTTTCACTTCTATTTGGTTTTGCAAAAGTGAAGCAATTTTAATGTGCGTATCTAGAATCTCTAATCGACACTCAAGCTCGACCGGATTTACTGATAATTTAGCTTCTTTTAAGTGGCGATAAGTTCGGTTAATACTTTTCATGCAAACATCTCGTTGGTGTTTAAGCTCTTCGATACCCTTAGTTGCCATTGCGTTTATTTGTATTTATTTTGTTGGTATCGAAGAGGTGTCAAATATTTATTTTTATTAAATTATTTATTTGTTAAATAATCTAATAAAAAATCAACGAGTAATATACCGATCCCACACAGTAAAAGGGAGCTAAGTACCGAGAGAATTAAATATGGTTTTTCTATTTTTTATATAAGCCCTGCGACAGTATATGCCGCACGCACGCACTGTAGTGGACCCAAAGCTCAAGCTCAAGCGTACCGAAAAAACGAACAAACGTTTAGGCAGACCGAAAATTACACTGCTGCAGCGATCGAGAACGAAAACGACAAAAGATAACTCGAAATAGCGGCAGCGGTGTCGGTGTGCGTGTGTATGTGTACGCGGATTGCGGCTCTTCCTAGGCAAATGCTAAAGGAGAATGATACACTGACCGATAACTAAGGGCAACGAATATATAAACCTGACGCCGAAACACCCGCGCAAAAATTATGAAAAGCGCGGGAAAATTGGAAAGGCGCAGGAAAATTCTGAAAAGCGCGGGAAAATGTTCAGACAAACTGCGGCGAAAGTTATTGCCGCCATTTGCACTTTTTTTTCAGCTGTTTTATTTATACCCTAAATTGGTGCTCACTACGACGAAAATTGGGGGAATTAAGTTCGCACTAATTGGGTCGACGACGAGTATTTTATTTGCTTGTTTCGATTCACACATAATTCGAAATATATTATGTTTATTGCAGAATTTTCGTTGTTAGTACATGCAAATTTTTTTTTCTTGGTTAGAATGCTCACTATCTACCGATTTTTACACGAATGCAAAAAGTTGAAAGATGGGCCAAAACACAATTGACAAAACGCCACAGATTAACTTTCAACTTTTGGCACTCTATACCTGGATGGCCGACTTGATATTTGCAACTTCCTTTTTTACTTCCATTTGGCGGCAGCAGCAAATTAAGCAATTAAATTTGCACAAACGTCTGGGGCAACTCAAGGAACGGCAGAAAATTTCCAGCGACGAAATATTGTTGAATTTAATTTATTGGCCGAATCACGATTTTATTTTAGTTTTTATTGGTAATGTTTATAGTTTTTCACCGAAAAAAATTAAAACTCGCGAACTCTACTGCTAATCACGTCGGGGTCACCATGAAAATTTTATACTGTTTTGTATTAACGACGCGAAAACTTATGACTGCAGTAGTTCGACGATCTTAAATTGCGAATTTGTGAAAACTATTTCGAAAACACGACGAAAAGGAGTGGCTACGATGACGTTTGATTGATCACTGGCTATTATATTTCAATAATTTTTCTTAGAACCTAACTTATGCTACGGTGGCGAGAGACGGGGCAAATTCGCAAGAGCGAACGGACGAAAGTTTTATTGGCTCCCGCTCTCGCCCTACAACTAGTGATTTAAATACAAGCGCCAAGTGCGCAAACATTAGTGACCCCGACGTGATGAAACACGCGCACATAGAAACAATAAAAATATTTTAAAAAAATTGTTTTTTTTAATGTAACTTTTTTATTTTGTAATATGGTTTTTTAAATTCCTTTTGACTTATTAACAATTTGACAGTTCAGAATTACGCTTTTAATTTTTTTAAAATCGGAAAACGTTATCGTATAGCTGCCATAGGAACTATCGAATAATCGAGCTGCAAATCATCATAGCTTTAATGCTTGTAAACATATACGCAAGTAAATCATAATTTTAATGTTTTCAATATTATGTCGGAGATTAATTTGAAATGTTATGAAGAAATATTATTAGTAAGTCTCTGAGTGTATTGAATAAACGAAGCTAAAAATAAAAAAGGAAGAGAGAAGCTTTTGAATGAGCGTGGCGCAATGAGAGGTAGAGAATAATGAGCGAAAGGAAGGCAATTCAAGAAAGCCTGCGAAACTGAACAGACGCCCGTGCAGAGAAATCTTTGCGACTCGCTGCGCTGAAGAAAACGGAATTCCATAATGGCAGACGAACCAGACCCCCGTCTTCTATATCAGAAGTGGGATCTCCACCCCCGCAAAACAATTCGGAGAACAGCTGGCGCACGCTTCTGGAATCGCAAAATAGAGTGATGACGGAACTTTTGAAAGCAGCACAATCCACGCCGGTGCCTAGCACGCGCCCTGTCTCGGCATTGCTACCAACGTTCAACCCCGAAGCTGCTGACGCCGACGCAGCAGCACGGTCCAAAACGGCTAACATGATTCTATGTGAACATCCGCCAGAAGGTGCATCTTTGGTAATGACGCTCAGCAAATCGTTGCTTGGTAGTGCATCGCAGTGGCTATCACAAATATGCTTCGCCGGAATGAGCTCTGCGCAATTCAAGGAATTGTTCATGGAGCGCTATGAAGGCAACGAGACGCCGGCGGCATTATTGCTAACCATGCTGAAGGGACGCCCAAGCCGCAACGAATGCCTCTCAGTGTACTTCAGCCGAATGGTTACATCTTAATTAACCAAGTGGAATGACACACGAAGAAATTGCTATATCGTTGGTTCTGGCACATGTTTCCAGACTGCAGCGCTTAGTGTTTACAACAAACATAAAGACAAGAGCAGAGCTACAACAACAACTCAAATCGCATACGTTCGTCAGAAATTCTTAATTCTCTGGAATGGACATGGGCCCCGAGAAGAAGAGGTTTAAAAGGCAAACGCCGATTAGATGCCATAGTTGCGGAAGGCTGGGGCACAAAGCAATAGAGTGTCGCAGGAGGAAAGCAAAAGAGAGAAACGAGACAAGAGCAGGCCATGGCAACGGCAGATCAACGATGATGAGAGAGAGATCAACTGCGACATAATTTAAATGCGGCAACGTTGGACACATCGCATCAGTGTGCACGCAGGGACATGCAGCAGCGAGTAAAAGCAGCGAGAGAAGAGTGGACATGTGCGCAATTCTTCAGCCTAACGGAACTGCAATACAATTCGGTGAGCGGTTTCCATTTTTCTTTGATTCGGGTTCCGAATGCTCGTTGGTAAAAGAAACAACAGGCGAGAAGCTAGACGGCAAAAGATGTCATAATTTGGTAGTTTTAAGAGGCATTGGCGACAATATTGTCAAGAGCACCATGTAAATTCTGTCTACCGTACAAATTTCAGAATTTAATTTTGAATTGTTGTTGCACGTAGTAGATAATAAGTGTCTCAAATATGATATGATAATTGGACAAGACATTTTTCAACTTGGCTTTGGAGTTATGTTAGAAAGTAATAAATTTGATATTTATAGAACGCAAACGGTATTATCGGTAATTGACGATAACACAATAAATAAGATTGACTATAAAAATAATGTTAATACAGATTTAATTGATAGTGATAAGTCAAAGCTAAACGACATATTGACCAAATATTCCATGTTCTTCATAAATGGTATCCCAAGTAGGCAAGTAACTACGGGTTCATTGGAAATCCGTTTGCTGGATAGGAACAAAACGGTTCAAAGACGACCGTATCGCCTTAGCGAAAACGAGAAGCAGATAGTTAGGGACAAAATTCAGCAAATGTTAGAAGCAAATTTAATACGACCTAGCAGTTTTCCGTTTGCTAGCCCAATGTTACTAGTCAAAAAGAAAGACGGGAGTGACAGACTATGCATCGATTATCGTGAACTAAACGCAAACACTGTGTCAGATAGTTACCCCTTACCATTAATCGCAGACCAGATTGATCGCCTGCGGGGTGGAAAATATTTTTCTAGCTTAGACATGGGCAGTGGCTTTTACCAGGTGCCTATTCACCCCGATTCGGTTGAAAGAACTGCATTCGTGACCCCGTAGGGTAAATACGAATTTCTAGCAATGCCGTTTGGACTGAAGAACGCCTCATCGGTCTTTCAGCGCGCCATTGTTTGAGCCTTGGGGGATTTAGTCAATACGTATGCAGTAGTCTATATCGATGATGTGCTAATTGTTGCGAATTCCACAGATGAAGCATTCGAGAGATTAGAGGCAGTGTTGAGCGTGCTATCAAAGTCGGGGCTTTCTTTCAATGTAAAGATATGTCACTTTCTGCACACAGAGATAGAATACTTAGGTTTTTTAATCAAGGACGGTGAGCTAAAACCCAACCCTCGAAAAATCCAAGCACTAACTCAACTACCTAAACCAGCTTCAGTCACACAGATTAGACAGTTTATAGGGTTATCATCCTATTTCAGGCAATTAGTACCTAGATTTTCAGAAGTAATGAAGCCGCTATATATATATCAATTAACTTCAAAGTCAAATGCATTCGAGTGGAAAGAACAGCATGAGGAAATTCGTCAAAAAATCATTAATGTGCTAACTAATGACCCTGTGTCCGAAATTGAACAGACGCCCGTGCAGAGAAATCTTTGCGTTTCGCTGAAGAAAACAGAATTCCATAATGGCAGACGAACCAGACCCCCCATCTCCTATAAATATTTAATTTTTGAAAAAGCTGCAAGGGTTTATGAGCTTCGGTTGCCGAAGTTTAATTTCTTTCTTGTTTAAATATCGAGTTAGTTTTAAAGATTGGTATATTTTAACAACAATTTGAAATTAAAAAATCATTCGAAAAAAAAAAACGAAACAAAAATATATTTAATACAAAATAAACCTTAATTACCTGATTGTTATGAGTCCAATGCACTGAGATGGGTGGGTCAGGCAGATGTTTGATCACGCAAGTTAAATTAACCGTTGACCCTAAATCGATGTAAATCTCTGGGCCTCCAGGAATACTTGTGATGGGCTCTATGAAATAAAAATACAATATAAATCATTTGTAAAGCTCACAGAGTTGTTTCGGGAATACAGTTTTTTTTTCTAGATTCCTGACGGAGGAAAGTTAAAAGAATGAAGTTCCTGCAATTTATGTAAAATAAGTATCTTGAATGTCACAAGTATGTCAATTGTGCCACCAAGCTTTCATACCCTTGCAGAGGGTTTTATTATTTCAGTTAAAATATTACAAAGCAGTGAAGGCGACATTTCCGGCCTTATAAAATATAACTCTTCTTGATCGGCAACGCGGGGATCGATATATCTATGTCCGTCTGTCCGTCCTTCAGTCTCGAATAAGGTTATAAGTGAAGACAGTTCCAAGTATTGTTCTACGGTTAAGGATTCATAGTTACTAAAGTAAGACATAAGAGACAGTGTTACGTCGGTGTATTAGTGCCCAGTCCAAAGGACTTGGGCCGAGGGAGTTGCGTCCTGGGTAGGCACGCTGGGTGCCGGCTCAGCTCGCCGGATGGGGTGGGTTCTTTGGAAACCACTGTAATGTTGGTTGTATGTATATTAGACTTTATTTTATAAACACAAGAAAAGAGTGCACTGTAATGTTATTATATATATTGGGCTTTATTATTCCGTCCGTTTAGATCGGGACTCATTTTTAGAATGCTCACTTAAGAATAATGTTGGCTTGGCTTACAATGCATATAGCTGCACGAGCAGCGCCGCGGCCAACGCTTATGTATCTGAATATATATGTTAATGTATGCGTAAGTGTATTTGGGCGACGCAAGCAGCGGCCGCGCATGAGAGAGAGAGTGTTATGCTCACATGGCATGCAGACATGCCGACTCAGCATTTAGGATGTGCATAACATTGTTGTGTGGGTCGAATTGCTTTGCACTTGAAGTGCTGGGAATATTCGGACATAAACAAATGCTACAATGTTACAGTGATATAAGCGGTACAGTGTGTACCCTATATGTGAGCATACTACATCTCCCTCCTTTTGAAAAATAACGTAATCTATGGAGTTATTTTGTTAATTATTGTGTTAAGTATATATATATGTATGTTTATAAAAATTAGCAAATTAGTAAAACTTTTTTTTTTTTTTTTTTTTTGTTATTATTATTATTATTTTTTTTTTTGTTAATATTGTTTGCGCACTCAGCGATTGTATTTAAATCACTAGTTGTAGGGCGAGAGCGGGAGCCAATAAAGCTTTCGTCTGTTCGCTCTTTCGAATTCGCCCCGTCTCTCGCCACCGTAGCATAAGTTGGGTTCTAAGAGAAATTATTGAAATATAATTGTTAGTGATCCATCGAACGTCATCGTAGCCACTCCTTTTCGTCGCGCTTTCGACATAGTTTTCACAAGTTTCGCAATTAAAATCGTCTCGAACTACTGCGTTCACAAGTTTTCGCGTTGTTAATACAAAATAGTATTAAATTTTAATGGTGACCCCGACGTGATCAGCAGTAGAGTTCGCGAGTTTTAATATTTTTTTCGGTGAAAAACTATAAACAATAACAACAAAAACCAATTTATTCGTGTCGGTTCGGCCAATAAATTAAATTCAATAATTTCGTCGCTGACGTTTCGGCAAATTTAATTGCTCAATTTGCTGCTGCCGCCAAATGGAAGTCAAATAGGAAGTTGCAATTATCAAGTCGGCCATCCAGGTATAGAGTGCCAAAAGTTGAAAGTTAATCTGTGGCGTTTTGTCAATTGTGTTTTGGCCCATCTTTCAACTTTTTGCATTCGTGTAAAAATCGGTAGATAGTGAGCATTCTAACCAAGAAAAAAAAATTTGCATGTACTAACAACCAAAATTCTGCAATAAACATAATATATTTCGAATTATATGTGAATCGCTTTGGCCAAAAAACAAGCAATAAAATACTCGTCGTCGACCCAATTAGTGCGAACTTAATTCCCCCAACTTTCGTCGTAGTGAGCACCAATTAGGGTATAAATAAAAATAGCTGGAAAAAAGTGCAAATTGTGAAAAGTGTAGCTCTCAGAAAATTAGCGGCAATAACTTTCGCCGCAGTTTGTCCGAACATTTCCCGCGCTTTTCAGAATTTTCCCGCGCTTTTCATAATTTTGCGCGCATTTTGGCGTCAGGCTTATATATTCGTTGCCCTTAGTTATCGGTCAGTGTATCATTCTCCGTTAGCATCTGCATTAAAAGAGCCGCTAGCCGCGTACACATACACAGGCACACCGACACCGCTGCCGCTATTTCGAGTTATCTTTTGTCGTTTTCGTTCTCGATCGCTGCAGCAGTGCAATTTTCGGTCTGCCTAAACGTTTGTTCGTTTTTTCGGTACGCTTGAGCTTGAGCGGTAGCTCCCCTACAGTGCGTGCGTGCGGCATATACTGTCGCAGGGTTTATATAAAAAAAATATAAAAACCCTATTTAGATATTTTTCGCTGTAATTCTCTCGGCACTTAGCTCCCTTACACCGTGTGCGATCGGTATATTACTCGTTGATTTTTTATTTTTTTATTTAACAAATAAATAATTTAATAAAAATAAATATTTAACACCTCTTCGATACCAACCAAATAAATACAAATAAACGCAATGGCAACTAAGGATATCGAAGAGCTTAAACACCAACGAGATGTTTGCATGAAAAGTATTAACCGAACTTACGCCACTTAAAAGAAGCTAAATTATCTATAAATCCGGTCGAGCTTGAGTGTCGATTAGAGATTCTAAATACGCACATTGAAAATGCTTCACTTTTGCAAAACCAAATAGAAGTGAAAGATACAAAAGATGTATACCGCGAAGAGTTGGAAGAGAGGGCCGTAATGACAAAGTCATTGCTGATTTCAATTTTAAATAAGTCCAAACAAAATAATATCGAGAAATCCGCTCCGCCAGCAAATCGCCCGCCTCACTGCCGTCTGCCGAGCGTTGCTCTCCCAACTTTTAGCGGAAAACACTTAGCGGAATTTAAAAATTTTATAAGCCTTTTCGAAACTTTCGTTGACAAAGATGACACTTTACACGATATTGAAAAATTCAATCATTTAATTTCGTGTTTAGCTGGAGACGCTTTAGGAACAGTTAGGGCCTTCCAAGCCACTGCGGAAAATTTTCCCAAAGCCCTTGCTAGCCTGAAGCGGGTGTACGATAATAATTGTCTTATTTTTTTTGACAACATATCGACACTTTTTAATTTGCAAAAAATTTCCCAGCCTTCAGCTACAGCCTTGAGAACCCTCATCGACACGGTCACAGCCTTGTATGACTCCTTGCTGTCTATAGGGGATGATAGACGCATTACCAATGCCATTTTAATACATCTGGTAATGAGCAAGGTCGATGCAGGAACTAAAAGAAAATGGGAAGAACAGTTAGATTATACTTCGCTTCCACTTTGGATCGAATGTGAGGCGGCCCTCAACAGGCGATACCAACACATGGTAGCAGAAGAGGCTTCCAAGCCCAAAACTGTTCAGCAGACCCAATCTAACCCTAAGAAGAATGGAAATAGGAGTTTTTCGTTTGTCGCTGCCAGGAACGACTCTGTTCAATGCATGTATTGCAACTCAGCTGAACATCAGATTGGAAACTGCGCTTCCTTCGCAGCCCTGACAGTTCAGCAAGGGAACAGCCAATTGTCGTCCGATTTTTGGATTATGAAAAATATTTCTGGTTATCATCCGGATCAAGCGGTGAACACCAGCGGGTGGAGGGTGCCTGAAAATATTCAGTTGGCAGATCCATTCTTCTTCAAGCCCCAAAAAATAGATAAGCTTATCGGCGCTGAAACATTCTTTGAACTTTTATCTATTGGCCAGATAAAGCAGGGGCCTGAATTCCCCATCCTACAAAAGACAGTTCTCGGCTGGATAGTGTCAGGCAGATGTGCCTCTGAAAATAATGTAAAGGCTGAAAAAATGGTACATCTCAGCTGCCAGGAGGAAGCGTTGGAGTCAATTGACACAACCCTGCAGAAATTTTGGTCTGTGGAGGACTTGCCGCCCAAGGCTAAAGTCCATACTCCTGAGCAACAACTCTGTCAACAACACTTTGAGAAAAATACTCAAAGATTGTCGTCCGGTAGATTTTCGGTTCGTTTGCCGTTTAAATCTGACCCAAATACTCTTGGTTCGTCATACGAAGTTGCGAAACGTAGATTTTTGTCGCTAGAAAGGAAATTGTCAAAGGACCCTTCGCTGAAGATGTATATTGAATTCATGGAGGAATATGTTTTACTGGGCCACATGTCTTCCACCAATGACAAAATTCCGAATACTCCGCACTATTTCATTCCGCACCAATGCGTTTTACGGCCACAAAGTACTTCAACTAAGTTGAGAGTAGTTTTCGATGCATCGAACCGTACTTCTACGCAGGTAGCGTTGAGTGGCATCTTGATGGTAGGCCCAACTATTCAAGAGGAGCTGTACTCGACTCTGCTTCGGTTTAGATTGCATAAGTTTGCCCTTGAGGCCGACGTCAAAAAGATGTATCGCCAAGTGATGGTGGACGAAGCTGATCGTAACTTCCAGCTCATAGTATGGAGACGAGATCCTTCTGAGTCCCTGAAAATCTTTAAGTTGAACACCGTTACATATGAACTTCGCCAGCACCCTTTTTGGCGATTCGGTGTTTAATGCGGCTAGGAGAGATGGCGCAAGCAACTCATCCAAAAGCCGCAAAGGTTATTCAGAATTATTTTTATGTTGACGATTTGTTGACTGGCGCCGGATGCGTTGAAGACCTGCAAAGCCTTCGAGACGAAGTTTCTCAGGTCTTGCAAGAGGCAGGCTTTGAATTGGCAAAGTGGTTTTCAAACTGCCCAGAGTTATCCGCATCTGATAGCGCTGTAATGCCACTTATGGCAGACTCAGACGTAAACAAGACCCTTGGCGTGGTTTGGTTACCGGTTAAAGATTACTTGCAATTTCGGTTGGATGACTCTTTCCTGGATCTTCGCGCGACAAAACGAAATATTTTGTCGGTGACTACTCGACTTTTCGACCCACTTGGCCTCTTGTGTCCTTTGGTCACAAAGGCAAAGATGTTGTTGCAGGAACTGTGGCTTCGAAAATTAGATTGGGACGAGTCGCTACCGATGCAGTTGCTCACGTCGTGGGAGACGTTTAAAGCGACGCTTCTGCAGCTGCCTAAAATTAAGGTATCGCGATTCGTCAACACAGATTCACAAGTCCCGATTCAAATACATGGTTTCGCTGACGCTTCCATGCGAGCGTATGGAGCGTGCATCTACGTTCGGACTCAAACTGCTGAAGGTTTGAAAGTGTCTTTATTGACCGCCAAATCGAAAGTAGCTCCCCTCAAGACGAAAACTTTGCCTCGCCTTGAGCTGTGTGCAGCTCACCTTTTAGCAGATCTCTATAATCGTGTCAGGCCACGATTCTCCCATTGAGAATGTTTTCCTGTGGACAGACTCCGAGATCACTTTACACTGGATTAAAACTCATCCCTCGTCGTTGTCGGTTTTTGTTTCGAACCGGGTTGCAGAAATTCAGGAGTGGTCGGAGAAAGCAATTTGGAGACACGTTCCCACGAAAGTCAACGCAGCAGATATAGTGTCCCGAGGATGTGACGTAGAGGAGCTTACAACGTCCATTTGGTTCAGTGGGCCTTCGTTCTTGCTAGACTCAGAAAATAATTGGTCTGTAAATAAACATTTCGAACTGCCGGCTGATGTAATGTCGATGGAGCTACGCAAATCGGCAATAGCTCTCGTAGTCAGCCCAGAGCCAAATTATGTGCTTCAGAAAATAGAGTCCTTTTCGTCGCACCTGCAGCTTCTGAGAGTTTTCGTGTGGGTTTTTCGTTTTATTCAAAGGTGCAGAAAGGTGTCGAGGCCCTTTGAAAAAAGTATTTCGCCAAGAGAACTGGATTTCGCTTTTGATAAAATTGTCGAAGTTGTCCAATTTCACGAGTTCAGGGACGACATAAGTAAAATTCGGAAGAATAAACCGGTAGCAACGAATATTCAAAAGTTAAACCCTTTTCTTCAGGAAAATAAATTAGATTGGTGCTCCTCGACATTGCTACGAGTTGGGGGTCGGTTATTGAATGCTCCTATCCCGTACGAAGCCAAATTCCCGTTGTTGCTGTCTAAAAGCTCACAGTTCGTCAGATCCTATGTGTCATACCTGCACATTACGAACTGTCACGCTGGCCCACGAGCTCTCGTAAGTCGTCTGCGCGAGAAAATCTGGCTAGTTAATGCTCAAGAAGTCTGCCGACGAACAGTTCGGTCGTGCATGCGCTGCTTTCTCTGTAAGCCGCAACTTTTGACGCAAATTATGGGAAACTTGCCAGCAGATAGACTTCGAGCTCTCCGCCCGTTCAATATTTGTGACGTTGATTTTTGTGGTCCCTTCAGCACAACGTATCGTATCCGTGGTAAGCCACCGTACAAGTCGTACGTGGCCTTGTTCGTCTGTTTTGCGTCCAAAGCGGTCCACTTAGAATTAGTGTCTGACCTAACCACTGATGCGTTCTTGTTGGCATTTCAAAGGTTCGTGAGTCGTCGCGGGATTCCGGAGAAGGTGTGGTGCGACAACGCCACCAATTTCGTCGGCGCAGATCGCCACATGAGAGAGTTCCGAGCCCGTCTGGAGGAGCAGGGGGGCGGTATCGAAACATTCGCATCAAAAAAAGGATGCGAGTTTGCGTTCATACCGCCCAGAGCACCGCACTTCGGCGGACTATGGGAGGCAGGTGTGAAGTCTGCAAAGCACCTGTTCCTTCGGACGGTAGGCCAAGACCTCTTGACCGCGGAGGAGCTCGGAACTCTGCTCACCAGCGTGGAGGCCGTGCTCAACTTCAGGCCCCTCGGCGCTCTAAGCAGCGACCCGAACGACGGCGAGGCCCTGACCCCCGGGCATCTGCTCATCGGCGGCCCTCTTCTGGCCCCACCATCTGCGGCGCTCCCGGACCAGATCAGCCTGACCTGCTTGCGACGATGGCGAGGTGTCTCGTCTCTCAGGCACAGGTTTTGGCAGCGATGGAGTACATCTCCAGCCTCCAGCAGCGGTCCAAGTGGCACCAGGGGGAGCCCAACCTCGTCGTGGGAGCGCTCGTCGTCGTCGCAGAAGACAACCTTCCGCCCCAGCAGTGGAGGATCGGACGAGTGGTAGCGGTGCACGCCGGCGCCGATAGCAAGGTTCGCGTGGCGGACGTCAGGACGCAGGACGGCGAGTATCGGCGAGCTGTCCACCGACTGGCCCTGTTGCCCGTTCTGGGCTGAAGGACGTCGTCCCTTCAGAGGGGGCGGTGTTTGCGCACTCAGCGCTTGTATTTAAATCACTAGTTGTAGGGCGAGAGCGGGAGCCAATAAAGCTTTGGTCTGTTCGCTCTTGCGAATTCGCCCCGTCTCTCGCCACCGTAGCATAAGTTGGGTTCTAAGAGAAATTATTGAAATAAAATTGTTAGTGATCCATCGAACGTCATCGTAGCCACTCCTTTTCGTCGCGCTTTCGACATAGTTTTCACAAGTTTCGCAATTAAAATCGTCTCGAACTACTGCGTTCACAAGTTTTCGCGTTGTTAATACAAAATAGTATTAAATTTTCAAATATAGTAAATATTGGAAAACTTAGTGAAGTTGAAACTTTGAAGATTTATGCGACTATTTCTTATTATTTATTATAAAAATTTTTTGTGTAATTGTATTCCTATATTTTTATTATAGTAAAGTAATAACATTTTTTTTTTTTTTTTTAAGAGAAAGTTTTGATGTTATTTTATTTTTTTTCTTTTTTTTTCTTATGAATGGCCATCCTACAAAATCTATTCTATAAAAATTTTTAATCTATCTTTATGAACTGTCTGTGTTTTGTTTTTTGCATTTTAAATAGTTATATTATTATTGGATTCTATCCTCTTTACTATATATGGTCCTGAATATTAAAAGTCTAGCTTATGGCCAGTTTCATTTTTTAATAAAACCTGGTCTCCTATTTTTAATTCAAAGTCTAAGCTATTTTTGTCGTATCTATCTTTTTGTTTTTGTTTATTAGTTTCTAGCATTATTCTGGCTCTTTTATATGCCTGTTCTAATCTAAATTTAGATTCCTTAGCATAATCTTCTATATTATATAATGGTTCTATTCTATCTATGCTATTGAAATGTTTTGGTAAATTTGGAGTTTTCCCAAAAACAAGTTCGTATGGACAATAATCATGTGCCATAGAGGGGGTTGTGTTAAAGCAGTATACGAAGTATTGTAGCCATACATCCCAATCTGTTTTATCAACTGAGATGTATGAGCTTATGAACTCGTTAAGTGTTCTGTGGCTTCGCTCCACTGTTCCGACAGTCTGGTGATGGTGTGCAGTACAATTTATGTTTTTGATATTTAAATTTTTACATAAATCTTCAATTATTGAATTTTTATATTCTGTTCCCATGTCCGTAATGAACGTCTTCATTGGACCGTACTTCAGAATAAAATCTTCAAATATAGGGTTTGCTATTGTTTTTGCACTTTTATTTGGAATCGGTATTGCTACAAGGTATTTTGTTAAATCGCAAATTAAAGTAACTGCGTATTCATTCCCTTGTTCAGACTTAGGTAGTGGACCGATCTTGTCCACGATTTCCCTGTCAAAAGCTGTTTGTGGTGTTTCCGTAATGGTTAATGGGGTCTTCGAATGCGTGGTTATTTTCGCTTTTTGGCATTTTAAGCATTTTCGTATGTACTCTGTAATATATCGAGTCTTTCCTTTCCAAAAGTAATGTCTTTTGACCTTGGCCAAGGTTTTAGAAATGCCAGTATGACCTCCTTGAATTGGTTCATCATGGTATGTAGACATAATTGCTTCTTTTTCTTTTTCAGAATTTATTAGGGTCACCGGGTTGAGTCGCGCTACTCTCAATGATTTTAATGTTTTATTGCCCATTTCCTTGAAATTATCTATTGAAATGTATTCAAAGATATTTTCCCACGGTGCCACTTTGAGTTGGCTGATTTGATGTATACCGGCTTGCTTCTCAAGCCTTTGGAAAAACTGACCTAAGTCAAGGACACCATTGGTATATAAATCGCTAACATCATATCATGCAGTAACTTTTTTTCCGTGTTTAAATAATTTTTTTTCGTGCAAGGTCACTACTTTACGTACTTCGTCATTGTTTATGACTCCGTATACGTTGGGCTTTGAAGCTTTTTCTATAGATTGCCTAGGCAAGCTATTTCTTTTTCTCCTGCGCAGGATTTCTGTCTACTTTGATATCTTGTAGTGACTTTATGTATATTTCCGGTTATATTTTGTAGTTCTTTGATGGTTATTCTTGATAACGCATCAGCTACGTAATTGTCTTTTCCCTTTAAATATTCAACTGTGAAGTTGTATTCTTTTAATTCTAGCCTCATACGTGTCAGTTTGGAACTTGGGTTAGTCATTGAGAACAAGTATGTTAACGGTCTGTGATCGGTTTTGATAATGAAATGTTTGCCATAAATGTATGGTCGAAAATGTAATATTGCCCAATGTATTGCAGCTAGTTCCTGCTCGGTAGTACACTTATTACTTTCTCCCTTGGTAAAAGCTGTTGATGCATATGCAATGGGGAGTTGGAGTCCGTTATGGTTTTGAGTTAAAACCGCTCCACATGCTTGCTTACTAGCATCAGTAATTATACAAAATTCTTTACTAAAATCTGGATATTGTAGCAAAGTAGGTTCCATAAGTTTTGTTTTTATATATTCGAATGCGTTTTGGCATTCAGCTGTCCATTCAAAAGGAACATTCTTTTTACATAATCGTGTTATGTGCCGTGAGTAATCGGCGAAATTTTTTATGAATCTTCTGTAGTAATTGCAGAATGCTACAAAACGTCTTGCACTGTCTGCATCGTGTGGGACTGGATAATTCAGTATGACATCATATTTCTTGTCATCTGGAAGTATTCCTTTATCTGTGCACTTATGACCTAGAAAAGTCACCTCATGCATAAAGAATGAACATTTTTGTGTATGTAACTTTAGGTTGTATTTCCTACATTTCTCAAAAACGTCTGTTAAGTTTTTAAGCATATGTTTTTCGGAGCAACCTATAACTATTAAGTCATCCAAATAAAGGAATGCTTGTGAAGGTTCAAGTCCAGATAATTCCCTGAAATGAATTTGGCGCTATTTTTAAGCCAAAAGGTAATCGTGTGAATCGATACGAGCCATTGCTCGTTGAAAAGGAAGTTATATCTCTTGAGCATTTTTCAAGTTCTATTTGGTGAAATCCTGACATTAAATCAAGACATGAAAAGTATTTTGCTCGACCTAGTTGGTCTAAAATCTAGGGAGTGGAAGTTTATCGGACAGTAATTTTTTGATTTTTTAGGGACAAGCAATAATGGGCTATTGTATTCCGATACTGAAGGTTCGACTATTGCTTTTGAATTTCGTTCACCTGACCATGTGGGCTTCTATAGTTTTTTATGTAAACGGGTTCATCATCTTTCAATCTCAGTTTTTGTTTGTAGAAATTATTTGTGCTAATTGGTTCGGATTCCAATCCGAATATGTCATTATATTTTTTACATAAATTTGTGAGTTGGAATTTGAATTGTGGGGGAAAATTTTCTGACAATTGGGATAATACAGACTTTTCTCTATTTTCTTTGTTTCCTTCGACTACTTCATAGTTCAACAGTAATTCATATTCTAAATTGTCCGCACTGACCACTTTATCTTCGTTTGTTGTATTCAGTAGTCTTATGAAAGCATTTTGTGTTGTAGCTATTGTACTTGCTATACAAATTCCGTGCTCAATTTCTTGAGTTGGAATTAATACACTGTCCTCTTTTGAATTTAATTTTATTTTTCTAATGACTTGTGATCTTGCTGGCAGAAGAATTGAGTTATTGTCAGAACTATATTCTATTGGAACATAAATTGGAAATTTTAAATTGTTTGGTCTTATTATAAGCCAATCTTCAGATGGCTGAAAATCTAATTGACAGTTGTATTTTTTAATAAAATCAATCCCTAAAATGCCATCACAAGGGACAGCTAAGTGTAAGTCTACGATATGAAAATCGTGTGTTTTTGTTATTGTAGCCTCCGCTTGAGTTGCCACTGCCCCTTGATTTTCCTCTGTAGTTGCCGCGACCATTGTTTTGGTTGGTATTGTTGTAGTAAACATAATTGTTACCACGACCACGAAAATTACCTCTATAACTTCCGCGCTGTGTATAGTTGTTGTAGTAGAGGACCGAATTTGGTTGTCCAGTTGCTTCTGTGCAACTCTTTACGAATTTTGAAATTACTTCGCTCATTGTGTTGAAGTTGCCGGCTTGCATGATAAGTTTTACCTTATCAATCGTGCAGTTTTTAGTCATGGCTTTTACTGCGTGCTGTGTGGAATAACTTCTTGCTAGTTCTAGTGTTAAACCGTCTGTTATGTATGCACTTTCTAAAGCCTTCGTCATCTGCTCAATTTCTGATGTGTATTGATTAGCAGTTTTATTTCGTTGCTGTAGATTCATTAGCTTTGCTGACAATACCTCTACAGTTTCGCCTTTGACGTTGCTTTTTAACTTGGCAATTACTTCACCTACCGTTGTTTCGTTTCCAATTAGATTTCTTGCTACGCCCTTTAGTTTTGTCTTTATTATAGAGACAGCTAGGCTTTCGTGTTCGCCTTTTATTGACTCTATAATATGCAATGCATCAATGAAACTGGTTAAGTTTTCTGCTTTACCATCGAAAACTGGTATAAGCTTTGATGCAGTGTTAATGAAGTCGATATTTGTTTGCGCCATTTCGAAGTTATTGTTCTTAGTTATGTTTGCGCTTGAGTCTGAGTCTGAATCTGTTTTATTATCTGCGTTTGATAATAAAACGGCTGGGATAGCAAGATTATTTAAATCTTCTTCCTTAATTTCCGCATTAAAATTTTCTTGCTCCATTTGATCTACACCAGTTGACTCTTCCAATGTTGATTGTTCATCGGTTTCAACTGTTATCTATCTAAATTGAATTTTTCTTTTATCAATATTAGGTTTTCTCTGAGCCTTTGCAAAAATTTTGATACCCTTGACCAATGGTCGTCATTTAATTTTCCTCGTTGCCCATGTATTAATATGCGCGCCTCGTTAAAACAATTTACTACTATTTCTGCGTGTTTTTTTATTGTGCTCCCTTGATTGGGCTGTTCTGATTAAGGGATTTGTAGGATTTATCGAACTCTGTTTTTATTTTGTTCAATTTCGCATACAAATCGTTCCATTCATTCCATGGCAATATTATCTATGTAATTTTACCATAAGGATCGTGGTTTCACCGAGTATAAAATGGTAATCCACGATCTCTTTTACTGAGACGTATGGCAAAGTGTTTAGGATTAAACCCTTTATTTTTGATTGTAAGCAAACAAAAGGCTAAATTCCAAATTGTACTTTTCCATATAGTTATATTCGAATTCAGTGATTGTAATGAAGAATGTTTAATGCACGCATTCTAAATTCTGGATCTTTAGTAATTATTTCCTCAAGACAGCTATCCAATTCTATCGTGTTAAATGCCATAATTTAAACAAAAAAAATAATTTAAAATTTTTTTTTTTTATAGGGGGGTATTAAATTGAACACTCTAATCTTTTGAAAAAAAGAAATTTTTTTTTTTTTTTATATCTTATCTAGATCGTGTGCTCTACTTAAATACTTCTTCTTTAAACAATTATTGTGCAATTTGTATATTTTGGTAACAATATTTGCACTCAAGATGACAATGATTATTATTAAGAGTATATGTACCCAATATAGGTCAATATTGTTTGGTTCTACTTTATTAATAACGTTAGCAGTGGAGTCCACTGACTTAACGTCTACGATTCCCATTTTGGGTAGATATACTTCTAATATATAGGTATTATTATAATTACTATGATATTTGTCAGAGAATTTATCTATTCTATTGTTATTCATTCATATGAAGAGATTTTATATGGATATACGTAAATATTCCTGTCTAGCTTTTAAAGTCTGAGGAGCACTCAGCAAAATAACGTCATCAAACAAAAATGTAGGAATTTAGTTATTCAAATCTGATTGATTAAATTATTGTCTTGTGGCATAATCGCATAAATTTCATTTTATTAAAATTGAAAATTGGAAGAAAAAAAAAATTTGTGTTAATATTCATATAACTGATTTACAATATTTTGCTCTATATAAACCAATATCAGTTATATGTTGTTAGTATATAGCCTAACAGTGGTTAGTATTTTTCGAGCAGCGCTTTCGCGCATCGGCTCGGGTTTAGACGTTTATAATTAAAGACAACTTAGGCATTGGCATAAATGCAGCCCTTGTTGCGTTACTTTGCTCGTTTAAAAAGTATTATGTCCAGTTCTTTAATATTTTGTGCGTGTGCTTCCTTCTCCTGCGGGATCGTTGCCATATCCCTGTAGTCCTTCAGTAATCGTCTCTGTTGCAGGAGTTTTACCCTTTTTCCACTTCTTTTTCTTTTGTGGATGGGTTTGCTGGACTCCTGTCGTGCCCTGTACTCAGCTATTGTGAGGGGCGAGGTCCATCGTTGGGACACAATTCTAGGGCCTCTCGTAAGGTTGGTGCGTCCCTTTGCTCAACAGGAGCAGGTGCCTCCCACGACGGTGCAGAGGGCGGACTGCCTTCCGCACTCATATGTTTCCTTCGTTGGTATAGCCGGCGGTCTGCCTACCACACTTCAGTTTCCATCGTTGGTGCAGAAGGATTTGCCATTCCTTCCACACATGTCCTGGTCAATTTTCTTTATTTTTTCTTCCATCCCTTTTTTTTTTTTTGTGTTGATTTTTTTTTTTTTTTATTGTTTCTGTAGTCCGGGTTTTTTGGGCTCAGGCAGCGTTGGTGCTGGTCATCGCACAGGCTAATTACTGTTGATTATTTTTTTTTTTGCTGGAGATTTCGATAGACGATTTTCGAGGGCGGCTCTGGAGAACCTAATTCGGACAGCCGAGGATTAGGGATCGGCTTGCATCGTCCACATTGGACGGCCACACTTGTTAAGCACTGGCCCTAATTAGCCAAACTCGCCGATTTACTCATTTTGGGGCCAAAATAACGAAAATTACACAGCGCGCAGAGACAAAAATTAAACCGTCTCACTTTCTGCTCGCGCACATGTCACGGTCGCCATGTAACGTTGGTTGTATGTATATTAGATCGAATGCTCACTTAAGAATAATGTTGGCTTGGCTTACAATGCATATAGCTGCACGAGCAGCGCCGCGGCCAACGCTTATGTATCTGAATATATATGTTAATGTATGCGTAAGTGTATTTGTGCGACGCAAGCAGCGGCCGCACATGAGAGAGAGAGTGTAAAGCTCACATGGTAACCGAATGGTCGGCCGCGAATGCAGACATGCCGACTCAGCATTTAGGATGTGCATAACATTGTTGTGTGGGTCGAATTGCTTTGCACTTGAAATGCTGGGAATATTCGGACATAAGCAAATGCTACAATGTTACAGTGATATAAGAGGTACAGTGTGTACCCTATATGTGAGCATACTACACCACTCCATTCCCCTACATAACGAGAATAAATTTATCGTGCCTTAGGAAAACAGATAGAGATCGTTCAGTTCGTTTTGTCATTTGTCGTCGCTGCCCACAAGCTTCTCAAGTAGCTAGTTCGAGCGCTTGACCGAATTTCGATCGGCAGCGTGTGGCTGCCCCTTCATACCACGCGTTTGCCGATGGATCGCCGCCGGCCACTGCAATGCGATCCCCTATTGTCAATGTCGTCAGTCGAAAGTACCGTCATTGTTCTTGACCAGAGTTTTTCCATTTGCGCCAGCTCGCCCTTTTATAAACGTTTACCAAGACATTATTGAGTTCTGCTTCATATTATAATTTATTGAAAAGATTTTTTATTTAAAAAGGTGCGCATTTAATTGATAAATAAAAGAGTAAATTAGGGTGCCAAATTAATTAAATTGAGAAATATTCTACGCGGTGTATATAATATTTGTATTAACGTATAATAAAACTGTTAAGAATGAATATATATTTGAGAATAATATTTTGGGTTAATTTATAAAAATAATAATATGGATCTTAAAGGACTTTAAATTTAATGTATGAGGATTAGATATATATCTAAATGTTTAAGTTGCACATAGATCTAGGTATATACGCATATGTGTAAATATATATATAATTAAATGTTTGCAACTCCGATTAAATAAAAAAATATAATTTTATTTTATTCAACTGATGGTTTACAGAGTTTTAAACTTATTAGTGAAGAACACCGACCTATTACTTTGAGGTCTCAAACTGAACTTAACTTGCTGATCTGATTTTGTTGATGATCAAGCCTCGGTCTCGAGCTTTTCGGGATTTGAGTGAGTTGTGAAATTGTTCTGAGAACTTTCAGTTTCTTTTGAGTGAAACTTTAATTACTCTTGGATTCAAGTGTCTTGACTCTTGGATACAAGTGCGCTCTTAGATTTTATGACTTTGAAATGTCTTTGGATTGAAATAGGAGTTTATGTGTTTTTGAAATAGGAGTTTATGTGTCTGCGAGCCGAACTTTGATTATCTTTGAACGTGTGAACGTGACCATTGGGGTGAGTTGTTTAGTCTACATTTTTGGGTGATAACATTGGGGACTTTCCGTTGGCCTTCGATTTTGGGCTCTTGTTACAAGGGTGAATAATTCTAGGGTAGTGTAGGGTATATTGTGGATACATAAAGTAATGGGTATATTCAGAGTATGATGGGACTGTGTATGTGTTGCTTAAATATATGCCGAGTCTCATAGGAATATGGACATGTCACTCCCCCAACCTTTGAATTTGGCCTGTCCTCAGGGCGATAACGTAGGGTATAACATAATATTTTCTGTTACAATATTGTCTTCATTAATTTTTACATTCTTATTTTCTATGATTGGTTGTTCTTCACGTTTAGAATATTTTACAATAAGTTTCTTAGGAATATTTTTAAATTTGTAAATTAAATATAATGTCAAACTTATTATAGTTATTACAAATGTGGTTAAACATATTACTTGAAATGTATTGTAATATTTTATATGTGATTCGACTATTTCTTTTGTTTGAATATATGACAACGGTTCGATTTTTGTGATATTGTTGTTAACATAAATTGATTGTGTATAGTCTGCTATGTTGTTGGATATTATAAACTCATCTAGCTGAATAGTACAATTTTTTATTTTAACAATATTATTACCAACGATCGAAACTTCTGTGCTTATACAATTTTGATTTATAATTGATTTTTGTATATTCCATGTTAACAAAATATTTGGTTCGATATAATTTATTTGGAAATTTTTATGGGTTTTTACATATTTGCATTTTGTCGGTTCTTGTTTTAGAATTCCAATTATGCATTTGTCGAAAATAATTTGACCTGTATTTTCATTGAATACTTTATCATCATAAATGTAATATTTATCAAATGTGTTTTCTGTTAAGATATTATCAAATTCATCTGGATATGGAATAATTTCATATACAGGAGTTTGCGTTATTTCTTTAGGAATTTGGGAAATTATCAGGATTTCGTTCGTGTCTGTTTTAAGCCAAGTTGATGTTTTTACTTTTAACAACTTTTCTGAATTAACCTGTTTCAAATAATCATGTTTTAATAATTTTGGGTTAAATATACCTAACCTAGTTAGTTGCATTCCTAATTCTATGTCCTCTATGTATTCTGTAAATTGTTGAAGATTAAAAATCAGAACTGCAGCTTGTTCCTGCTTATTTTTAGATTCTTCAAATTTGTTTATTAAGTCAAGTCCGTTATTGACAACGTCAATAATCATATTTAAATCATGATTCTGGATGGAGTTGTCTGCTAGATTATTGATTTTCATTTCGAGTTCTTCTTTATCGTCTTCATCAAGTGTGCCAAACAAATATTTATAGACTGAACCTACCACGTTTAAAAGCCCGCGTTTACTTCTTCTGACTATTCTTAACCCATTCATTTCTCTTTTTAATTTTTCAACTAAATATTGGATTTGAACAATGTGTTGGAATTCTTTAGCTTCTTCCAATAGGTTGTCGAATGTTATTTCGGTCCTTGTTAGATTTATACTTAAATGGTGGTATTCAAAATTCGTTGGGATTTCAATTGATCCGGTTTTAAATATCAGATATCCGTTTTTTGCGTTTATTGGACTTATTTCTATACTTTGTGCCGTGTTGTACTTATAAGCGAGATTAATATCAGGGATAATATTGGGATGACTTGGTTATGTTTCATCTTCATTAGTTTGTCTGGAATTATCATATTTGCTCTTATTAATCTTCTTTTGCTTTTTGAATTTTGACTTATAATGTGTGATTTTCCTGCCTCTATTTGTTTCTTCAAAGTGTTTGTTGTCAACCTGTCTTATTAAACCTGTTTTCTTGAAAGGATTGGTAATTTTAGTTTTAACTAATGGTGCCTGTCTATATTTCGTATTAACTTCAAAATCATGTCTATTTTCATTTAGTCTGTCTATTTTATTGATTTTGTTTTGTTGAGTGTTAATATCTGGTGTTCCTGCGTATAAGAAAATATCTGCGGGAGTTCTATTAGTTGTATTGTGTTTTGTTTTATGATTGTAAACGTATAAGATTACTTCGAATTTTGTACATCGGTCTTCTATATTGTTTTCGTTACTAATAATTCTTAATTTTTCATTTACTGTCTTATGAAACCTTTCTATGTCAGATACACCATTTTTGCTGGTTGTTACTGATATATCTACTCCTTCAGATTTTAACCAATTCTGCAAAGCTATACACATAAAAGCTGAGTCTTTGTCTGCTTTGATTTCTTGTGGCTTTCCCATATCGTTAAATACCTTCATTATGGCTCTTTTTGCTTCTAGCCAATCTCTACTTTTCACTTCAATTAAAGTAGCGAATTTCGAATAAATGTCGATACAAGATAAAAATTGTTGGTTACCGACCATATAGAAATCAATTACATATCTTTCTCTTGCGTTAAGTATTTCTGGAGTTATTTCAAATGATAGTTTTGTACTTCTGTGTTCTGTTTTTGCAATGTTGCAGATTTCACATTCATTAATTATATTTTGTATTAACTTCTGGCTATCTGGATAGTAATGTTCTTCTTTAAACCAATTGATAGTTTTTTCGATTCCTGGGTGTAAAAGTTCTTTATGCATTTTTAATATTATACTTTTGAATTCGGCATAAGTTAGAATATCTTTTAATATAAGCGTGCATTTTACCAGTTTTGTTAAATTGTTGGGACTTATTATTTGTACGAATGCTCTTTGGAATGTTAAGAAATCTTCATCGTTATGGAAATAAATTGCGCTCTTCTTAGTGCATACATATTCCTTAATGATGTTTTTAGCAAAGTCATCTGTCATTTCTTTGTAAGTTATTTTGATTTTTAATTTGTGAAAATAATGCTTTACCTCAGTTTCATCGCTATCTCCTTTCTCTAATTCTATTTGTCTAGAGAAATAATTGAATGGTCGTTCGGTGATGGATATATAGTTAAGATTATCTTCAGAAGCGCTGTGTATAGTTGCATCTACACTATTGGCAACTTCGCCAAGCATTAGTTCTTCTATTTTTGTACGCGATAATGCATCTGCTACATAATTTTCTTTTCCGGGAAGATACTTAATTTTATAATCAAATTCGTTTAATTTAATTTTCCATCTTTGAAGTTTCATATTTGGTTCTTTAATATTATTAAGCCAGACAAGGGGTTTATGATCACTAAGTATTTCAAAAGATCTCCCAAATAAGTATGATCTGAAATATTTTGTCGCCCAAACTATAGCTAGAAGTTCTTTCTCTATAGTGGCATAGTTTATTTCGTGCTCATTCAATGTCCTACTAGCATAACAGACGGGTTTATGATTTTGAGATAAGACTGCACCGATGGCAATATTACTAGCATCAGTAGTTAAGGAAAAAGTTTTATTAAAATCAGGGTAGATTAAAATCGGATCTGATGTAATAAGTACCTTTAACCTTTCAAATGCTGCTATGTACTCTTTATCTTCTGTGTCTATTGTTGCTCCTTTTTTCAATTTAATGGTCATGGGTTTAACTATGTTAGCGAAGTTTTGAATGAACTTGCGATAGAATCCACATAATCCTAAAAATGATTTAATTTGTTTTGGAGTCTTTGGTAGTGGAAAATTTGTGATAGCATTAGTTTTATTTGGATTGGGTTTGATACCATTAGTATTAACAACATGGCCTAGGAATTCTGTTTCTTTTTTCATGAATTCACATTTATCCAATTGTAATTTTAAGTTTGCATCCCTAAGTTTTCCAAAAACTTTCTTTAGAGATAAGATGTGTTCTTCCAATGAAGTGGAAAAAATTATTATATCGTCTAAATAAACTAAACAATCTTTGTAGATTAAGTCTTCCAAAAGGTTGTTCATACATCTTTGAAAAGTTGCGGGGGCATTCTTAAGGCCGAGTGGCATTCGAGTGTACTCGTAATGACCATGTTTCGTAGAAAATGCAGTTTTTGCGATTGATTTGCTGTCCATTTGGATTTGATGAAATCCTTTAGCTAAATCTATGGTTGTGAAATATTGGCATTTTCCTAATTTGTCAAGGATCTCGTCCATTCTAGGAATTGGAAATTTATCATTGATAGTGATTTCATTTAAATTCCTATAATCTACAACCAACCTAAATTTCTTCTTGCCAGATGCGTCTGCCTTTTTTGGAACGACCCAAATAGGTGAACAGTAAGGAGATTTCGACTTACGAATTATTCCCTGCTCTATCATTTCTTTGATTTGCCTATTTACTTCCTCATCAACGCTCTGGGGGTATTTATATGGCTTACGATAAACTGGATCTTCATGCTGAGTTTGGATTGTATGTTTAATTGTACTTGTGAAAGTCAAATTTTCGCCTTCTCTGTACTGAATGTCACCATATTCAAATAGAACTTTCTTTAAACTTTCAATCTCTTCGCTATTCAGATGTTCGAGCCTAAATTCATTGTTTTCGCATAAATCATTGTGAATCGCGAAATTTACCGATTGATCTTCTGTAGAAGGTAGATTAAGGCACTCCTGTGCGGTCTTATCTTCTTCCATATCTTCGTCGTTGTATCGGAAATTATATGTTTTTGGGCCTAGTTTAATTGTTTTGTTTTCATAATCAATTTTTGCTTTAGCGGCTTCTAGGTAATTTCGACCTAACAGGATATCATAATTGTCGGAAAATTTGTGTAAATAAAATTTCTGTTCTAATGGACATGTTACGCTTGGTTTTACTATGATACTTTTATGTATTTTTACCGGGCCTCTAATTGTATACACTTTTAGATCTTCTTTCGTCTCTTCTAATTTAGCAAAATTTTTATTCATTATATTGATTGATGATCCTGTGTCTATCATTCCCTTATAAATTTATTGTGAAAAGCAATTTTTACATATGGATTGTGTCTTCGGTCTCCGAGGCAGTTTGATGAAAATTTACATCCATCCTATTTTGACCACTTTGACTTTCCCTTTGTCTTTTTACAGGGGCACCACTAAATCTATTTGTATTAGTTTGATCATTTGAATTTTGATGGTTATTCGGATTCTGTAATCTGGCTTGATTCAAACTGTTTCTAAATGTTTGGTAATTGCCTTGCAAATGTGGGGGAATGGGACGTTGTTGATATTGATTTTGGTTATTCTGAGAAGTTGTTGCATTAGAATTAGAATTTGAATTTGAATTGTAGTACGAACTTAAATTTCTTTGATTATCGTAATATCTTTGATTATTACTCTGATATTTTCCTTTATTCCTATGATTTTTATTGTTGTTTCTATTTTGTGTATATTCTTCTTCTGGATTTGCATCATAAAATCCTAATTCCATAGAAGCTTGCTTTAATTTTGGAATACTGGTTATATCTTTTCTTGCTAATGACATATACATGCGATCGGGAAGTTTTCGATCAATGGTAATATGAACTGTTCTATCCAACATTCTTGTATAGTTTATTTTATCTGATGGATCAGATTCTAATTCTAATTTATCGAACACATTTCTATATTGTTTTTCTAATTCGCTTATAAACTTACTAAGACTCCCTTTGAATTGTGTTTCCGCCAGCTTCTTGATGATTGTTTCGTAAGGCCTATGATCTTTGAAGGCGGTGATTAAAGCTGTCTTCATTGTTACCCAGTTGTTGGCTCCAGATTGTGCGACGGTTTCGGCTGCTGTGTCGACTATCACTCTTCGGATAGCTCCAAAAATGACGTGTGCCTGCCTTGGTTCTTGGGTGGGGTATAATTGTAACAAGTACTCGACTTCGTTGATGAATCCTGAGAGTTTTCCTGGTGTTTCGTCGAAGTATTGTAACTCCTTGATCTGACCCAGTAACTGGTTCAGATGGATCTCTGATAATTGTTGGACTGCCATCTTGTCTTGAGTTTTTATTTGGGCTTCTTAAAATGTTTATAACTGTGCGAATTGGATTTTTGGATATTTTATGACTACTCGTAGGTTTTTACGTCACGTAGATTCTTTTGCGGATCTTTTTAAGTGCACTTTGTTCAATTCGCTGATCAAGATAACTAGTTGTGTAGTATATCTTTTTGTTGATCAGTACCGTATTTAAAAGGACTTTTATTTTAGATCCTACCGGCTGCGCCAATTAAATGTTTGCAACTCCGATTAAATAAAAAAATATAATTTTATTTTTATTCAACTGATGGTTTACAGAGTTTTAAACTTATTAGTGAAGAACACCGACCTATTACTTTGAGGTCTCAAACTGAACTTAACTTGCTGATCTGATTTTGTTGATGATCAAGCCTCGGTCTCGAGCTTTTCGGGATTTGAGTGAGTTGTGAAATTGTTCTGAGAACTTTCAGTTTCTTTTGAGTGAAACTTTAATTACTCTTGGATTCAAGTGTCTTGACTCTTGGATACAAGTGCGCTCTTAGATTTTATGACTTTGAAATGTCTTTGGATTGAAATAGGAGTTTATGTGTTTTTGAAATAGGAGTTTATGTGTCTGCGAGCCGAACTTTGATTATCTTTGAACGTGTGAACGTGACCATTGGGGTGAGTTGTTTAGTCTACATTTTTGGGTGATAACATTGGGGACTTTCCGTTGGCCTTCGATTTTGGGCTCTTGTTACAAGGGTGAATAATTCTAGGGTAGTGTAGGGTATATTGTGGATACATAAAGTAATGGGTATATTCAGAGTATGATGGGACTGTGTATGTGTTGCTTAAATATATGCAGAGTCTCATAGGAATATGGACATGTCACTATATATATACTTTTGTTTGACAGTAAGTCGAATGCAACTCACTTACCCCTTTTTATTTCCATCGACGAGAGCTCTCATTGTGGTATTCTGGGTTTGGAAAATTAATTATACACATATGCATAAATATACTTATATTAGTGCAAATTCACTAAAAAATTACTACTAAAGTGTTGGATTAATTTATATAAAAAAAGAAATTGTGTTAATTGTCACTTCTTGGGCATCGCTTAATTGCGATACGAATTGCGAGGAAGAGAAGAGTGAAAACGGCACTCGCGACGGTTGACGGTAGCACTTCTATCTGAGGTTTCTTCTGGTGGTTTCAACTACAAATAAAAACTTTGATATTTTGCTTGCATTTAATTGTTTGTTTATTATTGATGGGCGTTGTTGATTGTTTTGCCGAAATTGAAATAATAATAATGATGTAATTGTTATTTTTGCACGGGTTGATATGTTAGTGCTGGCTCCTTTCTGGCCAATTGGCGGTGGCAGCTATGATTTTCTCCAGCTCGTGTCCTTGGTCCCGACGACTCAGCACAGATCTCTTGCACATCCAGAGGAAGTTCAGAATCAACATAAGGATCAAGAGTCCAGTAATGAGGCACTAAACATTGTAGACTTTGGTTATGTCCTCCTTGTGGTCTACAATTTCGACGTTGTTCGCCACGTTTGCCGTGTTGTCGGATGCCTTCGAGGTTGTACAGCCCGTGATATATAAGTTATATTTCTATCGGGTTCTAAATTCGATCACTCGGATAGGTCCTCCGCGATTACTGTTTTTTCCAGTAGAGGACTTAATGCGGTTCCGCTGTCGTTTCTGTCTCGACTCCCGATTCTCAATTATCTTGGACTATGACTGCCCGATTCGCAATTATCTTGGATTGAGTCTGCTCGAACCTAAGGTGGGGGCCCTTTATACCGGTAGTATTGCTTCTGGGTCATCTAAGTGTTCCTACTTAGGTACAGCATTTTTCCTTTTTCTGTCTTAATGGCCCACTTCTCGAATCTGCTAGGTTTCATATTAATTGCTGCGTACACCTATAGCCTCTTGTATGTTCTTATGAATAGCTTACTCTGACCAATTCGTTGCTGGTTACTGTATTGGCCAATATTAGTGTTTCGCCACCTGCACTTCACAGTGTCTTCTGTCTCTGGTTATTGTATCTAATTCTTTCTTGTTTTATTTCTTACCCAGCGCCCGTAACAATTCTTATAAAAAAAAATAACTTTCAATAAAAATAATAAATTTTATTATATAAGTTGTCTCTGGTGTTCATATTTAATAAAAAATAAACCCAAAAAAGTTTATTTTCTTTCACAAATCAATATGGATGGATGTAGTGACCAAGAGGATCATAGGAGACTACTATATATCGCTAAAATTGTGTACATGCCAAAATTAATTGGTTCAGGTTCCATTTTGGGCGGCTACAAAAGTAACTTTTCCGGATCGGCAGACAATAAGGAAGGCCCCCCTGCTGATGTCCTCGGCATTCCGATTGAAGCCCTGGTGATGGCTGATGTGAGGAGAAAGCGACTTAAAGTTTCAACCCATGAAGGATGAATAACAATAATATAATACAAGAGAGAGAGAGAGAGAAATACCAGAAGGAGAGAGAGAAACATTCCAGAAGAGCAGAAGAATCACGAGGTCGCCAGAACAATGCGTTACAGGAACAGAAGGGACGGGCGAAATGGCGCAATTATCTTGGATTGAGTCTGCTCGAACCTAAGGTGGGGGCCCTTTATACCGGTAGTATTGCTTCTGGGTCATCTAAGTGTTCCTACTTAGGTACAGCATTTTTCCTTTTTCTGTCTTAATGGCCCACTTCTCGAATCTGCTAGGTTTCATATTAATTGCTGCGTACACCTATAGCCTCTTGTATGTTCTTATGAATAGCTTACTCTGACCAATTCGTTGCTGGTTACTGTATTGGCCAATATTAGTGTTTCGCCACCTGCACTTCACAGTGTCTTCTGTCTCTGGTTATTGTATCTAATTCTTTCTTGTTTTATTTCTTACCCAGCGCCCGTAACAATTCTTATAAAAAAAAATAACTTTCAATAAAAATAATAAATTTTATTATATAAGTTGTCTCTGGTGTTCATATTTAATAAAAAATAAACCCAAAAAAGTTTATTTTCTTTCACAAATCAATATGGATGGATGTAGTGACCAAGAGGATCATAGGAGACTACTATATATCGCTAAAATTGTGTACATGCCAAAATTAATTGGTTCAGGTTCCATTTTGGGCGGCTACAAAAGTAACTTTTCCGGATCGGCAGACAATAAGGAAGGCCCCCCTGCTGATGTCCTCGGCATTCCGATTGAAGCCCTGGTGATGGCTGATGTGAGGAGAAAGCGACTTAAAGTTTCAACCCATGAAGGATGAATAACAATAATATAATACAAGAGAGAGAGAGAGAGAAATACCAGAAGGAGAGAGAGAAACATTCCAGAAGAGCAGAAGAATCACGAGGTCGCCAGAACAATGCGTTACAGGAACAGAAGGGACGGGCGAAATGGTACAGCCCGATGCAATCCGAAAAACAGGGCACTTGTTTAAGTCAATCAGCAAACTCCTGTCTTATTGCAAGAGGTTAGACCTGCGGTAGGCTGTTGCTGTGTTGCGAAAGATACAACATGCCAAGTTAAGACAGCGAAACATCAGTTTAGATGTTAAAGGCGGAGTTTCTGAATTAAGCGAACTCCTGGAAATAGTCGGCAATTACAGGAAAAGGAAGCTTACATGGCAACTAAAGCCAACCAAAGGAGGAAGGAATCTGACACAGAACCTCCCGGCCTCCAGCTCGGCCGTTCAGCGTCATCAAAAAAGGCGAAAAGTACTTACAAGCAAGGAAGCAAGTCAGAGAAACTCTGTGAGACCATTAAGGACACTTTTAAAGACAGTGCTACATTGAGAGCTATGAGACCAAGATGCAAATGAGGAGGAAGTCGCTGCTGCAATCAGGGCAATAAAAGACGAGGAAAACAAGGAATTCTGGTGACCGGCGTAACCACTCCGAGCAACAACGCGAATTCGTCATATTTACAACAGAAGAGCCAAGATTCAAAATAGGGTGGACTCGATGTCGAGTCAAACGGTGCATAGAAGTCACACGCTGTTTTAGATGCTTTGGGGTAGGCCATATCCAAAGGGACTGCACTGGATTATACAGGAGGAACCTGTGCATCAGGTGTGAAGAAATCAGCAACAAAATGATAAGCTGCACAAGGATGCCGAAATGCTGCTTGTGTGCATACGAACGTCTCACGGATCTTAATCAATTCCCTGGGACGTAGAGCTGGAAAAAACATCGGCGATGTATCGATACATCGATGTTTTTCGAAAATCGGGAAACACCGAGGTTTCAAAACATCGATGTTCGATGTTTCCTCTTTACCCATCACTACTTGGCAGGAAAAAATCTTGGTAAGCTGAGCACGTTTTTTGTAAGAAACTTAAGTAAATAAATTATAGATTACAGTCTGATTCCGAAAGTTTGATATTGCTGTTGGCGGCGCTCAGAAATGGAGAAGGCTTTGAAAGAGCAGAATAACAATGGTAATTAGAGCTATTAATTACAATCATATGATTTGTAATGTAACTTTTGTCCAATATAGTTTCCTGTCAAGAGGAAGAAAGCGACAGTACGGTCCCAAGTAAGCGGAAAAAATATGGGAAGTCTTCTGTGTGGAACTTTTTTAACAAATCGGCTGATGGCACAAAACCCTTTGGATTATTGGAAGGTAAAAAAAGATAACAATTTAGATGGTAACCAACTTAAAATCCCATTTCATCTTTTAACAGATATCAAATGACAACGCTTTCAAAACATGCGTTTTTAAATACTTCTGCGTTCCGGCCACCTCTACTGAAAGCGAGAGGATGTTCAGTAAGGCCGGGCTTATTATCAGCGAAAATCGAAGCTCGCTTAATGCTAAAAACGTCAATATTATATTATTTTTAAACAAAAATGACTGGATTTCTTAAGTTAAGTTATTTTCTTATTCTTTTGAGTAGAACTTGATATTGTTTTTTATTTTAATTTTCATTGAATTGTGATTTAGTTTTTATTTTGGTTTTTGAAGGAAAGAGAAGAAATATAAGCTGAATATATGGATCTCAAATAAAGCCTTATTATTTATCAAGACCTTTTACAAATTTGATTTATTTATGGTATTGATTAATAATATGTGATGGAGAAAAATACATTTTTTCAAAAACACCTTAAAATAATTCGATGTATCGATACATCGATGTTTTTTTTTGAAAAACATCGAAACATCGATGTAGGGAAACATCGATTATTTTCCAGCTCTACTGGGACGAGTAACTGCAGACGACCTGATATCCCAAATAGTACTGGAGCATAATGTGGATCTGGTTATAATCAGCGAACAGTACAGAGAACAATAAGATGGCATCTGGAAATGAAGATATAACTGCAGCCATCTGGATTCCAGCATCAAGTGATATACTTTGCCTGGGCGATGGAAGAGGATGCTGCTACGTATACGCACAGCTGAAGGAGTTCAGCATTGTTAGCTGCTACAAAGCTCCCAATATTAGCATAGAAGTTTTTAGGAACAAAATTTACGATATTTAAAACATAGCTCGGCAGCTTCAGTGAAAACTTATAGTAGCTGAGGACTTTAATTCAAAGGCGCAGGAATGGGGAATGTCTTCGACCAACTCCAGAGGCCGAAAAGTTCTAAAAACGTCAGCAGGAGAAGGTAGTGGCAAATTTAGTTACAACACTGACAGTTCAGCGGATAGGTCGACAATTCAGTGCGTGGTCGACGACACCATGTCAAACATATTAAGAGCCTGGAACGCCACTATGCCAATAGCAGGGAATCCGCGCAGGCAAGGGACAGAAGTATATTGGTGAACGAACTAGATAATTGCCTTAAGAGAAACACTTATCGGTTCAATGTAATGCCCCTAAATTTTAGAGGCTTTTCTTTTATTAAATTGTATTTCTGTTCACGTCCAATGACTTGACTATAATGACAAAGTTTAGTATATTTTTTTTGGTGTTATGTAATTATACCCTTGCAGAGAGTATTATAATTTCAATAAGAAAATTGCAACGCATTGAAGGAGACACTTCCGACCTTATAAAGTATATATTGTCTTGATCAGCATCACTAGGAGAGTCGATTTAGCCATGTCCGTCTGTCCGTCTGTGAGTCTGTCCGTCTGTCCGTCCGTCTGTCCGTCCGGACATAATAAAATTTTGTATTCAAGAAAACAGATATTTCAAATTTGAAAACAATTTGTACACACAATTAAAAGGAATGCCTATGGGATCGCAAGCCTCGCCGGTCATTGCAGATATTGTAATGGACGACCTCCAAGCTTACTGACAAAATACGTAGATGACCTGTTCGCAATCATTCAAGAGGATGACATTAAAACTACACTGACCATACTCAATTCTTTCGCCAATAATATTAAATTTACAATGGAACTAGAAAAAAACGATCAATTAGCTTATTTGGACTCAGTAATAATTAGACGTGGAAACAGATTAAAATTAAAATGGTACAAGAAACCAATTGCGTCCGGACGAATCATCATTTTAACTCCAAACACCCAAAACAAATGATAATAAATACAGCTAGAAGCTGTATACATAGAATGCTCAAAATTTCAGACACGGATTACCACGAAAAGACGACGCAGGAGATAAAATCAATGTTGACAGACAATGATTTCCCAAAACACATAATAAAAACATTATTATCGGAACACAAAACAACAAAACAAAATAGCGTTAAAAACAATAAAAACAAAAATGTATGTCAATTACATACGTCCCGGCATTATCCGAACGTGTAGCGAAATCGGAATGCTACGACAAAGAAAACATAAGTATCGCACATAAACCGGACCACACATTAAAATCTATATACAACAGAACAAAATCAAAGATAAATGAAATTGACAAAAAAGACGTAATATATAAAATACCGTGCAACGGCAACAACAACGAAATATGCAACATGATATATAAAGGAACAACAAAATCTAAATTAAAAACTAGACTAGCACAACATAAATCGGACTTCAAAGCTAGACATCATACGAGCGCGCAAAAAACAGCACTCATGTCCCAAGAGTAATATCTCACCGAACTTCGAAGAGGCGAGTATTTTATCACAAGAACAACACTATGCCAAACGATTGACCATAGAAATGCTACATATCATAAAAACACCTACAGACATACGGATGAACTACAAAGCGGACACTGACAATTGCGCTCCTTTATATAGACACTTACTAGGGAAAGAAAAAAATTAGTTAACAACTCCACGTCACCGGACGCAGACGTGTCAATTAAATGTATGTCAAATGTAAATTGTTTTCTGTTTGTTAAAAATACTAAAATCGTTGTAATTATTTTATAGTTGTCCTGAAGACGGTTGCCGAAGTGAAACCGAAATATATTGACAAAATTACCAAAATTGAAATAATTTTGTGTTTTTTTTCAAAATCCTGACCTCGAGCCGTCTAACAATTAATATACTTTGAAAAGATCGCCAAAACCAACTATATATATATTTTTTTGTTTTTTATTTATTTGATAAGATATGAATTTTTTTTTCTTTTTACATTGACAAACGCCGTCTTGCCGGGTCGGCTTGTATTCGTCTTCATCTTCGGTGTAGATACGGTAGTCTGGAGGCAGACTTTGTTTCCTCTGCCGCCGGCTTATTGCAAATTGGCTTTCTCGCCGGATCCGCTCTTTTTTCGCGTGGATGTATTCAAACATCGCTTCGAAGTGCGGAGTCTCTAGCCGTGCCTGGCGGTAGTCCTCCTCCCATATCCGCAGGTCCCGCTGTGTGGCGTCCCTCAGCTGTACTAGTTTGTTGAGGCGTATGTAGTCGGCCTTTATCCTTGCTATGGTCTTCTCAATTTCCCGCTGCGTTGCCTGCAGCGTATCTTCTGAGGCAGTATCAGCCCAAGCGAGTCTCTCCCGCTCGTCCACCGCTATGTCACTGCGGTCCCGAGCGTCGACTTCTGAGGGGAGGGGTCTTCCTTCAGCCTCGCACCTTTCAAGATGCTTCTTCACGGCCTCCCTCTTGATTTCGATTTCCTGCATAACTTTCATACTGTCGTTTATCTTCTTCTTCTTTTTATTGGTTGCTCAGGCAAAACGTTCCTTCCTCGCTGAGTAGTACAATTGCACTGATCGCTGTTGGTTTTCAACAAGTTTCAAACAGCGAAAAGGTCTTTGGCATGATATACTCCATTCCTTTTTCCAACCAAATTTCCTAATTCGTACAGTGACCCTCCCTTACGTTCAAGTATGAGACACCGTATCCGATTAGGCCCTAGCTTTGCATTATACCCTTCCATTCGGTTACTCTGGTTGCAGTTTTTCCGGTATACCACCTGACCTACTGCAAATTCAATTTCCTTACTGCGGGTATTATACGTTCTTTCAGCTTTTTCGTGTGCCCGAGCTAATCCTTGCTTAACTACACTGCGTTCTAGTTCCATCTTATCCGCCAAGCATAGAGCCCGATCTGTTGCTGATAGGCCGCCGATACGTCTCATGATCGGATACGCACTTGCGTGTGTGACCATGTTGGTCCCAAACATTGCATAATATGGTTCCAGTCCCAAAGCTTCGTGATAGCCACTTCGTAGTGTACACGAGATTCGACTTAGGTGTGTGTGCCAATGCCGCTGGTCTTTGTCCGTAGCTGACCTGAGCATTTGTAGCACGGGTAAAAACCCGTTCGAACGTGTCGGATTCCATATTGGCTGACTAAATCGGCAAATGACGACACAAGTTGCTTACCGTTATCGGAGTGAATCTATTCGGCACTCCAATTTGATGAAAAATGTTTCTTTCGAGAAAGGTTACTACGGCTGTTGCGGTTGCTTTTCGCATTGCCTCTAGCCAGACGAATTTGGTGAAATGGTCCAGACACACAAAGATCACGGTGTTTTTCTGGATTGGGTCCGGGGATACGGTCCCATGAAATCAATGTAAAGTCTTTGCCCTGGCCGTTCAGTCATTTGTTGTTTTCCCATTAGCGGTCTACTGGCTTTGTTCGTTGTTTTGCTGACTCTGCAAATTTCACAATTCTTAACAGTACTTTGTACATTAATCGTCATTGCGGGCCAGTAACAAAACTGCCTTAGTCGAGCCAAAGTTTTGTGTATACCGCCATGACCTGCCACTTGAGAATGGTGTGCCTGATGAACTAGGTCTTGCTGAAGTTCCTCTGGAACCCACAGCTTCCAAGCACGGTCCTCTTTAATTATTTCGCCTGTTCGGAATCCTAACCTCTCATACACGTATCCTTCGTACGTTTGGGTCTTTTCTGCGTGTTTTTCAACAGCTTGAACTAATTCTTTGTATTCCTTTGATTGGAAAGCTGCTGATTGTAAGTCGATGTTAACCTCTGCCGCATCACTAAGTCCCGATTTTACTTCATTTATATGTACTCTTGAAAGCGCATCTGGGACCACATTTTGTGACCCTTTTCGATGTTAGATTTCAAAATCAAAGGCCTGTAGTTTCAAACACCTCAAAGACTTTAATTTTATCTTCATTAAGCTCATATTTCCTTACTCGGTCCTTTTTGTGACTTTCATGAAGCGGTGCTGCTGTTTGAGCGTAGTTTTGTATATAACGCCGGTACCACCCTGTCATTCTCAAAAATCTCCGCATCTGCTTAGCGGATATTGGCTTTGGGAATTCTTGAATAGCCTTTATTTTTGCGGGATCGGTTTTTATGCAACCCCCACCTACTACATATCCCAGGTATTTAGCTTGGCTGTAACAGAACTTACTTTTTGCCACATTGATTGTTAATTTTGCTCTCCTCAAGCAATCACTGACCTGCCGCAACATTTCCAAATGTTCTTCAAAAGTTGGAGAACAGACCAGTTAATCATCCAGATACACGAAGACGAATTCTCTTAATGCACATTCGCTGGGCAGCATTACATAGGCCAAACGGCATGATGGTAAATTGGTACAAAGGTCGTCCTGGCACTGTGAAAGCTGTTTTTTCTCTACTTTTAGCTTCCAGCGGTATTTGCCAAAATGTATCTTTCAGGTCGATAGCGGATATAAAGAACGTTTCTTGTAGGCGACTTAGTAGACCCTCTATGTGTGGTAACGGGTATGCGTCCTTTGCAGTTCGGGCATTAACTTTCCGGGCGTCTAAGCAAAGGCGATTTTTGGGGCCCTTTTGCACTAAGGTCACAGGGGTACTCCAACTACTATTGCTTTCCTCTATTACTCCTAATTTTATCATTCGGTCGAGTTCGGCAAATACCAGTTTATGTTTTGCTGGTGAGATGGGATAATGCCTCTGCTTGATAGGTACATTCTCCTGTGTAACTTCTATGACATGTTCTTCTAACTCGGTTTTCCCTAAGCCCATATCTGTACAGGATGGAAAGGTGTTGACTACCTTTTTAAGGGTGCCTTCCTGTTGCTCGGTAAGTTTGTGTGGGGTGTATACAGTTTCGTGGCGTTCGGGATTCTCTTCAATCTCTAATAGGCGTTTCCCCGGTAAAGGCAACTTAAATTCCTATCAGAATTCTATTCCGAAATAAAAGTGTTGCTGTAGAGCGCGCACTATTAAAAATTCCAATTCTCTTGTTTTGCCTTCCCATTCCACTGGCAGAGTGATCATGCCTGTAACTTGAGTTTTCCCCCTACTGACCGTTTGTACGTTTTGTCTGGTTAGCCTCTGCACCTTATGCTGCCTCCGTTGTAAAAACAGCTCCGCTCCTTTGCCAATGCAGTTGGCACACGCCCCTGTATCCAATAAGGTTACAATCTCTTCGCTGTCTACTTTCGTTTTGGCAAAAAGACGGTTGTCATTTTTCAGGCTGATGATAGACGCAAATAATTTTCTTTTAAGTTCCCGTGCAGTCTCCAGGGTCTGGTGCAGGTGTCAAAGTTTCTTATTCTTCCGGTTCCCCCTTTCGTCTTCTTTCTCTTGTGCAGTATTAAAGATACGGGCGCGAGCCTCCTCGTACTCTGCCTTGAGCTGATACCATGTCTTATGAGACGATATCTGTGCGGGGCTTGAGATCGCCTCTTTTATTGTCTAGGGGTGTCGTTTTTTTCGACACGTATTCCTTCCCTCTTAAACTCGGCAAATGTAGATATGCTTGACGCCAACAAAAAGGCTCCCATTTGAGAATTTAGGTTCTCCTTCAATATCTCCACAAGGAATTTTATTTCTAAGTTTAAACTGCAAATTGTGCATTGCAGAAATATAATCCTCCAAACTCTCGTTATATCCCGGTCGTCGTTCCATTAATTCTTTTATGGTGACATAGTCGTTCTCAGATGTCGAAAAAGCTCTGGTCATTGCTCGGGTTCAAGAGTGCTACCCAAAAAAATGGTCGTCTACTTTGTCTTCGAGCATTTGCCACTTGCTGGCGGATCCAGTGAGTAGACAGTGAAATTCTCGGAACACCTGTTCATCGGTATACCCATACAGTGCTTTCATGCGATCTACTCGGAAGAGAAAACTTTCTATTGACATACCTCGGCTGGTCCCATCAAATTTAAGATTCCACTTGTCCAATCTAACGTTCCGGTTCTCTGTTGGTCGGTGCTCAGCGCCCGATATTTCCCATGCACTGTTGCAGTTCCGTCTGCCAGCGTCATTCTGATTTTGTTGGTCCAGCGAATTAAGTCCTGGCGGCGGTGCTGTCCCCGGAACTCCTGTTTCGGTGTTAAGTTGACGCTCACAGCGGCTCGAAGGTGCCGGCCGAGAAGTGCTGTTTTGTGCAGGCGTGTCTCTGGCTGTTTGTGAATTACCTGATTGTGATTCACTTAGTTCTGCCACTTTTGTTTGTAGATTAATTATCTGGGTATTTAATTCCGTAATCTGGGTTGCGACTGTAGCCCTTAACTCGTTGCCTTGCATGATCAGCGCAGACATCATTCGCTCCAGCCTGCTTTATGACTCCGACTGCCGCGACCGTGCTTCTGTATTAGGTAGCACGCTGGACCTTCCTTGTGGCGGTCCTAAGCAATAGTTTTCACCCCCTACAGCTCCTGACGACTCCTCCATGGTGGAACTGTGGTAATCTGCCAGGCTTCCTAAATTATCTAGCTTGCTGCCAAAGCTGACCGACTGTTCCTGTGCCTGTTGATCGCTAGTTGTCACGGTTTGCCTTGCTCTCTAGGCCTGTCTTGCGGCTAAGGTTGAAGCCCTTGCAGTCCTAGTAGGCGGTATTGTCAACGTTACCTTCTTCCTCTTCCCTGCCATTTACTGACCTATCTTATTATTTCAAGGTTTTGGCTCGTGCCGAAGTAATAAAATAATAAATAAACAATAATCAACCTTGATAGTGGCACACGCCTGCCACACTTTTTTCTTAAATCAGAAAAATCTAAAAATTAAATATAATTGAGGTAAATCTTCAAATTACAAATTTGACTGACGACGATAAAGACACTTGAGCCAAGACGCGACTCAAAAAGACTGGACAAATATATGTGTGTGTTCGTTCCCTTTTTATTCTGCTTGATTGTTTTTGCATACAACAGCAGTTTTATTTGACAATAATATTATGAAAAGAACACAGAAATTTTGAAATCGGGTTCGCTGGCATTGGAAGTTGTTTATGGGTCAAGAAACCGTTCGAAATTAAGCCCCCAAGAAGTTATAAAACCAAAGGTCCCTAAATAAGTGAATTTTATGATAGGATTACAAGTACAAGCGGATATCGTCGGCCAGAGAGATAGATTCAGTCCTCCCGCCCTTGTATTGGTGGAATCCGTAAAGACTCGAACCTCTTGAGCGACCTGGTTCTTGCCTGGTTCAAACGGATAGCGTCGGTTTGTACGGATCTGGTCTGTTCGCCCCCTCCCCCCTCTTGGTCAATCGGTTTCCTCTGGACTCGAACCTCTCGAGCGTACTGGTCCTTGCCTGGTTCAAGCGGATAGCGTCGGCCAGAGAAAACCCAAAAGAATTACGTTGGTTCCCTAAAAATGCTATGTCGGTCTTGCACGTGATTTGATAATATTATATAAGGACTATAAAATTTTCAATTAAAAAGCATTACATTTTTCTATTAATAAAACTAAGACAAATGATTTTACTAGATATTGAAAAGAGTCATAAAGTCGCACGGCTATTCTGAGACAAGGTTCCGATTGCTAGGACTCTCAATTCAGACTGTCGCTGAAGTTGGGGACTTTATATGTGCAAGAAAAAAATTAAATTAAATATACCTGCGAAGAGGAATTTTAGGTGGGGACACAAACTATTTTTGATCTTTGTTCAGAAAAATTTAAAATTATGTCTGGCAGGTAATTTTTCAGATATGCCCTACATCCGGTATTCCGATTTTGAAATCGTAACCTTTAATACGTAAAACAAAAAATCTTCAGATGTTAAAAATTCCTAGTTCCTAGGATGCAAAGAATCCTCCGTTGGGCGCCAATTCTGTTACGTCGGCGTATTAGTGCCCAGTCCAAAGGACTTGGGCCGAGGGAGTTGCGTCCTGGGTAGGCACGCTGGGTGCCGGCTCAGCTCGCCGGATGGGGTGGGTTCTTTGGAAACCACTCCCTCCCCTACATAACGAGAATAAATTTATCGTGCCTTAGAAAAAAGATAGAGATAGTTCAGTTCGTTTTGTCATTTGTCGTCGCTGCCCACAAGCTTCTCAAGTAGCTAGTTCGAGCGCTTGACCGAATTTCGATCGGCAGCGTGTGGCTGTTTTGCCCTGCCCCTTCATGCCTCCCGTATACCGGTGGATCGCCGCCGGCCACTGCAATGCAATCCCCTATTGTCAATGTCGTCAGTCGAAAGTTGCGTCATTGTTCTTGACCAGAGTTTTTCCATTTGCGCCAGCTCAGACATTATTGAGTTCTGCTTCATATTATAATTTATTGAAAAAATTTTTCATTTAAAAAGGTGCGAATTTAATTGACAAATAAAAGAGTAAATTAGGGTGCCAAATTAAATAAATTGAGAAATATTCTACGCGGTGTATATAATATTTGTATTAACGTATACTAAAACTGTTAGGAATGAATATATATTTATGAATAATATTGTATACATATGTATATATATATATATATATATATATATATATTTACACATATGCGTATATACCTAGATCTATGTGCAACTTAAACATTTAGATATATATCTAATCCTCATAGATTAAATTTAAAGTCCTTTAAGATCTATATTATTATTTTTATAAATTAACCCAAAATATTATTCATAAATATATATTCATTCCTAACAGTTTTAGTATACGTTAATACAAATATTATATACACCGCGTAGAATATTTCTCAATTTATTTAATTTGGCACCCTAATTTACTCTTTTATTTGTCAAATAAATGCGCACCTTTTTAAATGAAAAATTTTTTCAATAAATTATAATATGAAGCCGAACTCAATAATGTCTAAGCTGGCGGAAATGGAAAAACTCTGGTCAAGAACAATGACGCAACTTTCGACTGACGACATTGACAATAGGGGATTGCATTGCAGTGGCCGGCGGCGATCCACCGGTATACGGGAGGCATGAAGGGGCAGGGCAAAACAGCCACACGCTGCCGATCGAAATTCGGTCAAGCGCTCGAACTAGCTACTTGAGAAGCTTGTGGGCAGCGACGACAAATGACAAAACGAACTGAACTATCTCTATCTTTTTTCTAAGGCACGATAAATTTATTCTCGTTATGTAGGGGAGGGAGTGGTTTCCAAAGAACCCACCCCATCCGGCGAGCTGAGCCGGCACCCAGCGTGCCTACCCAGGACGCAACTCCCTCGGCCCAAGTCCTTTGGACTGGGCACTAATACGCCGACGTAACAGAACTAAAATTCCTCTTCGCAGGTATATTTAATTTAATTTTTTTCTTGCACATATAAAGTCCCCAACTTCAGCGACAGTCTGAATTGAGAGTCCTAGCAATCGGAACCTTGTCTCAGAATAGCCGTGCGACTTTATGACTCTTTTCAATATCTAGTAAAATCATTTGTCTTAGTTTTATTAATAGAAAAATGTAATGCTTTTTAATTGAAAATTTTATAGTCCTTATATAATATTATCAAATCACGTGCAAGACCGACATAGCATTTTTAGGGAACCAACGTAATTCTTTTGGGTTTTCTCTGGCCGACGCTATCCGCTTGAACCAGGCAAGGACCAGTACGCTCGAGAGGTTCGAGTCCAGAGGAAACCGATTGACCAAGAGGGGGGAGGGGGCGAACAGACCAGATCCGTACAAACCGACGCTATCCGTTTGAACCAGGCAAGAACCAGGTCGCTCAAGAGGTTCGAGTCTTTACGGATTCCACCAATACAAGGGCGGGAGGACTGAATCTATCTCTCTGGCCGACGATATCCGCTTGTACTTGTAATCCTATCATAAAATTCACTTATTTAGGGACCTTTGGTTTTATAACTTCTTGGGGGCTTAATTTCGAACGGTTTCTTGACCCATAAACAACTTCCAATGCCAGCGAACCCGATTTCAAAATTTCTGTGTTCTTTTCATAATATTATTGTCAAATAAAACTGCTGTTGTATGCAAAAACAATCAAGCAGAATAAAAAGGGAACGAACACACACATATATTTGTCCAGTCTTTTTGAGTCGCGTCTTGGCTCAAGTGTCTTTATCGTCGTCAGTCAAATTGGTAATTTGAAGATTTACATCAATTATATTTAATTTTTAGATTTTTCTGATTTAAGAAAAAAGTGTGGCAGGCGTGTGCCACTATCAAGGTTGCTTATTGTTTATTTATTATTTAATTACTTCGGCACGAGCCAAAACCTTGAAATAATAAGATAGGTCAGTAAATGGCAGGGAAGAGGAAGAAGGTAACGTTGACAATACCGCCTACTAGGACTGCAAGGGCTTCAACCTTAGCCGCAAGACAGGCCTAGAGAGCAAGGCAAACCGTGACAACTAGCGATCAACAGGCACAGGAACAGTCGGTCAGCTTTGGCAGCAAGCTAGATAATTTAGGAAGCCTGGCAGATTACCACAGTTCCACCATGGAGGAGTCGTCAGGAGCTGTAGGGGGTGAAAACTATTGCTTAGGACCGCCACAAGGAAGGTCCAGCGTGCTACCTAATACAGAAGCACGGTCGCGGCAGTCGGAGTCATAAAGCAGGCTGGAGCGAATGATGTCTGCGCTGATCATGCAAGGCAACGACTTAAGAGCTACAGTCGCAACCCAGATTACGGAATTAAATACCCAGATAATTAATCTACAAACAAAAGTGGCAGAACTAAGTGAATCACAATCAGGTAATTCACAAACAGCCAGCACAAAACAGCACTTCTCGGCTGGCACCTTCGAGCCGCTGTGAGCGTCAACTTAACACCGAAACAGGAGTTTCGGGGACAGCACCGCCTCCAGGACTTAATTCGCTGGACCAACAAAATCAGAATGACGCTGGCAGACGGAACTGCAACAGTGCATGGGAAATATCGGGCGCTGAGCACCGACCAACAGAGAACCGGAACTTTAGATTGGACAAGTGGAATCTTAAATTTGATGGGACCAGCCGAGGTATGTCAATAGAAAGTTTTCTCTTCCGAGTAGATCGCATGAAAGCACTGTATGGGTATACCGATGAACAGGTGTTCCGAGAATTTCACTGTCTACTCACTGGATCCGCCAGCAAGTGGCAAATGCTCGAAGACAAAGTAGACGACCACTTTTTTGGGTAGCACTCTTGAACCCGAGCAATGACCAAAGCTTTTTCGACATCTGAGAACGACTATGTCACCATAAAAGAATTAATGGAACGACGACCGGGATATAACGAGAGTTTGGAGGATTATATTTCTGCAATGCACAATTTGCAGTTTAAACTTAGAAATAAAATTCCTTGTGGAGATATTGAAGGAGAACCTAAATTCTCAAATGGGAGCCTTTTTGTTGGCGTCAAGCATATCTACATTTGCCGAGTTTAAGAGGGAAGGAATACGTGTCGAAAAAAACGACACCCCTAGACAATAAAAGAGGCGATCTCAAGCCCCGCACAGATATCGTCTCATAAGACATGGTATCAGCTCAAGGCAGAGTACGAGGAGGCTCGCGCCCGTATCTTTAATACTGCACAAGAGAAAGAAGACGAAAGGGGGAACCGGAAGAATAAGAAACTTTGACACCTGCACCAGACCCTGGAGACTGCACGGGAACTTAAAAGAAAATTATTTGCGTCTATCATCAGCCTGAAAAATGACAACCGTCTTTTTGCCAAAACGAAAGTAGACAGCGAAGAGATTGTAACCTTATTGGATACAGGGGCGTGTGCCAACTGCATTGGCAAAGGAGCGGAGCTGTTTTTACAACGGAGGCAGCATAAGGTGCAGAGGCTAACCAGACAAAACGTACAAACGGTCAGTAGGGGGAAAACTCAAGTTACAGGCATGATCACTCTGCCAGTGGAATGGGAAGGCAAAACAAGAGAATTGGAATTTTTAATAGTGCGCGCTCTACAGCAACACTTTTATTTCGGAATAGAATTCTGATAGGAATTTAAGTTGCCTTTACCGGGGAAACGCCTATTAGAGATTGAAGAGAATCCCGAACGCCACGAAACTGTATACACCCCACACAAACTTACCGAGCAACAGGAAGGCACCCTTAAAAAGGTAGTCAACACCTTTCCATCCTGTACAGATATGGGCTTAGGGAAAACCGAGTTAGAAGAACATGTCATAGAAGTTACACAGGAGAATGTACCTATCAAGCAGAGGCATTATCCCATCTCACCAGCAAAACATAAACTGGTATTTGCCGAACTCGACCGAATGATAAAATTAGGAGTAATAGAGGAAAGCAATAGTAGTTGGAGTACCCCTGTGACCTTAGTGCAAAAGGGCCCCAAAAATCGCCTTTGCTTAGACGCCCGGAAAGTTAATGCCCGAACTGCAAAGGACGCATACCCGTTACCACACATAGAGGGCCTACTAAGTCGCCTACAAGAAACGTTCTTTATATCCGCTATCGACCTGAAAGATACATTTTGGCAAATACCGCTGGAAGCTAAAAGTAGAGAAAAAACAGCTTTCACAGTGCCAGGACGACCTTTGTACCAATTTACCATCATGCCGTTTGGCCTATGTAATGCTGCCCAGCGAATGTGCAGACTGATGGACAAAGTAATTCCAGCAGCATTAAGAGAATTCGTCTTCGTGTATCTGGATGATTAACTGGTCTGTTCTCCAACTTTTGAAGAACATTTGGAAATGTTGCGGCAGGTCAGTGATTGCTTGAGGAGAGCAACTGTTAGGAATGAATATATATTTATGAATAATATTTTGGGTTAATTTATAAAAATAATAATATGGATCTTAAAGGACTTTAAATTTAATCTATGAGGATTAGATATATATCTAAATGTTTAAGTTGCACATAGATCTAGGTATATACCCATATGTGTAAATATATATATATATATATATATATATATATATATATATATATATATATATATATGCAAATTTAAAATTACAACTAGATAAATGCGAGTTTTTGAGAAAGGAAACAGAATTTCTAGGTCACGTAGTCACCACAACAGGCATAAAACCAAATCCCAAAAAGATTAGTGCAATTATAAATTTTCCTATACCAAAAACACCAAAAGAAATAAAATCATTTTTAGGACTATGTGGATTCTATAGGAAATTTATACCAAACTTTGCAAACGTAGTTAAACCCATGACCATGAAATTGAAAAAAGGTGCCACAATAAACATTAAAGAAAAATCATACATTGATGCATTTGAAAAAATGAAAGTTTTAATCACCTCTGACCCCATCTTAATTTATCCCAACTTTGATAAAACATTTTCTTTAACTACAGACGCTAGCAACATAGCTATAGGAGCAGTTCTATCACAAAATCATAAAACAATATGTTATGCTAGCCGAACATTAAATGAACATGAAATTAATTATTCAACAATAGAAAAGGAACTTTTAGCAATTGTATGGGCCACGAAATATTTCAGATCATATCTTTACGGCAGACCTTTTGAAATCTTAAGTGATCATAAACCTTTAGTTTGGTTAAACAATATCAAAGAACCAAATATGAAACTACAAAAATGGAAGATTAAATTAAATGAATTCGATTATCAGATAAAATATTTACCAGGAAAAGAAAATTATGTTGCCGACGCACTATCAAGGGTTTAAAATAGAAGAAAATGTGTTCGAAGACATCCCCGAAGAAAAATTTTTAGGAGAAGCTGCAAATAGCATAGATGCAACGGTGCATAGCGCAAATGAAGATAATCAGAATTACATTGCAATCACAGAAAGACCAATCAACTATTATTCGAGACAGATCGAATTTAATAAGGGAAATGAAGAAATTAAAGATATATAACATTATTTTCATAAACTAAAAATCAAAATAACTTACATAAACATGTCAAACACTTTCGCAAAAGATATCATCAAGGAATATTTGTGTACAAAAAAGAGTGCATTATACTTTCATGATGATTCAGATTTTCTCATATTCCAACAAGCATATCTAGAAATATTCAATCCAAATCATTTAACAGAAGTAGTAAGATGCACCAAAAAATTAGAAGATGTCCTCACTTATGCAGAGTTCAAGGAAAAAATATTAAAAAGACATATAGACCTATTACATCCGGGAATCGAAAAAACAGCTAATTGGTTTAGAGACGAATATTATTTCCCTGACTATCAAAAATTAATACAAAACATAATTAATGAATGTGAAATCTGTAACATCGCAAAAACAGAACATAGGAACACGAATTTATCTTTCGAAACTACACCAGAAATACAAAATATAAGAGAAAAATTTGTCATAGATTTTATATAGTAGGAAACCAACAATTCTTGTCCTGTATCGATATTTACTCCAAGTTCGCCACTCTCATAGAAGTCACAAGTAAGGATTGGTTAGAAGCTAAAAGAGCTATAATAAGGGTATTTAATGAAATGGGAAAACCACAAGAAATTAAGGCAGATAAAGATTCAGCATTTATGTGTGTAGCCTTACACAATTGGTTAAATTCAGAAGGAGTACAAATTCAAGTAACTACGAGCAAAAACGGTATATCTGATATAGAAAGGTTCCATAAAACAGTAAACGAAAAATTAAGGATAATAGGAAACGAAACAGACATAGAAAACAAGTCTACTAAGTTCGAATTAATTCTTTACATTTATAATCACAAAACTAAACATAATGCGACGAATAGAATACCAGCTGACATATTCATGTATGCAGGAAGTCCCGAATATAATACACAAGAAAGAAAAACGAAAAAGATTGACAGGTTAAATGAGAAACGACATGATTTTGAAATAGATACAAGATTTAGACAATCACCATTAGTAAATTCGAAAACTACAAACCCATTTAAAAAAACAGGAAGTTTGAGGAAAATAGACGATAAACATTTTGAAGAAACTAATAGAGGTAGAAAGATAACTCATTATAAATCAAAGTTTAAAAAGAAAAAGAAAATTAATAAAAGTAAATACGATAATTCCAGGGAAGCAGAAGGAAACCAAAGTGCACAACAATCTGTTTAAGATTATCACTCTCTCGATAATTTTATTGACTATAACTAAAATGGCAATGGGACAAAACATTGAGATAAATCCGATTAAAGCCCAAAATGGATACCTTGTATTCAAAACCGGGTCAATAGATATTCCAACCAATTTTGAATATCATTATCTAAGCATAAACCTAACCAAAACTAAGCAAATATTTGAAAGTCTTTTAAAAGAAGCAAATGAATTTAATGACATTTTACAAATTCGTTATTTAGCAGCAAAACTCAAAAGAGAAATAAATGGAATTAAACTAGCCAAACGTAACAAACGAGGGTTATTTAATATTATCGGCACAACTTACAAATATTTATTCGGAACATTAGATCAAGATGATAAGGAAGAGTTAGAGCAGAAAATAAGTAACTTATCAGAAAATAGCATACAAAACACGGATTTAAATATGATTATTGATGAAAGGGAGCAACAAGCTAGTGTTTTAATATTTAACTTACAACATTTTACGGAATACATAGAGGATATTGAGTTGGGAATGCAGTTGATGAGACTTGGTATATTTAATCCAAAATTATTAAAACATGATGATTTAACAAGAATAAGTTCTGAGAAATTTTTGAAAATTAAAACTTCCACTTGGCTAAAAACAGACACAAATGAAATTTTGATAATTTCCCACATTCCTACAGAAATTATAAAAGCACCAATTTTTGAAATAATTCCGTATCCAGATGATAATAATACCATTCTAACAGAAAATATATTTGATAAGTATTACCTTCACGAAGAAAAAGTATTTAATAAAGAAACAGGAAAAGTAGTATTCGATGAATGTATAAATGGAATAATCAAACAAGAATCCACAAGCTGTATATATACCAAAACACATAAAAATTTCCAAATTAATTATGTTGAACCAAATATTTTATTGACATGGAATATCCCTAAAACATTTTTAAATCAAAATTGCATTAATAAAGAAATTTCTATATTTGGTAATAATTTTATTAAAATTCTTAATTGTTCAGTACAGCTCGATGAATTCATACTTTCAAATACCAATTTAGAATATACACAAAGCATTTATATAAACAATAATGTAACAAAATTAGAACCGCTGTCATATATCCAAACAAAAGAAATTATAAAAGCACATACAAAATATAATAATGTATTTCAAATAATAACAGCAACTACTTTTGCAATTACAATCATAAGAATATTATTGTATCTATTCTATAAGTTTAAACACATACCAAGTAAATTAATTGTAAAATATGTAAAACCAAAGGAAGAGACACTAAAAAGTACAGAAATTGTAAACGATCTACCAAACTCAGTTAAGATAGAAGAAAATATAATGTTATATCCACCCCTTTCCACCTGAGGACAGGCCAAATTCAAAGTATGGGGGAGTGACATATCCATAATCCCATATAACTCTTATGCACATGTCCACACACCTACACACACATACACCCTTAGTACCCAAATCAGCCGATATCTAATTGCAAATGTACCCAAGCCTTAGACTAAACATCCAAAACGAATCAGCCGATATCTAATTGCAAATGTACCCAAGCCTTAGACTAAACATCCAGAACGAATCAAATTACGTTATCAGTTCGTTCCAACACTTTCGGATCCCAATGGAAAATTACCATGCGAGCAAAACTCCAAGATTCTAGACTAAACAATTGGATTGAGTGGCTGGTGCATTATCAATCAACAATCCAAAGGGCAATTAGAAAACTCACTCAATTAACGCCAACTCCACTCTTAGAAAGCTCTAAAGCTCAAAACCGAGGTATGATCGTCAAAGAAGTTTAAGTTAAGAAGCGAGTTCAGTTTGAGACCTAAAACAATTAGGACGTGTTCTTCCAAATAATAATAATTGTACTAGTTGATAAATAAAATTAAATAAAGTTTTTTTTTTATGTAAAACTTATAGTACGAATATTTAATTATATATATATCAATGCACATTTCTTTGTAATTCCATCACTCATAACCCGCCGAATATTTAATTATATATATGTCATATATATACTTTTGTTTGACAGTAAGTCGAACGCAACTCACTTACCCCTTTTATTATCGACGAGAGCTCTCATTGTGGTATTCTGAGTTTGGAAAATTAATTATACACATATGCATAAATATATTTATATTATTGCAAATTCACTTAACATTATTGATAAAGTGTTGGATTAATTTATATAAAAAAATTATGTTACTGTAACTGCATTGGCCAATTTCGGTGTTTCGCCACTTGCACTTCTGTCTCTTGTGTGTTTTAAATTCGACTAAAGCAGTATTCAAAAGAATATTTAAGTTAATTTCTGACAGCATTAAGGCATAATTTGTGAGTTTTAAATACTTCTATATTTACATTGAAATTACTAAAGTGTGTGAAGCCGGAGGTAAGCCGGAGAGGACTAGAAGTTAAATTTTTAAAGAGTAAAAATTAATTTCAGATGCATCTAAGGAGATCCACGAAAAACCTTAACAGGTCTAACCAGAAATCGTTTAAAAATACTGGTCAAATACCTGCAGTTGTGTTTGCACAAGATACATAGGAAGGATAAGAATTAGATTTATGCTGGGTGTTAACAAAGTTTAGGGCCATGCCAGAACTGGACCCTTCAATGTTCTAAATAATTTATAAAATATTGAGCAATTAGTACGGTTAATCTTGACCGAGCACTATAGAAATATCAGAATGAGAACCGGTTTCTTTATATTACTTATGTTTTCTGGACCTAACATTACTAAGATATCTCAACTCTTTAATAGTGGGATAGTAGCGCGGATCACATGAGTTATAACAGGATTTTATTGCAATATACAAAATGTTAGGGACATCAGCCATTACAATGCATGAGTAAAGCTCGAGCCAAACAAAGCCAGATATAAAAATAATTAGCCTCAGAAAGTATTCGTTGTAAAAGCAGTGTAATCGATTGTCCTTCAATAGTAGGATGAAATGGATCTTCAGGTTGCTACTCTGGACAGAACAACGCTTTCAGGTTTTGTTACAACGCACATGTCTAGTCCCAAGTGAATTTAAATATGGATCACGTAACTCCAGGAAAATTGAAAGTCTTCTAGAACTACCGACTGATATCTTATGCAATATTTATTAGAAACTAACTTGGCAGCGGAAATGTGCCTTAACTAATCTGAAAGCTCAGACGATGGCGAAATATAATGAAGGACTGGAACATATTTAAATTGATCAATCCAAAGAGCCCGGACTGTGCTACGGGTGAGTGGAGCACAACTTTTTACCAAGAAGTTCAAGATGTCAGTCCTTAAACCGCCAGACTTAATAGGAACGTCACGATGGGGGCTGCCAGCGTATTATGAATTTGGTTTCTAATAAACAATGAGCTGCTATATACTAAGATAAATGTAACTTCAATTAAAAATTAAGCAAGACACAAAATTACTAAATATTATATTAGAAGATTCAAGAAAAGCATAGATGTTTGCTGATAAACGTGCAATAGATTTTTCTACAGATATTACAGGGCATAATGCATTACAAATTGAACAAAGCACCCATGAGGGCTCATGGAGGGAAAAGTTGGATCTACAAACTTGCAAATAGAAGGAACAGCGATGTCAATATAGCTTGGAAAAAGATACGAATTCACCTGACCTATAAAAAAATGACTCCTCTGCACTTTTTAAGATGTTTTAAAGGCTGTAAGTCATTTAATTTTAAACTTGATGAATAAATTAAATTATTTAATTACGTTATTCCAGCTCTACAATAGTTTTTAGAGCCCTGTTGTGACAATTCAGAGTTTTCATAGATGAGCAAAAATGCTCTGGGGTTTTTTCCACCAATTAGAAAATAAAACGATAAAAGGTGAACTTGTCTATTACTATGTACAATAAATTCTAATTCAGTTCTTTTCTTATGTCAATGCTCAATGCTGACATCACGCGACCAGCTGCTTAGATAACTTCTTCAGCTCGTTATATAGAAAATAATGAACACGAGCCGTTGATCTGTCTCTTTCGTGACTCTCTTTACATAAAATTCGGTAAATTATAACAGAGTGGTGGATTTATGAAATAATGAGAATTGCATTTGCAAAAAAAATAGTTCTCTTAACTACATCGAACGTCCGAACAAGCCCCTTAATCTTGTGTCAGTCTTCTTGACTGGAATATAGCTCTTTAATTTAAGATTTACCCAGATATTGTTAGTATCCCTAAGAAAAAGATTCAATAAAAGTACGGAAATGTAAAAACGACGTCTATATCATATAGCTCTCATAGGAACAATCGGGAAAAAAAAATGAAAAAAATTATAACTTTGCTGTTTTCTGTTTTCGAGATATAGTAGTTGTTTATTATTTCTGAATTATGGTTTAAGTTGATTAAAATCGGACGTATATATTATATAGTTCCCATTGGAACAATTAGAATATTACAATTTTATTTAAGTCGGAGAACAATATCATATAGCTGCCATAGGAACGATCGAAAAATTTGGCTGAAAATCATTATAGCTTCAATGTTTTAAACATATAAGTATATAAATCGAAATTTAGATGTTGTGACGATCTATCGTCACTTCAATTCGACATTCACATTAAAAAAAAACATAAAACATTCGGTACTTCCGCAGCGCCGACGCCAAGCAGTACACAATCGGCCCTTCCGCAGCGCTAACGCCAAGCAGTGCGCAATAAGCAATTGCGCAGCGCCAGCACCAAGCATACAAAGCTGTGTAAAACTCAGCAAGCAGTGATATATTCGGGCCTTCCGCAGCGTCGGTATCACCCACCCAAACCCGATGCCTTCATGGAGCACCTTTTGAAATGAATTCCTAGAGTTTTACAGGCCAGGGGATCATGAAAAGAATGCTATGGAAAGCATCACACAAAGTGGTGGGCGAGAAAGAGCCGGCGAAGGAATATGCGCGAGAACTCCGGAGAATCATGCGTGGGTGTACCGAAACAGTCGCGTTGAGTTCAAACGATATGCTAAACGCGGAGAATGCTAAGCCCTGGCAAAATACCTCCTATTAGCCGAAAAATTCAAGGCGCTACAATCACATGAGCATACAGCACAGCAGACAACGCAACAAACATCGGAAGCTCACTGGGAACACCAACCACCAGGAATTTACTGGTAACAGAGGCGTCACAAGATGTGCAAGGCAATGGGACACATAGCACGTGGATGCAATAACCAACCAAGAATGTTTTGCTGGGTATGCGTACAGGATGGAATACTCATTGCTGCCGCCGGAATGATACGACGGGAAACGGAAGATGCCCATGGGACCAGAGCGGGCACCCAGGGCACACACCACACCCGCAACGTCAATAAAGTTCAACGGTCGACGCCTAGAGAAAGCCAGAACAGAAGCACCGGTCTTGGATGCTCCTGACTTTGGAAGAACCTTTGTAACTGCGGACTAGGAGCAGTACTCACAAAAGAGTATGAAAACGGCGAGCACGTTATTTCATACGCCTTTCGGAAACTTACAAAAAAGAACAAAACTACTGGGCCACCAAAAAAGAGTGCCTGGCAATACACTGGGGCATCCAGGAAATGAGGATGAACCTGGAGAGATACCACTTCGTCGTCATCACTGACCACCAAGCTCTAAAATGGCTTAACTCGATCGAGAGCCCTTCAGGACAAATTGCCAGATGGGCATTGGCAATGCAGCCATACTCATTCGAGGTACGATATCGCAAAGGCTTAACGTCGTGGCAGACGCATTTCCCGAATGCTCGAGCAAGAAGTACACGGAGTTGAAGTCGAGGAAGACGTGTGGATAAAACAGAAACTTCTCGCAATAGAAAAAGAGCCAAAAACATGGCCATATTACGCGATACTAGAAGGAAAACTATATAGACATCTACCGTCATGGGCCGCAGGCGAGGATACGCAACCGTGGAAGCTATGCGTGGCAAAGAACGAACGGGAACGAGTTCTACGAGAAAACCATTGCGAAGCGACAGCAGGCCACCTTGGGATTAGAAAAACGAAGCACCGGGTAATGGCATCATACTACTGGCAAGAGATGCACAGAGACATACAACAGTACGTACGACGCTGTGAAACATGCCAACGGTACAAGACCTCGCAGCAGCAGGCGGCAGGGAAAATGCTGACACAGATAGCAAAAACACCCTGGGAAACCCTCTGCATAGACTTCGTTGGTCCACTACCAAGGTCTAGCCAAGACAATAACATGCTTCTAGTTATGTTTGACAAGTTCTCCAAATGGGTGGACGGCTAGCAGCCGTTAGAAAAGCAACTACAGAAATTGTAATAAAAGTATTACGGGAACAGATTCTCACGACAACACCCATTATCAAACGCAGCTAGTGGCTTTGCAGCCAAGTTAGCACCGAAATACAAGGGCCCATTCAAAATGACTGGTTTCATGTCAACAGTTATAGCGACGATAAGACATACGGTGACAGGAAAGGCACACAGAGTATACATTTAATTTAGAGAACGAAGTAGCCTAAAGTGCGAAAATAGATATCTTCCGAGCTGATCAACCAAAGCGTTTCCTATTACAGAATGGACAAAAAATTAGAAAATTCACTCAAGAAGTATAGGAAGAACCTGGAAAGCTTGAACCAGCAGCGGCGTCAAGTCATTATACTCGGAGCGGTGGACGTGGCAGGTCTAGCAGGAGGTCGAAGGCTCTAAACTATTGCTGAGCTGGAAGGTCATTGCGTAGTAGGCGGGTTCGGTAGAGAGCCCGGATTTAGCCCCTGGCGAGATGGCTTGGATGATATTTTATCTCTTACGGATAGAACACCTAAATTTCTGTGAATGATCTCTTTCCGAACATACCATGGTGCCCCAGTGATAGTTCTCAGGATTTTGGATTGAGAACGCTATACATTAACGATGTTGCTACTTCTCGCGTTTCCCCACTGCTGGTAGCCGTAAGTCCAGACTGGCTTAAGCGTAGATTGTACGACACGATTCGCGACAGGATAGACGTGACATAAGAAGAAAGGGATAAAAGTGCGGAGAAAACGTAGGATCTAAATTTGCGTTAGTGAGATAAGGAATAAAAGTTTTAAGAGCGGCAAAGAGTCAATATTAGATATTATAGGGTAAAGTCTATTATAGTCAGAGCATAATACTCTGAAAGGCTAATGCATGTCATATTAGATCTACAATGATTTAATATTATATTATGAGAATATATTTTCGGGGCTATCTCACCACGTATAAGTTTATAAATAACGACAATACCAAACATCGTTTTGCGGTTGGCTAGGAAGGGTAAATTATTTATTAGTAATAAGAAGGTAATATAAGATTTGCATTCCATTTGAGGCGCCGTAAAGCAAAAAGTAAAAAGTTTCGTTGTACTGATTCAATGCAGTTAATATGTGTTCCATATTGAGGACTCCAGACGGGAGAACAGTACTCCAGAATAAGACGAACAAACGAAACATATAAAGTCTTGGTGGTAAAGGGATCCTCAATTCCTTTTAACAACCTTTTAATAAATCCAAGCACACTCCTATGATCGGAAAACTTTAGTTTTGGGTCAAAAAGGACGCCAAAATCGTTTACAATAACAATTCTTAGAGTATAAGTCTTATATTTTGGATTGTCACGACAAAAAGTATTCTTCTTAGACTTTGAGCCGTTTAAATCTAGTAAACTATCCAGGCACCAGTTTTGAAAGAGATTTAGATCGGATTGTAAATTTTTGTGGCAGGTTATATTTTAATGCTGCAGACATAATTTAACATCATCTGCATACGGGAGAGTGACTTATAACAAAGGGGTGATCATTAATAAATAAGGTAAAAAGAAGCGGACCGAGAGTTTTCCCTGGTGGGACGCCGGAGTCAACAAGGTGAGGATTATAAGTTAAGTTTTTAAGTTTTTTGAGCCTGCCACTCAGATAACTTAAAATCCATCTAAGTAGGTCAACTGGAAACCCTAAAAGGTCGAGATTCCGAACCAAAAGTAAGTGATTTTCAGAGTCAAATACTTAAGTGTAAATGAAGATTAATTTGGAAGCTCCTTATTACACATGAAGTGAACTCCGAATGGGTAGTGGTGGTTGATCTGGGTTTCATTTATCCGTGTGGACACGGAGAAATAATTGATTCACAAAGGGGCTGCAAATGTGGAGTCACAATATTTTCAAAAAGCTTTGGAATAGCCGACAACTTAGATATACCCCTAAAATTTTTGGCATCCATTCTTGTGAAGAGGAAGTACAAATGACTCTTTGCAAATTTGTGGAAATTGGAAGGTTCCAGGAGATAAGCTGAACAATTTAAGAATACCTAAGCACGCAGCCAGAAATTCCATCGGGCCCTGGTGAATAATCAGGCTTAACACTGTAGAGATGAGATTGCTGGGGTCGGCGTCTCAGTAAACCCAGGATCCTCCCCAGATAAATTTATTATCTGTTGAGACAGTTGAGGCAGGGAGTATCGGTCAAAGGGATTGATTTAGGGCACTCTCGTGGTCGGAATTTTGGGAATTCTAGCATAGCTTCATACCCGAATACCCAATTACACAGCCCGCGTAGCCGCAGGGAAAACAAGCTAAAATTACACAGCCCGCGTAGCCGCAGGGAAAACTAGGTCAAATCACTAAGCCCACGTAGCCGCAGGGAAAACTAGCTAAAACTACCATGCCCGCGTATCAGCAGGTAATCTTGATTAACACTGACACCCCGCGTAGGCGCAGGTTAAAAAATCTACCATGCCCACGTATCCGCAGGGAACCCGACCGCCCCGCGTAACCGCGGAACTATGATCACCACCCGACGTGGCCGCAGAGAACCTGGCTAAACACACCACTCCCCGCGTAACCGCAGGGAACCTGACTATGATCACCACCCCGCGTAACCGCAGGGAACCTGACTATGATCACCACCCCGCGTAACCGCAGGGAATCTGGCTATGACCACCCCGCGTAACCGCAGGGAACCCGACCGCCCCGCGTAACCGCAGGGATCCTGACTATGATCACCACCCCGCGTAACCGCAGGGAACCTGACTATGAACACCACCCCGCGTAACCGCAGGGAACCTTACTATGATCACCATCCCGCGTAACCGCAGTGAATCTGGCTATGATCACCCCGCGTAACCGCAGGGAACCCGACCGCCCCGCGTAAGCGCTGGGAACCTGACTATGATCACCACCCCGCGTAACCGCAGGGAACCCGGTCAACCCCCGTAACCCCAGGGAACCTGAAACACATTCACTTTTCACAGTCTAACAATAGGTTAATTTATTATATCCTCGCATAACCACTCGCACTCGGTCCCTGCCTCGTTGTCCCTAACCGCACTCCTCTCACCTCGTTCCACTCGGCCAGGTTGTCGCTGTTGACGTTTGGGTGAGTCGAGAATCCCACGCTCTGGGTTGGCCGGCCGCTGGTACTCCGTTTGCAGCGTAGCTGGAGCGGATTCCTCTTGTCGTCGTCGGCTGTTAGCCACCATCATCTGAGGGCTCGGATACGGCCCGGGTCCAAACACCGCCTCATAGCTCGGGGGTGGCGTGACGAAGAACGTCGTCCTGGTCTCTGAGCTGTTAGACTCCGTGTCCGAAATAATCTCGTAGACCGCCCCTAGGCTGCTGTACGACTGTTGCTCTTGGTGGGGTGGGATTGCGGTGGCGCCCAAACCGGAAGTCGCACGGCTCCTTGCTCTATTGTCCCAGGTGGCTGCTACTGGCGGTCAGCTCAGGTGGCTCCGGTGGCGGGTGGGTGTCGTTGTCAACCCCATGGCTGCTACTGGCGTGGGTAGGTGTCGTTGTCGACCCCATGGCCGGCCTCCGATTCCACCTCAAGGGAACCTCCACGGTTCTCCCACAGCTCAAGGATGTCATCGAGCTTGACGTCGGGTAGCTCACCGGCCAGACTGTCGGTAGCGTCCTGAATGGATGCAGTGGGTTCGACCCACATGTCACCCAGGAGCGCACGCGTGGAGTGTCCCGAGGGGTTGTTTAGTCGTTGGCTGGAGTCCTCGGCGGCGGAAGCGGCGTCGGTCGGTGCCTGATCTGTTGAGCGCTGCTGATCCATAGTGTAACTCGTAGTGCTGTAAACATACGAGGTGTGTTCAAAAAGTAAAGTGACTTTTTAAATTTCGCGGGCAACAAATCTTCGATTATCGATTTTTTTTGTTTTATTTTGTTGGTACACTCTACCCTAACATCTGTACCAAGTTTCAAGTGAATCCCCTTTTTTGTTTGGTTGTGAGAGGCATGCTCGGCGATTTTTTGCTTTTTCGGTCTTGGTTCACCTGGGCTCTTCCATTGGGACGATTGGGCTTTGGTTTCGATATCATACCCATATACTCATGATTCGTCACCAGTTATGACCCTTTTGAGTAAGTCTGGGTCGTCGTTGACGTCATTCAACAGCTCTTGAGCGAAGCTCATGCAACGGTCCTTTGGGTCAAAATTCAGCGATTTCGAAACAAACTTCGCTTACACACGTCTCATGGTACAAGCCAAGCGATATACCGACATCTTCAGCAACTTCTCTGATAGTGATTCGACGATTTTCCAAAACAATTTTCTTCTCTGCTTGAACGTTTTCATCAGTTGTTGACGTGCTTGGGCGTCCAGAGCGAGGTTCGTCATTGGCATCTTCCCGGCCATCTTGGAAAAATTTATACCATTTTTAAACATTTGTTTTACTCACAACATTTTCACCGTATGCCAATGTCAACATTTCAAGTGTTTTAAAAAAAAATTTTTGCAAATCCTTTGATCCTTATTTTTTGATAGCAAAAAATCGCCGAGCACGAAAAACAACTTGTAACCTTCACGCCTCTCACAACCAAACAAAAAAGGGGATTCACTTGAAACTTGGTACAGATGTAAGGGAAGAGTGTACCAACATAACAAAACAAAAAAATCTACAAGCGAAATTTAAAAAGTCATTTCGTCAGTTTTCCGAATCCTTCGTGGTGCTAATGGTGGCCAGGGCCTTTCGTTCCACGGCCTGTTCCTCGACGGGGGGTAGAATGCTACGGTGACTGGAAGGTGGCTCCTCGCTTAGACTTACTCCTAAGCTGCTGGTCCTTGCTGGTTGTGGGCGTCGTCGTCGTCTAGATTTTCTTGGGTGTTCCACGGCTGAATCCGAGTTCGGTTCTCCGTGCCTTGCTGGTGGACTTTGTGCTACTGCTGATTCAGGAGGGACTGCCGCGCACGCCTCGCTTGGTGCGACGTTCCTCGCTGGTAATCCTTGCGTTCCTGCTGAGCCAGGAGGGACTGCCACGCACGCCGCGTTCGCTGCGCCGTTCCTCGCTGGTAATCCTTGCGTTCCTGTGGCGGTGTCAGTTGTGGATCCCAGGAGTAGGTTATCCCCTCCACAGCTAAGGGTGGCTTTAATGCCGAAGAGAAAATCTACTCCCAGTAGTAGGTCATCAAGCACGGTGGGCATAACTAAAAGGGGCATCCTGACTTGGTTTTCTCCTCAATTGAATGTTTGCTATCAGTGCTTGAGTGAGGTCACGTCGTGACCCGTCGGCTAGTCGGACCCTCGTAAATACCCTTCTCCAGTTATTCCCACGGTTGACCTCCAATGCTCTTGATTCACTGATGAAACTTCTAGTCGCGCCGGTGTCTAGTGTGGCCATGAATGTTTGCCCGTCGATGACCACCAGCGTCCAGACTCTCTCCAGCTCGAACTTCAAGATATACTGACTGGGGGAGATTCCCGGGTTCCTCCAGCGGTCCCCAACCGCTCAAAGCCCGGTCTCGATTCCCGACTCTGGTCTTCGAAGGTACGCAGGCCTCTGCGGCCACATTCCCAGCAGAATAACAACTGGGGCTGCTGGCACTCCACTCTTCTACCGCAATTCCTGCATGCGTAGCGTACGTCTATCGTGGCTTCGTATTCTGGAACTATAGTTCCATGGTGGACTTCACTCGCTGCCCGCGTCGCTGCCTGGGTATATGGGGGTGTGTTGGACGGCAGTGGGGCCGCAGTTGCTAAACCTACGGTACCCGGTGCAAAGGGGCCGGATTGCTTATAGTCCACGGCTTCGTTTACGACCAACTGCTTCAACTCGGAGAGCGTCCCAAAATCCTTCCTCCGCGTGAATAGCTGGTATTCTGGCAGCATGTTTTCATAAACTCGTCCGAGTTCCTGGTCCTCGGTGTACCCCGCCCGCTGCATGAGCAAGCGCAGGTCTACCTGATTTGGACCCGATTTTGTCCTCCAGCCGCAGAAAGTATCTAGGCGGTAAGAAAAATTCCAAGAACTCCCTGCAGAAGACTGCCCAGGTCGCTCCTTTAATCTTGCTCGTTCGGAACCAGCTTTCTGCCCGTCCAACCAATAGAACTGGCATTGCCTGTGGAAGGTGACGTAAATCCACCTGATACGTGGCTGCTTTTTCCTCGATGTGTTCCATAAAGCTGAGAGGGTCGAACATCCATCAAAAGTGAGACCCCAGCGGGCCATCTTGTCCACTAGCGCCGCGCACGAGGTTCCCACAAATGGCTACTCCTCCGTCTTGTAATGCACCCCTCCATTGGGGATATTGTAGCGGCGCCTGAAGAACGTTTGTTTGTTTTGGCTTGAAAACTGGCGATTATTTTTGCATTTAGCGACCTTTGGAGAGTAGCCAGATGCCTAGCCAAATTTAGTGTCGGAAATTAGTGTTTAGCAAAAAAAATACTAATTAGTATTTTTGCGGGTGATGCCAGATAGTTCCACGAGCAGCTGTTGCTGAGAAGCTTGTCCTAAGCCGAAATGGCGGATTTTTCAGCTGGCAGAAATTTCTGGAAAAGGCCGAAACCGACGCCGCATGATTTTTGAACTTCCTTCTTAATTAAACCGGCGTGGCAGTCAGACGTGTGTAATTATATTCGTTCTCATTCGGCAAAGTGGTGAAAAAAAACATATACACGCGGTATTTCGAAGTTCTTGCAAAGTGATTTTTCCCGCGAATAATTCAAGCAAAGAAGTGAGTTGTGTGGGTTTTCTCGCTAAATATTTTCAAGTGCTGAATTTTCGATTTCTTTTAAAAGGCTGAAATTTTACGGTTCTCGATACGGCCGCCACAGCCGCCACGGCAAACCAGCACGAGCGCATGTGCAAGGGGCCCAGCTAACTTCCGCCGACGTTCCGGGGAGCACCCACATCAGCCAGCAATTGGATCTGCCCTGTGGAGCACCCTCGCTGCCCAGCGATTTGGATCTGCCCTGTGGAGCACCCTCGCTGCCCAGCGATTTGGATCTGCCCTGTGGAGCACCCACGCTGCCCAGCGATTCGGATCCGCCCGGAGGAGCACCCACGCTGCCCAGCGATTCGGATCCTCCCGGAGGAGCACCCCATTGACGGCGATCTGCAGTCGCCCTGAGGAGCACCCGCCTTTGCCAAACCGCAGTGCCTTCGGGAGCACCCCAAATTTTTATTCAGTGATCAGCAGTTGAAGCAGTTGCAGCAGTTGAAACAGTGAACTCTCGTTAAATTCAACGAGGAATTACCTCGGCTAGGAAAAAAAAAAAAGTCCAATTAGATCGGCCCTAACCCAAATTCAAATTTATTAAAAAAAAATGTAAAATCTACGCTTGGGCTCGATCTTAACCTCATTTGTAACCTAAAAAAAATCCAGCTTGCGAAAAATGTTCACGTGCATATCAGCCAACCAGGCTACACTGGGAGAAATTCCTAACCATGTGATAACGTAAATCAAGAAAAAATTTATTACAAGAATGCGATTGAATAATAAAGTGACTACAATTATGTTATGAAAAAAATTTTAATTTAATTAAATAATTATAAGATTTAAATTAAGTTATGATTCATCTAGTGCGCGGTTAATTTACGGTTCCTATCTCCCTGCAAAAGTTTTCTTAAATTCGTTTTGATTAAAAAAAAAATTAATTAGAAAATGTTTTTGAGTGCACATATAATATAATATATATTATATTATATTATTTTATTATATAAAATAATTATATAAAATAATAACCATGTCAAAGCAGAAATGCCTTGATTTCTTTTCCAGCCTACCTACGTCGGAAGATCGATCGTCCGCCGAGGAACCAGCTGTGTGAGTTGTTTTACCTTTATTTCAAATTATTTAAAAATTAAAATATATGTGTCAATTAAATTCTCATAAACAAAAAAAAAATATATATATATCAATGCCGAAAATTTAAGAAAGCCATTACTTCTAAAATTAACTATGAAAAAAAAATGAATTTACACTGAGAATATTTTTTCCTTAAAAAAAAAAAAAATTTAATTTTAAATAAAATTAAAAGTAATTAACTATCGAACCACTGATGAATGATGAATTAAGAATGAGTATTAATAATCATGAAAGAACAAATTATTGAATTTCCTTGAACATATAATTATTTATTTATTTTTAAAGATCATTTTGTTTAATATTCCCTATACTTATTTTTAACTATTTTTACTATACATATGTACTTTACATTAATAATTATATACACCTGTGAAGCCCAGTATTTACCCATGAGGTTTAACGCGTATTATATTTTATCTTTTCTCGCCGAAATTGTTTCTCTCTTCCGTAAATTATCTAAGAAAGATTAAATATGTTACTTGCAATTGAATTAAACATTAAAATGAAAGCTTAAAGAAAACTAAATAACTGGACTCAGCTGATGTCTCTGCGGTCGTAGGGTATAGAAGGGATCACCAGAGTCATACTCTAGCGGCAGGTGGTCATAGGTAGGGTGGGCAATATGCGAGCCAAATTACATCTAAGGCGTCGCAAACAACAAATTTCTCTTTCTTTCTTTTACACTGTCCCCTTTCATTAATTTCTCAAAACTCTTCTTTTCTAAATTTATGCATCTTTTCTTTCCGGTTAAGTAACTAGCTTTTGATATTGTCGCATGCACGCTCAATTCTGATTTTATTAATAGTAATACGTAGACAGTGTCAAGATCTGTACGAGCAAGACCTCCACCCCCCAAGCCGACGAGCTAGAGCCGGAATATTTAGCGTGCCCAGCCAATACAGATCCTTGAAAACATTTAAAGTACTTTGTACTTTGGTCGAACGTTACACGCTACAGTTATAATTTATTATTATTAATAAGAAAAGTGGCGCCCAAACGTGTAGGCCTTATGAATACAGATTAATTCATTGAGACTCACAGATGCATAAATTTAACAATCTTTAACATTTTCTTTACTCTTTTTAAAATTCTTTCTTAAATTTTAATTAACGGGAGAATTTTTTTTTTTAATAGCAGAAAGGACAAGGTGTCTTGATCTGAGGAAAGCAGAGGCATAAACCAGAACTAGGTAGATTTTCTGTCCCGGAATCAAATGCCGAGTCATTGAGCTAATCAACCTTATGAAATTAAATTAGCACATATACTTCTCTATACGGAAAATACTGGCATCACTCACGAGCTGTGCCATATCCAGAAAGAGGTTATGACCAAATTTTCAGTTAATATTTCCTTATTACGTAATTTCGATTTTTTCGTTGATTTCAAATATTTAGATTTTTGCTTAACTATTATTATATCTTATTACTGAAATTAACTATCGTACCGCTGAAATTTCATCACTGAAACTACTCTCCTACCGCTGATATTTTTGAGGAAAATATTATCTTACCGTTTACTTGGTTTGCTAAAACTATTTTTTTTATTATCATCCGTGTGCATGATGGGGATAGACCGATCTCCGGAAAGAGTTGCCGAAAGGGGCGCAAACATCGTCTGTCCGATATGCAAGGCCGAAGTATACCTAGTAGAGGTTTGCCTTACATCATGTCAACATGAATTTCACAAGCGATGCATAGAAGCGCATTGGAAAAAAAGCGCACTGTCTCCGGTGTGAAAAGCTTCCTGTAGGCCAACTCTCCTAAAAAGTGGGGATTGCCGTCAAACTCGTAGCCAATCGAAGAACCGTCAGCCCGCAGATAACGCGGACAAACCAGTATCAGATTATATAGCTTCTTCGTCAGGATACAATTCCAATACCATCAACAGCGGTGATACTATTCCAAGTGCTATTACTGCAAATGCCATCACTTTACTAGCCATGGAGCGAAGATTACTAGCTACACTTACCGAAAGTATGGCCAGTTCAATTCAAAAGTCCGTTTCCGAAGCTATGTCAAGGATAATGTCCGATCAAGGTGATAATAGAACCCCAAGCGAGCTGAGTCAACCGTTCAATTCTTAACAGTTCGGAAGTGGTTTCAATAGGATCGATACAAGGGAAGAAACCGGGGTGAATTCTAGGCAAGAGATTTTAGCTCCGTGTTCTCCTGCGTCGCTACGAAGTGCCGATGCAGATTTATTAAATCGACCAGATAAAGTAGTTCATATTTTGAACGGCTGGAAAATAAAATTTTCCGGGGTAGGAGTGTCTGTAGACAATTTTATTTACCGCGTTGAAGCACTAACTAAGGAGACGTTAGGCAATAATTTCACTGTACTTTGTAGAAATGCTAGCGTTCTTTTCGAAGAGAAAGCTAATGAATTTTATTGGCGATATCACAAAGCTTATGGTGAAGTCCGATGGGATAGCTTTTGTTCAGCCTTGCGTCTACAGTTTCGACCGAGTAGGGATGATGGTGATCTTGAGGAGTTGATTAGGAACACCAAACAAAAGTCAAACGAAACTTTTGATAGTTTCTATGACTCCATTTCAAGTCTTATCGACCAATTGGAACAGCCTTGGATGCCTCACAAGCTCATTCGGGTTCTCCGAAACAATCTTCGTCCCGAAATAAGACATGAATATCGACATTCAATCAGTTTCAGAACTGAGGGAGATTTGTCGCAGGCGTGAAGCGTTTTTGTCTGATGTTAGACGTTGTCAGGGTTATTTCAAATCTTCCCCTTTCAAACGTGAAGTCTCGGAATTTAGTCCAGAACCGGAGATGCCTCCAGAATCGGAATCCGATAAAGAAGGCGATATAGAAGCCTTTTCCTTGTTGTGCTGGAATTGCCGCAAGGAAGGTCACAGGTATCAGGACTGTGTAGCCGAAAGAAGAGTTTTTTGTTACGGATGCGGAGCTGCCAACACATACAAAACAAGTTGTAACAAGTGTTCAAAAAACTCCAGAGCGGGCGGGTCGATGCCGCCATACAAACAGAAGGCCTCCAGTGGCGTTCGAAGTCAAGCAATGATGACCATAGATCACGCAACTATAGTTGCATCTACTTTCTTCCAAGACGTACAAATATCCCCAGACTGTCCTTTGCTTCATAGCAAAATTCCAATATTAGGAAAAATTAATAACCCGGATGTAAATAATGAACAAAAATTAAAAAAAACGAAAAACGCGAAGTTCCGTGCGAATGAAATCATTTTGGCAAGAGGTCAAAACGTCTAAAGCCGGACTAAAATATATTAACTTTCTACCTGCAGGACCAAAAGATCCTCGACCCTTTTTTTCAATTCGCATGTTCGATCGTACCGTTTACGGACTGTTAGACTCTGGCGCGTCGATAAGTTGTGTCGGTGGAAACCTTGTCAGAGACATAATTAACAGCAAAGAATTTAAGACGATAAAAGGCAGCGCTACAACTGCTGATGGAACATCTCAGCAGATAGTTGTTGTAGAATACAACGACGTTAGAAGACCTTTAAAAATCTACGTGGTACCTTCGCTGAAGCAGAATTTGTATTTAGGAATAGATTTCTGGAAAATTTACGATTTGCTTCCGAAATGCATTAATATATCCTCATTAGAATCCGATCCCGACCGTAAGGTTAATGCTGATCAGCACAACTTGTCCAAGGTTGACAAAGCCAAATTAACGAACGTCATTAATTGTTTTCCGTCTTTCACTCAAGAAGGTCTCGGCAAGACCAACTTGATAACGCACTCAATCGATGTCGGTACGGCTAAACCGATAAAACAACGACACTTTCCTGTCTCAACCGCAGTAGAAAAGGCCATGTATGCCGAGATTGATAGAATGTTACAATTGGGTGTGATAGAGGATTCCGAAAGTTCGTGGTCTTCTCCTATTGTAATGGTGACGAAACCCGGAAAAGTTAGGATCTGTCTAGATTGCCGAAAGGTAAACAGTTTCACGGAAAAGGATGTATACCCTCTTCTCCAGATAGCGGGAATTTTAAGTCGTTTGCCTAAGGCGGAATTCATATCCAGCCTTGACCTTAAGGATGCCTATTGGCAGGTTCCTTTTGAGGTGTCATCGCGAGACAAAACGGCTTTCACTGTCCCTGGTAGACCGCTCTACCAGTTTAAGGTTATGCCTTTTGGGCTGTGCAATGCCACTAGTACAATGTCCCGTTTAAAGGACAAGGTTGTGCCAGCTCATCTCAGAAACGAGGTGTTCATTTTCCTTGACGATTTATTGGTAGTTTCTTCCAGCTTTGAGAGACCTCTTGAAGTTTTCAGAGAGATCGCGCTGCAGATAAAGCGTGCAGTTTTGACGATCAATATTGGCAAAAGTCACTTCTGTATGCTTCGTGTGCGATATCTAGGTCATATAATCGGCGATGGTGGAATACGCACCGACCCAGAAAAGGTGACCGCAATTACTAATTTTCCGTTACCAAAGACTTTACGGGGTTGTGTGGGTGGTATCGTAAGTTTGTTCCCAATTTCGCTTCACTCTCGGCTCCTTTAACAGACTTAATGACCACAAAACGAAGGTTTAGTTTAACCGACGAGGCCATAAAAGCTTTCGAAGGCTTAAAACTTTCACTCAGCAAGTCTCCAGTCTTATGCAGCCCCGACTTTACAAAGCCTTTGGCAATACATTGCGACGCTAGTAAAACAGGTATAGGCGCAGTACTAGTACAGCTGTCGGAAGAAGGAGACGAACGGCCTGTTGCTTTCTTTTCGAAGAAGCTGAACAAAGCTCAGCGTAATTATACTGTCACCGAGCAAGAATGTCTAGCGGCGGTAGCAGCTCTTAAGAATTTAAGGGCGTATGTGGAGGGACATAAATTAAAAATCATAACAGATCATGCCTCATTGAAGTGGCTAATGTCTAATCACGACTAGCTCGATGGGTTTAGCTTTACAAAGATATGAATATACAATTGAACATCGAAGGGGTTATCTGAATATCGTTCCCGACTCACATTCCCGTGTTAACGAAGACGTGGTAGCCGCTATAGACTTACGCGAAGGATTTTTGTTGGACATGAACTCAGAGCATTTCCAATCAGCTGAGTATGTTTCTCTTGTCGAAAAGGTAAAAGCCAACCAAGCAAATTTTCCTGATCTTAAGTCTGACAGTGGTTATGTTTATCGGAAAGCCGAACATTTAACGGGAGAGCAAGTCCATGATGAGTATGCCTGGAAGCTCTGGATACCTAAAGAACTGGTTCCAGAAATCCTCTCGCGAGCTCACGATAGTCCTTTGTCTTCTCACGGCGGCATACACAAGACGATCGAGAGAGTAAGGCGATACTATTTTTGGCCTGGCCTTGTTCCAGATGTAAAGGCTTATATAAATGCCTGCGAAGTGTGCAAAACCACTAAAGCTCCGAATTGTGTATTGCGACCGCCATTAGGAAAAGCGCCAGAAAGTCAGCGATTTTTCCAACGGTTGTTCATAGATTTCCTTGGACTTTATCCCAGATCCATATGTGGAAATATCGGTATATTTATCGTGCTCGACCATTTTTCAAAATATGTCTTTCTCAAACCCGTGAAGAAAATAGATACAAGTGCAGTTATAAAATATCTAAAAGGGGAGTTGTTTATGATATATGGGACTCCTGAAACAGTGGTGTCCGACAACGGCTCAAATTTCGCTCTCACGCTTTTGAGAAATTAGTGCAGCAATACGGCATTACGCATACGCTGACGGTCGTTCATTCGCCTCAGGCTAATGCAGGAAAAGCACGATATAAACGAGAAGCGATATAATCTTCGCTCTAGAGTTGTGTCTTTTGAAGAAGGGCAAGAGATTTACCGTCCAAATTTTAAACAAAGCTGTTTTCGAACTGGCTACAACGCAAAATTCGGACCTTCCTTTGTGAAAGCGAGGGTTCGAAGAAGGCTAGGAAACTCTTATTACGAATTGGAAGATTTACAGGGTCGAATTATAGGTACCTATCATGCAAAAGATATTCGACAATAACGTGTCTTCAGTCGGTATCTGTCTAGTGTAACCCTAGCCAGATTTTCCGGGAGGGCTTTGTAGCGGCGCCTGAAGAACGTTTGTTTGTTTTGGCTTGAAAACTGGCGATTATTTTTGCATTTAGCGACCTTTGGAGAGTAGCCAGATGCCTAGCCAAATTTAGTGTCGGAAATTAGTGTTTAGCAAAAAAAATACTAATTAGTATTTTTGCGGGTGATGCCAGATAGTTCCACGATCAGCTGTTGCTGGGAAGCTTATCCTAAGCCGAAATGGCGGATTTTTCAGCTGGCAGAAATTTCTGGAAAAGGCCGAAACCAACGCCGCATGATTTTTAAACTTCCTTCTTAATTAAACCGGCGTGGCAGTCAGACGTGTGTAATTATATTCGTTCTCATTCGGCAAAGTGGTAAAAAAAAATTTACACGCGGTATTTCGAAGTTCTTGCAAAGTGATTTTTCGCGCGAATAATTCAAGCAAAGAAGTGAGTTGTGTGGGTTTTGTCGCTAAATATTTTCAAGTGCTGAATTTTCGATTTCATTTAAAAGGCTGAAATTTTACGGTTCTCGATACGGCCGCCACAGCCGCCACGGCAAACCAGCACGAGCGCATGTGCAAGGGGCCCAGCTAACTTTCGCCGACGTTCCGGGGAGCACCCACATCAGCCAGCAATTGGATCTGCCCTGTGGAGCACCCTCGCTGCCCAGCGATTCGGATCTGCCCTGTGGAGCACCCACGCTGCCCAGCGATTCGGATCCGCCCGGAGGAGCACCCACGCTGCCCAGCGATTCGGATCCGCCCGGAGGAGCACCCCATTGACGGCGATCTGCAGTCGCCCTGAGGAGCACCCGCCTTTGCCAAACCGCAGTGCCTTCGGGAGCACCCCAAATTTTTATTCAGTGATCAGCAGTTGAAGCAGTTGCAGCAGTTGAAACAGTGAACTCTCGTTAAATTCAATGAGGAATTACCTCGGCCAAATAATCATATAAGCTAGGAAAAAAAAAATGTCCAATTAGATCGGCCCTAACCCAAATTCAAATTTATTAAAAAAAAATGTAAAATCTACGCTTGGGCTCGATCTTAACCTCATTTGTAACCTAAAAAAAATCCAGCTTGCGAAAAATGTTCACGTGCATATCAGCCAACCAGGCTACACTGGGAGAAATTCCTAACCATGTGTAAACGTAAATCAAGAAAAAATTTATTAAAAGAATGCGATTGAATAATAAAGTGACTACAATTATGTTATGAAAAAAATTTTAATTTATTTAAATAATTATAAGATTTAAATTAAGTTATGATTCATCTAGTGCGCGGTTAATTTACGGTTCCTATCTCCCTGCAAAAATTTTCTTAAATTCGTTTTGATTAAAAAAAAAAATTAATTAGAAAATGTTTTTGAGTGCACATATAATATAATATATATTATATTATATTATTTTATTATATAAAATAATTATATAAAAAAATAACCATGTCAAAGCAGAAATGCCTTGATTTTTTTACCTTTATTTCAAATTATTTAAAAATTAAAATATTAGTGCCAATTAAATTCTCATAAACAAAAAAAAATATATATATATATATCAATGCCGAAAATTTAAGAAAGCCATTTCTTCTAAAATTAACTATGAAAAAAAAATGAATTTACACTGAGAATATTTTTTCCTTAAAAAAAAAAAATTTAATTTTAAATAAAATTAAAAGTAATTAACTATCGAACCACTGATGAATGATGAATTAAGAATGAGTATTAATAATTATGAAAGAACAAATTATTGAATTTCCTTGAACATATAATTATTTATTTATTTTTAAAGATCATTTTGTTTAATATACCCTATACTTATTTTTAACTATTTTTACTATACATATGTACTTTACATTAATAATTATATACACCTGTGAAGCCCAGTATTTACCCATGAGGTTTAACGCGTATTATATTTTATCTTTTCTCGCCGAAATTGTTTCTCTCTTCCGTAAATTATCTAAGAAAGATTAAATATGTTACTTGCAATTGAATTAAACATTAAAATGAAAGCTTAAAGAAAACTAAATAACTGGACTCAGCTGATGTCTCTGCGGTCGTAGGGTATAGAAGGGATCACCAGAGTCATACTCTAGCGGCAGGTGGTCATAGGTAGGGTGGGCAATATGCGGGCCAAATTACATCTAAGGCGTCGCAAACAACAATTTTCTCTCTCTTTCTTTTACACTGTCCCCTTTCATTAATTTCTCAAAACTCTTCTTTTCTAAATTTATGCATTTTTTCTTTCCGGTTAAGTAACTAGCATTTGATATTGTCGCATGCACGCTCAATTCTGATTTTATTAATAGTAATACGTAGACAGTGTCAAGATCTGTACGAGCAAGACCTCCACCCCCCAAGCCGACGAGCTAGAGCCGGAATATTTAGCGTGCCCAGCCAATACAGATCCTTGAAAACATTTAAAGTACTTTGTACTTAAGTCAAACGTTACACGCTACAATATTCAGGGTCCGAGGTATCGCGAGGCTATTACCCGTTAAATCCTGGTGATTGCCCGGATTTTCTATGTATTGAAACCCGACCTCGCTGGTCGGGGCAGGACTCCATAGGCCACATCCTTTTTTGCAAGCCGCGTTCGCGTCGTCTCGGGAAGGTCATCCTGATTTGCGAAACCCTATGAGTTCTTCTACGGTTCCAACACTGCTGAGCCCACACGCCGCAGTTATTGCTTCGAGCTCGTCCTTCCTTCGATATGAAATCCACTTGACTCCCATCTCTGCTGATTTATTTATTTATTTATTTTTTTTTTTTAATTGCCCTCCTTTTATTTATTATGATTTTATTTATTATTTGTCCACTGTTGGTCCTCGTATTTATTTAAATTATTTATTTTCGCCGTATTATAATTTATTCCTTATATTCACTGTTGATTTATTTATTTATTTTATTTTATTTTATTTTATTTCCATTTTTGGTCCTCGGTTTATTATCCTCGGACTGTGTCCTTGTTTTTTTTAGAATTATATTTCACTGTTGTTCCTTGATTTTATTTGGGTTTATTTTTCACTGTTGTTCCTTGATTTTATTATTCTCAACTGATCCTTGTAAACACGATGTGACTCGGTACCCGGCTCAAACTTAACTGTCGGTCCTGGAGTTTTTTTTTTTTTGTTTAGTCCTTGCATTTATTTTAAACTTATATTTGTCACTGTTGATCCTTTTGAACCCGACTTGGCTCAGTACGCGGTTCGAAGTTGACTGTCTCGCGGCTTGAACTTGACTGTCCCGTGGTATAAGAGTGGCGCTCCTGATATTCCCGATGACGACGTAGACTCGTGGCGGCGACAAGAGCGTTCTAGCGTGCGGTATGTAAAATAAAATCGTGACCCCGATGGTTCCATGCTCTGCTGTTTTCTCGTTGTTCGTGTCTGAGCTTCTGACTCCTGGCTTAGGACTTTTCCGCTTATCTTTTGAATTTTCCCGATCGGCCAAATGTTAAATTTCCCTTATATATATTTAAGAGATAGTTTTCTCGCTAGTTCCATAGATGAGTCCCGACTCACAAAAAAATATTTTATTATACCCTTGCAGAGGGTATTATAATTTCAGTCAGAAGTTTGCAACGCAGTGAAGGAGGCGTTTCATAAAGCTCCCATAGAAACAAATAAAATATTAAAAAAATTTTAAAAAAATTTAACTTTTTTGTTTTGTAATTTTTTTTTTTAGAAATTTTTTTGATTATTTAATTATTTAATTATTAATTAATTAATTAATTATTAATTATTTAATTTTCGCTTTTAATTTTATTAAAATCGGAAAACGGTATCATATAGCTGCCAGCTAGCTGCTGCTAGCTAAAACTACCATTCCCGCGTATCCGCAGGGACCTTTGAACAAAACTGACACCTCCGCGTAGCTGCAGGGAAAATCTAGTTAAAAAAAACTACCATGCCCACGTATCCGCATGGAAAATCTTGCTAAAAAACTACCTTGCCCACGTACCCGCAGGGAACCCGACCGCCCAGCGTAACCGCAGGGAACCTGACTATGATCACCAACCCGCGTAACCGCAGGGAACCTGGCTAAACACACCACTTCTCGCGTGACCGCAGGGATCCTGACTATGATCACCACCCCCCGTAACCGCAGGGAACCTGACTATGATCATAACAACGCGTAACCGCAGGGAACCTGGCTAAACACACCACTTCCCGCGTGACCGCAGGGATCCTGACTATGATCACCACCCCCCGTAACCGCAGGGAACCTGACTATGATCACAACAACGCGTAACCGCAGGGAACCTGACTATGATGACCACCCCGCGTAACCGCAGGGAATCTGACTGAACACACCACGCCCGCGTAACCGCAGGGAACCTGGCTAAACACATCACGCCCCGCGTAACCGCAGGGCACCTGACTATGATCACCACCCCGCGTAACCGCAGGGAACCCGACCGCCCCGCGTAACCACAGGGAACCTGACTATGATCACCACCCTGCGGTACGGCAGAGAACCCGGCCGCTGGGAACCTGAAACACATTCACTTTTCACAGTCTAACAATTGGTTAATTTATTTTATCCTCGCATAACCACTCGCACTCGGTTCCTGCCTTGTTGTCCCACCGCACTCCGCTCACCTCGTTCCACTCGGCCAGGTTGTCGCTGTTGTCGTTTGGGTGAGTCGCGGATCCCACTCATTGGGTTGGCCGGCCACTGCTAAAGCTGATAAATTTTTCGAGATAATCACGAAATTTGTTGTTCTATTTTTTTGAACATTTTGAAGTGAGCAACGAGCTTTTAGCTTAAAAAATTGGGGTTAATTTGTTATTAAAAAACAATACAAAAAAACTTCGTCAGTACCTGCTGATTTATGTCAAGAAGTAATGTTCAAATTTTCAAAAGGATCGGTTCAGTAGATTTTGAGTTCTGATGTTGACGAACTTCAAAAAAGATGCTTTCGGGAAAATCGACTTAAAGTTTTTCATACGTGAACAATCTGGGCAGCATGTCCGATCACTTGAAACGCTGTAACTCCGTTAGTTTTGCAAAAACAAAAAAAAACAAAAATATATAAGCAAATGCAACCTCAAAAGACCACTACAGAATCAAAAAGAAATCACCCTTAACAGTAGGCAATAGACAATGGCATAGTGCCCAAAGGTGCTCCCAGTAAACTGCTTTACCTATGTCACAGTCTTAGAAGCAGGGGACAAAGCCCGAATAGTTAAAAGAATATGTTAACCCCTTCGCGCAATATTAGTAGGATAAAAGCTAATGGAATTTACAATGAAGTGTAATTAATTTAGAGAAATAGACGACGTTTCGTTAAATATTAAAATAAAAATTAGCTATAAAATGGTTTGGCTATAAAAAACCAGAAATACACGAGACCCCAATTTCCGGCCATGGGGGGTATATAAAGCCGCCAGAACCTCAACCCAGCCTATCCAATTTGAGTTACCAAACGAAGCGGACGGTTCCAGAAGTTTTCTATAAAAAGAAAAAAGGTTAAGTCCAACGCGCCCTTGTGTTCCCAGTGGCGGTTATAAATTTTTAAATATATTTCCAGTTTGTATTCAACCCCAGAATTTTGGCAATCCGAAGTGTTTAAAAGGCTAGAAAATCTACAAAGAAAATGCACAAATTTATTTTTTTGGTGCCCGGGTAAATAAACCCTCAGCAGCCCATCCGGCTATATAAGTATTTATAAAACAATTTCTCTTAAACAGAATGTCACCAAGTTTACAGTAACACATTTTTCCAAAGTCATCAACCAAAGAAGTAAAGCAGTCAGTTGGCTCGAGCGTTTCGCACACCTTCGGTGAGAAAAGTCTTATTGAGAGAGTCCCGGAATTTTGCATACCTCCCAAGCGCATTAACGCGGTAGCAGATTCGGCAAAGAAATATACCCAAATTCGTCGAGCAGTTCAATCAGTCAGCGGTAAATGTAACGACAAGGGATCGAAGCGTCCGGCGTATTAAAGAGTGACAGTAATATAATAATATCATAGAGCGCGACCCGATCCCACGCATAAAAATTACGTAACGACAGGTCGAAAAATGTAGTGTTATATTGGTTAAAAATAAATATATAAAAAGTTTAGTAGGGTTAAGTGAATCTCAAATTTTCTTCTTTTTATTACCCTTATAATTTCAGTCAGAAGCTTGCAACGCAGTGAAGGAGACATCTCCGACCCTATAAAGTATATATATTCTTGATCAGCATTACTAGGAGAGTCGATCTAGCCATGTCCGTCCGTCTGTCCGTCCGTTTCTAGGCAAAGTTGTCTTTCTAATGCAGGTGGTATATAAGTCGGATCTAGCCGGATCGGACGACTATAGCATATAGCTCCCATAGGAACAATCGGAAAAATAAATAAAAAAAATTATAACTTTGGGGTTTTTTTTTTGTAGTTCTTCAAAATATAGTAGTAGTTAACTATTTCAGAATTACGGTTTTAATTTCATCAAAATCGGACGACTATATCATATAGCTCCCAAAGGAACAATCGGAAAAATAATTTTAAAAAATAATAACTTTTGTGTTTTTTAATTTTTTTTTTTTAGTTCTTCGAGATATACTAATGGTTAACTATTTCAGAATTACGGTTTAAATTGCATCAAAATCGGACGACTATATCATATAGCTCCCATAGGAACAATCGAAAAAAAAATACAAAAAAAAAATTATAACTTTGCTGTTTTTTTAATTTTTTTTAGTTGTTCGACATATAGCATTGGTTAAATATTATAGAATTACGGTTTAAATTTCATCAAAATCGGACGACTATATCATATAGCACCCATAGAAATAATAAAAATATATAAAATTACTATCTAATAATTAAGCTGCAAATCGTCATAGCTTCAATGTTTTTAAACATATACGCAAGTAAATCTTAATTTTAATGTTTTCAAAAATGTTTAATTCTTGCAATAGCTGCAAGGGTGAAGCAAAAATAAGAAAAAAGTATAGAATTCGCGAGTGGAAATTTTTGTAGGTGTATTCCCCCCGTAAAAAGATCTTTCGGCGATGGAGCAACACAAGTGTAAGTGACAACCACTGTTTTCTTTTACCCTATTTCTATTGCTCTCGGATTCTTTTAAACCAGTTCATATAGATTCACGTGGCACTCAAGTGGAGAAAAAAAGTTAAATTAAAGGACTCTACATAAAGACACTACATTATTAGTTCCAAATTATAACATCAAGCTTAATTAAATGTTATGCGGTGCTGTCTTAATAATTTTTCTGAGTGATGAATTTATATAAATATATTTAATTTCGGTGTATGTAAATTAAATTGAATTTTAATGTTAACAGTGTTCTGTCGGTGTGTGCCCGTGATTATGCGGAACATTCCCATTACTCTGGGATAAACTTTTGGTATGATGGTATACACCGCAAGAAATTTATTTGCTCAGTTCAATTAAAATTCAATATTAAATAATTTTGGCTAAAATGTATAATTTTTTCCTGATTCTTGTTGTTTTCCCTATACACTGCGAGAAACAAAAATAAAATAAAAAACATATAATATTCCTATATTATTTAATCTATAATATGCTTAATATACATAAAATTCATACAATTTAATTGCTCTTCCCCATTCATTTATATACTTAAAATTCTTACAAACTTATTATTTACCATTATATTACTTATGATTGAGCTATACTATATTATTTCCTATATTATCCTATGTACCCATATATATAACGCTTCACTTACTTTATTGTTATTTTGTAGTTGCAAATAATTATTTTTTTTTCTTTTTTCGTTTATTTTGAAAATTACTAAATATAAATATGGAGAATAAAAATATAACTATGAACCAAAACTAAAGCGTTATAGTTGGGAGCAATGCTTAACCGAAAGTCACTGGAAAGTCACCGGCTTCAAGGGATCGTCAGAGGACTACATACTACCACCATAGTCTCCCCAGTTCGTTGTCTGCATATAAAATGTCTGAAATCCATATCTTCTGTTCTTACTTTCTTAAATTCTGAAGCTATCTCCTTTTCTAACTTTCGGTTTTCAATTCTGCTTTCTTTTTTTCTTACTTATACAAGCACGCGAATTATAAATCTATTGCGTACATTCGAGCCCTTGAGAGATCAGTTTGCATTTTTATTCCCACACCCATACTACCGAACTATATAGCCGGAACCAGCGCGTTCTCCGCTGTTCTCTCTCAGTTAACCATCTGCTCTACTTTTTTTTACATGTTACAATCGGTTTGTCAATGCTTACATCCGACCGTTCTCTGCATCGCTGTTGCTACTTCTACTCTTCAAAGCTTACACGCTCTCTGCCCGGTACTGTTCTTGCTGTTCAACGCTTACTTTTTTCAAAGTTTATTTGGTATCTGCGCTGCTGCTCTTAAGGGCTTACATCCGATCGCTCTCCCGTTTCTCCCCACACCCGAGATCCCCTATCTTTGTCTATTGCACAGTGACCCGATATTAAACCCAAACAACCATTGCTTGCACCGCCAATAGATGCGAGTATAATGGCATTATTAGTTGTGAAACCTACCAATGCTGGTTGTGTGATAACTGTTCGCACGTTAAGTGCGTTGGAGCTGGTTTCAATGGCGTTTTGAGGATTTAATCTCCAAAAAAAATTTGTTTTACCTGGACCTGTACAACATGGTGCGAGATGACGGATGAGACAAACTAGGACTGGATTAATGGAGGTTCGAAAACTCATCAACTCTATCAAAGACAAATTCCGAGCAGTGGAATCTCAGTTTCATGGTCTCAAGATTTTAAACGAGTCACTGAAAAGAAAAACTCAAAACAATAAGGAAATAATGAGGATCTACCTTTGCAAGAAACTTCTCGCTCCGGATAATGCTATTTCTTTTTATAAATTCAATTCTAAGAAAAAGCGTATTATCTCTTCATTAAAATTCTTATTACCGATTCTTTGTTCTCTAACGCACTTGATTATACACTTCGGCCAGTTAGTACTTTAGTACATGAGTATCTCCATGAAGACCAGCCTCGTGGCTCAAACTCAGCTGCTTCAAAAAACTAAAAAATCAAATTTGTTAATTCTTTACCAATCGTTCTGAAAATCTCAATTCCATTAAATTCGTTGCAGTCCAAATATTGTATTGTTGAACTTTGATGCACTACTTTGATGCACTACAAGCAGTTCAAACAAGTGGCCCAACGAAATCAAGCACGAGCTTGTTACGCGCGCAAAAAAACTCAAAAAACATTATGTAGAGACATTTATAAACAAGAAAGGAAGCAATCTTTGGCAAGCCGAAGTTTATATAACATTAAAATTATAATTTACTTGTTTAAAAACATTGAAAATTTAATACTATTTTGTATTAACGACGCGAAAACTTGTGACTGCATTAGTTCGACGATGTTAAATTGCGAATTGTGAAACTATTTCGAAAGCGCACCGAAAAGGAGTGGCTACGATGATGTTCGATTGATCCCTGACTATTATATTTCAATAATTTCTCTTAGAACCTAGCTTATGCTACAGTGGCGAGTGACGGGGCGAATTCGCAAGAGCGAACGGACGAAAGCTTTATTGGCTCCCGCTCTCGCCCTACAACTGGTGATTTAAATCCAAGCGCCAAGTGCGCAAACACCGGACGACGACGTCCTTCAGCCCAGAACGGGCAACAGGGCCAGTCGGTGGACAGCTCGCCGATATTCCCCGTCCTGCGTCCTGACGTCCGCCACGCGAACCTTGCTATCGGCGCCGGCGTGCACCGCTACCACTCGTTTAATCCTCCACTGCTGGGGCGGAAGGTTGTCTTCTGCGAAGACGACGAGCGCTCCCACGACGAGGTTGGGCTCCCCCTGGTGCCACTTGGACCGCTGCTGGAGGCTGGAGATGTACTCCCGGGACCATCGCTGACAAAACCTGTGCCTGAGAGACGAGACACCTCGCCATCGTCGCAAGCAGGTCAGGCTGATCTGGTCCGGGAGCGCCGCTGATGGTGGGGCCAGAAGAGGGCCGCCGATGAGCAGATGCCCGGGGGTCAGGGCCTCGCCGTCGTTCGGGTCGCTGCTTAGAGCGCCGAGGGGCCTGGAGTTGAGCACGGCCTCCACGCTGGTGAGCAGAGTTCCGAGCTCCTCCGCGGTCAAGAGGTCTTGGCCTACCGTCCGAAGGAATAGGTGCTTTGCAGACTTCACACCTGCCTCCCATAGTCCGCCGAAGTGCGGTGTTCTGGGCGGTATGAACGCAAACTTCATCCTTTTTTTGATTCGAATGTTTCGATACCGCCCCCCTGCTCCTCCAGACGGGCACGGAACTCTCTTATGTGGCGATCTGCGCCGACGAAATTGGTGGCGTTGTCGCACCACACCTTCTCCGGAATCCCGCGACGACTTACGAACCTTTGAAATGCCAACAAGAACGCATCAGTGGTTAGGTCAGACACTAATTCTAAGTGGACCGCTTTGGACGCAAAACAGACGAACAAGGCCACGTACGACTTGTACGGTGGCTTACCACGGACACGATACGTTCTGCTGAAGGGACCACAAAAATCAACGCCACATTGAACGGGCGGAGAGCTCGAAGTGTATCTGCTGGCAAGTTTCCCATAATTTGCGTCAAGAGTTGCGGCTTACAGCGAAAGCAGCGCATGCACGACCGAACAGCTCGTCGGCAGACTTCTTGAGCATTAACTAGCCAGATTTTCTCGCGCAGACGACTTACGAGAGCTCGTGGGCCAGCGTGACAGTTCGTAACGTGCAGGTATGACACATAGGATCTGACGAACTGTGAGCTTTTAGACAGCAACAACGGGAATTTGGCTTCGTACGGGATAGGAGCCTTCAATATCCGACCCCCAACTCGTAGCAATGTCGAGGAGCACCAATTTAATTTATTTTCCTGAAGAAAAGGGTTTAACTTTTGAATATTCGTTGCTACCGGTTTATTTTTCCGAATTTTACCTATGTCGTCCCTGAACTCGTGAAATTGGATAACTTCGACAATTTTATCAAAAGCGAAATCCAGTTCTCTTGGCGAAATACTTTTTTCAAAGGGCCTCGACACCTTTCTGCACCTTTGAATAAAACGAAAAACCCACACGAAAACTCCCAGAAGCTTCAGGTGCAACGAAAAGGACTCTATTTTCTGAAGCACATAATTTGGCTCTGGGCTGACTACGAGAGTTATTGCCGATTTGCGTAGCTCCATCGACATTACATCACCCGGCAGTTCGAAATGTTTATTTACAGGCCAATTATTTTCTGAGTCTAGCAAGAACGAAGGCCCACTGAACCAAATGGACGTTGTAAGCTCCTCTACGTCACATCCTCGGGACACTATATCTGCTGGGTTGACTTTCGTGGGAACGTGTCTCCAAATTGCTTTCTCCGACCACTCCTGAATTTCTGCAACCCGGTTCGAAACAAAACCGACAACGACGAGGGATGGGTTTTAATACAGTGTAAAGTGATCTCGGAGTCTGTCCACAGGAAAACATTCTCAATGGGAGAATTTAGCACTGGACTGACACGATTATAGAAATCTGCTAAAAGGTGAGCTGCACACAGCTCAAGGCGAGGCAAAGTTTTCGTCTTGAGGGGAGCTACTTTCGATTTGGCGGTCAATAAAGACACTTTCAAACCTTCAGCAGTTTGAGTCCGAACGTAGATGCTCGCTCCATACGCCCGCATGGAAACGTCAGCGAAAGCATTTATTTGAATCGGGACTTGTGGATCTGTGTTGACGAATCGCGATACCTTAATTTTAGGCAGCTGCAGAAGCGTCGCTTTAACGTCTCCCACGACGTGAGCAACTGCATCGGTAGCGACTCGTCCCAATCTAATTTTCGAAGCCACAGTTCCTGCAACAACATCTTTGCCTTTGTGACTAAAGGACACAAGAGGCCAAGTGGGTCGAAAAGTCGAGCAGTCACCGACAAAATATTTCGTTTTGTCGCGCGAAGTCATCCAACCGAAATTGAAAGTAATCTTTAGCCGGTAACTAAACCACGCCAAGGGTCTTGGTTACGTCTGAGTCTGCCATAAGTGGCATTACAGCGCTATCAGATGCGGATAACTCTGGGCAGTTTGAAAACCACTTTGCCAATTCAAAGCCTGCCTCTTGCAAGACCTGAGAAACTTCGTCTCGAAGGCTTTGCAGGTCTTCAACGCATCCGGCGCCAGTCAACAAATCGTCAACATAAAAATCATTCTGAATAACCATTGCGGCTTTTGGATGAGTTGCTTGCGCCATCTCTCCTAGCCGCATTAAACACCGAATCGCCAAAAAGGGTGCCTGCGAAGTTCCATATGTAACGGTGTTCAACTTAAAGATTTTCAGGGACTCAGAAGGATCTCGTCTCCATACTATGAGCTGGAAGTTACGATCAGCTTCGTCCACCATCACTTGGCGATACATCTTTTTGACGTCGGCCTCAAGGGCAAACTTATGCAATCTAAACCGAAGCAGAGTCGAGTACAGCTCCTCTTGAATAGTTGGGCCTACCATCAAGATGCCACTCAACGCTACCTGCGTAGAAGTACGGTTCGATGCATCGAAAACTACTCTCAACTTAGTTGAAGTACTTTGTGGCCGTAAAACGCATTGGTGCGGAATGAAATAGTGCGGAGTATTCGGAATTTTGTCATTGGTGGAAGACATGTGGCCCTACATCTTCAGCGAAGGGTCCTTTGACAATTTCCTTTCTAGCGACAAAAATCTACGTTTCGCAACTTCGTATGACGAACCAAGAGTATTTGGGTCAGATTTAAACGGCAAACGAACCGAAAATCTACCGGACGACAATCTTTGAGTATTTTCTCAAAGTGTTGTTGACAGAGTTGTTGCTCAGGAGTATGGACTTTAGCCTTGGGCGGCAAGTCCTCCACAGACCAAAATTTTTGCAGGGTTGTGTCAATTGACTCCAACGCTTCCTCCTGGCAGCTGAGATGCACCATTTTTTCAGCGTTTTATTATTTTCAGAAACACATCTGCCTGACACTATCCAGCCGAGAACTGTCTTTTGTAAGATGGGGAGTTCAGGCCCCTGCTTTATCTGGCCAATAGATAAAAGTTCAAAGAATGTTTCAGCGCCGATAAGCATATCTATTTTTTGGGGCTTGAAGAAGAATGGATCTGCCAACTGAATATTTTCAGGCACCCTCCACCCGCTGGTGTTCACCGCTTGATCCGGATGATAACTAGAAATATTTTTCATAATCCAAAAATCAGACGACAATTGGCTGTTCCCTACTCGCGACTTCACAATCGTGTGTATTTTTTTTGTGGCACACGTCCTCTCTTGTAATTTTGAGCCTCTGAGCGAGCTTATCGGTTACAAAGTTTATTTGTGAACCAGAGTCGAGCAACGCTCGAGCTAATACAAACTCGCCGCTTTTGGTTTGGACGCTCACAACAGCAGTTGCAAGATTGACTCGATCCGATGCATTCGCATGCAAAACATGCGACGTGGATGGAGACTCCTGCATGAGCGTGGGCTGAGAAGGGGGTGGCAACGCGAGATTTGTGTTTGGGGCATATATGTGTAGCAAAGTGTGGTGTAAGGAATTGCACACTCTACATCTGTTCGATTTGCATTTTTTGACAGTGTGACCCTTTCTTAAGCAGTTAATGCATAAGGGTGCTCTTTTAGCGAAATCGAATCTTTGCTGAACTGTTAGGGCTGCGAAGGAAGCGCAGTTTCCAATCTGATATTCAGCTGAGTTGCAATACATGCATTGAACAGAGTCGTTCCTGGCAGCGACAAACGAAAAACTCTTATTTCCATTTTTCTTAGGGTTAGATTGGGTCTGCTGAACAGTTTTGGGCTTGGAAGCCTCTTCTGCTACCATGTGTTGGTATCGCCTGTTGAGGGACGCCTCACATTCGCTCCAAAGTGGAAGCGAAGTATAATCTAACTGTTCTTCCCATTTTCTTTTAGTTCCTGCATCGACCTTGCTCATTACCAGATGTATTAAAATAGCATTAGTAATGCGTCTATCATCCCCAATAGACAGCAAGGAGTCATACAAGGCTGTGACCGTGTCGATGAGGGTTCTCAAGGCTGTAGCTGAAGGCTGGGAAATTTTTTGCAAATTAAAAAGTGTCGATATGTTGTCAAAAAAAAATAAGACAATCATTATCGTACACCCGCTTCAGGCTAGCAAGGGCTTTGGGAAAATTTTCCGCAGTGACTTGAAAGGCCCTAACTGTTCCTTAAGCGTCTCCAGCTAAACACGAAATTAAATGATTGAATTGTTCGACATCGTGTAAAGAGTCATCTTTGTCAACGAAAGTTTTGAAAAGGCTTATAAAATTTTTAAATTCGGAGTGTTTTCCGCTAAAAGTTGGGAGAGCAACGCTCGGCAGACGGCATTGAGGCGGGCGATTTGCTGGCGGATTTCTCGATATTATTTTGTTTGCACTTATTTAAAATTGAAATCAGCAATGACTTTGTCATTACGGCCCTCTTCCAATTCCAACTCTTCGCGGTATACGTCTTTTGTATCTTTCACTTCTATTTGGTTTTGCAAAAGGGAAGCATTTTCAATGTGCGTATTTAGAATCTCTAATCGACACTCAAGCTCGACCGGATTTATAGATAATTTAGCTTCTTTTAAGTGGCGTAAGTTCGGTTAATACTTTTCATGCAAACATCTCGTTGGTGTTTAAGCTCTTCGATATCCTTAGTTGCCATTGCGTTTATTTGAATTTATTTGGTTGGTATCGAAGAGGTGTTAAATATTTATTTTTATTAAATTATTTATTTGTTAAATAATATAATAAAATCAACGAGTAATATACCGATCGCACACGGTGTAAGGGAGCTAAGTGCCGAGAGAATTACAGCGAAAAATATCTAAATAGGGTTTTTATATTTTTTTTATATAAACCCTGCGACAGTATATGCCGCACGCACGCACTATAGGGGAGCTACCGCTCAAGCTCAAGGGTACCGAAAAAACGAACAAACGTTTAGGCAGACCGAAAATTGCACTGCTGCAGCGATCGAGAACGAAAAACGACAAAAGATAACTCGAAATAGCGGCAGCGGTGTCGGTGTGCGTGTGTATGTGTACTCGGCTAGCGGCTCTTCCTATGCAAATGCTAACGGAGAATGATACACTGACCGATAACTAAGGGCAACGAATATATAAGCCTGACGACAAAATGCGCGCAAAATTATGAAAAGCGCGGAAAAATTGGAAAAGCGCGGGAAAATTCTGAAAAGCGCGGGTAATGTTCGGACAAACTGCGGCGAAAGTTATTGCCGCTAATTTTTTTTTGAGAGCTACACTTTTCACAATTTGCACTTTTTTCCAGCTGTTTTATTTATACCCTAATTTGGTGCTCACTACGACGAAAGTTGGGGGAATAAAGTTCGCACTAATTGGGTCGACGACGAGTATTTTATTTGCTTGTTTTTTGGCCAAAGCGATTCACATATAATTCGAAATATGTTATGCTTATTGTAGAATTTTGGTTGTTAGTACATGCAAATCTACCTATTTTTACACGAATGCAAAAAGTTGAAAGATGGGCCAAAACACAATTGACAAAACGCCACAGATTAACTTTCAACTTTTGGCACTCTCTACCTGGATGGCCGACTTGATAATTGAAACTTCCTTTTTGACTTCCATTTGGCGGCAGCAGCAAATTGAGCAATTAAATTTTCCGAAACGTCAGGCGCAACTTCAAGAACGGCAGAAAATTTCAAGCGACGAAATATGTATTATTGAATTTAATTTATTGGCCGAACCGACACGAAAAAATTGGTTTTTGTTGGTAATGTTTATAGTTTTCACCGAAAAAAAAATTAAAACTCACGCACTCTACTGCTAATCACGTCGGGGTCACCATGAAAATTTAATACTATTTTGTATTAACGACGCGAAAACTTGTGACTGCAGTAGTTCGACGATGTTAAATTGCGAATTGTGAAACTATTTTGAAAGCGCGACGAAAAGGAGTGGCTACGATGATGTTCGATTGATCACTGACTATTATATTTCAATAATTTCTCTTAGAACCTAACTTATGCTACGGTGGCGAGAGACGGGGCGAATTCGCAAGAGCGAACGAACGAAAGCTTTATTGGCTCCCGCTCTCGCCCTACAACTAGTGATTTAAATCCAAGCGCCAAGTGCGCAAACAAACATTAAGGATATAATTTGCAGCTCGAGTATTCAATAGTTCCTATGGCAGCAATATGGCATCTTTTTCCGGTTTTAATAAAATTAAAAGCGTAATTCTAAACTGACAATTTATGAATTAAATAGTAGATAAGTTACATTTTTAAGAATTTTAGTTTTATATAGTTATTGTACTCATGGGAGCTGTATGTTATAGTCGTATGATTTTAATGAAGTTTAAACCGTAATTCTAAAATTTGTAACCATTAGTATATGTCGAAAAACTGAAAAAAAAATTAAAAAACAGAAGTCTTATAATTTTTGTTGTCTTATTTTTCGATTGTTCCAATAAAGACTTCTGTACTACCTACAATAGAAAGATAACTTTTGGGAAAGTTTCATGCAGAAAGCTTTAAAACTGAGAGACTAGCTTGCATAGAAACGGATGGATAGACGTACGGACGGACAGACGGACAGCCGGACATAAGAATATAGATAGATCAACTCTCCTTGTGATGCTGATCAAGAATATACATTCTTGATAGGGTCGGAAATGTCTCCTTCACTGCCTTGCAAACATCTGACAGAAATTATAATACCATCCATCAAACTTAAACAAAGTACGGTTCAAATATGTTAAAACTGTAGTTATAAAGACAGGAATAGAAGTTGAAATGCAAATTTGATTATATAGATCATTATAATTATTACAAAGAACACGAAAGGGTTCATGCAGGCAAAAATTTGAAGTACATCTTGGCAAGTTAAGAGGATGGTAGTAGCAGGTTGGTCTAAAAGGCACATTAATAGTTGAGCTGCTTATCAATTCTATGGAGTCTATATCAACTCCGAAAAGATTGTGCATAAAAATAGTTCCAAGCATGATTCTACGATTTACGAGCGTAGGTAATTTAAGCAATAGTAATCTACTAGAGTAAGAAGGCAACCTTACCTTTTTGATCCCAGTTCAAGCCACGAAGGGCGAAAAAATAATTTTTTTTTGTACCAACTCAATACGATCAATGTGTACTTCATGTTGGGGACTCAAAACGGGAGCGCAAAATGCTAAATAAGGACGGACAAGGGAAGTAAATAATAACTTAGTTGTATAGGGATTGTCAAAGTCTTTATAAATAAAAGTACATTCATAGCCTTGTTAAAAGTAGACTTTATGTGACAGTCGAATTTTAATTTTGGGTCAAGAAGATATGTACGGTCCAGTGCCATATTATGAAGAGAATAGCTTATAAATGAAAGCGTACCCCTATAAAAAGTCATTGCGTTACATTAAGGCAATCCAGATTTAAGAGGTAAGATTGACACCATCACTGAAAACAATCAATATCCGACTGTAAATTATTATAGGACAAACAAAGTAAACATCGTCAGCATACATTATTTGTGCTATGAAAGAAGGAAGACCATTGATGAAAAAAGTAAATAGCAATGCTCCCAAATGACTAACCTGAGGTACTCCAGATGTTTCGTTTTTAATATGGGAAACTGCGTTTTTGAATAACCCCCTGAGTTCTTCCATTCAAATAACTGAAATCCAAGTTAATATATTATTTGAAAACCCGAGCTGATCTAATTTAAATAAAAAAAGAGAATGATTAGCAAAATCAAAAGCTTTACTGAAATCTGTTTATAAAATCAGTCTGCATTTTATTATTAAATTCTTTAACTACAACAGATGACAATTTATGTAGGTTCGTGGAAGTTGACCTTCGCATTACGAAACCATGTTGATAAGGTGATATTAGCGACGAACAGTAATAATGCGCTCAAAGGCTTTAGGTATTGCAGACAATTTGTTTAATCTCTTCTTTCTGACAGGGATAATTTGATTGTTTTGGGAGATTTTAATCTCCCAGATATATCTTGGTCCTCTCCTACTAACTCACTTTGTGTATTTTTTTAGACCTTTCATTACAACAAATTAGCTTTATTTGGTATTTGTTTTGGATCCGTCTCATGCCGTTTTATCTAGAATTGACCCCCTAATTGTCCCAAAGGAACGATACCATCCCACAATGGTATTGACAATTTTCCTGCCCTGGCCTGATATGCTCCCGTTAATGTGCTAAGCTAAACTTCTTGATTTTCGAATACAATTGGACAAACTTATATAATTGCATGGATAGGGAAGGTGCCACTAAATTGGCTTATGCCGTTTTAAATATGTGTTTAATGAATGCGTTTCTGCTTCAAAGACATAAAAACCTAAAAAGAAACACTTACAAAAAGTACAAAAGGACGGGCAATATTTCTTAACAGTCAATGCTATTCTATGTTTTTGAAACGGTGTAAAGCCGAAATTTCAAATGATCCAAAGCAATTTTATAACATTGTAAATGTCAAAAGAAAAAAACTCCGCCTTGCCTTCATTAGTAAGATCAAACTCAATTGAGGCGTCTACTGGCTTTGAAATTGTTGATTTATTTGCCAAGTTCTTACAAACTAAAATTCAGTTTGCCTTTACAATTTAAACAGGTCAAATTGTATTTTTTCCCGGTAATAACAGAAAGTTCTCATATAAGGGACTTGGAGCATGCTCGTCGAATTGATGGTTTATGAGGGTCTTGAAAGTAGACGGTGAACGGGTGACCATATCTGAATCACGGTATTTCCTTTTCAGCTTAGCTATATTCGCAGATCCAATTTCCATTTTAGCTTATTTTACATGTTTACCCATGTTTATGTAAAGTAGTTATTAGTCTGGTTAGGAATTTAACTGATTGCAGAAGAAATGATAAGTTACTTCTGGTTTTAGTCCGGCAGCGCTAATCTCTCAGTTAATCCGAAATATGCAAATGTAGCAAGTTATGCGCGTGCCGATATTTTACACACAGAATCAATTGATTGAACTTTTAGGCTGTTTTGCGTTCCCGATTGCACTATATGTTTAGAATTTCATCCGAATCAACCAGGTAACAAAAACAAAAAACAAAAAAAAAACTTAACCTCAATGTTCATACTTGGATCGATTAAAGATTCTTAACATTCTTTTATAAATTAAAAAAGCAACCTGAGAACTTTTTTGACCTAATCAGATTTTCTTCCTCGCAACGGACTGACTGAAAGTATACGTAGATGATTTGGAAGCTCTGACAGGCTTTATGCTAATAATCTTTCTAGCCATTTCCTAACCAACTAAACCATTCACAAAAAAACTAAAAGCTATTGCAAAAATATTCTTGAAAACATTAAAATTATGATTTACTTGCTTATATGTTTAAACACATTGAAGCTATGATGATTTGCATGATATGATATTTTAATTTAAAAGACTAGAAAATCTACAAAGAAAATGTACAAAATTTATTATTTTGGTGCCAGGGTAAATAAACCCTCAGCAGCCCATCCGGCTATATAAGTATTTAAAAAACAATTTCTCTTAAACAGAATGTCACCAAGCTTACAGTAACACATCTTTCCAAAGTCATCAACCAAAAAAGTAAAGCATTCAGTTGGCTCGAGCGTTTCGCACACCTTCGGAGAGAAAAGTCTTAATGAGAGAGTCCCGGAATTTTGCATACCTCCCAAGCGCATACCCAAATTCGTCGAGCAGTTCAATCAGTCAGCGGTAAATGTAACGACAAGGGATCGAAGCGTCCGGCGTATTAAAGAGTGACAGTGCGAAAAACCTCCCAAAACGTGAGCCACCCACTGGTAACCCAGGCAATAACCCTAGGGGTCTTAAGCGCGCCAGCTCGAAGTCAAAAATCGAGTTAAAATAATATAATAATATCATAGAGCGCGAGCCGATCCCACGCGTAAAAATTACGTAACGACAGGTCGAAAAATGTAGTGTTATATTGGTTATAAATATATTTATAAAAAATTTAGTAGGGTTAAGTGAATCTCAAATTTTCTTATTTTTTTTTGTTGGTTAAAAACCTTTAATTTAAATGCATAAGTTGGGTAAAGAAAGACTTCCGAAAAAATCCTGCAATATGGTCGAAAATTGGTAAAACAAAACAAAAGTGGTACTTAAATTGGTACGAAAATCGGTACCAAATTAATTGGTAATATAAAACTATGTGCGAAAATGAAAATAAATGCATGAATAACAGTGGAAAACAGGAAACAAATTAAAACAGCCCCTACACAGAGAGAAAAAAAAAATTAAATCCGTGTTAAAATAAGAAAGTTAAATGTAGTAATGCGAAAGCAGACTAATGGAAAAATATAAAAGAAATTAATGATAATAACCGCCGTGAAATTTTTGTAGGTGTATTCCCCCCGTAAAAAGATCTTTCGGCGATGGAGCAACACAAGTGTAAGTGACAACCATTGTTTTCATTTGCCGTATTTCTATTGCTCTCGGATTCTTTTAAATCAGTTCATATAGATTCACGTGGCACTCACGTGGAGAAATAAAGTTAAATTAAAGGACACCACATAAAGACACTACATTATTAGTTCCAAATTATAACATCAAGCTTAATTAAATAATAATAATTAAATAATTAATAATTTTTCTGAGTGATGAATTTATTTAAATATATTTAGTTTCGGTGTATGTAAATGTAAATGTAAATTGAATTTTAATGTTAACAGTGTTCTGTCGGTGTGTGCCCGTGATTATGCGGAACATTCCCATTACTATGGGATAAACTTTTGGTATGATAACACACCGCAAGAAATTTATTTGCTTAGTTATAATAAAATTCAATATTAAATAATTTTGGCCAAAATGTATTATTTTTTCCTGATTCTTGATGTTTTTCCTATACACTGCGAGAAAAAAAAATAAAATAAATAACTTATAATATTCCTATATTATTTAATCTATAATATGCTTAATATATATAAAATTCATACAATTTAATTGCTCTTCCCCATACATTTATATACTTCAATTTCTTAGAAACTTATTATATACCATTATATTACTTATGATTGAGCTATACTATATTATTTACTATATTATCCTATGTACCCATATATAACGCTTTACTTTCTTTATTGTTATTTTGGAGTTACAAATAATTTTTTTTTTTCTTTTTCGTTTATTTTTAAACGAAACATATAAATATGGAGAATAAAAATATAACTATGAACCAAAACTAAAGTGTTATAGTTGGAAGCTATGCTTAACCGAAAGTCACTGAAAATGTAGAAACTGCTTCAAGGGATCGTCAGGGGACTACATACTACCACGATAGTCTCCCCAGATCGTTGTCTGCATCTAAAATGTCTGAAATCCATATCTTCTGTTCTCACTTTCTTAAATTCTGAAGCTATCTCCTTTTCTAACTTTCGGTTTTCAATTCTGCTTTCTTTTTTTCTTACTTATACAAGCACGCGAATTATAAATCTATTGCGTACATTCGAGCCCTTGAGAGATCAGTTTGCATTTCTATTCCCACACCCATACTACCGAGCATCATAGCCGGAACCAGCGCGTTCTCCGCTGTTCTCTCTCAGTTATCCATCTGCTCTACTTTTTTTTACACGTTGTATGTTACAATCGGTTTGTCAATGCTTACATCCGACCGTTCTCTGCATCGCTGTTGTTACTTCTACTCTTCAAAGCTTACACGCTATCTGCCCGCTACTGCTCTTGCTGTTCAACGCTTACAACTAACTGCTTTCTTCAAAGTTTATTTGGTATCTGCGCTGCTGCTCTTAAGCGCTTACATCCGATCGCTGTACGCCCGGCTGTTGCTCATCTCTTCACGCTTGCTTTCAACGCTTTTATCTAACCGTTTCTCCCCACGCCCGAGATCCCCTATCTTTGTCTATTGCACAGTGACCCGATATTAAACCCAAACAACCATTGCTTGCACCGCCAATAGATGCGAGTATAATGGCATTATTAGCTGTGAAACCTACCAATGCTGGTTGTGTGATAACTGTTCGCACATTAAGTGCGTTTTGAGGATTTAATCTCCAAAAAAATTTGTTTTACCTGGACCTGTACAACATGGCTGGATTAATGGAGGTTCGAAAACTAATCAACTCTATTAAAGACAAATTCCGAGCAGTGGAATCCCAGTTTCATGGTCTCAAGATCTTAAACGAGTCACTGAAAATAAAAACTCAAAACAATAAGGAAATAATGAGGATCTACCTTTGCAAGAAACTTCTCGCCCCGGATAATGCTATTTCTGTTTATGAATTCAATTCTAAGCAAAAGCGTAATATCTCTTCATTAAAATTCTTATTACCGATTCTTTGTTCTCTAACGCCCTTGATTATATACTTCGGCCAGTTTGTACTTTAGTACATGAGTATCTCCATGAAGACCAGTCTCGTGGCTCAAACTCAGCTGCTTCAAAAAACAAAAAAATCAAATTTGTTAATTCTTTACCTAATTGCAGTTCGCAACTCTTTCATTTGAGCTTTTTCGTTTAGAAAATCTCAATTCCATTAAATTCGTTGCAGTCCTAATATTATATTGTTGAACTTTGATGCACTACAAGCAGTTTAAACAAGTGGCCCAACGAAATCAAGCACGAGTTCGTTACGCGCGGGCCCTATCAGCAAAGTGGCCATTTATCGAGTTCGCAAGGAAAACTCAAAAAACATTATTTAGAGACATTTATAAACAAGAAAGGAAACAATCTTTGGCAATCCGAAGTTTATATACCCTTGCAGCTATTGACAAATTAAATATTCCTTAAAAAATTAAAAGTATGATTTACTAGTTTAAAAACATTAAAGCTACAATGATTTGAATATTCAATAGTTCCTATGGCAGCAATATGACATCTTTTTGCCGATTGTAATAAAATTAAAAGCGAAATTCTAAACTGACAAATTATGAATATGTCAAAAAGGATTTTAGAAAAAAATTTAAAAATAGATTAGTTACATTGCTGTAGCGATGTTAAGTATTCCTGGTGCCAGCGTTTCCAAAATCCTTGATGCATGGATTGCAAATGTTGCCAATAGTCCATGCGATTGATTGGCAAATGAGTTAGATCACCCTCTGGAAGAGTTGTAAATGGGCGTCCAATAAGAAAGTGGGCTGGCGAAAAGTATGTGAGGTCAGTGTCAGGTGTATAGCACAACGGTCTTGAGTTCACAACCGCGCTTATCTGGGCGATTAGAGTTTGCATTTGCTCAAAAGTCAAGATCGTCTTTCCCACGACGCGTCGAAGGTGCAATTTCACAGAACGTACCGCTGACTCCCATTTTCCGCCCCAGTGTGGCGAGTGTGAAGGTATGAAATTCTATTTTATGCCATCGGTGGCCAAAGTTTGCGCAACTGTATTACGATGCTCCTGTGAAGATAAAAGTTGCGGCATTTCATCTAAAGCCCTCTTGGCACCAACAAAATTCGTCCCGTTGTCGCTACAGATTTGAGAACATTTCCCACGCAGGGACATGAAACGACGAAGACATGCTATGAAGGTGTCTGTGCTGACATCGGTGGCCAGTTCCAAGTGAAAGGCTGATGTTACGAGGCAGACAAACAGACATATGTAGCCCTTAGTTTTCCGTGGATTTCGCCCTCTTCTTTCTTTGAGAATAAATGGTAAAGCGTAATCGCAGCCTGAGTGTTGGAAGGGAAGTGCCTCTGTAATGCGAATTCCCCGGTAGATTGGCCATGAATTGTTGTGCTTTTTTATTTCGTTGGCGAAAACATTTGATGCAATTGTGCACCAGATTCCTAATGAGGTTGCGTGCGCCAAAGACCCAATATTTTTTGGCGGATAATGACAAAAAGTGCTGAAACTCCAGGGTGCAGATTTGACGCATGTGCCATCCTTGCTAGTGATCGGTGAAAGCTTGATGAGCTGGGAACGGCTCTGAAGTGGCTTGTTCTCCATCAGTAGATTGTAGTCGTTCTTGAAGCATTTCTGAGCCTTTTGATGGCAAAGAATGCGAGCAGCCTGCATCTCCTCAAAGGTGAGCCCCTAGCAATTTGTCAGCGTGCCTGACTTAATAGCCTTGATCCTTTGGATAAAGCGTAGGGAGTAAGCTACAATGCGAACCATTTTTGTCCAGAATGAGACCCGCTGAGCCAGTGCTTCGATCGGTGACAATAAGATGACCTCATGAGTAGTCAGTGCGGTGGTCTTCACCTCTTCTTTACCATGGTTTTCTGAAATAGAAGAACAAAACTTTTGGCAGCTCAACTTTACCTCGAGTTTTTCTTGATCTTGCAGCCATGGAGGACCCATCCACCACAGGTCAAAATAAATGAGTTCTGCAGCCAGCATGCCTCGCGTGGCGCAATCAGCAGGATTTTCCTTAGTATTTATAGTATCGAGTATTTCTGTCGTTCGGTTTGCCACAAATGTTTTGAGCTTCGCATGTATGACGATGTCCTTGTGTTGTAGAGCATTTTTGATTGAAGAAATGAGTCGACTAAGTAACAGAGCTCCACACAGCTCGAGGCGCGGTAGTGATTGCTGCTTCAGCGGAGCAACTCTGGTTTTTCCTGCTATGATTGACACAGAAACAGCACCATTCGCGCGTACTAATCTGCTGTAGACCACTGCCGAATACGCCTTGAAAGAAGCAACCGAAAATCCGTGCAGTTCGATGTGATTTTCCTTGTTGTCAATAAATCTTGGCATACGTAGCTCTTGTAGTGCATTCAAGTCGTTACGGCATTTGTTCCACCATACAGCGATTTTTGGTGGAAGTTCCGTATCCCAGCCGAGATCAAGAAGCCACAATTCTTGAAACAAAATTTTGAATTGTACCACCACTGGCGATAGGACACCCAGCGGGTCAAAGATGCGTGCCACGTCAGACAGCACTTGTCGCTTAGAGTTCTTCGGATTTGATGAAAGGCAAACTTTGAATGAGAGCGTATCAAGAACCTTCGCTGGTGAATGGATTCCTTTTTTCTTCAGAAGTGAGCGTTGCTTCAGAAATGCGTGGCGAGTTTGAGACCCATTTTCCAAGCTTCATGCCTGCACATTTCATAAGTTTGATTAACTCATTTTGATTGCGAACGAGCTCTTCCTCTGTGTATGCTCCGGTGAGTACGTCGTCCACATAAAACTCCTCCTTTACGACTTTCGCAGCAGTGGGAAATTCGTGTCGATGGTCGTGAGCAAACTGATCCAAAACTCTTACTGCCAAAAATGGTGCGCTAGACGTGCCGTATGTTATCGTGGACAGTTCATAGTGTTTGATAGGCGAACATTCATCATCTCTCTATGCAATTCGCTGGTAGCTACAATGCTTGGCAGCCACCAAGATTTGTCTGTTCATTTTGACGATATCTGCGGAGAAGACGAACTTAAACATTCTAAATCGGATACAAATTGAGAATAAGTTTCGCAGGATACTGGAACCAATGTGTAGCGCGTCATTCAAGAAATGTCCGTTAGTATCCTTAAATGATCCGTCAAAAACTACCCTTAACTTCTGGGTAAATACTGGATGATGTGGCAAGTGGAAATTTGGTTTCTTGTCAATGTCTTCTGGCGATAGTTCTCGCATGTGACCTAAGTTGAGATACTCATGCATTAACTTTACATACTGTGAGCGCAAATTGGGATCTTACATTAGACGGCGTTCCACTCCCTTGAATCTTGCGAGTGCTCCCTGAAGAGTATCCGAAAACTGCTTATTGGGGTCTTTAAACGGAAGTTCGACGATGTAACGCCCTTTGGGGTCCCTTGTGTGTGTCTTCAAAAAGTGCTGTTCAACTTCATCGTTCTCTGGTTTGCGATGAAGTTCTTGGTTGACATCCTCCAGCTCCTAAAAATGTCGAAGTGATGCATCAATGTCAATAGCCGTGTGCATAGTTGTTGTAGATGAAGAGCCCGTAGTCACTATCGAAGTAATTACCCATCCAAATATGGTCGAAATGGCGATGATCTTCCCCTGGCTGTTGAACAGCTTTTTACCAGTGAACACGGTCCAAACGCAATCGAAGAAATTCCCGACACCAAAATTCGTGATGGCAAGCGCGCCAGGCCGAGGGCCTGCACGCATCGCTCGGAGATGTATGACAGTTCCGAAACACTGTCCAAAAGCACCCGACAGGAAGTGTGTGATCCTTTGGCGTTGCGAACGACTACTAGAGCTGTGGGCAATGCGCTTTTCCGTAACCCTTGTGGCTGTGTAGTAGTAGCTGATCCGTTGTACGAAGATTCAGCGCATGAAGTGTCTTGTACACGAGCAATGTTGCTGATGGTCACCGTTGTATCCTCTGGAGCGCCGAGGTCGCGCTGCTCCTCATCTCTTGAATGTGTCCTGGTTACAGCGGCGTGTGCAGGAGAATCTTCTACGGATAGTAGAGAGTGGTGACGATTGTGACAAGTTCTGCATGTGAATTTGGATTCACACCTGCGTGACACATGCCCGAACTTCAAGCAATTAAAGCACAAGGATTTAGCTTTAACAAAAGTGCGTCTCTGCTCGACTGATAAGTCCATAAACTTTTGGCAAATAAAGATCTTGTGCTCCTTGGAGTTACATTTAACATAAGCACCTTCCTCCGTTGATACCAAGGCGTGTGTCGATCGCTTGGCTTTGTTTTGCTGTGAGCCAACTTGGAAGACTTTGTCATGCTCACTTTTGCTGAGCTCAAATTCCTCGCAGCGGCGGTCTAAAAACTTGAGTAGATCGTCCACAGTCGGCGATTCCAGTTCACGGCTGCCCTCAATTCACTTGCGTCGAGTTTCAGCGTCAATCTTGGCCAGAATGAAATGAATTACCCAGCTGTCCCTGTTTGTTTGCCCTGCTGCATCCAAGCAGCGTACTATCTCTGTAGCTCCGTCTGTTACTTTGCGCAGTATTGATACATCTGCTCTGGACTTCGAAGATAAGTTTACAAAAGTATCCAGCAGAGTGTTTACAATGTGACGTGGTCTGTTATAGCGCTCAAACAAGCAATTCCAAGTAGACTCGTAAGCTGCATCCGTAATTGGCATATGACGTATCAAGTCAGCTGCTCCTCCCGTAATGTATGTCTTTAAGTAGTGAAACTTTTGTTTCGCTGTCAAATGCTGCCTGCTGTGAATCGTGCTCTCGAACATGTTTTTGAATGCTGGCCACTCCTTGTAGTCACCAGTAAAAGACTTTATGTGTATTTTTGGCAACTCGTTCTGCATTACGTTTGCTGTCAAGTTTGCCCGCAAAAACGTAGTTTGTTGCTCAGCCAAACGTTTATTAAGCTCCTGTTGTTGTTGTAAAAAACGAACCAGATTTTCGTTTCCCAACCCTGATGCAATAGATGAGGCCTCATCAAGGTTGTCAGACTGTCTTCCGTTGTTGCTTTCTCCCTCGCTCTCCCTTGTTTGTTCGCTATCCCGTTTTAGCGAGTGAAATAAGGTTGCTTGCAAGTACTTGTCCTCGTACCTCTCGTTGTCGATGGCTGGATCGACATACCCCTCCTCCTCGTCGAAAAAGGCCATTTTGTCGCTGAGTGTCTCAAACTCCTTGAGCCTATCCAATGGCACTGTTGTTCCGTCCAGTTCCCAGGGTGATCCCGCACGTTTATCTTGTGACGCCGTTAGCAAACGCGTGATGCTTGCCTTCGCACAGCTCCTTGCTGCCTTCAGTAGATTTAATTGATCCATGTTAATCAATTACTTTATCTGGCGAAAAGGGCCAGAGTTATGGTGATGAATTAAAACGTTTAATTCCCGAGTTTGAGTGGACTGTATTATTTTTATTTTAACCAGTCGGTTTCTGCGTGTCCGACATGTTTGGCTGTAGTCTTATCACTAAGAAATCTCAAGAGTGTGGCGCAGCACAAAGGGTATATGACACTAAAAAAAACCAAAACTTAAGTTGAATACAAATATATGAGTTCAGAATAACGGCTGCAAAGCGTTCATCAACAGTAGTTATAAAGACAGGAATAGAAGTTGAAATGCAAATTTGATTATATAGATCATTCTAATTATTACAAAGAACACGAAAGGGTTCATGCAGGCTAAAATTTGAAGTACATATTGGCAAGTTAAGAGAGCAGTTTGGTCTAAAAGGCACATTAAAAGTTGAGCTGTTTATCAATTCTATGGAGTTTATATCAACTCCGAAAAGATTGTGCATAAAAATAGTTCCAAGCATGATTCTACGATTTACGAGCGTAGGTAATTTAAGCAATAGTAATCTACTAGAGTAAGAAGGCAACCTTACATTTTGATCCCAGTTCAAGCCACGAAGGGCGAAAAAAATAACTATTTTTATGTACCAACTTAATACGATCAATGTGTACTTCATATTGGGGACTCCAAACGGGAGCGCAAAATGCTAAATTAGGACGGACAAGGGAAGTAAATAATAACTTAGGTATATAGGGATCGTCAAAGTCTTAATAAATAAAAGTACATGCATAGCCTTGTTAACAGTAGACTTTATGTGACAGTCGACTTTATCAATTCTATGGAGTCTATATCAACTCAAAAAATATTGTGCATAAAAATAGTTCCAAGCATGATTCTACGATTTACGAGCGTAGGTAATTTAAGCAATAGTAATCTACTAGAGTAAGAAGGCAACCTTACATTTTGATCCCAGTTCAAGCCACGAAGGGCGAAAAAAATAACTATTTTTATGTACCAACTTAATACGATCAATGTGTACTTCATATTGGGGACTCCAAACGGGAGCGCAAAATGCTAAATTAGGACGGACAAGGGAAGTAAATAATAACTTAGGTATATAGGGATCGTCAAAGTCTTAATAAATAAAAGTACATGCATAGCCTTGTTAACAGTAGACTTTATGTGACAGTCGACTTTATCAATTCTATGGAGTCTATATCAACTCAAAAAAGATTGTGCATAAAAATAGTTCCAAGCATGATTCTACGATTTACGAGCGTAGGTAATTTAAGCAATAGTAATCTACTAGAGAGAAGGCAACCTTTCATTTTGATCCCAGTTCAAGCCACGAAGGGCGAAAAAAATATTTTTTTTTGTACCAACTCAATACGATCAATGTGTACTTCATATTGGGGACTCAAAACGGGAGCGCAAAATGCTAAATTAGGACGGACAAGGGAAGTAAATAATAACTTAGTTGTATAGGGATCGTCAAAGTCTTAATAAATAAAAGTACACTCAAAGCCTTGTTAACAGAAGACTTTATGTGACAGTCGAATTTTAATTTTGGGTCAAGAAGATATATACGGTCCAGTGTCATATTATGAAGAGAATAGCTTATAAATGAAAGCGTACCCCTATAAAAAGTCATTGCGTTACATTAAGGCAATCCAGATTTAAGAGGTTAAATTGACACCATCACGGAAAGCAATCAATATCCGACCTAATTATTATAGGACAACAGAATGTGCTATGACAGAAGGAAGACCATTGAAAGCTAAACTTCTTGATTTTCAAATATAATTGGACAAACTTATACAACTGCATGGATAGGGAAGGTGCCACTAAATTGGCTTATGCCGTTTTAAATATGTTTTTAATGAATGCGTTTCTGCTTCAAAGACATAAAAACCAAAAAAGAAACTCTTACAAAAAGTACAAAAGGACGGGCAATATTTTCGAAATATGTTGTTGCTCGATCGGATTTTAATGTTCTTAATAGTCGGTGTAAAGACGAAATTTCAAATGATCCAAAGCAATTTTATAGCATTGTAAATGTCAAAAAAAAAAAAAAACTCCGCCTTGCCTTCATTTGTACGATCAAACTCTACTGGCTTTGAAATTGTTGATTTATTTGCCAAGTTCTTACAAACTAAAATTCAGTTTGCCTTTACAATTTAAACAGGTCAAATTGTATTTTTTCCCGGTAATAATAGAAAGTTCTCATATAAGGGACTTGGAGCATGCTCGTCGAATTGATGGTTTATGAGGGTCTTGAAACTAGACGGTGAACGGGTGACCATATCTGAATCACGGTATTTCCTTTTCAGCTTAGCTATATTCGCAGATCCAATTTCCATTTTAGCTTGTTTTACATGTCCACCCATGTATATGTAAAGTAGTTATTAGTCTGGTTAGGAATTTAACTGATTGCAGACGAAATGATTAGTTACTTCTGGTTTTAGTCCGCCAGCGTTAATCTCTCAGTTATTCCAAAATATGCAAATGTAGCAAGTTATGCGCGAGCCGATATTTTACACACAGAATCACTTGGTTGAACTTTTAGGCTGTTTTGCGTTCCCGATTGCACTATATGTTTACAATTTCATCCGAACCAACCAGGTAACAAAAACAAAAAACAAAAAAAAACTTTACCATAATGTTCATACCTGCATCGATTAAAGATTCTTAACATTCTTTTATAAATTAAAAAAGCAACCTGAGAACTTTTTTGACCTAATCAGATTTTCTTCCTCGCAACGGACTGACTGAAAGTATACGTGATGATTTGGAAGCTCTGACAGGCTTTATGCTAATAATCTTTCTAGCCATTTCCTAACCAACTAAACCATTCACAAAAAAACTAAAAGCTATTGCAAAAATATTCTTGAAAACATTAAAATTATGATTTACTTGCTTATATGTTTAAACACATTGAAGCTATGATGATTTGCATGATATGATATTTTAATTTAAAAGACTAGAAAATCTACAAAGAAAATGTACAAAATTTATTATTTTGGTGCCAGGGTAAATAAACCCTCAGCAGCCCATCCGGCTATATAAGTATTTAAAAAACAATTTCTCTTAAACAGAATGTCACCAAATTTACAGTAAAGCCATCCAAAGCCATCAACCTTCGGAGAGAAAAGTCTTATTGAGAGAGTCCCGGAATTTTGCATACCTCCCAAGCGCATTAACGCGGTAGCAGATTCGGCAGAGAAATATACCCAAATTCGGCGAGCTGTTCAATCAGTCAGCGGTAAATGTAAAGACAAGGGATCGAAGCGTTTGGCGTATTAAAGAGTGACAGTGCGAAAATACCTCCCAAAACGTGAGCCACCCACTGGTAACCCAGGCAATAACCCTAGGGGTCTTAAGCGCGCCAGCTCGACGTCAAAAATCGAGTTAAAATAATATATTAATATCATAGAGCTCGAGCCGATCCCACGCATAAAAATTACGTAACGACAGGCAGAAAAATGTAGTGTTATATTGGTTATAAATATATGTATAAAAAGTTTTGTAGGGTTAAGTGAATCTCAAATTTTCTTCTTTTTTCTTTTGTTATTTTTTTTCTGTTGGTTAAAAACCTTTAATTTATATGCCATAATTTGTGTAAAGAAAGACTTCCGAAAAAAACCTGCAATATAGTCGAAAAGTGGTACAACAAAACAAAAGTGGTACTAAAATTGGTACGAAAATCGGTACCAAAATAATTGGTAATATAAAACTATGTGCGAAAATGAAAATATATACCTGAATAACAGTGGAAAATTGGAAACAAAATAAAACAGCCCCTACACAGAGAGAAAAAAACAAAGTAAATCCTTATTAAATTTAGTAATGCGAAAGCAGACTAATGGCTAAATATAAAAGAAATTAATGATGATAACCACCGTGAAACAAAAATAAGAAAAAAGTATAGTATTCGCGAGTGGAAATTTTTGTAGGTGTATTCCCCCCGTCAAAAGATCTTTCGGCGATGGAGCAACACAAGTGTAAGTGATAACCACTGTTTTCATTTGCCCTATTTCTATTGCTCTCGTATTATTTTAAATCAGTTCATATAGATTCACGTGGCACTCACGTGGAGAAATAAAGTTAAATTAAAGTCTCGTATTATTTTCAACAAAACGGACACTACATTATTAGTTACAAATTATAACATCAAGCTTAGTGAAATGTTATGCGGTGCTGTCTTAATAATTTTTCTGAGTGATGAATTTATTTAAATATAATTAGTTTCGGTGTATGTAAATGTAAATGTAAATTGAATTTTAATGTTAACAGTGTTCTGTCGGTGTGTGCCCGTGATTATGCGGAACATTCCCATTACTCTGGATAAACTTTTGGTATGATGGTATACACCGCAAGAAATTTATTTGCTTAGTTATAATAAAATTCAATATTAAATAATTTTGGCCAAAATGTATTATTTTTTCCTGATTCTTGATGTTTTTCCTATACACTAATTAATCTATAATATGATTAATATATATAAAATTTGTACAATTTAATTGGTCTTCCCCCTTCAATTTCTTACAAACTTATTATTTACCATTATATTACTTATGATTGAGCTATACTATATTATTTACTATATTATCCTATGTACCCATATATATAACGCTTTACTTACTTTGGAGTTGCAAATAATTTTTTTTTTCTTTTTCGTTTATTTTGAAAATTACTATATATAAATATGGAGAAACTATAGCGTTATAGTTGGAAGCTATGCTTAACCGAAAGTCACTGGAAATGTAGAAACGGCTTCAAGGGATCGTCAGGGCACTACATACTACCACCATAGTATCCCCAGTTCGTTGTCTGCATCTAAAATGTCTGAAATCCATATCTTCTGTTCTCACTTTCTTAAATTCTGAAGCTCTCCTTTTCTAATTTTCGGTTTTCAATTCTGCTTCCTCTTTTTTTTACTTATACAAGCACGCGAATTATAAATCTATTGCATTACATTTGAGCCCTTGAGAGATCAGTTTGCATTTCTATTCCCACACCCATACTACCGAACTATATAGCCGGAACCAGCGCGTTCTCCGCTGTTCTCTCTCTACTTTTTTTTACACGTTGTATGTTACAATCGGTTTGTCAATGCTTACATCCGACCGTTCTCTGCATCGCTGTTGCTACTTCTACTCTTCAAAGCTTACACGCTCTCTGCCCGCTACTGCTCTTGCTGTTCAACGCTTACAACTAACTGCTTTCTTCAAAGTTTATTTGTTTTCTGCGCTGCTGCTCTTAAGCGCTTACATCCGATCGCTGTACGCCCGGCTGTTGCTCATCTCTTCACGCTTGCTTTCAACGCTTTTATCTAACCGTTTCTTCCCACACCCGAGATCCCCTATCTTTGTCTATTGCACAGTGACCCGATATTAAACCCAAACAACCATTGCTTGCACCGCCAATAGATGCGAGTATAATGGCATTATTAGCTTTGAAACCTACCAATGCTGATTGTGTGATAACTGTTCGCACGTTAAGTGCGTTGGAGCTGGTTTCAGTGGCGTTTTGAAGATTTAATCCCCAAAAAAATTTGTTTTACCTGGACCTGTACAACATGGCGCGAGATGACGGATGAGACAAACTAGGACTGGATTAATGGAGGTTCGAAAACTCATCAACTCTATCAAAGACAAATTCCGAGCAGTGGAATCTCAGTTTCATGGTCTCAAGATTTTAAACGAGTCACTGAAAAGAAAAACTCAAAACAATAAGGAAATAATGAGGATCTACCTTTGCAAGAAACTTCTCGCTCCGGATAATGCTATTTCTGTTTATAAATTCAATTCTAAGCAAAAGCGTAATATCTCTTCATTCAAATTCTTATTACCGATTCTTTGTTCTCTAACGCACTTGATTATACACATCGGCCAGTTACTACTTTAGTACATGAGAATCTCCATGAATACCAACCTCGTGGCTCAAACTCAGCTGGTTCAAAAAACTAAAAAATCAAATTTGTTAATTCTTTACCAATAAGATGATTAGTTGTTTACCTAATTGCAGTTCGCAACTCTTTCATTTGAGCTTTTTCGTTTAGAAAATCTCAATTCCATTAAATTCGTTGCAGTCCTAATATTATATTGTTGAACTTTGATGCACTACAAGCAGTTTAAACAAGTGGCCCAACGAAATCAAGCACGAGCTTGTTACGCGCGGGCCCTATCAGCATAGTGGCCAATTATCGAGTTCGCAAGGAAAACTCAAAAAACATTATGTAGAGACATTTATAAACAAGAAATTAAGCAATCTTTGGCAAGCCGAAGTTTATATACCCTTGCAGCTATTGACAAATTAAATATTCCTTAAAACATTAAAATTATGATTTACTTGTTTAAAAACATTAAAGCTATATTGATTTGCAGCTCGAATATTCAATAGTTCCTATGGCAGCAATATGACATCTTTTTCCGATTTTAATAAAATTAAAAGCGTAATTCTAAACTGACAAATTATAAAAATTATGTCAAAAAGAATTTTTGAAAAAAATTTAAAAATAGATAAGTTTCATTTTTAAGAATTTTTTTATATAGGTTTTGTACTCATGGGAGCTTTATGTTATAGTCGTATGATTTTAATGAAGTTTAAACCGTAATTCTTAAATTTGTAACCATTTGTATATGTCGAAAAACTGAAAAAAAAAATTAAAAAACAGAAATCTTATAATTTTTGTTGTCTAATTCTTTCGATTGTTCCTATAAAGACTTCTGTACTACCTGCAATAGAAAGATAACTTTTGGGAAAGTTTCATGCAGAAAGCTTTAAAACTGAGAGACTAGCTTGCATAGAAATGGACGGACAGACGTACGGACGGACAGACGTACGGACGGACAGACGGACAGACGGATAGCCGGACAGAAGAACATAGATAGATCAACTCTCTTAGTGTTGCTTATCAAGAATATACATACTTGCTAGGGTCGGAAATGTCTCCTTCACTGCCTTGCAAACATCTGACAGAAATTATAATACCATCTGCGAGGGTATAAAAAACTAAAACAAAGTACGCTTCAAATATGTTAAAACTGTAGTTGGTGATGAATTAAAACGTTTAATTCCCGAGTTTGAGTGGACTGTATTATTTTTATTTTAACCAGACGGTTTCTGCGTGTCCAACATGTTTGGCTGTAGTCTTATCACTAAGAAATCTCAAGAGTGTGGCGCAGCACAAATGGTATATGACACTAAAAAATACCAAAACTTAAGTTGAATACAAATATATGAATTCAGAATACCGGCAAAGCGTTCATCAACATCCCGGGCCGCCCCGAAACACGGTTTCAGAATTAGGCAATACTGCTAGCTTGGTGATAGGTCTAGTCATCTCTCCGGTGGATGTCTTAAGTTAAATCCATCTGGTCCAGGATGAGCTTCTAAAACACGGGCTAGTTGCCAAGTTGCTGGTGGAAGATTTGAGTCCTTTACAAGCACGACGTTGTCCACTGAAATGTTGCGTTCCTTGCTGTTCCACTTGTGACGTTGCTGTAGCGATGTTAAGTATTCCTGGTGCCAGCGTTTCCAAAATCCTTGATACATGGATTGCAAATGTTGCCAATAGTCCATGCGATTGATTGGCAAATGAGTTAGATCACCCTCTGGAACAGTTGTAAATGGCCGTCCAAAAAGAAAGTGGGCTGGCGACAAGTATGTGAGGTCAGTGTCAGGGGTATAGCACAACGGTCTTGAGTTCACAACCGCGCTTATCTGGGCGATAAGAGTTTGCATTTGCTCAAAAGTCAAGATCGTCTTTCCCACGACGCGTCGAAGGTGCAATTTCACAGAACGTACCGCTGACTCCCATTTTCCGCCCCAGTGTGGCGAGTGTGGAGGTATGCAATTCCATTTTATGCCATCGGAGGCCAAAGTTTGCGCAACTGTATTACGATGCTCCTGTGAAGATAAAAGTTGCTGCATTTCATCTAAAGCCCGCTTGGCAGCAACAAAATTCGTCCCGTTGTCGCTACAGATTTGAGAACATTTCCCACGCAGGGACATGAAACGACGAAGACATGCTATGAAGGTGTCTGTGCTGAGATCGCTGGCCAGTTCCAAGTGAATTGCTGATGTTACGAGGCAGTCAAACAGACATATGTAGCCCTTAGTTTTCCGTGGATTTCGCCCTCTTCTTTCCTTGAGAATAAATGGTCCAGCATAATCGCAGCCTGAGTGCTGGAAGGGAAGTGCTTCTGTAATGCGTAATGCGTAGATCGGCCATGAATTGTTGTGCTTTTTGATTTCGTTGGCGAAAACATTTGATGCAATTGTGCACCAAAATCCCTTATAAGGTTGCGTGCACCAAAGACCCAATATTTTTGGCGGATAATGACAAAAACTGCAGATTTGACGCATGTGCCATCCTTGCAAATGATCGCTGAAAGCTTGATGAGCTGGGAACGGCTCTGAAGTGGCTTGTTCTCCATCAGTAGATTGTAGTCGTTCTTGAAGCATTTCTGAGCCTTTTCAAGGCAAAGAATGCGAGCAGCCTGCATCTCCTCAAAGGTGAGCCCCTTGCAATTTGTCAGCGTGCCTGACTTAATAGCCTTGATCCTTTGGATAAAGCGTAGGGAGTAAGCTACAATGCGAACCATTTTTGTCCAGGATGAGTCCCGCTGAGCCAGTGCTTCCACCGGTGACAATAAGATGACCTCATGAGTAGTCAGTGCGTTGGTCTTCATCTCTTCTTTACCATGGTTTTCTGAAATAGAAGAACAGAACTTTTGGCAGTTCAACTTTACATCGAATTTTTCTTGATCTTGCAGCCATGGAGGACCCATCCACTACAGGTCAAAATAAATGAGTTCTGCAGCCAGCATGCCTCGCGTGGCGCAATCAGCAAAATTTTCCTTAGTATTTATAGTATCGAGTATTACTGTCGTTCGGTTTGCCACAAATGTTTTGAGCTCCGCATGTATGACGATGTCCTTGTGTTGTAGAGCATTTTTGATTGAAGAAATGAGTCGACTAAGTAGCAGAGCTCCACACAGCTCGAGGCGCGGTAGTGATTGCTGCTTCAGCGTAGCAACTCTGGTTTTTCCTGCTATGATTGACACAGAAACAGCACCATTCGCGCGTACTAATCTGCAGTAGACAACTGCCGAATACGCCTTGATAGAAGCATCCGAAAATCCGTGCAGTTCGATGTGATTTTCCTTGTTGTCAATAAGTCTTGGCATACGTAGCTCTTGTAGTGCATTCGAGTCGTTACGGCATTTGTTCCACCATTCAGCGATTTTTGGAGGAAGTCCCAGCCGAGATCAAGAAGCCACAATTCGTGAAACAAAATTTTGAATTGTACCACGTCAGACAGCACTTGTCACTTAGAGTTCTTCGGATTTGATGAAAGGCAAACTTTGAATGAGAGCGTATGTTGCTTTGGATCCCAATGGATGCCAAGAACCTTCGCTGTTGAATGGAATCCTTTTCCTTCAGAAGTGAGCGTTGCTTCAGAAATGCGTGGCGAGTTTGAGACCCATTTTCCAAGCTTCATGCCTGCACATTTCATAAGTTTGATTAACTCATTTTGATTGCGAACGATCTCTTCCTCTGTGTATGCTCCTGTGTGTACGTCGTCCACAGCAGCAGTGGGAAATTCGTGTTGATGGTCGTGAGCTTACTGATCCAAAACTCTTACTGCCAAAAATGGTGCGCTGGACGTGCCGTATGTTACCGTGGACAGTTCATAGTGTGTGATAGGCGAACATTTATCATCTCTCCATACAATTCGCTGGTAGCTACAATGCTTGGCAGCCACCAAGATTTGTCTGTACATTTTGACGATATCTGCGGAGAAGACGAACTTTAACATTCTAAATCGGATACAAATTGAGAATAAGTTTCGCAGGATACTGGGGTCCCTTGTGTGTGTCTTCAAAAAGTGCTGTTCAACTTCATCGCTCTCTGGTTTGCGATGAAGTTCTTGGTTGACATCCTCCAGCTCCCAAAAGCGTCGAAGTGATGCATCAATGTCAATAGCCGTGTGCATAGTTGTTGTAGATGAAAAGCCTGTAGTCACGATCGAAGTAATGACCCATCCAAATATGGTCGAAATGGCGATGATCTTCCCCTGGCTGTCGAACAGCTTTTTACCAGTGAACACGGTCTAAACGCAAGTTAGTTGTCTCAGCCTTGATCGAAGAAATTCCCGACACCAAAATTCGTGATGGCAAACGCGCCAGGCCGAGCGCCTGCACGCATCGCTCGGAGATGTATGACAGTTCCGAACCACTGTCCAAAAGCACCCGACAGGAAGTGTGTGATCCTTTGGCGTTGCGAACGAGTACTAGAGCTGTGGGCAATGCGCTTTTCCGTAACCCTTGTGGCTGTGTAGTAGTAGCTGATCCGTTGTACGAAGATTCAGCGCATAAAGTGTCTTGTACACGAGCAATGTTGCTGATAGTCACCGTTGTATCCTCTGGAGTGCCGAGGTCGCGCTGCTCCTCATCTCTTGAATGTGTCCTGGTTACAGCGGCGTGTGCAGGAGAATCTTCTACGTGTAGTAGAGAGTGGTGACGATTGTGACAAGTTTTGCATGTGAATTTGGATTCACACCTGCGTGACACATGCCCGAAATTCAAGCAATTAAAGCACAAGGATTTAGCTTTAACAAAAGTGCGTCTCTGCTCGACTGATAAGTCCATAAACTTTTGGCAAATAAAGATCTTGTGCTCCTTGGAGTTACATTTAACACAAGCACCTTCCTCCGTTGATACCAAGGCGTGTGTCGATCGCTTGGCTTTGTTTTGCTGTGAGCCAACTTGGAAGACTTTTTCATGCTCACTTTTGCTGAGCTCAAATTCCTCGCAGCGGCGGTCTAAAAACTTGAGTAGATCGCCCACAGTCGGCGATTCCAGTTCACGGCTGCCCTCAATTCACTTGCGTCGAGTTTCAGCGTCAATTTTGGCCAGAATGAAATGAATTACCAAGCAGTCCCTGTTTGTTTGCCCTGCTGCATCCAAGCCGCGTACAATCCAGCAGAGTGTTTACAATGTGACGTGGTAGTGAAACTTTGGTTTCGCTGTAAAATGCTGCTTGCTGTGAATCGTGCTCTCGAAGATGTTCTTGAATGCTGGCCACTCCTTGTAGTCACCAGTAAAAGACTTTATGTGTATTTTTGGCAACTCGTTCTGCATTACTTTTGCTGTCGAGTTTGCCCGCAAAAACGTAGTTTGTTGCTCAGCCAAACGTTCATTAAGCTCCTGTTGTAAAAAACGAACCAGATTTTCGTTTCCCAACCCTGATGCAATAGATGAGGCTTCATAAAGGTTGCCAGACTGTCTTCCGTTGTTGCTTTCCCCCTCGCTCTCCCTTGCTTGTTCGCAAGCCCGTTTTAGCGAGTGAAATAAGGTGTTTGCTTGCAAGTACTTGTCTTCGTACCTCTCGTTGTCGATGGCTGGATCGACATACCCCTCCTCCTTGTCGAAAAGGACCATTTTTTCGCTGAGTATCTCAAATTCCTTCCAAACGGTATTGAGCCTATCCAATGGCACTGTTGTTCCGTCCAGTTCCCAGGGTGATCCCGCACGTTTATCTTGTGACGCCGTTAGCAAACGCGTGATGCTTGCCTTCGCACAGCTCCTTGCTGCCTTCAGTAGTTTTAATTGATCCATGTTAATCAATTACTTTATCTAGCGAAAAGGGCCAAAGTTATGGTGATGAATTAAAACGTTTAATTCCCGAGTTTGAGTGGACTGTATTTTTTTAATTTTAACCAGACGGTTTCTGCGTGTCCGACATGTTTGGCTGTAGTCTTATCACTAAGAAATCTCAAGAGTGTGGCGCAGCACAAATGGTATTTGACACTAAAAAATACCAAAACTTAAGTTGAATACAAATATATGAATTCAAAATAACGGCTGCAAAGCGTTTATCAACAGTAGTTATAAGGACAGGAATAGAAGTTGAAATGCAAATTTGATTATATAGATCATTCTAATTATTACAAAGAACACGAAAGGGTTCATGCAAGCCAAAATTTGAAGTACATCTTGGCAAGTTAAGAGGATGGTAGTTGCAGTTTGGTCTAAAAGGCACATTAAAAGTTGAGCTGCTTATCAATTTATGGAGTCTTTATCAACTCCGAAAAGATTGTGCATAAAAATAGTTCCAAGCATGATTCTACGATTTACGAGCGTAGGTAATTTAAGCAATAGTAATCTACTAGAGTAAGAAGGCAACCTTACATTTTGATCCCAGTTCAAGCCACGAAGGGCGAAAAAAATAACTATTTTTATGTACCAACTTAATACGATCAATGTGTACTTCATATTGGGGACTCCAAACGGGAGCGCAAAATGCTAAATTAGGACGGACAAGGGAAGTAAATAATAACTTAGGTATATAGGGATCGTCAAAGTCTTAATAAATAAAAGTACATGCATAGCCTTGTTAACAGTAGACTTTATGTGACAGTCGACTTTATCAATTCTATGGAGTCTATATCAACTCAAAAAAGATTGTGCATAAAAATAGTTCCAAGCATGATTCTACGATTTACGAGCGTAGGTAATTTAAGCAATAGTAATCTACTAGAGAGAAGGTAACCTTTCATTTTGATCCCAGTTCAAGCCACGAAGGGCGAAAAAAATAATTTTTTTTGTACCAACTCAATACGATCAATGTGTACTTCATATTGGGGACTCAAAACGGGAGCGCAAAATGCTAAATTAGGACGGACAAGGGAAGTAAATAATAACTTAGTTGTATAGGGATCGTCAAAGTCTTAATAAATAAAAGTACACTCATAGCCTTGTTAACAGTAGACTTTATGTGACAGTCGAATTTTAATTTTGGGTCAAGAAGATATATACGGTCCAGTGTCATATTATGAAGAGAATAGCTTATAAATGAAAGCGTACCCCTATAAAAAGTCATTGCGTTACATTAAGGCAATCCAGATTTAAGAGGTTAAATTGACACCATCACGCAAAGCAATCAATATCCGACCTAATTATTATAGGACAACAGAATGTGCTATGACAGAAGGAAGACCATTGAAAGCTAAACTTCTTGATTTTCAAATATAATTGGACAAACTTATACAACTGCATGGATAGGGAAGGTGCCACTAAATTGGCTTATGCCGTTTTAAATATGTTTTTAATGAATGCGTTTCTGCTTCAAAGACATAAAAACCAAAAAAGAAACTCTTACAAAAAGTACAAAAGGACGGGCAATATTTTCGAAATATGTTGTTGCTCGATCGGATTTTAATGTTCTTAATAGTCGGTGTAAAGACGAAATTTCAAATGATCCAAAGCAATTTTATAGCATTGTAAATGTCAAAAGAAAAAAACTCCGCCTTGCCTTCATTTGTACGATAAAACTCTACTGGCTTTGAAATTGTTGATTTATTTGCCAAGTTCTTACAAACTAAAATTCAGTTTGCCTTTACAATTTAAACAGGTCAAATTGTATTTTTTCCCGGTAATAATAGAAAGTTCTCATATAAGGGACTTGGAGCATGCTCGTCGAATTGATGGTTTATGAGGGTCTTGAAACTAGACGGTGAACGGGTGACCATATCTGAATCACGGTATTTCCTTTTCAGCTTAGCTATATTCGCAGATCCAATTTCCATTTTAGCTTATTTTACATGTCCACCCATGTATATGTAAAGTAGTTATTAGTCTGGTTAGGAATTTAACTGATTGCAGACGAAATGATTAGTTACTTCTGGTTTTAGTCCGCCAGCGTTAATCTCTCAGTTATTCCAAAATATGCAAATGTAGCAAGTTATGCGCGAGCCGATATTTTACACACAGAATCACTTGGTTAAACTTTTAGGCTGTTTTGCGTTCCCGATTGCACTATATGTTTACAATTTCATCCGAACCAACCAGGTAACAAAAACAAAAAACAAAAAAAAACTTTACCATAATGTTCATACCTGCATCGATTAAAGATTCTTAACATTCTTTTATAAATTAAAAAAGCAACCTGAGAACTTTTTTGACCTAATCAGATTTTCTTCCTCGCAACGGACTGACTGAAAGTATACGTGATGATTTGGAAGCTCTGACAGGCTTTATGCTAATAATCTTTCTAGCCATTTCCTAACCAACTAAACCATTCACAAAAAAACTAAAAGCTATTGCAAAAATATTCTTGAAAACATTAAAATTATGATTTACTTGCTTATATGTTTAAACACATTGAAGCTATGATGATTTGCATGATATGATATTTTAATTTAAAAGACTAGAAAATCTACAAAGAAAATGTACAAAATTTATTATTTTGGTGCCAGGGTAAATAAACCCTCAGCAGCCCATCCGGCTATATAAGTATTTAAAAAACAATTTCTCTTAAACAGAATGTCACCAAGCTTACAGTAACACATCTTTCCAAAGTCATCAACCAAAAAAGTAAAGCATTCAGTTGGCTCGAGCGTTTCGCACACCTTCGGAGAGAAAAGTCTTAATGAGAGAGTCCCGGAATTTTGCATACCTCCCAAGCGCATTAACGCGGTAGCAGATTCGGCAGAGAAATATACCCAAATTCGTCGAGCAGTTCAATCAGTCAGCGGTAAATGTAACGACAAGGGATCGAAGCGTCCGGCGTATTAAAGAGTGACAGTGCGAAAAACCTCCCAAAACGTGAGCCACCCACTGGTAACCCAGGCAATAACCCTAGGGGTCTTAAGCGCGCCAGCTCGACGTCAAAAATCGAGTTAAAATAATATAATAATATCATAGAGCGCGAGCCGATCCCACGCGTAAAAATTACGTAACGAAAGGTCGAAAAATGTAGTGTTATATTGGTTATAAATATATGTATAAAAAGTTTAGTAGGGTTAAGTGAATCTCAAATTTTCTTCTTTTTTCTTTTGTTATTTTTTTTCTGTTGGTTAAAAACCTATAATTTACATGCCATAATTTGTGTAAGGAAAGACTTCCGAAAAAAACCTGCAATATGGTCGAAAAGTGGTAAAACAAAACAAAAGTGGTGCTAAAATTGGTACGAAAATCGGTACCAAAATAATTGGTGATATAAAACTATGTGCGAAAATGAAAATATATACATGAATAACGGTGGAAAATTGGAAACAAATTAAAACAGCCCCTACAAAAAGAAAAAAAAAAAAAACAAAGTAAATCCTTATTAATATAATAAAGTTAAATGTAGTAATGCGAAAGCAGACTAATGAAAAAATATAAAAGAAATTAATGATAATAGCCACCGTGAAACAAAAATAAGAAAAAAGTATAGTATTCGCGAGTGGAAATTTTTGTAGGTGTATTCCCCCGTAAAAAGATCTTTCGATGGAGCAACACAAGCGTAAGTGGTAACCACTGTTTTCTTTTACCCTATTGCTATTGCTCTCGGATTCTTTTAAATCAGTTCATATGGATTCACGTGGCACTCACGTGGAGAAATAAAGTTAAATTAAAGTCTCGTATTGTTTTCAACAAAACGGACACTACATTAATAGTTCCAAATTATAACATAAAGCTTAATTAAATGTTATGCGGTGCTGTCTTAATAATTTTTCTGAGTGAATTTCTTTAAATATATTTAATTTCGGTTTATGTAAATTAAATTGAATTTTAATGTTAACAGTGTTCTGTCGGTGTGTGCCCGTGATTATGCGGAACATTCCCATTACTCTGGGATAAACTTTTGGTATGATGGTATACACCGCAAGAAATTTATTTGCTTAGTTCAATTAAATTCAATATTAAATAATTTTGGCCAAAATGTATTATTTTTTCCTGATTCTTGATGTTTTCCCTATACACTGCAAGAAACAAAAATAAAAAAAAAAACTTTTAATATTCCTATATTATTTAATCTATAATATGCTTAATATATATAAAATTCATACAATTTAATTGCTCTTCCCCATTCATTTATATACTTAAATTTTTTACAAACTTATTATTTACCATTATATTACTTATGATTGAGCTATACTATATTATTTACTATATTATCCTATGTACCCATATATATATAACGCTTTACTTACTTTATTGTTATTTTGTAGTTGCAAATAATTATATATTATTTTTTTTCGTTTATTTTGAAAATTACTATATATAAATATGGAGAATAAAAATATAACTATGAACCAAAACTAAAGCGTTATAGTTAGAAGCTATGCTTAACCGAAAGTCGCTGGAAATGTAGAAACGGCTTCAAGGGATCGTCAGGGGACTACATACTACCACCATAGTCTCCCCAGTTCGTTGTCTGCATTTAAAATGTCTGAAATCCATATCTTCTGTTCTCACTTTCTTAAATTCTGAAGCTATCTCCTTTTCTAATTTTCGGTTTTCAATTCTGCTTTCTCTTTTTCTTACTTATACAAGCACGCGAATTATAAATCTATTGCGTACATTCGAGCCCTTGAGAGATCAGTTTGCATTTCTATTCCCACACCCATACTACCGAACTATTTAGCCGGAACCAGCGCGTTCTCCGCTGTTCTCTTAGTTAACCATGTGTATGTTACAATCGGTTTGTCAATGCTTACATCCGACCGTTCTCTGCATCGCTGTTGCTACTTCTACTCTTCAAAGCGTACACACTCTCTGCCCGCTACTGCTCTTGCTGTTCAACGCTTACTTTTTTCAAAGTTTATTTGGTATCTGCGCTGCTGCTCTTAAGCGCTTATATCTGAACGCTGTACGCCCGTCTGCTGCTCATCTCTTCACGCTTGCTTTCAACGCTTTTATCTAACCGTTTCTCCCCACATTCGAGATCCCCTATCTTTGTCTATTGCACAGTGACCCGATATTAAACCCAAACAACCATTGCTTGCACCGCCAATAGATGCGAGTATAATGGCATTATTAGCTGTGAAACCTACCAATGCTGGTTGTGTGATAACTGTTCGCACGTTAAGTGCGTTGGAGCTGGTTTCAATGGCGTTTTGAGGATTTAATCTCCAAAAAAATTTGTTTTACCTGGACCTGTACAACATGGCTGGATTAATGGAGGTTCGAAAACTCATCAACTCTATTAAAGACAAATTCCGAGCAGTGGAATCCCAGTTTCATAATCCCAAGATCTTAAACGAGTCACTGAAAAGAAAAACTCAAAACAATAAGGAAATAATGAGGATCTACCTTTGCAAGAAACTTCTCGCTCCGGATAATGCTATTTCTGTTTATAAATTCCATTCTAAGCAAAAGCGTAATATCTCTTCATTAAAATTCTTATTACCGATTCTTTGTTCTCTAACGCACTTGATTATACACTTCGGCCAGTTACTACTTTAGTACATGAGAATCTCCATGAAGACCAACCTCGTGGCTCAAACTCAGCTGGTTCAAAAAACTAAAAAATCAAATCTGTTAATTCTTTACCTATAGGTTGATTAGTTGTTTACCTAATTGCAGTTCGCAACTCTTTCATTTAAGCTTTTTCGTTTTTAAAATCTCAATTCCATTAAATTCGTTGCAGTACTAATATTATATTGTTGAACTTTGATGCACTACAAGCAGTTTAAACAAGTGGCCCAACGAAATTAAGCACGAGCTTGTTACGCGCGGGCCCTATCAGCATAGTGGCCATTTATCGAGTTCGCAAGGAAAACTCAAAAAACATTATGTAGAGACATTTATAAACAAGAAAGGAAGCAATCTTTGGCAAGCCGAAGTTTATATACCCTTGCATCTATTGACAAATTAAATATTCCTTAAAACATTAAAATTATGATTTACTTGTTGAAAAACATTAAAGCTATAATGATTTACAGCTCAAATATTCAATATGGCAGCAATATGACATCTTTTTCCGATTTTAATAAAATTAAAAGCGTAATTCTAAACTGACAAATTATGAATAAGTCAAAAAGAATTTTTGAAAAAAATTTAAAAATAGATAAGTTTTATTTTTAAGAATTTTTTTTATATAGTTATTGTACTCATGGGAGCTTTATGTTATAGTCGTATGATTTTAATGAAGTTTAAACCGTAATTCTAAAATTTGTAACCATTTGTATATGTCGAAAAACTGAAAAAAAAAATTAAAAAACAGAAATCTTATAATTTTTTTTGTCTTATTTTTTCGATTGTTCCTATTAAGACTTCTGTACTACCTGCAATAGAAAGATAACTTTTGGGAAATTTTCATTCAGAAAGCTTTGAAACTGAGAGACTAGCTTGCATAAAAACGGAAGGACAGACGTACGGACGGACAGACGGACAGCCGGACAGAAGAACATAAACAGTTCAACTCTCCTAGTGATGCTGATCAAGAATATACATACTGATAGGGTCAAAAATGTCTCCTTCACTGCCTTGCAAACATCTGACAGAAATTATAATACCATCTGCGAGGGTATAAAAAACTAAAACAAAGTACGGTTCAATATGTTAAAACTGTAGTTATAAAGACAGGAATAGAAGTTGAAATGAAAATTTGATTATATATGAAGTATTATATAGATCATTATAATTATTACAAAGAACACGAAAGGATTCATGCGGGCCAAAATTTGAAGTACATCTTGGCAAGTTAAGAGGATGGTAGTTGCAGGTTGGTCTAAAAGGCACATTAAAAGTTGAGCTGCTTATCAATTCTATGGAGTCTATATCAACTCCGAAAAGATTGTGCATAAAAATAGTTCCAAGCATGATTCTACGATTTACGAGCGTAGGTAATTTAAGCAATAGTAATCTACTAGAGTAAAAAGGCAACCTTACATTTTGATCCCAGTTCAAGCCACGAAGGGCGAAAAAAATAATTTTTTTTGTACCAACTCAATACGATCAATGTGTACTCCAAACGGGAGCGCAAAATGCTAAATTAGGACGGACAAGGGAAGTAAATAATAACTTAGTTGTATAGGGATCGTCAAAGTCTTAATAAATAAAAGTACATTCATAGCCTTGTTAACAGTAGACTGTGGCAGTTGAATTTTTATTTTGGATCTAGAAAAACTGCAAAATCGTTGACCGAATAAATACGGTCCAATTTTGAAATACCTCTATAATTTTGAACATCCTACTTTTCTCGTATTTTATGGAGTGGAATAATGAAAGAAGAAGATTTAAACAATTGAAACAGTTTAATAACCGTCCTGCCCTGCAGAGTATGTTGGTGTCCCTCGGAATTCGAGGGACGAATTAAATCGTTCTTCTAAGAAGAATTGGCCGCTGCTATTGCATTAATATCTAAACTAAAGCAGCGAGTTCTAATCCTCAAATGTGAGATGCTGGTGGTAAAAGGGCTAAATACAAAAAATAATCCAACAATTTTGCTAACAGTGTACAGGTCCAGGCCAATAATGATGTTGCAAGCGATCTACGAATACATATTATTCCATTCGTACAGAATGAGAATTTAAAAACCATTTTGAACATCCTTTGTTTTTCACTTGGAATCTCGGCAGCCCTTAGCACACAATTAATATTTAGAGTTGGAAGAAAAAACTAGAACGCATTGATGGACCCTGTAGTCCTCGTAAAGCTTGAAAACGTCCGCGACAAAGCAACATTACGGCAATGGATCGGTGCTTATCGCCGTACTCATAAACAACCCATTAGTCAGCAGCTTTTGGGCCTTGAGGTTGCCACCCCGTTCTATGTTAATGAACATCTTTCTACTCAAAACTACACCATTTTTAAACAAGAAAGAAAACAAACTTCGGCAAGCCGAAGTTCATACACCATTGCAGCTATTGCAAGAATTAAACATATTTGAAAACATTAAAATTATGATTTACTTGCGTATATGTTTAAAAATATTGAAGCTATGATGATTTGCAGCTTAATTATTAGATAGTTATTTAATATATTTTTATTATTTCTATGGGAGCTATATGATAAAGTCGTCCGATTTTGATGAAATTTAAACCGTAATTTTAAAATATTTAACCAATGCTATATGTCGAACAACTAAAAAAAAAATTTAAGAAACAGCGAAGTTATAATTTTTTTGTATTTTTTTTCCGATTGTTCCTATGCGAGCTATATTATAAAGTCGTCCGATTTTGATGAAATTTAAACCGTAATTCTGAAATAGTTAACCATTACTATATCTCGAAGAACTCAAAAAAAATAAAAAAAAACCCCAAAGTTATAATTTTTGTTTATTAATTTTTCGATTTTTCCCATGGGAGCTATATGCTATAGTCGTCCGATCCGGCTCGATCAGACTTATATACTACCTGCAATAGAAAGACACCTTTTGGGAAAGTTTCATGCAGACAGCTTTAAAACTGAGAGACTAGTTTGCGTAGAAACGGACGGACGGACAGACGGACATGGCCAGATCGACTCTCCTAGTGATGCTGATCAAGAATATATATACTTTATACTGCTTTGCAAACTTCTGACTGAAATTATAATACCCTCTGCAAAGGGTATAAAAAGCGATGCGTCATAAAACTACGTCGGCAAGCAGCAGTGCACATTAAACATCAATCCGGAGGGGAAGCAATAACCATTTAAAAACCTCCAAAAAAAACTTAAAATATCACACCAAATCGCAGAACCTGAAACCTCGCGGCTAATAATCTTAACTTAACTAAATTTCAAGAAACTATTTTTGCGGTGTGTAGGTTTCTCTTTCTTTAAGATGGAGCGCTTCCATTTGCTTACTTATTAAATTCTAAATGGAAGACAAACCCAATGTAAAATCCGCAGAGACAAGCAGCCACGTAACAATTAACATTCTTAGTAATCACCAAACGGGTCCTAAAGTATATCACTTATATCACGGCCACAGATTAAATGTTTTGTGAGTTTACCAAAAATGCACTAAAGAGTTCATCTCAAAGGACTAATAAACTAAATGCATGCCGGACTAAGTTGTCCAGTTCTGCGACTCCTTTCCTTAATTCTGCTCGTCTTTGGAATCAACTGCCACACCAAATAAAAGCAAAAAGCAACGCCCAAAAATAAAAATTTAGCTTAAACTCACTCCTGCTTACAAAATCTACCTTAGTATACTTATGTTCAATATTAATTCAAAGCAAATTTTAATTTAAAATAAGAATATTATAACCTCATGTCTTAACACAAAGTGAGTAGCACATTAAATTAAGAATATTTGATTTAAGTGAAAGGATGCAGAATGCATAATAAAGAAATAAAAAAGGGTAGGTAAAACAGGAGTTCCGGCAATAAGAAGTCAAATATTTGTAATAATACATTGTGAAGCGCTATTGATTCTGAAAAGATTTTATCGGCAGATTAATAGTCTGAAACCGACATCTTCTAATCACGCGTCAGTTTTGAGGAAATCGTGGTCAAAGCCTCAAAAAATAGTTTTGAACATTTGAATTCAATTTTTTTTCCTTCATCTGTAGTAGTCTAATTCACACAGGTTGTCGCCGCGATCGGACGTGTTGTCGGACCGTGCTTAGTTTGTGCAAGCTTTCAAAAAGTGATAATTGGAAAAGTGCAAATCGAAAATAATCAAATTCCGCAAAGACCCTCGGGCACAAATAGGTAGATTGGTTTCTAACCAACCTACTACAACGCGAAAAGACGCTTCTTGCGATGTAATCGCAAACACACATATTAATTAATTAATTAATTAATATACGCAGACTATAATTAAAGTGAAGACAATGAGTCAAAACGATATCCGCATGCAACGTCATCGCGAGCAAGACGAGAGACGGCTCTCATCGATCAGAAATAATGCATATTTCTCGTTTACTGCAACCGAAAATTATGCAAACCCAGACAATACGCGGTCAATCACCCCCAGTTCGACTGACCTCTTGAACGTAACGAGCGAGAGAGCGCGCTCTTGTTCTCCCGCGCTACCATCGATGTCTCTAAAGCCAAAAAGTGCCGAGTGTACTCCAATGCATGTATGCACTGACCTACGCTTATCAGCAATAAGTAGCACAGCAGTGTCTTTAACCACTGCAACGGTAACAACAACAACAACAACAACAACAGCAGCAACGGTATCGACCAACCGTTTATTATCATCATCAGCAACTTCGCCATCGACAAACAAACCCGTAGCCAACACAAAAACGGCGTTCACTGCGCTGCCCGAAAAATACACAATAAGCAACGAAAATAAAAGGCCGGCTGTGCAGACTGGTATGGATCGCTACATCCAAATCAAAAGAAAGCTGAGCCCCCTAAATTCTAAGCGAAAAATAACCCGTGCCAATTATAATTCAGCTGAGACTGAAACGCCAATTAATACAAACAGATTTAAAATTTTGGAAGACGCTACTGACGAAGAGGTTGACGAAGCTACCGAAGCTGAGAAGAAGAAACCGAAGCCCCCCCCCAATATACATCCGGGAGAAAAGCTGCAATGCACTTGTTAACAAAATAATTGAGCTTATTGGAAAAGATAACTTCCATATAATTCCCCTTGTGAAGGGAATAAAAGTTCAAACGAAGAACGAAGACAATTACCGAGTGTTGTCTAAATATCTTAATGACAAGAAAAAGAACTTCTACACGTACCAACTTAAAAGCAGCAAGGGTCTGCAAGTTGTACTTAAAGGAATTGAATCCGATGTAACACCTGAAGAAGTAAAAAATGCACTACAAGACAAAGGCTTTAACACTAAGACAGTCTTCAATATCTTGAACAGGGATAGGAAACCGCAACCACTCTTCAAGATAGAGCTCGAACCGGAAACTAAGCCCCTTAATAGAAACGAAGTGCACCCCATATACAAACTTCAGTTCCTTCTCCACCGTAGAATCACAGTAGAGCAACCACATAAGCGCAATGGGCCGGTACAATGTACGAACTGCCAAGAATATGGCCATACAAAGTCATACTGCACACTACGCCCAGTGTGTGTAGTTTGTGGAGACCTTCATGACTCAGCACTCTGCCCAGCGAGCAAAAACGACTCCAATGTAAAAAAGTGCGGCAACTGTGGCGGCAATCATACAGCCAACTACAGAGGTTGCCCAATATACAAGGAGCTAAAAAGTCGCATCCATCAACGAGGAACCACTGCCCGCTCCCACAACGCACAGCTCACAGCATCAAAATCAAACCCTGAAGTCTTCTTTTCAACTGCACCCAGCTCCTCACTAGGACCCGTAACCCCCAACAAAAATGTGACATTTGCAAGCGCTCTAAAATTAGGACTGGCTCCTCCTGTATCTAAAACTTCATTTCCACAAGCAGCATGTCTAGAACACAACATGACTCAACAACGTCAACCAACGGAGCAGACACAAAGCAACTTTGAAGCAATGATAGCTAGCCTGCAACAAAGCCTAATGGAGTTTATGTCGTTTATGCCCACAACTATGCAAGATTTAATGCGAAACCAAAATCTTCTGATTCAAATGCTGGTCTCACAACAATCAAAATAATGACGTCCCTACGAATTTCTACGTGGAACGCTAACGGCGTCTCACAGCACAAACTTGAGTTAACTCAATTTCTACTCGACAATCACATCGATGTAATGCTACTTTCAGAAACACACCTTACAAACAGATACAATTTTCAAATAAGAGGCTACTCATTCTATGGAACAAATCATCCGGACGGTAAAGCACATGGTGGGACTGGCATTCTAATCAGAAGTCGTATTAAGCACCACTATTATAACAAAACTGCTAAAAACTATCTACAGGCCACATCTATAAGCATACAACTGATTACCGGCAACCAACTAACTCTAGCCGCCGTATACTGCCCCCTCGTTTCAATATAACCGAATATGAGTTTTTGCAGTTCTTCAACACATTAGGTGACCATTTTATAGCAGCAGGAGACTACAATGCCAAACACACACACTGGGGATCTCGCCTCGTGACTCCAAAAGGGAAGCAGCTTTACAATGCAATCATAAAATCCAACAACAAGCTTGACTATGTCTCTTCTGGTAGACCAACATACTGGCCGACAGACCCAAAGAAACTACCCGATCTTATTGACTTCGCGATAACCAAAAATATTCCCAAAAATCTTATAAGCGCCGAATGCCTTTCGGATCTTTCATCTGATCACTCGCCGGTCTTATTTCATCTTCTTCAACAACCAGGAACATTAGAACACCAGTTTAACCTGACCTCACAAAAAACCAACTGGCTCAAGTTTAGAAAATATATTAGCTCACATATTGAGCTATGTCCTCGCCTCAACGACGAAGCTGACATAGACAGCTTTGTAACTACACTGGAGTCCGTACTCGTCACTGCGGCTCAAGTTTCCACACCCCAAATCTCAAATATTCAATGCAAGCAAAAGAAGACAAATCTACAAATCGAACAGCTTGTCCTAGAAAAGCGGCGCTTACGTCGGGAGTGGCAATTCTATAGATCGCCATCTGCTAGGCAGAACTTGAAATACGCCTCACGGCAACTAACTAAAGCTCTAAAACAAGAAGAATCATATGCCCAGCGCCGTTATATAGAGCAACTGTCATCAACTTGCTCAAAACACTCACTATGGAGAGCCCACCCATCTCTTAGCTCACCGAAAGAAACCGTGATGCCTATTAGAAACCCCTCAGGCGGCTGGGCGCCAGCGATAAAGATAGAGCCAGCACATTCGCCGACCACCTTAAAAATGTCTTTCAACCAAATCCTGCCACCAATGCATTCACTCTGCCGACTTTTGCATATGACACCCAGCTTCACCATGAGCCAATCGAGTTTCGCCCATTGGAAATCGTTAGCATCATCAAAAACCATATGAACCCGAGAAAATCTCCAGGCTGCGACCTCATTACCCCTAAAATGATCACGGAGCTTCCATATTGTGCCGTTCGCACCATTACACATCTCTTCAATGCCATCGCTAAACATGGCCACTTTCCAAAAAGATGGAAAAAGTCAATTATTATAATGATTTCGAAGCCAGGAAAAGACCCCACAATCCCCACATCGTACAGACTTATAAGCCTACTATCATGCTTATCTAAACTCTTTGAAAAATGCATATTGACTCGGATAAACACATATCTACGAATCCAGAATGGAATTCCATCACACCAATTCGGATTTCGAGAAAAACACGGAACGATTGAGCAGGTCAACCGAATAACATCAGAAATTCGAAACGCGTTCGAAAAACGTGAGTACTGCACCGCCATATTTCTGGACGTCTCTCAAGCGTTTGACAGAGTTTGGCTAGAAGGCCTAATGTACAAGATCAAGACAATGCTTCCCAGCAACACTCACAAACTTTTAGAGTCTTATCTACACGACAGAAAATTTGCTGTGAGATGTAACACTGCCATATCTGACGATTTTTCTATTTTGGCTGGAGTCCCCCAAGGTAGCGTGCTCGGGCCAACATTATATGTCCTCTACACAGCAGACATCCCGACAAGCAGTCGACTGACAACATCTACTTTTGCTGATGATACAGCTATACTCAGCCGTTCAAAATGTCCAATACAAGCAACTGCGCAACTAGCTCTTCACTTGGCCGACGTTGAAAAATGGCTATCTGATTGGGGAATTAAAGTAAATGAACAAAAATGCAAGCACGTTACTTTCACCATGAATAGGCAAAACTGCCCACCTCTCACATTAAATAACACCCTGCTTCCGCAATCAAACGAAGTAACGTATCTAGGAGTACATCTCGACAGAAGACTCACATGGCGCCGGCATATTGAAGCCAAAAGAACACACTTAAAGTTGAAAGCCAGTAGCCTACACTGGCTCATCAACGCTCGATCTTCCCTTAGCTTAGACTACAAAGTCCTGCTGTACAACTCAGTACTAAAGCCTATATGGACGTACGGCTCCCAGTTATGGGGGAATGCTAGCAATAGCAACATCGACATAATCCAGAGGGCTCAATCAAAAATCCTGAGAACGATCACGGGGGCACCGTGGTACGTTCGCAACGAAAACATACATCGTGACTTGAACATCCCACCAGTCAAAGCAGTTATCGCAGAACAAAAGGATAAGTACCTCACCAAGCTGTCTTTGCACCCCAACCACCTTGCAAGAGGTCTAACAAGGCTGTGCAACCAATCCCGTCTTCGTCGCAATGACTTACCTACCCAGCGACCAACTTGAGGGACGCGCAACCAAAATTACAGTCCACTGTTAGTTAATGTTTAACTCTTAAGATTCGAAAACTTATTGTTAGTCTCAAAGCTAAAAGTTAATAAAAGCTCAAAGTTAATAAAAAAAAAAAAAAAAAAATCTGTAGTAGTCTTGTTTATAAAAATTCTGGTGTGTGTCTTGGCTTGATTGTTAAACAATTTCTGTAAAAATGAACCAAACTTGACGACATAAATTAACTTCGCCCAATTTCGGATAGGTAATGGTATATAGAATATAGAATTCATATAGAATTTAGAATTCCTTCACACTTTAAGAAGAATTTAGAATTCATATAAATAAGACTACTGTCTGACACAATGTCAGTAAGAATTAGAAAACAGCTACATCTCCCGATTCTTACAAAATTAAAAGTCCAGAGTCGCTTTTGTTTATGTACAACTCATCATATAAAAGACACGAGTAACCTGATATCTGTCGGTCCTTAGAGTGGAATAAGCGTGGGTCGGGTGCGCTAGCTAATGGAGTTCCAATTAAGAGGTGTGCTGGGGTGGCTGCCTTTGTTTCGTTCTGGTCGTCTGATGCTGGCAAAATGGGTCTAGAACTAAGTGTAGCTTCGACATCGGTGAATTTAGTTTGAAGCTCTTCAAATGAGTACCAGTCGAATCGGTATGCCCCGGCTAGCGACAAATCTTGTGATGTAAAGTAAAAAGGAATTCGTTGATAACTCCAAAACAAGTTCGATTTGAATTAACTTTGATGAGAAGCTTGATCGCACAGTACGTATTGTATGGAGCCTTCCCTTTGATCCTGTATGACGTGAAGAATGGGCCGCAACAGTCAACCCCCCTTTGCAAAACTAGGAACGGTCTGCCATCTTGCAACCGATTTCGGCAGGTCGCCCAGGTGGTACAGCTGCATAAAATTTGTCGCATCAACAAGCGTGCGTTAATAAACCAAAGTTTCTCGCGAAGGAACGTGAGAAGTTTGGTTCCAGCGTGAAGATTAGTTTTATTTTTAAATACAACATAAAGTTTGGTCAGTGGATGTTTCCTGGGTAACAAGGCCGGAAATTTTCGTCGAACTATATATCAACCTGTGCTAGCCTCTACCCAACTCTAATCACACACACTTCGCCCCATTGAACGACAATTTCTGTAAAATTGGTGCAAACTTGGCTGCAAATTCTGATTCTTTTGCGGTGCTACAATATCGGAAGCTTATCACTCATGGTGATTTGCTGGGATAACTTGTCAGAAGATGTGATTTAGTTCTGTTGCAGGGAAATTCAGTATTTTTTCAACCTCTACCAATTGGTCCGGTTTGACCTTGTTGACGCAGCGGTACAGGTAAGAAACTACTCAAAGAACTCTTATGTGTGTTGATCAATTTGAGATGAATTAACTTAATGATGAATTTGTTCCTGTCTGATCTAGTGTGTTGCATTGTAGAGTTGGTTGATTATATTCTTTTATAAGTCTAACGACTGCATAAGGAAATGTGGTCCTGATAACCACATATTTCAGAGGATATCCGTGCCGATGAAACGCATTGCCAAGTTACGTTGTCTAAGTTCTGCTGAAGTTCTGAGGCACTGTTGCCTACGATACATTCCAGTCGTGATGCATGCATGCATCCACCGGAGCACGGTTGTTGAATCGGTCCAAAAGTAAGTGCGTGCACAAAACTCTTTAAGAGCTGAGGCGAACTTTTTCCAATTCCGATTGAGCAGCACTGCAGCGCACAACTCAAGTCTGGGTATGATTTTAGTAGGTGCGACCTTAGACTTGGCAACAAGAAATGTATTTGCACTCCATCCTGAGTTTTTGTTCGTATAAAGCTGCATCCGAAGTCGTCGAGTGAGTAGTATGGACAAATCGTGGGATATTCCGAAGAACAAGTGTTAGGGATGCCAAATAACTGAGACAACGTTCTACATTGAGTTCTGATCAATCATCGCAAGTGCAGACATGTGGTATCTGTCTGGAATGCTGATTTTTGCACCCAAACGGCCCTAAATTCGACTTCATGAATTTAGTTGAGTGAGTAACTTGAACACAATAAAACGAAGTTGTATTAATATGAGCTCGTGTAAAATCTGATAGGATAAGTCATTGAAAGAACGAGTGAGAATGGATGAGTGAGTGAAACGGGATGAAATTTTTGGCACACTTGAAAATATTTAAGTTATTCGAGAAAATTCAAATTTCATTCGGTCTTTTTGTTCCTGTCGTTTGAAGAGAACGGACAAATTTGGACGGAATAGAAGCTCACAACTCAGGTTTACTTTTAATGCAGATTTTGTCGTTTTGTTTACAACGTTTTAACAACATATTTAGCGCAAATTAACCACAGACTAACGACTTTACCGCTAATTTAATATATGTTCTCGACTTTTCGACCATCTCAGATAAACGGTCTGATAGCAAACAACCCTGACAAAAAAGCCAGATTTTTTTTGCATAGACTAAATAAATAAAGGTATTTTAATTAAACTTTTATAATCTTATTTTTTCTGACCATTATTCGAATGTATTCAAATAAATCGTGCAATTACATCTAGTTCTCATTCGCTCATTTCGTTTTCTGTCAGGTTTTGTCCTACCACTGAAAAATAGGGAAGGAAACTCACTCACTTATACCTGTCTATCTTCTCATTAAATTCACTCAACTTATTTTGAGCATCGTACGTTGCAGAATGCAGGTTTTTTGACATTCAGCCAGCTACTCGAAGCGCTTGCGGGCAGCAAATGCAGAAGACAGATTGATTAGACCTATTTAAATATATTCCCAGGCACATTTAATATTTTTCTGATTATGTTTAAGAGACAGGAGGCAGGTTTACGCCAGCAACATCGGATGCGGCTGCTCCCTATCTTCCTAGATTTTTGTACTTCTGCATGAATTGAACATATGCTGGCTTGAGCTGTACGTCTCGAACAAAAAGAAGCTCTAGTGACTTAAATCGGGTCAGTGCATTTCTGTATGAGGTTCCAAGTTCTTCAGAACTCACCTTGAATGGCAACCTGAGCTATATCCTGCCATCTTCCAAGTTGAGTTACTGACTCCCGGTAATGGTTTTCAGCGAGCTTTTTATCGCTTGTGTGAGTTGGTGTATTTTGCGCGTAGTCTTCAATCTTACAGAAGTGATTGATTGCTTGCTGAATTATATCCACTTGAAGTAAAATTGCCGCCAACTATCCAATCTATTCTGTATTCTGTATTCTGTGTTGCGCAGTGTAGGCTTACCTTCGCCAAGCATGATTTTGCGTTCACGAATAAACCCTTTGTGCTTATTTAAATCTGAACTTTATTCGACCTAAAAAAAAACGCAAATCTTTTAAATCACCTAAAATGAAGATGACAATTCAAAGTTTGTAGTTCGAGATTATAAAGTGGTCGTGACGACAGAGCTGACTTCTTAATATACCCTACGTCTCTGTAGCTGGATTCTCTTTGCAGTTTCCTCTGTAATAAAACTCGCCTCCGAGCATGAGTCAAGTAGAGCACGGATAAGATGCGGCTTTCCATGCTTATCTTTGATTTGAATTAGAGCAGTGAGTATTATGCCTTTGTTTGTTAGCGCAGGCAAGCATGCTGCTGCTGGTCAATGTATGCTGTTGATTTATAAGCTCGTTGGGCTTGTATTTCCTGGTGTTAAAAAGCTATGTTTAAGTGCGAGTTGTGATGCTTCACATACCCTGCACTTGAATTTGGCGGGAGAAGTTTTCGATTTATGTCCCTTGTGCAAGCATGTATGAATGGCAGTGTATGCAAACGTCTGCAATGCTTTAAAAAAATTTTACGAGGAGCCAGTCCTTCAGATTGTTGACCTTGCAAAAACTGTAGCCTGGGATTGAAATCAAGAATGCAACAATCAACCCCATTGGCAAATTCTCGTAGTCCTGTTTTTCTTCATACTTCGTTCTTGTTCGAAGTCGACCTTTGATAGAAGGATGTGGATCATGATTTCCTCAGCAGTCCCAATGACAAGTAATAATCCTCGAACTGCGGATGCATTGTCAATAAGTTTCTAAAGTGTAGTTAGGTCCGGTTGTTCAATTGATGGCATCGCGAACAAGGTGGAAATTTAAACTTAACGGATTAGAACGTCGTTGTCCAAACGCGCATCCAGACGCCCTAAGGCCTTTTTGTAGTTATCCTCTTTAACCTGAAAGCGCCGAACCTGACAGACAACTCAGAAGATAATTCAATTTATGTATCGTAGTCAATTTCAGATCGTTGTGGCAGCGTATTTTCCATTGAAATGTGGTAGTTTTAGCTTCAGCAACCTGGTTGTGTGGGTTGATACGATGGCCACGGAAGTGTTAACCTCGTCGTTTGGTTTTTTGGCCTGCAGTAATGATGTTATTCTGACCCTAGAAGCTATAAATCGCTCTTCTTGTCCTGCACGCTCATTATTAATGCTTTTCAGATTTTCGGATTGTGTTTGAATATTAGATGACTATGGCTCTCTAGGGATTTCAGTCTACACTGAAGCACGCCATCATTATCTTGGCTTCCACAAGACTTCACCTTCTCATGAATGTAAGAAATGTGCTTCTCAAATGTATTGCGATGGACACCCAAATTGGTTAGTTTCGCATCTGGGGTCGCCGTCAGTATGGATGCAGTTTCTTGGCATTGGCGTGATGAATTTGCAAAAATTAAGTCGTAAGCGGTTCCACGCAGCTGACGCCGAAATTACCTCAACTATACCTCTATGAACTGATCACACATTGAAAAAGAAAATCACCAGCTTTTCTGAGTTTGGAGTTTATTATCCAATTCGGTGACAGTATATGTTTCAATAGCCAAAGCACCGAAGTTTTAATTTTTAAAAACGCGGCAGCAAGAGGAAATAGAAAATATACGTATGTATGTGAATATTTGCGGTTTCGTCAAAGTGTGTGGAAAGTTGAAAAGGGGAGTGATGTATGTAACCTGCAAGTGTCAGAGCTATGTTGAAGATGAAGCTTGGGATGAGTCTGACACCACGAATATTTGCCTCGGTAAATTTCAGATGCCGCACAGCTTTTAGCAGTAAATAAATCGATGAATGGACGCGAACTTGTCTAGATGTTCCGTCCTGTCACAGTCGCCAAATGTCTGACCCAATGTCTCGGTCAGTAAGAATTAAAGAATAGCTGCATCTCCCGATCCTTCCAAAATTAAAAGTCCAGTGATGCTGCTGTTTTCTATCCAATTTTTTTTACGTTTTATTCTGACAAGCGCTGTCGCTTTTGACACGAGAGAGAGGAGAGGCCGCTAAAGGCGATGCCGGACCTCCTTGCGATAGCGCCAAGTAGAATTGATCTGAGGGATCAAAATATCGATATAGTTAAGTTTAAATAAGCTTAAACAAATAATTGTAATAACTGGTGCCCCCGACATCTACTACAGATACAAATAAAATACAATTTTTTTATAAACCGGAAGCCCCATATGGAAATTTAACATTGATAATAACATAAAAATCAAATGTTGAGGTATTATTTAAGCTTAACTACAGCTTGTTATTAAGTCTTAAAACTGGCTCGGAATGAAAAGGTTTCGGTTTCGGATTAGTAATCTGCAGAATCACAAGCTTATAAACAAACTATTATTTTTAGAAGTTATTACTTTCCGGCAGATGGAACAAGCAAAACCCGGTTATAACTTAAAGCCAATCAAAACTGAAATTTTACATTCTAGTTCTGTATATTAACTCAAGTAACATTGTTTAATTTTTTTTTTTAATTTTTATTTATCTTACAATAAACAAGAAAGGAAGCAAACTTCGGCAATCCGAAGTTCATATCCCCCTGCAGCTATTGCAAAAATTAAATATTCTGGCAGGTATTAAAATTGTGATTTACTTGCGTGTATGTTCAAAAGCTTTGAAGCTATAATGATTTGCAGCTCAATTATTTGAATTCATATGGCAGCAATATGATATTGTTTTCCGATTTTAATAAAATTAATTAATAAATTCTGAACTGTCAAATTATTAAAAAGTCAAAAAGAATTTCTAAAAAATAATACAAAACCAAAATTTTTTTTTTTTTAAATTTTTTATTAAAATATTTTATTGATCCCATGGGATATTTATGTTATAGTCGTCCGATTTTGATGAAATTTAAAAGGTAATTCTGAAATATTTATCCATTACTATATGTCGAAGAACTAAAATAAAATTGAAAAACCGCAAAGTTATAATTTTTTTTATTTATTTTTTCGATTGTTCCTATGGGAGCTATATGATATAGTCGTCCGATTTTGATGAAATTTAAACCGTAATTCTGAAATAGTTAACCATAACTATATGTCGAATAACTCAAAAAAAATAAAAAAAAACTTTCTGCAAGGGAAAAAAATCAATACATTTATTATGCAAGAGAAAACAACCAAACCACAGCCCTTGAACGATTATAATTACTGTCGCAATATAAAAGATAGATTCTTGAAACTTTGATGTAAAAAATCTTCCCGATCGAACTATTATCGGGTAAAATGTTATAAATTTGGTTGTTTTGTAAGTATTATTCGTATATTTCGTTTGCATCTCTTCTTTGCATCGTGCTGCTACCGTCGCTTCTCTTTACGTCTTTCACATCTCGCCATCCTCTGCCTCTCTGCAAGTCAATAAAGGAACTTACTTACTGCTTAGAAGTTTTGGAAGCTTCGTGGACTGTCTATAAAGTTCACAGTGGAACTTTGTTCTCAATAAAAGACTGCTGAACTTGACTATCGAACCTTACAAAGTTTCTTGATTAGTGAAGCTGTCATACGAAAAAGCAATCATGGCTGTATGGCTGCTAATGTAGAAAAAATACTTACTTAATATACATAACAAAAATTTTAGTATGCTGAATTGGTATAAATTGCTTATAAGTACATTGGACGGTGTTGCTAGCTATTAACTAAAAAACTTACCTACAACTGAAAATATCATGGTATACCCCACTGGCGGTGTTGTTGACACTTGACATTCGTAGATTCCTGAATCTCTTAGTTGAGGAAACTTTATCTTGAAATATACAATTTTGACAATACATTTTTTTAGTTATTTTTAATAAACAATTAAGATATGGATCGGAAGTTTTTCTTATACTTATAAGTGGTTTAAGTCATTCTGATTTGATGCATACGGTGAGCATAATCGTTAAAGACGATTTTGACGATTTCTGTTGCACATAAAATACTTAGAGCATCCCGAACGTTTAAAATTTTAAGTGGTTAAAATTGTTTCATGAGATGGTTTTAAGGGCTAGCTGAAGCGCCCGAGAATTGCTTATGGCCCTACTTGGTTGTCTGTGAATATCAGGTTGTTAAACATAGATTGAGACCTTTTCCTTTTGTCGCAACTCTGACTCGCGGAAATTACAAGGGACAGGGTCCTGACTGAACTTATTGACATGGGTTATCCCAAAAATAAGACTCAAACATGGCACATCTTCGCGATATGACTGGTACAACCCTGTTTTGCAAAGATGGTGTGTGGAACCAAGAAAGCTTAAGAGTAGTGTCCTGCCTGAGTTAGTGCTCGGCTAAAGATTTACGAAGGCGTGATAATCTTTTCACATAGTGTTACGTGCCCAGGCTTGGTCCTCAAGAACTAGTGGGATGGTTCGAAGGGAGGCTTAGCTGAGGCCACCAGGCGGGTCGCAGGTTAGTTGCGAATAAGCGCAAGCAAATAAGCAACCCCGGACAAACAGCGGGTATATCGATGGAGGTATACCGACAAGACGCTTGTTTGGCCGTCTTAACACCGTAGCCTTACACACCCCCTCCCTCACAACTACCTACCTCCATCCTATCCCCCACATCTCACCTCGGTGCCGGACTAGGGTGTCATTCGACCCGTGCCGATAGTCAGCCTGGCTGGGGGCCCGAGTTAACAAATAGCCCAGTTGCAAACGGAGGGTTCAGGCAAGTGGCGACCGTCTGTCCTAACTACGCCTTACCCGGGTACGGCGGATCTCTGCCCGGGCGGACTATATACTTCTCCGCAACTCGTGGGACCCCATGAAGAAGATCAAAAACATAAAAATCCCGCAGGATATCCCTGCAACCGGTGTCGCAAGACACTTCGAGGAAAGTTCCCTCGACGGCGACAGACCCCAGGCGGCGGCGCACCCGCCTAGGATTTCACCAGCAGCCCAGGCGAGAAGACCTGCGCCGCAGTCATTCCCAGCCAGGTAGCGTGGTGTGCCAGCAGGAGCTACCCTGCCAGCACGCCCACCTCTCGCGTCTGATAGGCCAACCTCTATCAGACAGCTGAAGAAGCAGGACGCTCTTCCAGCCCTAGGACAGCCCGGAGGACTGGACGACCCCAACAGGCGTGGCCTGCCAGGGTCAAAGGTAAAGTGGTACCTTAGGTATCTTATGCAGGGCATGACACCGGAGGAGGCCTTGAAGAAGGCAAAGGAGCCGAGGGAGCAGCCGGCATTGGGGGCAGCACCGGCTGGCAAACGGCTCAACACCGTACCTCAGCTGCGGACGTGGAAGGGAGTACCCCGATAAACCCGCACGGGAGCAGACATCCCGGCAGCTTACAACGCCACGTTGTTCTGCCCGAGGAGCTCAGACCGGACCAATGAGGAGATACTAGCCTTCATTGGTTTCCAAAACCGTGTCGAGACGGAAGCCTGGAAGGTCATCTCCAGGAAGAACGACAGAGCTGGTGCACTCCTGGTCGTAGGGATGGACCAGACCGGAAGGGATGAGATAGTGGAGCGTGACCACAAGCTCAACTTCCGGTTTGACCACGTCACCGGAAGAGACGCCCAATGACGGCATCTGTAAGGCTGTCGAGGATACCCTCGAACCACTGAGTGTGGGGAGCAGGATGGACAATCCATCACCAGCATGGACATTGGGGACGACCAGGGGGATGGACACCCTATGTCATCCCAAGAGCTGGCCCAGGAGCTCCTCCTGGACGACAGCTGCGAAGAAGCCGAGGTTACCGTGATAGACGGTGGTGGAAAGACTTGCTCTCTCTCTTCACCAGACATCACGGAGCACCAAACCTCGGAGTGATGGTTGCAACAAGCAGCACTCGGCTAGCCCAGGTAAACATCCATCGGGCCAAAGCAGCATCTGCTGTCTTGGCGAGGATGTTCACCTCCCAACACCTCGGGGTAGCCCTTGTAGGAGCCATGGTGGCACCATGGCATAAAAGGCCTGTACACGAAAGACACTAAGGTAATATGCGATCCAGGAGGATTACCTCCCAGATCATGCATCGTTATAAGGAAAGATATCAATGGTAGTATCTTTTCAGAGTTCATGAGCAGAAACTGCGTCGCCGTAACCATCAACGGCACAGAAGCTGCACCGAAGCTAGCAGTGGCCTCCGCCTACTTTGCCGGGGAGGAATACCCGGGCTCGTGGACCTCTGCCGGACGAACAAGATCCCCCTCATCATAGGATGTGATGCCAGCGTGCATCATGTGATCTGGGGCAGCACGGATGTCAACAACAAAGGTGAGCAATTACTAGAATTTATTTTAAACAATAACCTAGAGATCTGTTATGTCGGCGCCAGGCCGACATTTGTTACTAGGGTACGGAAAGAGGTGCTAGACATAACTCTAGCAACCAATTCATTTAAACCCCACATTAGGAACTGGTATGTGTCACCAGAAGAATGTATGTCCGACCCAAGGACAATTTTGTTTGAGGTAGCCTTAAATACAAAAATATGTAACCCTAAAAGAAACCCCAGAAAAACAGAATTGGACAAATTCAGGTCAACTCTAGAGCTCAATCTTTCCAACGAACCGTCAGGATACCCTAGACATCCCTTGGAATTAGATAGAGCGGTAGACAACCTAGGTCACGAAATAGTGAATGCCATTGAAGACAGTTGTCCTCTAGGCAGACAGAAGCGGGAAACAGACGCACCATGGTGGAATGCTAGTCTTGAACGACTACGAGTAACCACTCGGAAGCTCTTTAACAAACCAAAAACTGATAGGAACTGGGAACTATACAGGCGAAGCCTGACGCTCTACAACAAAGAGATCAGAAAAGCCAAACGGAAAAACTATAGGAACTTCTGTGAGGCAATAAGTAACGTCAACGAGGGCGCGAGACTGCACAAAGCAATGGCTAAAAGTGCAACGGATAGTTATTTAGCCCTGAGGAAAGGGAATATCACCTTCACCTCCATCGGGACGTGCAGGGAGATCGGGAGAAATTAAAATTGCTATTTGACACGCATTTCCCGGGGAGTACTCCCGCTACATGAAACATAAGGCGTGATCAACATAGAACCCCTAGGACAGCAGCTAGTGACTGGGCAGCAGCCAAGTCTATAGTTACGCCCGAGAAACTCAAATGGGCTATTGGAACCTTCCAACCATTTAAATCACCGGGATTAGACATGATCTCTCCAGCTTTCTTACAGCAGGGGCAGAAACTACTCCTAACCCGCCTAAGAAGACTAATGGAGAGCAGCCTAGCCCTTGGGTACATCCCAAGTGCATGGTGCAGCGCTAGGGTGGTCTTCATCCCCAAGATCGGGAAGAAAGACATCACCAGCCCTAAGTCCTTCAGACCTTTCAGCTTAACTTCGTTTTGTCTTAAAACGTTGGAAAAACTGGTAGACTACAATATCAGAAGAACAGCTTTCAGAGACTGTCCGCTGCAAAACACACAGCATGCATACAGAGCAGGCCGTTCAACAGACACTGCACTTTATCAACTATGCCGCACCCTAGAAGGGGCAATTGACAGCAAAGAAATAGCTATCTGTGCCTTTCTAGACATAGAGGGAGCCTTCGACAACACATCACATGATGCAGTTCGAGCTGCCCTGTCCAGAAGGAACATAGATGTTACTACGAGCAAATGGATTGGCAACCTACTTGAATCCAGGCAAGCAACATGTACACTGGGTTCGGATAGAGTGACAATTGCAACCAGCAGAGGCTGAGGAGTACTGAAGTCTGCTAGTAGATGAGCTTCTCAGCAGACTTGCTGGAAAAGGAATCCAATGTCAGGGATACGCCGATGACATCGTGATAATCGCCAGGGGCAAATTTGAAGCGACACTCTGCGACATCGTCCTACTCGGACTAAAGACAACGCTAGACTGGTGCAGGGAGGTTGGACTCAACTTAAATCCTGCTAAGACAGTCATCGTTCCCTTCACAAGGAAGTACAAACTACAGAGAATGAGACAAATCTCACTGCTAGGAACTCCTATAGAAAGTAGCCGAGAGGTTAAATATCTAGGAATCACCTTGGATAGTAAGCTGAACTTCGCTTCCCATGTCCAAAAGACATTGGAAAAGTGTTACAGAGCACTCTATACCTGTCGAAAAATTGCTGGGAAATCCTGGGGAATCAGGCCTCAGATAATACGATCGTGGGACCAATCCTCACTTACGGAGCACTTGCATGGGGCAAACGAGCTAAGCTCACCAGCATGCAAAACCAGCTAGGAAACCTGCAAAGACTTGCCTGCGTATGCATGACAGGGGCAATGAGGACCTGTCCTACAACTGCCTTAGAAATTCTGATGGAGCTAACACCACTCCACTGTGTAATTGAAATTCAACGCAAAGCTACACTCCTGAGAATAAGCACTGAGGGCACATGTAGTGGTTGCATTCTAAATAACAGGGATGCGACTAATCTGTTAGGTGAGGTGCCCCTAATAATCCACCCTAGGGATGAAATGACAGCCGAACTAATCTTCGAGCAGAACTTCACAGCACACCTAGGCAATAAGAAAGATTGGATTGGTGTCTGAAGTGCACCCGATGGCTAAACACACCATTGCATGGTACACAGATGGATCCCTGACACAACAAGGCACGGGCCTTTGGAATGGTAGGGCCTCGCATAAAATACCACGAATCACTTGGCCAATATACCAGCATATTCCAGGCTGAGGTATGTGCAGAGCTCAACATACAGCGTGGATACAAGGAAAAGGACATATCGATCCTTTCGGACAGCCGAGCAGCAACTACTGTTTTACATAGTAACAAACTCACCTCGAAGCTAGTCCTAGAGGTGAAGAGTAAGCTAAATATATTGGGCAGGCTGGCCCTCAGATGGATTCCGGGACATAAGGATATATCCGGAAATGAACTTGCCGATAAAATGGCAAAACTAGGAGCCGAACAGCCCCTGATAGGACCAGAGCCCTACTGTGTCATAGGGAGGCACACTATAAAAGAATACCTTAGGAAAGAGGAAGGCGCCATGAGACAAGAACACTGGAGGAATACCCCAGGCCTAAGGCAAGCCAAAACTCAAATAAATAACTACAACAAGAAGAGGTTCAAGGAACTTATTCAACTGGGGAAAAATTCACTTAGGACTGTTACCGGATTGCTAACCGGGCACTGTAGACTGAAAAGTCACCTAGGTAAGATGGGAATAACCAGCAGTAGAACTTGCAGATTCTGCGACATAGAGGACGAAACCTCTAAGCACATCATAGCAGACTGTCCGGCATTAGCAAGTATAAGATGAAAAATCTTAGGAACCAGAACTCCTACACCTGAGCTCCTAGGAAAAATCAACCCACTAAAACTCCTCGACTTTATTCGAGGAAGTGGGTTGATATCTGAGCTGTAGGCTCTGAATGGGGGTACAATAGATCTTACAGGTCGCGGTACACTAAACACCCCGATACTAATAATAATAATAATACGTGCCCAGTGCAGATCAGAGGGTTGCAAGTGATAGGCCCAACGCATGAATACAGCTGAAACTAGGAAGTCAACGTAACAGTAGTGGAGGAAAATGTTTGGGATGTAAATAAGACTTTTGCAGAGAAGGCACCATCAACACAACATAGTAGCGGCTTTGGTACCAATGCCTTCCATACTCATCGGACTTGCGCTTTCAGCACGCTTAGCTAGTCTCCCGATGGAGTTGTCCACTTAACAAGATCACCCATCAAGTACTGGATATGGTGCCGTTCCTAGCGTGCTTTCCTATGCTGCGCTCTCTTCAATTCTTAATGCTCTTTCGGCTCCGGAAATTTTGAAGGCTGCATTTCTTAATCTCTGCCTCTCTGGATAAGATGACATTGGACTCTTACAACGGTTTCTCTCGTCATTCTAAATGTGGCCGGCCCTTTTGGATGCTCTTAGAATAGGTGATGTTTTGGACGGATCGGGATCTTCTCTTTAGCTGCTTAAACTGTTTTCAGATAGCTAACTGCACAAGCAAATATCTGTTAAACTGTCTTCTTAAACTTTCGATTATAGCTCATATACGCCTGAGTAACTCTACATTTTATCATCATCTACGAATTCTTTGGAACCAGCCCCAATAGAGCAGCATAAACCTTTGCTGTTCAGTTTACTGGACATTTCTTCGGAATAAGATGAGGATTTGCCACCTTTTAAACTCTTAACAATTTTAAAGGCTCTCTGTGAAGTAAACAGGCTTCAGGCAAAATGTGCGTAAGATGCTTCAACTGCAGCGTTTGAGCTCGCAACTCAATCTTTCAATTTTTCGTCATTAGGGCCGCTTACGCGACAGAAATTTTACTTTAAAGATATACTTGCAAAATATATCGGGCTTGCGCATGAAGGCTGATTTGGTCTTTTTGATGACATCTAACTGCGTCTTAAATGTTGTCATATTGGTTGAGACTTGGCTCAATTCCAGTTTTTTTTAATGATGAGTGACCAGTTTCTGATCTATCGTAAAGATAGGGATGCGGAATCATTGAGGCAGTCCAAGGCACCCTTCATTCAGAAAGTGATGTTCTCTCAAATGAAAATTCATCATTGGACAAATTGTGCGTTTCAGTTCATGGGCCATCTAAAAAAGTTTTATTTATTGAATTTTAAATACCGCTATGGTGAGCAATTGGAAAATATTTTATACGTTCTTCAAAGGCTGCTGAATGCTGATCATATCTGCGTGACGCCTTCTAACCTGAAGGGGTATTCTGGTCTAGAAGCCTGAATTTATGGCATTTTTCAAAGTAAGATAAAAAAGAAATGAATAACAATTTTAATATGCAATTTTTTATGTTTTCTATTGACATTTTAAGAATACAAAAAAAAATTTTTTTTGACCTTTTCGAATATTTTAAAAATATAACATTTTTTTAATCCGAAGCAGACGCTCTATAGAGAGTAGTATAAACAAGATACATACCAAATTTCAAAGGAATCGGTTCAGTAGAACTTAAAATATCACGTCAACCACCTCAAAAACAAAAAAAAATTGTTTCGCTTTTAAAGATTAGGAAATGATTCTAATTAAGTTATAGCTCCGGTCGCATGTAGACGTGTATTCTAGACGCTCCGGAAAAACAATTAGTCACTCAGTCGAAACGTTTGAAAAAATGTATAAACGCGAGGTTTTGCGATTCGCGATGCAAATTCGCGTAACGTAAACTAAAGTTTTTATTAATCTTTACGCACTTACAATAAACAAATGAATAAGAACGTGGATCAGCGCACTCAACGCCAAAAACAACAAGACGAAGCCCGTGAAAAAATTCAAAAAGAACAAGACAAACGTCGTCTCTCTTTGGCCCGTAACAACGCTTATTTCTCTTTCACGAGTAATACTCTAGAACCAAAAGTTCAAGAAAGTGCAAGTTTACTGACCGCCGAAAACCAGAGAACTAGTTCTTGCTCTCCCGCCCACCGCTCAAACGTCATGAAGTGAGCAATGCAAAACTCCAACCGAGCTTCTGCCACCTAGTGCAACAACAACAGCCACTACTACGTCAACTACAACGGTCTCTGTCGCCAAAAATGCAATAACGACTCCACTCTCTTCTTCTCCAGCGGGTAAAGCAACAACACAACCAAGTGCAAAAATCGGGTCAAACGGCAAAAACAAAGCTACGGTATAAGAAATTCCGCAAGCGGGTTAGGCCATGCGGACAGGCATGGATCGCTACATTAATATTTCCAAGCGCAAGCTAACACCCCCAAAAAAACTTGACGGCAATAAATAAACCGTACCAACAAAGGCCCTCAGGCCATTAAATGAAAATAGATTTTCCATTCTGGCGGAGCCTGAAACAGAGCCTGAAGAATTAGCCCCAAAGAATCTTAAGCCCCCACCTATCTTTATTCGGGAGAAGATTTTTAACGTGCTAGTAAACAAAATAGTTCAGCTTGTCGGAAAAGATAACTTTTATGTTATTCCGCTTATGAAAGGGAATACAAGCGAAACCAAACTTCAAACCAAAACCGAAGATGATTTCCGAGCAGTGTCGAGGTACTTAAGCGATGTCAAAAAGAATTACTACACGTACCAGCTGAAAAGTTGCAAAGGCTTACAAGTTGTGCTCAAGGGAATAGAACCCGATGTAACCTTCTCCGAAATTATAGAGGCTTCAAAGGAAAACTGTTTTTGCGCAAAAAATGTTATAAACATTATGAACAAAAACAAGAAGCCGCAACAACTTTTCAAGGTCGAGCTGGAGCCAGACAGCAGAACTTTGAGAAAAAACGCAGTGCACCCAATCTACAAGTTGCATTACCTTCTGTAGTGCAGTGCACAAATTGCCAGGAATACGGAGACACCAGGGCTTACTGCACCCTCAAGCCAGTTTGTGTAGCTTGTGGAAACTGCTACGGCTCAGAACCCTGCCCTGCCAACAGGGAAGACTCTCTCACTTAAAAGTGTGTAAACTGGCAAGGAAACCAGAGGCTGTCTAGTCTACAAGGATATGAAAAGTCGGATGCAACGAGCGACAACGGCACACCAGAAAATTTACATGAAATCACAAACGACACCGGAAGTTTTCTTCGCTAAATCAGCCAGGTCATCATTTGGTCCTTCAATTACCACCAACGGCATTTCCTACGACAGTGCTCTAAGATCAGGCACAGCTCCCATAGAGCCGAAAATTGATAACATACAGCAGGCCATGGGACAGCCACAAAGTGGCTGTGGAAACAATGATGATAACTTTGCAACAAAATATAATGAAATTTATGTCCTTCATGAAATCCACCATGCAAACTCTAATGCACATGACGGAACCGGCATCCTAATAAGAGACCGCATCAAACACCACTTTCACCAACGGTTTGCAAAAAATTATCTGCAAGCTACATCGATGAAATTACAGTTGGGCAACTGCAACCTTGCCATTGCCGCAGTCTACTGCCCACCCCGCTTAACAGTCTCCGAAGACCAATTCATGGACTTCTACAGTTCACTTGGAGAGCGATTCATAGCAGCAGGTGATTACAACGCCAAGCACACACACTGGGGCTCCCGCCTTGTGACCCCCAAAGGAAGGCAACTAAACAATGCACTCATCAAAACATGCAACAAACTGGACTACGTTTCACCAGGCACTCCTAAATACTGGCCTACAGATCCTAGACAACTACTTGATTTAATTGATTTTGCTGTGACAAAAAATATTTTTCGCAATCTAATATCTGCAAAATCACTTTTGGATCTATCATCGGACCACTCACCAGTGCTAATAACTCTTCTTCAAAGCCCGGAATTAATCGAGCACCCTTGCAGGCTGACGTTGCATCGAACCAACTGGCTGACGTTCAAAAAGAGGACAGAGCTAGATTTGCTTTACACCTTTGAAACGCTTTTTAGCCAAACCCTGCAAATAATTCATTCACACTACCGTCGCCGTCAATACGAATTGGAACTGAGACTGCGCCAATTCTGTTTCAACCAAAAGAAGTTGCAAAAGTCATCAGCGAGCAATTAAAAACAAAAAAGGCCCCAGGCGGTGATCTTATAACTCCCAAGATGTAAATTCTTTAACGGGATTACTACTTCCCAAAAAAATGGAAAAAATCGGTAAGCATAATGATCCCAAAGCCAGGAAAAGATCACACAATACCAGCTTCATACAGACCGATAAGTTTACTCTTGTGTCTGTCAAAACTGCTCGAAAAATGCCTTTTGACGCGCATAATCCCTTATCTGAAAGAGTTATTCCGGCACATCAATTTGGCTTTCAAGAAAGCCATGGAACAATAGAGATTAACAACAAAAATACGAACTTTCGATTTTCGGGAATACTGCAGTGCGGTATTCCTTGACGTTGCGCAGGCTTTCGACCGAGTCTGGCTCGATGGCCTTATGCATAAAATCAGAACGTTACTGCCGGAAAGTTTTTTAAAATTAGGGGAACATTATCGTGCTGAATTTTAATATAAAGGATTTCAAAAGGTTTTTGGTTTGTTGTGGAGTGAATGGTCTGATTATATTTTTGAGCAGCTCTTATTACAGTCAGTTAAATTGAACTTTTATGCAGCGAGCTATTTCAGTTAATGTCAAGTGTGCTCTTTGCACTTTTCCGTTTGAAGTATTATGTCTTGGGTCTGCGTAATGTAAAGTTATTCCACACCTCTGTGCAAATGATTTAAATTGGGCCGAGGTAAAGCTCGGTTCGTTATCTGTCATAATTTCTTTTGCTAAGGGAAATTGTTGAAGTACTTCCATAATTTTTTTTTTAAAGTTTAACTTAGTTTGAATTTCTTTTACCACAAGGTATTTTGAATACGCGCCTATACAAGTTAAAAATGTTAAATTTTGCGCGTTGTATATATATATGTAAATTTTCTCCTTTTTTAATTTGATTAGGGGTTTCCCCGATTGAAATTTTTTATTGTGTGCCTGTTATATTTATTTTAATTACAAATTACACAATTTTTAATATATTCTTTAAATTTTTTAAAACAGTTTGGCCAACATATCAGTAGATTAATTTGTTTGTAATTTTCCTCTAGTCTCATACGTCTTGTAGAAAGATTCTTGTAAAAAGAAATGGGTTTGTAAAATTATTTATCTCTTAACATAGATATTACATTTTCTGGTGTGTCATATTTAATTAAATGTAGTGACCTGCCAAAAATTTCCAGTGACTCATGTATTGTGTGCCTCCCCGTTGTTAATAACAGTTGTTGTTTAAACTGACTTTCATCTGAATGCTGGGTCTCTTGTATTACATTTTCAAAACTACTTTCATCTGAATGCTGTGTGTTTTGGTCATAGTCTCTGTTGGTTATATTATTTATCTGTATTCGAGATAATACGTCGGCCACAACATTTGTTGAACCGGACTTATGTTTTATTTTCGGGGTAAAGCTTTCTATAAAATTTTCATTTCTACATTGGGATTTTATCAGAAATCGTGAGAGACAAAGATTCATGGTCAGTTTGGATTTCTATACCAATTACTCCGTACAAATAATTTCTTAAATTTTTTAATGCCCATACTATGGCAAGCAATTTTATTTATTTGAAGCGTAAAGCTGCTCGGTTTTGTTAAGTGTTTTAGAAATAAAAGTAATTGGTTTATTATCCTGTCTGATGCGTCTGTTCTTAAAGTTCATTTTTGTGAATTTTTTTCAAAAATCTGGTTGAACAAATTCAACTTGTGCTATTAAATTTTCTTTTAGCTCGTTAAAAGCTTTTACAGCTGAATCATCCAACTGTATTGAAATTTTTGTGACATTCATTTATAAACATTTCCATTTTCCCCTTTTTCATTTTCATATTTACTCTCTGTAAAATTCATATTATTTGAATTAAATCCGAGAAATGTTGCTTGTTTGTGTTTAAGAAAATTATAATATCATCCATGTAGACGTGACATGTTTTTCCTACTCGATGTCTGAGAATGTCATCCATTGCTCTTTGGAAAGGTATGGGTGCATATGTTAAGCCGAAAGGAATGCGTAAAAATTCAAATTTTTCATTGTTAATGGAAAATAATGTTTTTTTAATATCTGAAAAAATTGTGCCTTTCCTAAGTTGGCTAATATTACAGACGGTTCTTGCAAAGGGTATCTATCCGGTATTGTGTTTTCATTTAGTCTATAACAAGTCTATGTTTCGGGCTTCCATCTTCGTTTTGACCTTTTTTGGGTACCACCAAACCTGTTGAATGGTAAGGACTTATCCTTGGGCTTATAATATTTTTATTTAGCATTCTAGTGATTTCACTATTAAGGAAATCTGAAACTGATAAGGATATTGTTTACTATAAATGGCCCTGTCTATATTGGTGTTTATTTTGCCTCGAATTTCAGTTCTAAATGAAATTTGTAAGTATATTTTAGAATGTTCCTCTTCAATTATGATTTGAATTTAACATTTTAATTTTATTTATTTTATTTTTCTTAGAATTCTTTTCTTTCAAGATAATTTCTTTTTTGATGACGGATGAATCAACTTCGGCGCGTTTGGGTTTTTTGAATCCCAAACTTTTGGATTTTTGTTGACGGATATTTCTACGTCGGCGTGCTCAGAATTTTTTGATCCAAAACTTTTTAAATTCCTTTTTGCTCATCACAGTATTTTTTTATAATATACCCTTTTAATGGAATTGATTTATTGAATTACCTTTATCATTAAATAATTTTTCTTCTTTGCCGTTCCTTTTTGAATATTAATTACTGCTCCTATTTTTCATAAAAGATTAAAACCTATAAGTCGGTCGGATTCTAATCCTTCTACTTCGTAAAAACTATTTTTGTATTAAATGTGGTTATCATATGGTTATCATCAGTCTCTGATCTTCGTTGCGAGCAGACGCGTTTTTCATTTCGTTATGACCCCATTTACGTGCTCTAAGTGCAATGTTGCCGTTACGCATGCGCAACTTCGCGGTTTTGAGGCGGTTCGATGTTCATCGCTTTGTCATCGCACAACACCACACTTCTTGTGTTAATTTGCCTGAAGAGGCAAAAAAATTTGTAACCAATGTGATAGCTGCGTAGTGAGCAATGATTCGCACTCAAAAACAGACGAAATAATTGAAGAACTTCGTGAACTTAAATGCCTATACTTGCAATTAAATACAAAGTTTCAAATCGCTTTTCCTGAATCTGTGGATGCCCCGGCTAATGTTAACACCAACAAGCGGAAGTAGGAAAAAGTTGCCAATAAACATCTGGCTTCATCTACTTCCCATCATACCATAACTCTCCTACAGAGGGCTTTACGGTTGTCTCCAAGAAAAATAAAAAGAATCGTAACAACAAGAAGCATATTATTGGTGCTCGCTTGTGATCAACTTGCAGTATTGCCCAGCAAAAGATTTTGGCATATTGGCAAATTCGCTGTAAACACAATGCCAGAGGCGCTGTGCAAGTTTGTTTCTGACAAGTTAAAAGTAAATTCTGACAGCATATTATGCTATTCATTAACAAAAAAAGAGGTAGATCTTAGCACACTGAAGTTTATTAACTAAAAGCTTGGAGTCCCGGAGCAGTATTTTCAGACTGTCTTCAGCGGTAATTTCTGGCCACAATCAGTTAAGGTGACCCGATTCATCCACAGGGAGAGAGAGCACTTGGAGTCGACCGTGGTGGACACATTGGGTGGTGAACCATTGCGTACATCTACCCCTGCCAAGCTTCCATCAAAAAACCCCCAGTAATCGACGTCACTGGCTCTGACGTCATTATTGGTTCACTTTCGTGCATAATTTATAACTGCAGTTCTCAACTTCATCACCAACAACAAATGCATAAGCTGGTGCTTAGGCCGCTCGCCCTCTACATCCTTTTTTCGAGTCAAGGCGCTCTCTTCGGAGCTTCGCTCTCTCCTCATCATGCTGCTTCATACACTCAGTCGCTCTTGACGGCTATTTTTTCTGATATACCCAATGCATATGATAGTAGCGCGCTTCTCATATTGGATGACTTTCTCATCGCTTCTATACAGCGCTCTCTTCCGAGTTGCGCTCCCTTCACCTCCCGCTGCATCGGCGCTTCGGCCGACGTTTAGATGGCTTACCGGTGTTTTTGGAGTTACGCTCACTTCCTCATGGTTGCCAACGGGGGATTTTAAAATCTTACATTTTTACGGACGCTTTCTCTCCACAAGTTTCTCTTCTGTTGCCTCTCTTTGATGATGAGCTTTCTGCATTGCGCTCCCAAGAGCACTCACCGACTCTGGAAGTATCTGCAAGTTGGTCTTCAACGATTGTGCGAATACATTGCAACTTTAACCTTCGTAATGATAATCTCCCACTATCAATACGTATCCGGACTGGAATATTGCGTACGGCTCTGAATGACTTTTTGGGCTTGGGAGGCAATGCAAAGGCCGCATTTGGATTTTACGATACCATTTCATGACTTCCGTTATGAAACTATGGCAACAGTTTCAGAGAATTCATCAGTCAAAAGAATTGGAACTAATTGCCTTAAAATTTATTTTCAAAACATATCTGGAATGAGAACTAAAACTCAGTCCGTCTTCATGAGCACTTCCAACAGTGGTTATGACATAATAATATTGGTTGAAACCTGGCTCAACCCCAACTTCAACTTCAATGAGTTCTTCGATACTAATTTATTCCATGTCTATCGCAAGGATAGAAACTTTAGCAGAATGAAGTGCGAGAGAGGTGGAGGCGTCATCGTGGCTGTCCGTCGTACCTTCTCCTGCTGCGCAGCTGTACTTTCAAACGGGGACTCTCTTCTGCACCAGTTGGCTGTTGAGGTATCTGGATTGTCTGGGAAGACTGTAATAGTTGCTTCTTATATTCCCCCTGGAAGTGACTTTACGCTTTATCAGGCGCATATGAATAACATTGCCAGCCTACATGCCAGCATAGATGACTCTGTTGGTCTCGTTGTGACAGGAGATTTTAATTTGGGATCTGTTGTATGGTCATGTGATCCGCAATACCATGCTATGGTGCCTGGCAATGTACACCACCTACATGAAATTATTGTTATCGATGATTGTTATAGTATGGGCCTCACCCAGATAAATTGAATTTTTAATGATTTGCATAGGCTACTAGATTTAATATTCATCAATTCTATTGTTCATTCCTCGGTAAGCCTTGCTGAATTTAGTATTTCTAGTTGTGATGTTCATCATAAGCCCTTATGCTTTAATATTGAATTTTATAGTTTCTTACCAGCTGTTAACTTTATTCCTATGTATAATTTTGATCATGCCAGGTTGCCGTAAGTGATTGCCTCACGTCTATGGATTGGGTTTCCTTGCTATCAAATGCTTGCATTGAGACCAATTACAATAACATTCTTGTCGCTTTAAAAAATATTCTTGACAGCACTTGTTCAACCAAGGTACGGGGTTCCTATAGGATTCCTTGGTATACAAAAGGTCTCCAGAAATATAAAAATCTAAGAAATAAATTTTACAAACGGTTCATTAGATGGGGTAATCCATTGGATCGTGATAGATATAGACAACATAAGCGAAAATTTGAGTTTCTTAATAAATTTCTATATAATCAATACATTTCCGACATTGAAAATAGCTTAAAGTCAAATCCAAATGTGTTCTGGCGTTTTATTAATTCAAAGAAATCTTATTCTTCCATACCGTCATTTGTGTCATATAACAATACTACCGCTAATTCTGGGATAAATATTGCAAACTTATTTGCTTCCTTTTTTTTCGGCCAATTTTGAGCCTGCTTGTGACTGGAATGACCAGCAAATTCTAAATAATATTCCAGAAATGTGTAATATTGGTTCCCTTGAAATAAATGATGAGGACATTTCCGAAGCTATTTCGCAATTTGACGACTCAATTAAGCCTGACATAGATGGAGTTTCTTCATTTTTTCTTAAAAAAATAAGCAAAATTGCAAAGCTATTCGAGACAATTGTAGTTAAAAAATTATCCTTCCTGATACGTACTTATATTGACCCTAATCAGCACGGGTTCATGCCTGGTCGTTCTACTACCTCGAATTTAGCTATTTTCGCTAAACATTGCATACAAGCCTTTGAGTTACATTCCCAAGTGGACACAGTTTATACTGATTTCGCCAAGGCTTTTGATAAGGTTTCTCACTCCGCCTTGCAAGCAAAACTTTTTAAGCTTGGTATTCACGGCTCTTTTGTTAATTGGATCTCTTCTTATTTGGCAAACCGATCCTATCATGTTGAAGTCAGCGGGTTTGTTTCTAACTTCTTTGAAGCAACCTCTGGTCTTCCCCAAGGCAGTTCTCTTGGTCCTTTGCTTTTCATTATTTTCATTAATGATTTTTGTTTCTGCATTCAATCTGCCAAGTATCTTCTTTATGCGAATGACCTTAAAATATACATGCCTGTGAATTCCTCAAATGGCAGTTATTTGATTCAATCGGACTTGAACAAAATCAGTTTTTGGTGTATTCAGAACAATTTACCTCCCAACCTAAATAAATATTATGTTGTTCGCTATAGTAAATGTATCTTATATATTCTTTCTACATATATTATTAATAACCATTCACTCTCTGCACTTACTGAGATTATGGATGTTGGGGTCCTCTTCGACATTTACTTTATTAACCATATAAACCATGTTCTGCCGAAGGCAGATGTAATGTTCGGATTTGTCAAAAGAAACACTATACTTTTAAAGGACCCATACTTACGACTGACAGTGTTCTCAGCATTTGTGCGTTCAAGAGTGGAATATGCTTCCTTTATTTGGAACCCGTCAAGTGTTGTTCATGTCAATAGAATTGAGAGGCCGCAGAAAAAATAAATAAAATTTGCACTTCAGCCGTTAAACTTTTCGGAACCTTTGCCAGCCAATGTTGCCTACTGCATACCTGCAGTCCAGTAGATCGCCATTCGATAGCGAGCTTGCTCTTTATCAATGATGTTATAATTGGTAATATAGATAGTCCATTCATATTAAGCTCAATTAAATTCAATATCCCTGCCAGGAGTCTCCGTACCGTCATCCCATTTTTTGAAAGTGCTGCGAGGACTAACTATGCGCGGAATGAGCCAATCTTAAGAACTTTAAGACTTTTTAACTCTTTGCCACTAAGTATTCGATTGGTTTGGGGATCCAATAAGGATGTGCTTAGGCAATTACTTAGGGAATATTTTTTAATTAATACTTAGTTTTAAGTTAGGTTAGCTGATAGCCAGATAAGGATTTAACCATTAGCGAATAAATAAATAAATAAATAAACATGATAATATTTAATTACAGTAAACCCATTAATGGTTGTAACTCTTTTATTAATTGGAAGTTCTTTTTTATTTAGATAAATTCCCTTTTGTATGTAACAGGATGTTGCTTCTGTATCAATTAAAACCTTTAATTCTTTCTTGATTTTATTATCTGTTCTCTTCAAGTACGGTAATCATACTCCGGGTTCTGATCTAAAAAATTATCCTTTTCTATGTTATTTACTCTCATTTATTTTCGACTGAACCAGTTGGTTCTCGTTTTAATGGTTGATTTGGTTCAGACTGTTTGTTCTGGCCGGCGCTAGTATTTACCTTTTGCGCTTGGTTTTGATTATAGTTATTTCTTGGTTAATAATTATTATAATTTTGTATCTTATTATTACCTCTATTAAAATTGTTATTCGGACGATTTGATATTGGTCAATTTCCATGGGTACGGGAGTAGGCTGTACCTGATTATTATTAGACTTCCAATTATGTCCCAATTGATTTTATTATTTTGTCCCCTTTTGTTGTTATTATTGTGTACCCACTGGTTGTTTAAATTTTTTGTCCCCACTTGTTAACTTGTTGTGGAGATCTTTGATTATATCTAAAATAATTTGAATTGTTATTGTTAGATGTCTTTTGATTAAAACTAATATTATTTTGCTGTGGTCCGTTATTATAGTTTGAGTTATAATTTCTATAACTCAATCCTATAAAATTATGAGCGAATTTTGTTCTAATATTTATGATTTCCATCTCCTGTTCAAACGCCATTGCATTTGGCAAGTCTGTTGGGTTCATGGAATACAGAGTCGAAGATATTGGGCCGTTTAGGCCAGTTATGACAACTCTCAGTGCACTCTGTCTATGTCTATTATTAATTTCAGAAGCTATTCGGCCATATGTCATAATTGTTTTGTTGGTTTGCCCTGTTTGTTTGCCCTGGGTGGGAAAACTTAGTTCTTGTTCAATTATGTGTAGTGGTCGCCTATCGCTAAAAAAAAATCTAGCCTGGCCAGAGTGGCATCAAAGTTTAATACTGTTCCTTATATTAATAATGTTCCTTAATATTAATAATGCTGCGAAAAATCGCTTACTTTTTCGAGTGCAATTTGTCATGGTGATCTGTACTGGTTCCCTCCAACTAACTTTTTTTTCTAGTTCTCCTTTAAATTCAGGGACTGATTTAATGATTTCATAAGATGTCTCACATTTAATTGTATTGTCAATATCATAGTCTTCTACTTTTTTAACATCCGCTTGCAGTTCCTTTTTTTAATGTTTCAATTCCTCGTTTAAGGGGACTTACCTCGGTTAAAACAATCTGTTTTATTATATTCTTTGTCCATAAGACATGTTTTTGTACCCTTCAGCCCTTCCTTCCTTTTTTATAATTTAATTGAATGGTTTATTTTAATTATCCATGTTTTTCTTGGTTAAATTTTGTCTTGTTAATTAATATTATTTTTTTTTTTTTTTATTCACTGATTTAAATGTAGTTTTTGCTTATAAAGATTTTATTTTTTTAATTTATTTTTTCTCTCAGTGTACTTTTTTTTTTTCTCTCATCGTATTTTTAATTTGGTTTTTTTTTGTTTTCTGATTTTCCTCGATTTTTTACTTGTTACTTTCACTGCGTTGCGTTTTGTTTTAATTAACTTATTATTATTAATTTTACAACGAAAAAAGAACATGAAAGGGGTTATGCAGGCAAAAAGTTGAGTTACATTTAGGCAAGTTAAGAGGATGGTAATTGCGGGTTGGTCTAAAAGACACATTAGAAGTTAAGCGGCTTACCAATTTTATAAAGTCAATATCAAATTTGACAAGATTGTACATAAAAATAGTTCCAAGCATGATTCAACAATTTACAAGAGTTGTTAAATTAAGCAATAATAATCTACTAGAGTAAGAAGGTAACCTTACGTTTTGATACCAGTCCAAACAACGAAAGGCGAAAAAAAAAATTTTTTTTGTATCGACTCAATACGGTAAACTCGGTGAACTTTAAAGGCATTTGACAAAGTTTGTTAATACTCTTTTTGCCAGGATGCGGTTTCTTTTGCCAATTGGGGTTTCGTTCCTCGTTGTGGAAATTGATTGAATCATATCTAGAACGGCGCACTTATGGTTTATGCAGTTTAAATATTCAACGTCGGGCCTTTCTGAAGGTAGTGTCCTTGGTCCTCTTTTTTTATTATTTTTAAAAATGATTTTTCCTACTGCCTTTAAAACTCTGAATATTTTATAAATGCTAATAGTATTAAAATCTTAAGGTCTATTCGTTCAGTTGCTAACACAAAACTGCTTCAAGCTGATGTGTACCTCGTCAGTTTTGAAAAAAATTGTATTTTTTACAATATGGTAAATGCATTATTGATAGTCTTAATCCTTATTCATTGTATTCAGAAAGCAATGTAATTGCTTTCACCGAAACGATGCTTAATTCCTCTGTGTATGACTGCAAAATATTAGCTGGATATTATCTTATATGTATATAGATGTGACCGCACAATGCGTCTTGGCGGTGGTGTTCTTGTTGCCGTCAAGTTCGATCATGTTTCTGATCGCATTCCGATAATTGGTACGGACAACATATTAGAATTTGTTGCAGTTCGGATTAAGGTTCACGATTATTTCGTCGTATATCATGCTCGTATATTCCCCCTTGTTCTGATCTTAGCCTCTACCTTCAGCATATGGCTTAAATACAGAGTATTGTGAGAATTTGAATAACTCCCCACAAGTTGGTAAGCAAGCAGAGTAAGTGCATGCAAGCAGTGGCCTACCAGTTACCAGTTACGCGGCGAATTCGCCCGTACTAACGGTAGGGCGGCGAGAGAGAGTGGTGTCCTGAGCACCAGACAAGGACAGGGAGAGTCCGAAAGGGGCAGTAACAAAGGAGAGAGCAGCGAAGGGCCGTGTGCAGAAGGAAGTAACGGGACGGCACCGGACTTTGGACCCTGATATTGGTGCCGTGCGCAGAGGGCGAAAGGTCGAACGGTAAAACCGTGGACTTTGGACCAGGAGGCAAGGAGACGCCGATAACTAGCGGTAAATGGAGGCCTATATAAACCGGCCGAGCGCAGAAAGCTGGATCAGTCGATTTCTACCAAGTCAACAAGTAACAGTCATCAAGTGAACCAGTAACCAGTGAAACAACGTGAAGGAGCAAGTAAAGCCGTGCGGAGTCATCAAGGAAACAAGATCGCTACGTCGAGACTTAGAGCTAAAGTCTCCGAATTGAGACACAAGTAGCTGAGGTTCTTACGGCATCCCACGGCTAAGTCCAGGCGCTTTGTCACAACTTCTGTCGCGATTTGAGTTGGCATCCCACCCGGCGTGTCCGACAGAGTTGAACAAATAGAGTCCTTCGACGAAGAATCGTGGGCTCAGAAGGAAAGTTGTCTAGAACTAGCTGCCTGCCTACAAGGACTGCAGTGGCGAACTCCGGCTTATGCCTGATCGTCCTGCAGGAACTGTACAAGGTCCTGGTGCGACTAGCCCGGAAGAACGCGCGTTTGTTCAGCTGGTGTCTCGAAAGGCGTGTGCGTTTAGAGCACAGCGGTCCACCGCCAGAGTCCCAGAACGGCAACTTACCGAGTCGCCAACAAGGAGCGGAGCCGGTCGATACATCTGGAGGCAGAACAAGGACAACAAGGACCCCAGGACGACGAACAACGAGCTTCGTGCGAGCAGCATATACTTCGAATTCTAAAGCCTGCGGCAGAAAGGGACTGCGTTGGCCGCTTCCGGCGTACGCCTGAATAGAAAACTGAGTCGCCGTCCGGTGCGACCGGCCGGGACAGCCAGCACGATCCAGCGAGACATTCAACGTGGGAAGGAGACGACGGCAGAACATAGTTCTACATTATCAATCCACCACCCAGGTCGAGGGTCAAGTCGGCGAATAAAAGATCACTGCATACTCCCAATCTTTCAGTGCGTTTTCACTGAGCAACAGGGCGGTCACGTATATATTAATTTGGTGGGACGAACACTTACATCTTCTGAGCTAGCCGCACGATATTCGTATCGAGCAGATAACAAAGAAAATGAGTTCGTTACATCTGGCGCCCAACGTGATTGTCCTGACAGTGAAAATACAGCATTAAACAGAAATAGGGAAAATTGGATCTATCTCCTCAAGAAAGAGGATTTTTGCCAAAAGTGGCAGGCAAGCTTGGCATCATCCTGGAGGGCAGGTCGGACGACATGCGAAGAGCCCCTTCAGAGTATGTTACGAAAACACAAAACGACCCAGGAATGGCGGAAATTTGGGCTCAGCTGGAGGAAATATACGACAAACCAGGCTCACGCGGCAAGTTGCAAGTCCCAGACGCCGAACAGCTCATAGCTAGCCTGGGCGTGGAGAGCATGAAGGAGGCAGGAAGATCCAGGGGCCCAAGCCAAGAAAGAAGAACAGAACAGCAAAGGCCTAGCGCACCAGACTATGCAAAAGTCGCAAAGCAAGTCAGGGAATGGTCGTTCAAGTTTGACGGCACGGAGAAACCGCTGGAGTTTCTGGAGCAAGTAGAATGGTCAGCAAACACATACGGTTTGAACCTGAACCTCATTCCCCGAGCCATGCCAGAATTGCTGCAAGGCAAGGCCCTAAAGTGATTTATTTCGAACAGTTCAGCGACAGTTTCCAAACGTATTTCCTGCCAAGGGGATTCTTCTCAAAGCTCGCAGATCAAGTCAAACAAAGAAAACAGGTTTTCGAGGAGTTGTTCAAGAACTATATGGTCGACATGAAGACCTTGATGAGACCACTCGGCTACTCTCCAAAGGAAACTCTCGAGCTAATAAAAGAAAACTGCACGCCTGATCTGAGGATTTCTCTGAGAACGTACAAGATAGACGATCTAGAATCTCTTATGGTCCTGGCGGATATATATGAAGAACTCGAGAAAGAGCGAGAGGCATTCATACAAGAAAACAAATTCTCTCGAAGCAAAGCAACAGTACCACAAAAGGTTACGTGTAGAAGGTGCGAAGAACAATGCGGACACCAAGCGACCATCGACGGACCAAGCCAATGGACTCCAAACAAATATAACCACCAGAGCACGTTATGAAGGCCACTACACAAAGCATGTAGTCGGTGTGGCGGTCACGGACACTGGGCCAGAGGATGCCAAAACCAGCGGCTACTGTTCTGCTGGAATTGCGGCAAGGTTGGTGTTAGATGTGTAGAGTGCTGCCAGAGATCGGGAAATGGCGCGCGATCCTAGCCGCAGAGAGGCGAGCAGGGGTTGTCTCTCCAAACTGACTGGCAAATTAATCGAAGAAGAGCAGAAGTTATCCGCAGCGGTAAAGATTTGCGGAACCTCACACAAAGCCACAATCGACACCGGAGCAACAGCGAGCTTTATAAGCGAGGAGCTGGTGGATAAACTGGCTGCTTGTGGAAAGATTACAAGGACGAGAAGGCAAGTTAGGTTGGCAGATGGCAGGTGCAGCGGGATAAACACGCAGCTCGAGGTGGAGATCGAATTCGGCAATAAGCGATTGCCCATGAGCCTGCTGATCCTACCAGGAGTGGAAGACTCGCTGGTGCTAGGATGGAATTTCCTCACAGGAGTGTGCTGGACATACAGTGGTGATCCCAGAAAGAAGAAGGCACAACGTGTGGTTAGAGGAAAAATTGTCCGTGTCAGTGGTGCAAACCACCTCTGAGGAATGCGATGTTGAAATTTCCTAGAGCAGGAGCTCGCGGAATGTCGAACAATGAGAGGAACATCCAACATAGCCGAGCACCAAATCACCATGAAGGACGACAAACCAATCAAACAGAGATACTACCCGAAAAATCCAAAGGTTCAAGGGGAAATCAATGCGAAAGTCGACGAGTTGCTGGAAAAGGGATGCATAGTCCGTACAGCTCCCCGATTGTCATGGTGAAGAATAAGACAGGTTAGTGGAGGCTTTGTGTCGACTTTAGACAGATCAATGCTTATCCGATGCCAAGGGTAAATTACATATTGAACCAGTTGAGGGAGGCGAGATACATAAGCAGTCTAGATTTGAAAGATGGCTACTGTCAAATTCCCCTAAAAGAAAACAGCAGGCCATTCACGGCGTTCAGAGTGGCAGGAAAGGGACTTTTCCAATGGAAAAGCCATTTGGCTTGCACTCAGCTTCGGCGACTTTCCAGAGGGCACTATATCAGGTTATAGGACCGGAGATGTCACCACACGCGTTTGCGTACCAAGACGACATCATCGTGATCGGACGCACACTGGAGGAACACAGAAGGAACCTGAGAGAAGTTTTCCGACGCCTAAAGCAGGCAAACCTCAGGATAAATCCCGAAAAATGTCAATTCTTCAGAAGCGAACTGCTTTACCTGGGACACCGCGTGACAAATCAAGGAATCGGAACCGATCCCGAAAAGGTAGCAGCCATAGCCGAGTTGGAACCACCTACAACCATCCGGGAACTGCGCCAATACTTAGGCGTAGCATCCTGGTACAGGCGATTCGTCCCCGATTTTGCTCGAATAGTGAAACCATTAAATGATCTATTTCGGAAAGGCACGAAATGAACATGGACTACAGATCACCAGCAGGCATTCGATGAGGTAAAGGCAAGGCTACTGGCCGATCCTGTGCTGGCATGCCCGGATTTCGGATAAACCATTCGTTCTACAGACAGACGCAAGCGATTATGGTATAGGAGCAGTTCTGACGCAGGAAACAGAAAGCGGCGAGAAGGTCACCACTTCTAAGTGGTGACTGACCATATGGCGTTTAAATGGTTGAACAGCATCGAAAGTCCCTCAGGAAGGATAGGAAAGTGGGCCTTGGAGCTGCAGCAGTATGATTTTGAATTATCGCACAGGAAGGGGCAGCTTAACGTTGTCGCTGATGCACAGTCGAGACAGCCTCTGCCAGAAGCCTTTAGGATAGCCAAGGAAACTCCGGAGGACACTCATGCAGCTCGGTCAAAGAGATGTGTGAGAAAATCAACACACAGCTACAGAAGTTTTCGGACTACCTTATGGAGGGAGGCGCGTTATATGGGCATATCCCACATAGAGCAGGCAGCGAAGACATTGCCAAGATCAAAGCATGGACAGAATTGGTGCCACTTCGAACAGCAACGGCAGAAACACTTCAAAAGGCGTTCCGAGAAAGAATCATCGCTAGGTTCGGAGCCCCAAAGGTGGTAATAACGTACAATGGATTACAGTTTGCCAGCCGAGCATTCAAGAAATTCCTCAGCGATATGGACATTAAGCAACAATTCACAGCGCCATATACACCGCAGGAAAATCCGACAGAAAGAGCAAACCGAACCGTTAAAACCTTGATAGATCAGTTTGCAGGACAAAACCAGAGGAACTGGGACGAGAAGTGGCCGGAGATAATACTAGCGGTAAACTCAAGTACGTCGAAATCAACGTGTTTCCACACGCAGGCTTGAGTGCCTCGGCTGCCCAGGGCCCTGTACGACAGGGAAACCATCGGCACAGGAATGCAGACGGAAACGCCTGAAGATAAGGCCAATAAGATGAAGGAGATCCTCGAAATTGTGCGCCGGAACATGGAGAAAGCTTCTCAGGACCAAGCCAGGCATTACAATTTACGAAGGTGGCAGTGGAACCCCACAATAGGGGACACGGTCTGGGCGAAGGAGCACCATTTGTCGAAGGCAGCCGAGGGTTTCGCGGCAAAGTTAGCGCCGAGATATTACGGACCATATACGGTGATAGACTTGTCTCACCAGTCATTTGTAGATTCCGCCACAAGGAAACCCAAAAGGAGCAAACCGTCCACGTCAGTGAGCTTAAACAACAAACGCGAGAACTCGGTACAGACAAGCAAGGACAACACGGGCAGGCAGCAACAAGCGGTGCGGACTATAGCGTCGGGCATATGCCAGAGTCTATATAGAACGCAGGATAACACGAGCATGCAACGACAAAAGATGCGTACTACAGCGTCGGGCATAGGCCAGAGTCCATATAGAACGCAGGATAACACGAGCATGCAACGACAAGAAAAGCAGACTATAGCGTCGGGAAGGTACCAGAGTCTTTATAGTACGCAGGACACAAGGATGCACAGTGACTCAGACAACGAGGCAAACAGATTCTGCGTCGGGCATGAAGCCAGAGTCATCCGTTAATACGCCGCGAAGAAAAAGGGTATGCACAGGACAAGAAACCGAAAAGACCAGGCCAACAACAATCCGTAGCGTCGGCAGACTCTGTACGAATCGCGGAAGACCACGACCGGCTCTTTGTATCCCGAGGAAAGAGGGGAGACGGTTCAGCTCGAGAGCTTTACCGTAGCATGCCAAGCCGGAAAAACACGAAAATGACGCGCACACACATAAGCGGCCACAATTTGAAAAAAAAAATCGGTGAACACGAAATACGGCAAATATCGGCGCAACGGAGGGGCACACTGGAGGATATCAATAACATCAGGTGGCAACGCCGCGCTAGGTCGCGGCTGAAGACCGATCGACATGGCGGAGAGTGACCATAACGTCTGGGTCGGGAGATTCAAAATCTGCAAGGAGGATCGGCGCTGTGGAACGCAAGAAGGAGCTGTGAGCGTCGTGGGAACCATCTGGAGGAGTGAGTCGACTAGAAGATTACAAGTAAACGAGGACAAGTACGAGAAGAAGATACGTCGAGGAAAGGATGTCAGAATGTGAAGTATACCAAGGCGGAGAGAACAGCAAGTCTCTTTTTCATTCCCGAAGTAAGGGGAGAATGTGAGGAGTTGAATAACTCCAAACAAGTTAGAAAGCAAGCAGAGTAGGCGCATGCAAGCAGTGGCCTACCAGTTACCAGTTACGCGGCGAATTCGCCCGTAGTAACGGTAGGGCGGCGAGAGAGAATGGTGCCCTGAGCACCAGACAAGGACAGGGAGAGTCCGAAAGGGGCAGCAATAAAAGAGAGGCCGTGTGCAGAAGGAAGTAACGGGACGGCACCGGACTTTGGACCCTGATATTGGTGCCGTGCGCAGAGGGCGAAAGGTCGAACGGTAAAACCGTGGACTTTGGACCAGGAGGCAAGGAGACGCCGATAACTAGCGGTAAATGGAGGCCTATATAAACCGGCCGAGCGCAGAAATCTGGATCAGTCGATTTCTACCAAGTCAACAAGTAACAGTCATCAAGTGAACCAGTAACCAGTGAAACAACGTGAAGGAGCAAGTAAAGCCGTGCGGAGTCATCAAGGAAACAAGATCGCTACGTCGAGACTTAGAGCTAAAGTCTCCGAATTGAGACACAAGTAGCTGAGGTTCTTACGGCATCCCACGGCTAAGTCCAGGCGCTTTGTCACAACTTCTGTCGCGATTTGAGCTGGCAAGGAAAGTTGTCTAGAACTAGCTGCCTGCCTACAAGGACTGCAGTGGCGTAATCCGGCTTATGCCTGATCGTCCTGCAGGAACTGTACAAGGTCCTGGTGCGTCTAGCCCGGAAGGACGCGCGTTTGTTCAGCTGGTGTCTCGATATGCGTATGCGTTGAGAGCACAGCGGTCCACCGCTAGAGTCCCAGAACGGCAGCTTACCGAGTCGCCAACAAGGAGCGGAGCCGGTCGAAATATCTGGAGGCAAAACAAGGACAACAAGGACCCCAGGACGACGAACAACGAGCGTCGTGCGAGCAGCATATACTTCGAATTCTAAAGCCTGCGGCAGAGAGGGTAGGGTGGAAACGTTCGTCTAGAACCTGGCGTTTGATCCAGGGACTGCGTTGGCGGCTTCCGGCGTACGCCTGAACCGTTAGCTAGAAACTGAGCCGCCGTCCGGTGCGATCGGCCGGGACAGAGCAAGGCACAGGAGGCTGCGGCTGCGAAAGGCGTACGCCTTGAAAGCACAGTGCCTGTTCACCCTAGTCTGGGAACGGTGACGCATCCGTAATCCCTGTAACCCCGCAGAGCCAAAGGCAGCAGAAGACATCGCAAGCGAAACCGGCGAGGGAGACACCACTTCGCAGCCAGCACGATCCAGCGAGACGTTCAACGTGGGAAGGAGACGACGGCAGAACATAGTTCTACATTATCAATCCACCACCCAGGTCGAGGGTCAAGTCGGCGAATAAAAGACTGTATACACTGTATACTCCCAATCTTTCTGTGCGTTTTCACTGAGCAACAGGCCGGTCACGTATATATAAATTTGGTGGGACGAACACTTACATCTTCTGAGCCAGCCGCACGATATTCGTACCGAGCAGATAACAAAGAAAATCAGTTCGTTCCAGTATTCATTTAACCCTCTGCTATAACGATCATCTTATTGTTATGGGCGAGTTTTAGACCTTATTTTTGTCTCGGAGTTTGCGAATGCTTACGTAATTCGAATTAGCCATCTCTCAAATCCTGAAGACGCCTACCATCCTACACTTAAGGTTACTTTAGAAGCATCAGTTTCATGTCCCGAAATCGTTTTCGTAGAGCTAAATTCGCAGAAATGAATAGGCATTTATTGGAACTCGATTTGTCTTTTATGGATTCAAAAGATGATCCTTTACACATTGTAGAACAGTTTTATGGTATACTTAATTCAGCTTTCGATACGTTCGCTTCCTCATATCCCTCTGCAAATGCGTCTCATAAGACCCCGTGGTTTTTTCGTAGACTCTCATTCCTGAAAAACCCCATATCCAGACTTTTTAAGAAATTTAAGAGAACTGGGCTGCAAGTTGACCATTCAAGGTATCTATTTGCTCGTTCAAATTTCTTAGTCCACAATTCCGAATGTTACAATAGTTATCTAAACTATTGCAGAATAGAATTCCAAGACAACCCAAAGCAATTCTACGCATTTGTTAATTCGAAACGAAAATTGTAACAATTTCCATCTTACCTTCACCTTGATTCGTCATCCGCCTCTAGTGACTTCCACATTGCGAACTTTATTGCAACATTTTTCCAGTCCACATACTCGTCTTTTAGTTACGATAACACTTCATCCTACCTATACCCTCTTCCTCACTCCAACTGTATTTGATGAGGATGTTGTTTTACAAAATCTGTTAAAAATCAATACGTCTTTCTCATCGGGCCCTGATCTTGTACCGAGCTGTGTTACAAAAAAATGTGCTTTGTGTCAACCTTTATTTAAACTTCTTCAGATACCCCTCCTTCATTCGTATATCTTTGAAGTTTGGAAAAAATCTTTTATCATTCCACTTCATAAAAAAGCAAGCAAAACGGACATTTAAAACTACCGCGGTATTGCGAAACTGAGCTCGATCCGCAAGCTTTCTGAACAGCTTATTGCAGCTCAGTAATGTCCCCAACTCATCATGGCTTTATGAAACGAAAGTCAACGACTACAAATCTTCTTGAATTTACCTCAGTCATCAGAAGCGCTTTTAAAAATTACTATTAAACTGATGTTATTTTTACGGACTTCAGTAAGGCTTTCGTTTCCGTGAACCATCATTATTGAAATTAGTTGTTTCAATATTAATATTCAATATTACTATTAGGATTCCCGATCACGTTGACTAAGTGGATTTCAACATACCCGTCGAATCGGACTCCGAGAGTAGCTTTTAATGTTATAATCCTACTAGAACCAGGTTTTTTGGCTATCGCCGGTTTTTTTTTTTAAAGCGTTAATCCCCGAACCCTGCCCTCACACACATAACAATATATAACGACAAACGACGTAGCGCAACACCATAATCTGCGCGGTTATTCTTCAAAATTGAAATTTCAAATAACACTGATATAAGTTGACTTCACAAACAGACACTATGGTCTGCAACTCGGCAGTTTCTTCTCTTGGGAACTGCCTGTTTTAACATCTCCCCCCTTCAAGTGGTCGACGTCCCGGGGACCCGCTCGTTCCACATCGTTGTCAGTTCTTGGTTTGGTGTGACTTCTGGTCCTTAGATAGCGATAGCCGAGCCAAATGGTGGAACACAGAAAGAAGGTAGCAAGTAGGGCAAAGGAGTTGCTGAGGAAGGACCCCAGTGTAAGTTCTTCTCTGAGGGTACCGATGTGGTGGAGATTGCTCAGACTCAGCTCGTGAAGAAATGGGAGACTCGGTTCTGGTGGGCCGTGATGTTGACTATGGCCATGGCCGACACAGCAGGTTTTCTCATTGAACTTCCCAATTGATTTACGAACCAAGTTCCGTTGAGGGCTACCTTGTTAGAATAGGTTACCAGGTAGATTCCGGATATTTTTTGCTCTCGCCCTTGGTTGTCGGTCATGGTCACGTTGGCATCGTTCACGATGAGGGTGCCATGATCCACAATGGTAACTGGATCCAGGCGACCTGGGAGCGTGGAGCAGTACGCAATAGCCCCAGAAACTATTTGCTGGTCGAAGGTGCCATTTTGTAGATCCCTGCAGAAGATGGCGCCGACCGTCGTTTTGCAATGACCGATGTTAAGGTTTCGCGCTAAGCATTCGGCGACAAGGTTCCCATCTTCAAAGTCCAGGATTTTTTTTCTGGTGCTGAACTGGACTGGACTGTTATTTTCTTACATATTAATTTAGGGCTAGGGAGTTTAATAAAAAAATGTAGTATTTCAGAATTTTAAAAAACACTAATACCAGATACCTCTAATAATTCTATCAAACTAACGTCAATAAGCTGTCTGTCCTTGAATTCGCCGATATCGGAACTATCCAAATTGCTGGACTTACGATGTTTAATTTTGCCAGGGTTAAGTCCATTAAAATGTTTTCTAGATCCGTGATTACAATTATATTTTTTGCTAGAATAATTTCCAAAAGGTGGGTTTCTTTATCTGTTTCGAATTTATGGATTTGATTCATTGAGTTTGTGAGTTCATTTAGACGTTTCTAAAATTTTATATTTAATTCTGTTTGTCCTTCATCTGTTCTTATTAATTGTTCTTGATTGAATTTTATTTGCTCCCAATCGTTAAAGTCGGGTGTGCCGGCAATAACTTTTAGTGCTGTCCCGATTAAGTTAATACTCCTAGCGGCTCTATGGTGGATTTTTAAGGTAGTCACCAACTTGCGAATATTTGTAAGATCCGTCATTATGACTGTTGTCCTGTGATCGTCTGTAAATGTCTTCGTCATTGTTTCCGTCTGGTCGGCGTAGTCTTTATAAGTCGTCACGTTCGTTGAGTGCTGTAGGTATCCGTAGGACTCCCAGATGACAATTTTGTTGTCTTCTATCGGGATGTAATCTGCGTTCGTGTAGTCATTAAGTTTTACTGTCTTGACAGCCGTAATTGTACAAAACTAGGACGAATTTTCCTAAGCTAGAAAAATATAAAAAAAGGGCTTCAGTAATCTCGCGAAGATGGTTAGCGTAGATTGTCCTTGTGGACCACCCTCCCCTCAATTTGGACCGTGGTCCCCAGGTCTGCTTCAGTGATTTTTTTTTCCGATCATAGTGGCGAGAGCTTGTTTCCTATGCGTTTGTTTGCCTTTAAGAAAACTTTTTCACCAGCTTGATAGCCCTTTTGGGCTGGTCAAGGGATTTTTCTTGAGCCTGTTGGATCCTCTTACTAATTCTACTTTCGAAATCCGCGGGTTTTGAGTGAACAATCTCTATGGGTTTTTTGTTGGTTACCGAGTGGATAGAATTGTTGTATTTGTTGGTTGCCAAAAGAATTATTTCGGTCGTATCGCTTAAGTTGCCCTCTATTTTCAAGCATCTGGCTATTTCCGCCAGGGTGCTATGAAACATTTCTACTTGACCGTTTGAGGTGCTATGTAGAGGCGGGGCGTTGGCGATGGTGATATTGAGATGATTCATGAGTATCGATTTAATTGTTTCGTTATCACAATAAATTTTTTTGATTTTTGGGTATTTTACGTCCACTATGGCCCTCGATGCGATAACCGTGGCGAATTTTTAAAATTTATCGATGCATGTTAGAAAAAGGGTTACATCTGTTGAAAAAATGTCGATGTGGAGAATTTCCCCCACAAAGGAAGGTATCGGTGTTTCTGCTACCACTTGCTTAGATGGATGGCGTTTGTATTTTGCCATTGAACAGGTCTTGCAATTCAAAGTTGTTTCTGTTGCTAACCGAAGCATTTTAGGGGAAAAATAGTCCCTCAAGATTTGCTTTACATTTTCTTGTGCTGCTCGGTGAGCCCTGTTGTGTTCTGCTACGACAATTTCTCTTTGCTCAGTTGTATCCGTTATGTCCTGCACGAAGCTTTTCGTATATTTGAATGACGTGCTGGGGAACAATTCGACTAGTCGATGTTGAATAAATGCCAAGATCGGTAGGGAGCAATATATTGCGTATACCACCTCAGCATTAACTAAATATTGTAAAGTGTTAAGCAGATTTCCTCGGTTAGAAATTTTTTATTACGTGGAGCTTTTTCCTTCCTCAATTACTATTTGGTTCCGGAAACAGTTTACTGGGTTGTCCGTCGTGTCTATGGTATATGTCTAACCCTAACATGGTCCTCTTTTGTTTTGGAAAATATTATAACGTCATCGACATACACATAGCATCCTTCCCGGAGGAAATCGTCGATGGCCCTCTGGAAAATGCTCGGGGCATTATTAAGTCCAAATGGCAGTCTACGGAATTTGTATTTGCAGTTGGTTTTTTGAAAAGGCTGTCTTTTCCCAGTCCCTGACTGACAGCCCTATCTGATGAAAGCCTGACTTGAGGTCGAGTGTCGTAAAAAATTTCGACTCGCCCATATTCGACAGTATTGTCGAGATGGTAGGGATAGGGTATCTATCGTCTACGGTTTTTTGGTTTAGTTTCCTAAAGTCGATAACCAATCGCTTCTTTATAACCCCATTTTGGTCAGTTCCTTTTTTGTCCACAACCCAGGTAGGGTTATTATATGGGGACTTGGATGGCCTTATTACGCCGTCCGCAAGAAGTTGTTTAACCTCTGTATTGCGAATTCGGTTACACCCATGGGGTGCGGGTATGACTTAGAGTATACCGGTTCCCCATCCGTTTTAATCGTTGCCAATGTGTTTATGTCGAATGGCAGTGCTTCGTCCGGATCGGCGAAGGCTTTATGATTTTTTACAATCATTTTATCGAAGGTGGCTTTAATTGCCAGAAAAACGTCCTCGTCACCGATTTTTATGAAGTTAACGCTTTAGCAAACTAAATCTTTTCAGTTCCATTGCTAATGTGCAGAACATTTCTGGTAAAATCGAGCTTCGCATTCACTTGTTTAAGTAAGTCGAGTGCGATAATGCCGTTAAAATCTTTAAGGTCGTTAAGAATGAAAAAGGGTGTTTTTACGTTGAACACTGAATCTAGACATTTTTTATCTATTTTAGTAATGCCATGGATCGACTTTACTGTGAAGGGTTTATCCGCTGCCACGATGCCTTTCAGCCCCGGGAGTGGAGTAATTTAATTTTTAGAGGTGCCTGTGTCGATTAATAGTTTTATTTCTTTTCTTGCTACAATACGTGTACTGTAAGGAAGCAGGGATTTTATTCTCAATAATTGCAGGAGTCTTCTATAGCAAACTCGTCCTCTATCTCCGTGGTGCTTGCTTGCGCAAGGAGTCATATTCCTCATCGTCGGTTTTTTCTTCCGGCATGAAGTTTATTTTTTGTTGGGATCGTGTCGACCCCCTTTGCCTCGCCGTGGGCTGTTTGAACCTGGAGGAGGTGTCGACCTCCATTGGTTCTGGCGCTGGTTGGCTTGGACCTGCGCTATTATATGGTCTTTGTTTAAAAGAACCGCTCTGATTAGTTGCTCCCTTTTGGATCCTGACAAAGTAAGGGTTCTTTTTTATCGCCCCCTGGCTTTGGTTCTGTTCATAGTTTTTCCACCCTGTTTGTCGCTGGTTGCTCGGCCTAAATATCTTTTCCTCGCTATGGCGGGCGAAGGTGGCTGCGAAAGCGCTTCTGTCATTACTTGCCTCAGCTTCTTGAGCTAGTGCCAAGGCTGATGGTAAGTCTCATGGTTGCGCCGGAAAAAACGGCTATTTTCAATGACTTTTTTAAGCCCGATATGAACGCATGTAAAGCGTCATATCTGTGCTGTTCATTTAAGACTGCCGCCGCGGTTGCGTCGTGAGTCATGATTGTTTTGTTGGTAAGAAGCGTTAGCTTCCGTTCGATCTCGTCATAGTATTTAAGAAGGGGCAGTTCTCCCTGTCTTGATAGACTTAACTCTTGTTTAATTACGTGTGCAGGAGTTTTGTCCGCATACGTAGAATCCAACCATGCACGTATGGCATGAAAGTTAAACACTGTGTTAAATGAGGCTAATACAGCCGCTGCCGCGCCCCGTACCTTATTGTTAAGTATTCCTACAGCCTAGTAATGTCGGCTGCTGCCTTTGTATGGCTCAAATACCCTATATGCTGCAGTAGCAGCCTGCCTCCAGGAAACATAGTTTTCCTGCTTCCCGTCGAATTCCGGGACAGACTTTACCATGTCCAGGGGTTCGTTACATTCTTTCCCCGGTTCTATTTCTATTTCCAGGAAAGTCTGAATTTTCGGAGTTTTATCCTTTAATGAGGATAACTCCCCCATAATTTTAGCTAATTTTTCATCGAATAACTCCTGTTGCCTTTGGAGCGCGCAGACTATGGCAGCTTCCATGCTCGCAATTTGTTCAGCCTGCATTTCTTCTGTGTTCTGGGTTCGTGCGTTTTTAAAGTACACTGTCTCGGATGTGTGGACCCTGCTGGTCGATGGGTGGCAATCTCTTTCAGGTTGATTCTGTTCTGATTTCTGTCTTTCTACTCTTGTCTTCAAAAGTTTTTTGTATTCTTCTAGAACTTCTTCGTCTGATGAGACGTTGTCGCTATTTCTATACATGAGTCAGTATAAAAAAAATATCGTGGGTGCCACAAAATTCAATCAAGGGTTTGTTAAAGAAATTTTAGCACCTATTAATTTTTGCAACAAAATTTAAATATCAAAAACATTTTTATTAAAAAATGTTTTGTTTTTTTTCTGGCGGAAATTAGGCATCAAAAATAAAAAATTTTATTACTAAAAATTCTCCAAAAATATAATTGGTTTATTTTATTTTTGCACAACTTAGCATAGGAAAATTCGAAATTTATTCGTTTTTAAGTGTCAACGAAATTTATTTTTAAAAAATTTGCATTAGCGAACTCTTAGGACAAAAAGCCTACTCACATGTTCTTATATTTATTTCGTCTTCGAGTTCTATGTTTTGCCGACGGCTTTTGCCGCCACTGGTACTGCCGCTGCTGTTGTCGCTGCCGCCGCTGGCGCTGCTGCTGCCGTTATCGCTGCCGCTGCTGTTGTCTTCTTAGGGAGAATTTTTTGCAATTCCCGTTGCAGACTTCGGGTTTCTTCCACTTGTTAAGAGGAATTATTTAGATTTTGGGTTGCAGATTTTGGATTTCTTCCACTTGTTAAGAGGAGTTTTTTGGGTTGCAGATTTTGGATTTCTTCCACTTGTTAAGAGGAATTTTTTAGATTTTGGATTGCAGATTTTGGGTTTCTTCCACTTGTTAAGAGGAGTTTTTTTTTCCAGTTTTCCTTCACTTTGTTAAAAGTTTTAGGAAATATTATGGTTTGATTTTTGTATTTTTCTAGTGCCAGTTCTTGACCGCACTTTTAATTATATTTTCACTTGCACTTATTACACTGGATCGCGTGAGTCGTTGATTTTAATTTTACTTTTTACTTTCACTTGCAATTTCTTGCACTTGGATCGCTTGAGTGTCGTTGAGTTGGGCGACAATTATTAAACCGTTAAGTATTTATTTTATATTTTTATTTATTTCCATACGCCCGTAAGGGCATAGGTATTTTATACGGAGTCTTAACAATGACGAAGTACGAAAAGTAGTGACCTTGCACGTAAAAAAAAGCTATGTCTATTTGAACATCGAAAAAAAATTACTGATATGGTGTTAGCGATTTATATATCAATGGAGTCCTTGACTTAGGTCAGTTTTTCCAAAGGCTTGAAACGCAAGCCGGTATACATAAAATCAGCCAACTCAAAGTGGCACCGTGGGAAAATATCTTCGAAAACGTTTTTAATAGATAATTTCAAGAAAATGGGCAATAAAACATTAAAATCATTGAGAGTAGCGCTACTCAACCCGGTGACCCTAATAAATTCTGAAAAAGAAAAAGAAGCAATTATGTCTACATACCATGATGAACCAATTCAAGGAGGTCATACTGGTATTTAAAAAAAAACCTTGGGCAAGGTCAAAAGACATTACTTTTGGAAAGGTATGACCCGATATATTACAGAGTACATTGAACAATGTCTAAATACCAAAAAGCGAAGATAACCACGCATACAAAGACCCCATTAACCATTACGGAAACACCACAAACAGCTTTCGACAGGGTAATCGCGGACACGATCGGTCCACTGCCTAAGTCTGAACAAGGGAATGAATACGCAGTTACTTTAATCTGCGATTTAACAAAATACCTTGTATCAATACCAATTCCAAATAATAGTGCAAAAACAATAGCCAAAGCTATATTTGAAGATTTTATTTTGAAGTACGGTCCAAATGAAAACATTCACTACGGAAATGGGAACAGAATAAAAAAATTCAATAATTGAAGATTTATGTAAAAACTTAAATATTAAAAACATAAATTCTACTGCACACCATCACCCCACTGTCGGAACAGTAGAGCGAAGCCACAGAACTTCACGAACTTCAAACCAACTCGGTTCCGTCATTTGCCACTTTCATGTCGACACTATCTTGAAGAGTTCTACCTAAAATTGCGTCAAATGCCATGTCTTCGTCCGATATAATGTGGAATTATACGTTGAGATTGATGCCATCAATCTGCACTGGTATTGTCAGGCTTCCAAAAGTCACAATTTGGCTTTCCCCAATTCCTGTCAAACATTTTTCACCTCCTGTTAGGTTTTCTACTCCGAGCAATAAACAGAAGTCTGCTCCCGTATCTACCAATCCTTTCAAGGTTACTTTCCCAAACGAAGCATGCTTCAACTCCAATCCCAAAGACGTAAACGTGCTTATTGGCTTCTCCCTGCCTTCCACCTGCACTAGATTAGTTGCCTTTTCCTGTTTAGGTACTAGCTCGACCTTGCACTGGGCTGCTCTATGTCCTGGCTGGTTGCACCTTAAGCACTTGTTGTCTCTCTTTGGACAATCCTTCTTGATGTGAGACTCATCACCACAGTTAAAACTTTTCCTAACTTTCTCAACTGCTTTGACTGTCTCTTTTTCACCTTTATAAAAGTGAAAGTCATACTTGACGTGCTTCACCGATCCTCGCATTTTCTGAAATGCCTCGATTTGAACTTTCAGCTCCTTTAGCTTCTTCAAGCTTCTCGATCCACTGATGAATGTCAGGTGAACCATTTTTGGAAAACTGTGGCACACTCCCCTCTACATCCTTTAATGTAAACCACGATCTACCTGTGCTCGCATTTCCAACTTCTGTCCGCTTACAACTCGATTTTCCCTGGGCGCACCATTTGCAGAACCTGCACCTGCCTTGTAATTGTCTGAATTCACTGATGCAAAAGATCCATCCTCATCATCACCCACTTCAATCGCATCTTCAACGTTTTCATCAAGTAAGTAGTTTGTTTTGCATTTTCTTCCGGTTGTACTAAGACCAAGCTCTGACAACTAAGTCCGCAATTCTGCCACGAGCAGTGCTTTGGCACTTTTTTGCCTGTTCATTTTTACTTTAATATAATTATAGAATATAAGGATATAAAATATAGTGCTAACAAAATACAAAAATGTTTATCAAAACCGCCTGGACGGCTTTTCTCTATGTTAATGTGAAATGAATGTCAAACCTTAACACTATGTTAACTTAGCAGCAGTCCGACTGCAGGCACGCAATCTGTTACATTTTAAATTATTTCCTACCTTCCAATAAGACCAACAAGAGGTCTCCAAGACAAAATTGCTGTTCTCCACTTCTCTTTTCTGGCACAGCGCCTTCTGGCGGCCAAGTTGCAAAAAAACTTGTCTCGCCTCTCGATGTTTTCTCTGTCACTCACCAATATTTCTTTAACCGTTTTCTTTCGCCAGCCCAGCAATACAGTTTTGAACTCTTCGCTGCCTCACCGGAAATGTCTTTTCGCCGTGTCACCAATACTGATCCATATGTTCTCGTCATCACCAATACAGTTTCGAAATTTTTCTCGTCGTCACCAATACTGCTTTAGAACATTGGCTGCATCACTAATACTGATTCAGAATATTGGCGGGATCACTAATACTGCGGGATCACTAATACACTTCTCGGCGTCACCAATACTCCTCCAGAATGGTCTTCCCGTCACCACATCTCCTCCATAATGTTCTTCCCGTCGCTTCCAAACTCTTTTACAGATTTTCCCGGCCTCTGACTGCCAACTGACGTTCACCATAAAGTCATTAAGCTGCCTCCAGAATGGTACTCGCTGTTCAATCGCCTTCTATGTCGGTTTCTTGCCTCATTCCTTCGTTGCGCCAAAACGAATTTCACAACTGCTCGAATGTTGCGAAAACTTGCTGTCTCGTTTGCCCTGCTTTGCAAAATTGTTGTCTTTCTTTTTTTGCACATCACACTTGTTTTAGTTCATAACTGTCTGCAACGACAATTCACAGTGTTTTTTCCACTCTTTTAACACACGACTTAGTTTAATGACTTAGGTTTTTTAACACACAACTAAGTTTATTGACTTAGGTTTGTTCCAAATATTCCGATCAAACCCCCAAATTTGTGGCCCCGGAGTTCCGTTAGTGCGAATTACTTCCAGGACGACGTAGTTTTATTATTTTGATGCTTTATTTATTATTATATATTTGACTTAATTAACAAACTGAGTGTTGTGTGGTGTTTTAAACTTTAATAAGTTTACAAAATGGAGTGTGTCTCTGTGGACTGCTTAGCGTGAGATTTTGGCATCGATTGACTTTATTAAAGTTTTTCTCTCCTAATCTGTTACGCTCACGCAACATTAGCGATCTCTGGTTTGATTCTGATTCCTACATATATATATATTTTTGTTTGTTAAATAAAAATATAGTGTAGAGATGTCATCGATCCGTCCTTGGCTGCATCAGCTGGTCGTTATTTCGTTTATCTTTGCATTCTTTTTGTGCTAATAAGAAGACGACGGCTTTTTGCGTGGCACAAGAGTTTTAACAGCGTCTTTGTCGAAATATTTTCACACCCTTAAGCACGCGAGAATCAAAAAATTTTTGTGTTTAACTTTGATTAGTATTATAACGGGAACTAAAAAAAATGTTTTTCTGAAGCCACAATATGCAGCAGACCAATTTCGACGACTAAAAGAATGTGATTTTAAGACTTTTAAAGCCAAGGACGTACCATTTATAACAATAGCAAACAAGCAAAAAGACTGTCTTTCGGAAAGGAACATCTCCATAAGCCAAAGGAGTTCTGGAAAAGCGTTTTATGACAGATGAAAGCTCCTTTGAGTATAATTAATCAAAAAAACATTTTTGTAATTTTGTCAATGGTAAAGGCACAAATGGCGGCCCGTTTGCCAAAAAGTAAGCCATGGTGGAGGCTCTATGAAGTTCTGGGGATGTGTGGCGTATAATGAACAGAGTGACTTTGTTCCTGTCACTGGCTTGGTGAACCAACGACAATATTTGTCGGTTCTAAATAATTATCCTTTATCCTGCAACAGATTAACGCCCTACGCCACAAAGCCAAGTTGATTACAACTTTTTTGAAGGATTTTGTGGTACCACTTTGAACTGGCCACAAAGTCCAGACTTTAATATAATTGAAAACGGCTGGTATCTAGCACAAGAACAGTTTCGTTGAACAAAATTACAGAGAAGACAATTGCTGAGATCAATTCCATTGGGAAGAGATATCTCCAGAAACCATCCAAAATTGAAACGATTTAATACCGCGACGCCGGCAAAATTTGATTGAAACCAAGGAAATTATATATATTTAGCTAGATTCGTTTTTTTTTCTTTACTTAATATAAGTTTAAACTTTGTTATTCATTTTAAAAGGTTCTTGTCAAAATACCTATGCCACTACATGAAAATGACAAAATGTTGAATTCATTATTTTAAAGTTTGAATTAGCACTCAGTAAAACAGAAAAAAATTTATTGAGTTATATTACACCATTGAAAAGTTACATAAAAATCATTTGTTTTTCTTCAAAATAGTTATGCCGACTAGTGTAGTTACCAGCATTGGTCCTTTTCCAATAGGCAAATATTTATTCATTTCATACAAGCACTAAAAAACTAGGTAAATGTTGTAGGACTTTTTTGTTTTGTCACCAAGGTGGAAGGTGGAAAGAACTTTCCCCATTTTTTGCCTTGAGATGGACAGAACCTTATCCTTCCCTCGCCAAATGCAGAGCTAAAGGAAATGACCTGGATGTTTAGTCCTAAAGGCTAGGCAGCCTCTTTTCCAAACGATAATTAAATTGAAAACTGTTTTGAGTAAGAAAACAAATTAGAAAAAGTATAAGGGGTAAATAAAACAAAGAACGTATCATTCGTATTTTTTTGATGGCCAATAGTCTAGCTATAAGCATTATTAACGATTTAGAAAAAAAAAAAGTATTCGAAAAAAATTCTTACCATTTGGCCTTAACAGCTACGAGTTGATTACAATAAGACTTTTAAAGCCAAGGACGTACCATTTATAACAATAGCAAACAAGCAAAAAGACTGTCTTTCGGAAAGGAACATCTCCATAAGCCAAAGGAGTTCTGGAAAAGCGTTTTATGGCAGATGAAAGCTCCTTTGGGTATAATTAATCAAAAAAACATTTTTGTAATTTTTTCAATGGTAAAGGCACAAATGGCGGCCCGTTTGCCAAAAAGTAAGCCATGGTGGAGGCTCTATGAAGTTCTGGGGATGTGTGGCGTATAATGAACAGAGTGACTTTGTTCCTGTCACTGGCTTGGTGAACCAACGACAATATTTGTCGGTTCTAAATGATTATCCTTTATCCTGCAACAGATTAACGCCCTACGCCACAAAGCCAAGTTGATTACAACTTTTTTGAAGGATTTTGTGGTACCACTTTGAACTGGCCACAAAGTCCAGACTTTAATATAATTGAAAACGGCTGGTATCTAGCACAAGAACAGTTTCGTTGAACAAAATTACAGAGAAGACAATTGCTGAGATCAATTCCATTGGGAAGAGATATCTCCAGAAACCATCCAAAATTGAATCGATTTAATACCGCGACGCCGGCAAAATTTGATTGAAACCAAAGGAAATTATATATATTTTGCTAGATTCGTTTTTTTTTTCTTTACTTAATATAAGTTTAAACTTTGTTATTCATTTTAAAAGGTTCTTGTCAAAATACCTATGCCACTACATGAAAATGACAAAATGTTGAATTCATTATTTTAAAGTTTGATTTAGCACTTAGTAAAACAGAAAAAAATTTATTGAGTTATATTACACCATTGAAAAGTTACATAAAAACCATTTGTTTTTCTTCAAATAGTTATGCCGATTAGTGTAGTTACCAGCATTGGTCCTTTTCCAATAGGCAAATATTTATTCATTTCATACAAGCACTAAAAAACTAGGTAAATGTTGTAGGACTTTTTTGTTTTGTCACCAAGGTGGAAGGTGGAAAGAACATTCCCCATTTTTTGCCTTGAGATGGACAGAACCTTATCCTTCCCTCGCCAAATGCAGAGCTAAAGGAAATGACCTGGATGTTTAGTCCTAAAGGCTAGGCAGCCTCTTTTCCAAACGATAATTAAATTGAAAACTGTTTTGAGTAAGAAAACAAATTAGAAAAAGTATAAGGGGAAATAAAACAAAGAACGTATCATTCGTATTTTTTTGATGGCCAATAGTCTAGCTATAAGCATTATTAACGATTTAGAAAAAAAAAAGTGTTCGAAAAAAATTCTTACCATTTGGCCTTAACAGCTACGAGTTGATTACAATAAGACTTTTAAAGCCAAGGACGTACCATTTATAACAAAAGCAAACAAGCAAAAAGACTGTCTTTCGGAAAAGAACATCTCCATAAGCCAAAGGAGTTCTGGAAAAGCGTTTTATGACAGATGAAAGCTCCTTTGAGTATAATTAATCAAAAAAAACATTTTTGTAATTTTGTCAATGGTAAAGGCACAAATGGCGGCCCGTTTGCCAAAAAGTAAGCCATGGTGGAGGCTCTATGAAGTTCTGGGGATGTGTGGCGTATAATGAACAGAGTGACTTTGTTCCTGTCACTGGCTTGGTGAACCAACGACAATATTTGACGGTTCTAAATGATTATCCTTTATCCTGCAACAGATTAACGCCCTACGCCACAAAGCCAAGTTGATTACAACTTTTTTGAAGGATTTTGGTGGTACCACTTTGAACTGGCCACAAAGTCCAGACTTTAATATAATTGAAAACGGCTGGTATCTAGCACAAGAACAGTTTTGTTGAACAAAATTACAGAGAAGACAATTGCTGAGATCAATTCCATTGGGAAGAGATATCTCCAGAAACCATCCAAAATTGAATCGATTTAATACCGCGACGCCGGGCAAAATTTGATTGAAACCAAAGGAAATTATATATATTTTGCTAGATTCGTTTTTTTTTCTTTACTTAATATAAGTTTAAACTTTGTTATTCATTTTAAAAGGTTCTTGTCAAAATACCTATGCCACTACATGAAAATGACAAAATGTTGAATTCATTATTTAAAGTTTGAATTAACACTCAGTAAAACAGAAAATAATTTATTGAGTTATATTACACCATTGAAAGTTACATAAAACCATTTGTTTTTCTTCAAAATAGTTATGCCGACTAGTGTAGTTACCAGCATTGGTCCTTTTCCAATAGGCAAATATTTATTCATTTCATACAAGCACTAAAAAACTAGGTAAATGTTGTAGGACTTTTTTGTTTTGTCACCAAGGTGGAAGGTGGAAAGAACTTTCCCCATTTTTTGCCTTGAGATGGACAGAACCTTATCCTTCCCTCGCCAAATGCAGAGCTAAAGGAAATGACCTGGATGTTTAGTCCTAAAGGCTAGGCAGCCTCTTTTCCAAACGATAATTAAATTGAAAACTGTTTTGAGTAAGAAAACAAATTAGAAAAAGTATAAGGGTAAATAAAACAAAGAACGTATCATTCGTATTTTTTGATGGCCAATAGTCTAGCTATAAGCATTATTAACGATTTAGAAAAAAAAAAGTATTCGAAAAAAATTCTTACCATTTGGCCTTAACAGCTACGAGTTGATTACAATAAGAGTAGCTAAACAATCAGCGCTGCCGAGTAAAATTTATTGTAAGGCATGCAAAAAATTGGAGGTTTGTTTGTTCGTAAAATCTTGAAGTTCTGCTTTATAATACAATTAAAAACTTTAACTATAAGTTTAGTTTTTGAAAAAATGTATTTTTATTTTCAAAACTTTAACTATTTACAACATTTTTATTTTTGGGAACACCGACTAATTGATTTTAAGTATTTAACTGAACTGATTCTTAAATCTAATTATATTGTGGATCAAGAATTGGTTTCCGAAAGCTTTCGCTCTTCTGGGTGAGTAAATTGAGTGAACTTTCTATTTCGATTAAGTGAGCTTTGATTTTAATTGAGTGAAAGAGACTTCTTTGTCTTATCTTGTTTAAAGGTTTAGAGGAGACAGAATTTGAATATGCCAAAAGTGTGGGAACGTTTATCAGAGGCGCGACATTAAATGTTTAGTTTGAGATTTAACATTAACAATGGAAATTTCCAAGCACCTTCTGAGTTTAGAAAGGTTTATAATAAGTGGGTTTCAAGTTTTGTTTCCTTTTGATAGGGGTGATTCAAGAGTAAGATCTAATGTGTGGAAATGATGTGTAGGCATATGCAATTTAATTTCCAGGATAATAAAAAACAAACCAAATCAAAATAAGTTTTCGAACGTTTGATTTATTCGAAGTTTAATTTGAGACTGATTTTATTCATTTAAAAATACCCTGATCTAAGCTTTGGGTTGGGGCAGCGACGTCGACGTCGCGGAAGAGACCACGGCGGTTGTCTAGTTCTGATGAAGCGGCTGAAACTGCAAGGTTTGCAGAATCAGTATTTTGATAATGCGCTGTGGCTGTTAACCGGATGCTTGAGCCTGCAAGGTTTGCAGAATCAGCATTTTGGTATAGCGTTGTGGCTGTTAAGCGGATGCGTGTGTTTATGTTATTGAGCTTGCGGGTTCTTGACCGTTGAATTGAAATTGTGGTAGGCGTTTAATAACTCTTTATTCTCACACGTCTTAATGCTACCTCTCGCTTACACTACAGGTTTTAGAATGACCTCTCGGTGAGATCCTCTTACAGTTCATGTTACTTAACATAGGTTTAACATAACTTTTAACATAAGCATCGTATATCGGTGTTGTATAATTATTTGTATTATGTAAGTATTATAATATATGAGTGTTAGTGTGTGTATGAGCCTACTACAGTTCGGCCATCCTGTAATACGGATCCCCTGATCCTGCTTTCTTTTGGAAACAATTTTGACAAATAACTCTTATATCTATCTTATACTAAGACAGTGTTTAGTTAAATGTATTTTCTTCATTTATTTTTTCGTTTTACTATCCAGGGTCTTATGTTTTGAGCACTCCATACACCCTTGTATGGATTTCGGGACACTTGAAAACCTTCAACATCCTTTAGTAGGAACCTGTCATTGCGAAGCACTTTAGCAATTGTATATGGGCCTTTGTTTTTTGGGATCAACTTCCCAGCAACTCCCGCAGTGTTGTCAACATTTTTACCATTACGTAATCTCCTTTTGTGTAATCCTTTGGCGTTTTCTTTGTCTTATCATAATATGTTTCATTGTATTTCTGCGCTTGTTTTTTGTTTCTCCATTGCCAGTTTTCGAATCTCGTCCAAATTCTCTACTTGAGCTGTGTTGTTAATTTCTTCTTACTTATCCCTAAGTTCATTAATAATCTGACCTCTCTGCTCTACACCAAACAGCATTTTGCTAGGAATTTGTCTTAAACTTCTGTGTATAGTGTTATTAAGTGCATGTTCAACTTGCTCGATTACATTATCCCAATGTACATTATTTTCAGACTCCGTTAATATGGCTATCATGGGCCCTATGCTCCTGTTTATGCGTTGTCCATTTGCTTGTAAAGAACCTGTCGCTATTTTCAAATGTTTGATGTATGTTTCTGTTAAAAATTCACTAAATTTATTAGATGTAAAACAACTGCCTCTATCTGAAACTATAAATTTTGATTTGCTATACGCCCTAAAATAATCGGATAAAGCTTTTATTACTTCTTTTGTGCTTGTTGTCTTTGTTGCGATGTGCAACAAATCAAACGGCCTGTCTCCTTTGGGAATACTGTGTAAGAAGCCTTCTGATTTTCCAGTATTTGGAGAGAATGCTACGCATTTTAAACAATTCTCAATGTGATTCTTGCATTTTTCCTTAATATTTTTAAACCAATAAATCTTTGAAATTGCATCTATCATCTTGTCTCTACCAACGTGACCAAGTTCATTATTATATTTATGCAAGACGCGACGTTCCATGTCCTCAGGGACACCTATCCTTTTGATAGGGGTGATTCAAGAGTAAGATCTAATGTGTGGAAATGATGTGTAGGCATATGCAATTTAATTTCCAGGATAATAAAAAACAAACCAAATCAAAATAAGTTTTCGAACGTTTGATTTATTCGAAGTTTAATTTGAGACTGATTTTATTCATTTAAAAATACCCTGATCTAAGCTTTGGGTTGGGGCAGCGACGTCGACGTCGCGGAAGAGACCACGGCGGTTGTCTAGTTCTGATGAAGCGGCTGAAACTGCAAGGTTTGCAGAATCAGTATTTTGATAATGCGCTGTGGCTGTTAACCGGATGCTTGAGTCTGCAAGGTTTGCAGAATCAGCATTTTGGTATAGCGTTGTGGCTGTTAAGCGGATGCGTGTGTTTATGTTATTGAGCTTGCGGGTTCTTGACCGTTGAATTGAAATTGTGGTAGGCGTTTAATAACTCTTTATTCTCACACGTCTTAATGCTACCTCTTGCTCACACTACAGGTTTTAGAATGACCTCTCGGTGAGATCCTCTTACAGTTCATGTTACTTAACATAGGTTTAACATAACTTTTAACATAAGCATCGTATATCGGTGTTGTATAATTATTTGTATTATGTAAGTATTATAATATATGAGTGTTAGTGTGTGTATGAGCCTACTACAGTTCGGCCATCCTGTAATACGGATCCCCTGATCCTGCTTTCTTTTGGAAACAATTTTGACAAATAACTCTTATATCTATCTTATACTAAGACAGTGTTTAGTTAAATGTATTTTCTTCATTTATTTTTTCGTTTTACTATCCAGGGTCTTATGTTTTGAGCACTCCATACACCCTTGTATGGATTTCGGGACACTTGAAAACCTTCAACATCCTTTAGTAGGAACCTGTCATTGCGAAGCACTTTAGCAATTGTATATGGGCCTTTGTTTTTTGGGATCAACTTCCCAGCAACTCCCGCAGTGTTGTCAACATTTTTTACCATTACGTAATCTCCTTTTGTGTAATCCTTTGGCGTTTTCTTTGTCTTATCATAATATGTTTCATTGTATTTCTGCGCTTGTTTTTTGTTTCTCCATTGCCAGTTTTCGAATCTCGTCCAAATTCTCTACTTGAGCTGTGTTGTTAATTTCTTCTTACTTATCCCTAAGTTCATTAATAATCTGACCTCTCTGCTCTACACCAAACAGCATTTTGCTAGGAATTTGTCTTAAACTTCTGTGTATAGTGTTATTAAGTGCATGTTCAACTTGCTCGATTACATTATCCCAATGTACATTATTTTCAGACTCCGTTAATATGGCTATCATGGGCCCTATGCTCCTGTTTATGCGTTGTCCATTTGCTTGTGGAGAACCTGTCGCTATTTTCAAATGTTTGATGTATGTTTCTGTTAAAAATTCACTAAATTTATTAGATGTAAAACAACTGCCTCTATCTGAAACTATAAATTTTGATTTGCTATACGCCCTAAAATAATCGGATAAAGCTTTTATTACTTCTTTTGTGCTTGTTGTCTTTGTTGCGATGTGCAACAAATCAAACGGCCTGTCTCCTTTGGGGATACTGTGTAAGAAGCCTTCTGATTTTCCAGTATTTGGAGAGAATGCTACGCATTTTAAACAATTCTCAATGTGATTCTTGCATTTTTCCTTAATATTTTTAAACCAATAAATCTTTGAAATTGCATCTATCATCTTGTCTCTACCAACGTGACCAAGTTCATTATTATATTTATGCAAGACGCGACGTTCCATGTCCTCAGGGACAAAAAATAGTAAACGATCGTCATTCGTTTTTCTGTAAACAACGCCGTTTCTCATTTCGAAATGTTTGAGTTCATTTCTTTCTAATTTTTCCTTAATTGTCGGTATTTTGATATCTTTTGATTGACAGATTAAAAGATTGTCCTCAAAACTAGTGGTTTCTACTATTGAAATATAACCCATCGGGCGATTCTAGGATTTAGTTCGACTCTGTTTAATGTCAGAGCTAAGGAATTGCAGTCGGTTATTATCTTAAAATGTTTACCATGAAGATAGATTCGAAATCTACGCAGGGCATAGATGATAGCTAGCTCGAAGCTGTGGTATTTTGTCTCAGTCTCTGTTCTTCGCTTTGAAAAGTAGAATACGGGATGGAGTTTTCCATCTCCCTTCCTTTGCATTAAAACCGCACCGAAACCCATAGCGCTTGCATCGCAATGTAATTCAACCTCATCTTTATGATTATATAGGGCTAAAACAGGTGATTCTATTAGTTTTTTTTAAGGTTTAAAAAACAGTCTAGTCCTCTTTCTTGGAAAGAAAATTCCTTGTCTTCCCTTAAAGTGTCATAAAGTGGCTTAGGTAATGTGGAGAAATCTTTTATTAACCTTCTAAAATAGGAACATAGTAAAAAGCTTTGTACGTTATGTACTTTTTCGGGAACTGGGAAGTTTTTAATTGCATCAATCCCTCTGTCGTCTGCTCTGATTCCTTCTTTGGTAATAAAAAATCCTAGGTACTTTATGTTGGATTGCATAAACTCGCATTTGTCCATACGAAGCTCTAACTTATTGTTAAATATTCTTATTAAAACTTCTTTTAAAGTCCTTAAATGTACTTCCGCATATTTGCTTGCTATCATAATATCATCCATGTATATGATTACTTTATTTTCCCGTATCAAATCCGCAAAAATTTTATTTACAAAACGTTGGAATACTGCTGATGCATTTTTTAAAAATTCAAATTGTTCTAATGGAGTGACAAACGAAGTACATTTTACTAACTGATCGCTAACGAATACGTGAAAATAACCATTTTTCAAGTCGAGCTTTGAAAATACACTTTTATTTACTAATTTGTCTAGAAGGTCATCTATAGTCTATACATAAACGCAAGTCTCCTGTTTTTTTCTTTACCAGTACAATGGGAGAAGCATATTCTGAATCACTGTTTCTTATTATCCCTTTGTCTAAATATTTGTCTAATAACTTTTGAAGCTGATCCTTTTCAGTAAAAGAAAGTCGCCTTGGTGAACAACTGAAAGGTTTGGATTTGTCTAAACTAATTTTCATTTCGCATCTTGTCAAAGGAGTATCTGGTCTTTTAGCGTTGACATAATATTCTTCAAACATTTTAACAAATTTACATTTCGTTTGATAGCTTACATCGCACCCACAATTGTAGTCTACAAACTGATCATCAGCCACGTTGATATCTAACATATCTCTTTCAAAACTGTCTTCAAAATTTTCTGTTTTCTTACCTCGAGGCATCTCTCTGTAAAATTGACTGTCTTTTAAATGCGATTCGCATGTTTTCATTTGCCTGTATGTTGACTCATTTCTAATAGTTTGCTTATCTCTTTGTTGCTCATTAATATTCTCATTTTCCAGTTGAACACCGCTAACAGTCTCTCGTAAACTTTTTCCGGTACTACTTGTCTTTTCTAGCAAACTTCTCTCAATAGTTGCCTCTTCTAATAGTTTTTCCGTAAAAGTTGAATTTTGCAATGATCGTTCATTAAAATATTCATTTCCTGTAAATTTTTCATTAATCGATTCATTTCCTAAATTTTTCATTAATATTTGGATTTCTTCACCATTTTTCATAAATAAATTCATTTTCTAAAAACTTTGCATTAACAGCTGTATTTCCTAACAATTTTTCATTAACAGTTTCGTTTTCTAAAAATTGTTCATTGACAGTTGTATTTCCTAACAATTTTTCATTAACAGTTTCGTTTTCTAAAAATTTCTCATTAACAGTTTCGTTTCCTGACAGTTTTTCATTAACGATTGCCTTTCCTAACAGTTTTTCATTTTTACAAAATTTTTCGCCAGCCGTTTCATTTTCTAAAGATTTTTCCCTAACAGTCTCGTTAAAATTCCCGTTGGAATCGCAGTTGGCTTCTGCGGTAATTGCTAGTTGTTGATCCTTTTTCCCAGGTGGTAGGTTTGAGGCATGGGCATCTACTTTTAATATGTCATTAATATTTCCATAAGTTTCAAGGGTGTCGAGATTCATATTCAAACCATAAATATTCATAAAGTCCCTTCCCAGGACTGCGTCGTGCCTCATAGATTCATTTGCCACAACAATCATATCAAATTTAATGTTTAATTTTTCTTTTAAAATGAATCATGAAGTTTTTCCAAAAATGTTAAGTTGGCTCTGGTTCAGCTCATGATAAACTTGGTTAATGTTACTTAATGATAATGCAGCTGGAATTCTGGACTGCTTAATGAATGATATCGCGCTCCCTGAGTCTATAAGACATTCTGCAATAATATGTGAATTGAGATGATGATCAAAAAAAATTAATACTTTTCTTACATAGTTGTTGTCGCTGCTATTGTTGTTGCTGTTGCTATTGTTGTAGGTGTTGCTCTTCCTCTGGCGGCATTCTCCCACAAAATGACCCATTTCACCGCATGCGAAACAAGATCCAGGTGCCCTTGCTGGCTTGCGGCATTCCTTGGCCAAATGGCCCTTCGAGTTGCAGTTCCTGTTGATCTGCGTCGCTTCCAACGTCGACTTCTTCGGTGCGTATGTTCCGGGTTGTTGTGGAAGACGTATGTTGGAAAATGCTAGCAGCATCTTCTCCGGATTTGCGAACCTTTGGATACGGGCTTGATCACGCAAACTCGCAGATGGGATTCCTTCGATGAGTTGTTCGGGCAGTTTCTCAGTGTCCATGCTGATGCCTTGGGACATCATTGTTTTATCCTCGAAATACATTGTGAATCTCTCGTCCTTTTGCCATTTCCGTTGCTCGAATTTGCGGTGACGCTCTGTTTTGGACGCCGTGTTTCCAAATGCTATGATTAGTTGTTCGCACAGTCGTTCGAAAGAATCTAGTATTCGGGATGGGTTGGCGTGCAGCCAACGCTGAGAATTACCTTTTAATTTGGTAACTAGTAGCATTCTTAGGCAGTCATTATCTAAGTTGTAGATTTGGCCTATGTTCTTAAGGTGATCTACCCAGTTGCGTGCATAAATGTTTCCGTCGAAGTCAATGGCAGCTTCTTTGGCAAACGAGAGTGAAGCTGCTGATCCAGCCCTGGACGATGTGTGTCATTCCGTGGACCTTCCGCGTTGCCACCTTATCCGTTTCCTATAGCGATTGCTGGCGTTGCCATGCGATGAATCTCCAATTGGCTGTTCGCGCGCAACGTGTGTCTCTGCCTGTTGTTGTTGTTGTTGGATGGTGCCGCAAGTTTCAGCCTGCTGTTGCTGTTGTTGTATAGCGATGCGTGTTACTGCCTGCTGTTGCTGCATGGCGATCTCTTCTAACTGTCGTTGCTGTTTGGCGCCACGCGTCTCCGCTCGCTGCAACGCATTCTGATGCGCAATAAGTGTTGTTCGCAGCTGCGTGATAATTTCCAGAAGGTCGTCTTGGTCTGTAACATCGTCGGAGACGCCCTCCTGTAGTACCTGCGATGCGCTTTCAGGGTTTGTGTTAACCTCTTCACGTTCTGTTCCAGAGGCGCCAGCTTGATCTTCTCCAGCATTCTGGTCAACTTCTGCCTCTGGTACTTGGCCTCGTTGTTCAGGCGGTAACTGCCCTAGACGAGCCATCAACTCGGTTTTAATACCTTGGGTTGATAATCCCAATGCTGAAAGCCATCTTTTCAGCTGGACGACCGTAAATTGGTTTAAATTTTCTTCGTTCATGGCGTCATGGTCAAATGACCACTTCTGAATTTGTGGTCGGCGTTTAACAACTCTTTATTCTCACACGTCTTAATGCTACCACTCGCTCACACTCCAAGTTTTAGAATGACCTCTCGGAGAGATCCTCTAACAGTTCAAGTTACTTAACATAGGTTTAACATAACTTTTAACATAAGTATCGCATATTGGTGTTGTATAATTATTTGTATTGTATAAGTATCGGTATAATAATATATGTTTGTTAGTGTGTGTATGAGCCTACTACAATGTGTTGCAATGTTGCCATTGACAATGTTGCAATATTTCTCGGAAAAAATGTAGAAATATTTGTGTGATTAACTCCCCCTCCTTAAGAACCTGCTTGTCCTCGAGAGGTGTTAGAAATAGGAAATATTATTAAATTCTTGTATTTTTTTGTAGGAATTGATATAATATTAGTTTTGTTGTTTAAAACTTGTGGAGGGAATTCTTGGATATGTAGGTTTACTTTTTCTTTTCTGTGAATACAGTTTTTTAATACGATCAAAGCAAGAATAATGGCGCAAATTAATGTAACTGTGGTTATTCGGTTTATTGTAGAATCATTCTTTAAGGTTCTTTTTTTATATGTAGAGCTTCTAATATCAGAATTTGTATGCTTTGTGCTTGCAATGAGGTAATTTGAATTAGTGGAATTTCGGGTTTAATTATTGTTTTTTCTTTGTTTGTACAAATTTTTCCATTTATATTTATAGTTTCGTTTAAAATTTAATCATGGAAGTTCCTCAAGTTGATGTGTGAAAAATTTAATACTATTTTGTATAAATAACGCGAAAACTTTGTGAACGCAGTAGTTCGAGACGATTTTAATTTGCGAAACTTTGTGAAAACTATGTCAAAAGCGCGACGAAAAGGAGTGGCTACGATGACGTTCGATTGATCACTAACAATTATATTTCAATAATTTCTCTTAGAACCTAACTTATGCTACGGTGGCGAGAGACGGGGCGAATTCGCAAGAGCGAACAGACGAAAGCTTTATTGGCTCCCGCTCTCGCCCTACAACTAATGATTTAAATACAAGCGCTGAGTGCGCAAACACCGCCCCCTCTGAAGGGACGACTTCCTTCAGAGCAGAACGGGTAACAGGGCCAGTCGGTGGACAGCTCGCCGATATTCGCCGTCCTGCGTCCTGACGTCCGCCACGCGAACCTTGCTATCGACGCCGGCGTGCACCGCTACCACTCGTCCAATCCTCCACTGCTGGGGCGGAAGATTGTCTTCTGCGACGACGACGAGCGCTCCCACGACGAGGTTGCGCTCCCCCTGGTGCCACTTGGACCGCTGCCTGAGAGACGAGACACCTCGCCATCGTCGCAAGCAGGTCAGACTGATCTGGTCCGGGAGCGCCGCTGATGGTGGGGCCAGAAGAGGGCCGCCGATGAGCAGATGCCCGGGAGTCAGGGCCTCGCCGTCGTTCGGGTCGCTGCTTAGAGCGCCGAGGGGCCTGGAGTTGAGCACGGCCTCCACGCTGGTGAGCAGAGTTCCGAGCTCCTCCGCGGTCAAGAGGTCTTGGCCTACCGTCCGAAGGAACAGGTGCTTTGCAGACTTCACACCTGCCTCCCATAGTCCGCCGAAGTGCAGTGCTCTGGGCGGTATGAACGCAAACTCGCATCCTTTTTTTGATGCGAATGTTTCGATACCGCCCCCCTGCTCCTCCAGACGGGCTCGGAACTCTCTCATGTGGCGATCTGCGCCGACGAAATTGGTGGCGTTGTCGCACCACACCTTCTCCGGAATCCCGCGACGACTCACGAACCTTTGAAATGCCAACAAGAACGCATCAGTGGTTAGGTCAGACACTAATTCTAAATGGACCGCTTTGGACGCAAAACAGACGAACAAGGCCACGTACGACTTGTACGGTGGCTTACCACGGATACGATACGTTCTGCTGAAGGGACCACAAAAATCAACGCCACAAATATTGAACGGGCGGAGAGCTCGAAGTCTATCTGCTGGCAAGTTTCCCATTCAATAACCGACCCCCAACTCGTAGCAATGTCGAGGAGCACCAATCCGATTTATTTTCCTGAAGAAAAGGGTTTAACTTTTGAATATTCGTTGCTACCGGTTTATTCTTCCGAATTTTACTTATGTCGTCCCTGAACTCGTGAAATTGGACAACTTCGACAATTTTATCAAAAGCGAAATCCAGTTCTCTTGGCGAAATACTTTTTTCAAAGGGCTTCAACACCTTACTGCACCTTTGAATAAAACGAAAAACCCACACGAAAACTCTCAGAAGCTTCAGGTGCGACAAAAAGGACTCTATTTTCTGAACCACATAATTTGGCTCTGGGCTGACTACGAGAGCTATTGCCGATTTGCGTAGCTCCATCGACATTACATCAGCCGGCAGTTCCAAATGTTTATTTACAGGCCAATTTTTTCTGAGTCTAGCAAGAACGAAGGCCCACCGAACCAAATGGACATTGTAAGCTCCTCTACGTCACATCCTCGGGACACTATATCCGCTGGGTTGACTTTCGTGGGAACGTGTCTCCAAATTGCTTTCTCCGACCACTCCTGAATTTCTGCAACCCGGTTCGAAACAAAAACCGACAACGACGAGGGCTGGGTTTTAATCCAGTGTAAAGTTATCTCGGAGTCTGTCCACAGGAAAACATTCTCAATGGGAGAATTTAGCAATGGCCTGACACGATTATAGAGATCTGCTAAAAGGTGAGCTGCACACAGCTCAAGGCGAAGCAAAGTTTTCGTCTTGAGGGGAGCTACTTTCGATTTGGCGGTCAATAAAGACACTTTCAAACCTTCAGCAGTTTGAGTCCGAACGTAGATGCACGCGCCATACGCTCGCATGGAAGCGTCAGCGAAACCATGTATTTGAATCGGGACTTGTGGATCTGTGTTGACGAATCGCGATACCTTAATTTTAGGCAGCAGCAGACGTCTCCCACGACGTGAGCAACTGCATCGGTAGCGACTCGTCCCAATCTAATTTTCGAAGCCACAGTTCCTGCAACAACATCTTTGCCTTTGTGACCAAAGGACACAAGAGGCCAAGTGGGTCGAAAATTCGAGCAGTCACCGACAAAATATTTCGTTTTGTCGCGCGAAGATCCAGGAAAGAGTCATCCAACCGAAATTGAAAGTAATCTTTAACCGGTAACCAAACCACGCCAAGGGTCTTGGTTACGTCTGAGTCTGCCATAAGTGGCATGACAGCGCTATCAGATGCGGATAACTCTGGGCAGTTTGAAAACCACTTTGCCAATTCAAAGCCTGCCTCTTGCAAGACCTTAGAAACTCGAAGGCTTTGCAGGTCCTCAACGCATCCAGCGCCAGTCAACAAATCGTCAACATAAAAATCATTCTGAATAACCTTTGCGGCTTTTGGATAAGTTGCTTGCGCCATCTCTCCTAGCCGCATTAAACACCGAATCGCCAAAAAGGGTGCTGGCGAAGTTCCATATGTAACGGTGTTCAACTTAAAGATTTTCAGGGACTCAGAAGGATCTCGTCTCCATACTATGAGCTGGAAGTTACGATCAGCTTCGTCCACCATCACTTGGCGATACATCTTTTTGACGTCGGCCGCAAGGGCAAACTTACAGCTCCTCTTGAATAGTTGGGCCTACCATCAAGATGTCACTCAACGCTACCTGCGTAGAAGTACGGCTCGATGCATCGAAAACTACTCTCAACTTAGTTGAAGTACTTTGTGGCCGTAAAACGCATTGGTGCGGAATGAAATAGTGCGGAGTATTCGGAATTTTGTCATTGGTGGAGGACATGTGGCCCAGTGAAACATATTCCTCCATGAATTCAATATACATCTTCTTCAGCGAAGGGTCCTTTGACAATTTCCTTTCTAGCGACAAAAATCTACGTTTCGCAACTTCGTATGACGAACCAAGAGTATTTGGGTCAGATTTAAACGGCAAACGAACCGAAAATCTACCGGACGACAATCTTTGAGTATTTTTCTCAAAGTGTTGTTGACAGAGTTGTTGCTCAGGAGTATGGACTTTAGGCTTGGGCGGCAAGTCCTCCACAGACCAAAATTTCTGCAGGGTTGTGTCAATTGACTCCAACGCTTCCTCCTGGCAGCTGAGATGTACCATTTTTTCAGCGTTTTTATTATTTTCAGAGGCACATCTCCCTGACACTATCCAGCCGAGAACTGTCCTTTGTAGGATGGGGAATTCAGTCCCCTGCTTTATCTGGCCAATAGATAAAAGTTCAAAGAATGTTTCAGCGCCGATAAGCATATCTATTTTTTGGGGCTTGAAGAAGAATGGATCTGCCAACTGAATATTTTCAGGCACCCTCCACCCGCTGGTGTTCACCGCTTGATCCGGATGATAACCATTGTGGCTTATGCATTAGTTACACCAATGCCTCGCAAGCTCATGCACACGTCCTCTCTTGTAATTTTGAAGCTTTGAGCGAGCTCGTCGGTTACAAAGTCTAATACAAACTCGCCGCTTTTTGTTTGGACGCTCACAACAGCAGTTGCAAGAATGATTCGATCCGATGCATTCGCATGCAAAAAATGCGAAGTGGATGGAGACTCCTGCATGAGCGTGGGCTGAGAAGGAGGTGGCAACGCGAGATTTGTGTTTGGGGCATATATCTGTAGCAAAGTGTGATGTGAGGAATTGCACACTCGACATCTGTTCGATTTGCATTTTTTGACAGTGTGACCCTTTCTTAAGCAGTTAATGCATAAGGGTGCTCTTTTAGCGAAATCGAATCTTTGCTAAACTGTTAGGGCTGCGAAGAAAGCGCAGTTTCCAATCTGATGTTCAGCTGAATTGCAATACATGCATTGAACAGAGTCGTTCCTGGCAGCGACAAACGAAAAACTCCTATTTCCATTCTTCTTAGGGTTAGATTGGGTCTGCTGAACAGTTTTGGGCTTGGAAGCCTCTTCTGCTTCCATGTGTTGGTATCGCCTGTTGAGGGACGCCTCACATTCGCTCCAAAGTGGAAGCGAAGTATAATCTAACTATTCTTCCCATTTTCCTTTGGTTTTTGCATCATTACCAGATGTATTAAAATAGCATTAGTAATGCGTCTATCATCCCCAATAGACAGCAAGAAGTCATACAAGGCTGTGACCGTGTCGATGAGGGTTCTCAAGGCTGTAGCTGAAGGCTGGGAAATTTTTTGCAAATTAAAAAGTGTCGATATGTTGTCAAAAAAAATAAGACAATCATTATCGTACACCCGCTTCAGGCTAGCAAGGGCTTTGGAATAATTTTCCGCAGTGACTTGAAAGGCCCTAACTGTTCCTTAAGCGTCTCCAGCTAAACACGAAATTAAATGATTGAATTTTTCAATATCGTGTAAAGTGTCATCTTTGTCAACGAAAGTTTCGAAAAGGCTTATAAAATTTTTAAATTCGGAGTGTTTTCCGCTAAAAGTTGGGAGAGCAACGCTCGGCAGACGGCATTGAGGCGGGCGATTTGCTGGCGGAGCGGATTTCTCGATATTATTTTGTTTGGACTTATTTAAAATTGAAATCAGCAATGACTTTGTCATTACGGCCCTCTCTTCCAACTCTTCGCGGTATACATCTTTTGTATCTTTCACTTCTATTTGGTTTTGCAAAAGTGAAGCATTTTCAATGTGCGTATTTAGAATCTCTAATCGACACTCAAGCTCGACCGGATTTATAGATAATTTAGCTTCTTTTAAGTGGCGATAAGTTCGGTTAATACTTTTCATGCAAACATCTCGTTGGTGTTTAAGCTCTTCGATATCCTTAGTTGCCATTGCGTTTATTTGTATTTATTTGGTTGGTATCGAAGAGGTGTTGAATATTTATTTTTATTAGATTATTTATTTGTTAAATAATATAATAAAAATCAACGAGTATTATACCGATCGCACACGGTAAGGGAGCTAAGTGCCGAGAGAATTACAGCGAAAAATCTAAATAGGGTTTTTATATTTTTTATATAAACCCTGCGACAGTATATGCCGCACGCACGCACTGTAGGGGAGCTACCGCTCAAGCTCAAGCGTACCGAAAAAAACGAACAAACGTGTCGGCAGACCGAAAATAGCACTGCTGCAGCGATCCAGAACGAAAACGACAAAAGATAACTCGAAATAGCGGCAGCGGTGTCGGTGTGCGTGTGCTAGCCAAAATGCGCGCAAAATAATGAAAAGCGCGGAAAAATTGGAAAAGCGCGGGAAATGTTCGGACAAACTGCGGCGAAAGTTATTGCCGCTAATTTTCTGAGAGCTACACTTTTCACAATTTGCACTTTTTTCCAGCTATTTTTATTTATACCCTAAATTGGTGCTCACTACGACGAAAGTTGGGGGAATTAAGTTCGCACTAATTGGGTCGACGACGAGTATTTTATTGCTTGTTTTTTGGCCAAAGCGATTCACATATAATTCTAAATATGTTTATTGTAGAATTTTGGTTGTTAGTACATGCAAATTTTTATTTTTTGTTTAGAATGCTCACTATCTACCGATTTTTACACGAATGCAAAAAGTTGAAAGATGGGCCAAAACACAATTGACAAAACGCCACAGATGAACTTTCAACTTTTGGCACTCTATACCTGGATGGCCGACTTGATAATTGCAACTTCCTTTTTGACTTTCATTTGGCGGCAGCAGCAAATTGAGCAATTAAATTTGGCGAAACGTCAGGACCAACTTCAAGAACGGCAGAAAATTTCCAGCGACGAAATTATTGAATTTAATTTGTTGGCCGAACCGACACGAATAAATTGGTTTTTGTTGGTATTGTTTATAGTTTTTCACCGAAAAAAAAATTAAAACTCGCGAACTCTACTGCTAATCACGTCGGGGTCACCATGAAAAATGTAATACTATTTTGTATTAATAACGCGAAAACTTTGTGAACGCAGTAGTTCGAGACGATTTTAATTTGCGAAACTTTGTGAAAACTATGTCGAAAGCGCGACGAAAAGGAGTGGCTACGATGACGTTCGATTGATCACTAACAATTATATTTCAATAATTTCTCTTAGAACCTAACTTATGCTACGGTGGCGAGAGACGGGGCGAATTCGCAAGAGCGAACAGACGAAAGCTTTATTGGCTCCCGCTCTCGCCCTACAACTAGTGATTTAAATACAAGCGCTGAGTGCGCAAACAATGTGAAATTTTGTTTGAATTTAGGCTGCCGTTGAAGTCATTTTAGAGTAGTATGCTACCGTCTATTTCCTCTATTTGTTCAATGTGGTCCGAGTTACCATAATCACACAACGATTCCTATTCCTAAGCCTATTTTGAAACACATTTTGAATTACAAAAATTAACAATTTTTCTTTTTTACAAATTTTTACATAGTTTGGAGTTTTACAAACATGGGGTAGGCCTAGCATTTCATTGTTTGATACAAAAAGTTCATAAGTTCCAAAAGTATTATTAATTCGTTTCTGATGACAGGCTTTAAAAGAAGATTTTCATAATTAGTTGGTTCAAGTCCAGGTATTTTTATTAAGTAAATTAAAGCTATTTTATTATGTAAGACAGATACATCAACAAATTCCAGCGTTTCCTCAATTGAAAACGAGGTAATGTTATTTTTCTGAGATATTTTATTTATTTCGTTAAGTTTAGGTTCGTTTAATAAAAAAGTATTAATGACGTTAATTTATGCCCATCATAAGACTGCGTTTTGCAAGCTTGACGCAATATCATTATTAAAAAATCTGTCTTTTTCAATTGAATTTGTTTGCATATTAGAAGTGGTTGTTAAATTATTTATTCTGTCTTGAAGCTGATTATTGATAATAATGAACTACTCTTCCTGCGTCTGTTAAAATAATTCTATTCCTATTTTATTTAACAATTTCTTTTTTAAAACGTGGGGATTATTTAGAGCCTAGACTGGTGTTTTGTTTTACAATTATTTCTTGTCCTGGTAGACATGATTTTATAGGTTTCCTTTCTTTGTAGTGGGTTTCTAAATCTATCAATTGATTTGTTAAAGTTTTTCTATGTTATCCTGCCTGCTTTTTTCATATTGTTCTGGGTCGGTATTAATATTTATGTCAACAAAAATTTCTAATGGTGTTTTCTTTGTTACTGAATATGTTGTGTAATTGTCTGTAATCTGTCTAACAATTCTTCAAATGTGTTGCATATTTGTTTGGCTTTAAGGCATCTAATTATTTCCGAAAGAGTCGAACGAAATCATTCAATCTGTCCGTTAACTGAGCTTTTGTAGGGAGGAGCTTTAAAAATGGTTATATTTAACTGATGTCTCATCATAAAGGTAATAGATGCTGAATTGAAAGCCTTTTCATTATCCATTACTACAAATTTGGGTACCCCATAGTAGAATATTACTTCGTGTAACTGTTTTTTATTGTCTTCGGTGGATTTAGATTTTATAATTTTTGCCTGTGCTAGTTTGGAAAATGTATCTATTGCGGTCAATACTAATTTATTTTCGGTTGAGAAGATGTCAATATGGATTATGTGTCCAGGGTATTCAGGAATTGGGGTTTCTTTAATTTCTGGATTGGGCGGGTGCCTATCATATTTTCCTGCTTTACATATCCTGCATTGTATAACTAATGTCGTTATTTTTGTTTCATTTTGGAGAAAAAATATTTTTCTGCAAGTTGGTTTTTGTTTTCTTCTGCATTTCTATGTGCTCTGTTATGGGTTTCTAATATTAATTCTTCCTGATTTTAATGGATCCGAAATTTTCCGGATAAATACGATGTATTTCTCCCATTATGTCTTCTGATGTGAAAATTCCATTTGACAGATTTTTATGTTTTTTTCATTTCAATAAGATCAATATTCTGAAAGTCTGGTCGAGTTTTAACGTTTCTATGAAAGGTGGGGAACGGAATAGTAAATTTGTAGTTGTGGGGGCCAGAGTTTATAGGAAAATAAATTTGAATGAATTTAGCGAAATCGAAAACCTGGAAAAATTTCGTCATTTGAAGTTTTGCAACCTCGTTTAGTGCAGACAGCAGCGCGTGACAGAATTTTCGTTCACTTCATTTCAAATCGTAAAAGAGTACACACGTCTACGATGCGATCGCAGTTTAACGTGAATGAAAAATTAATGCCACGTGTAACTTTTGTAAAGTGTTTGACACCGGAGAGTCAGCCAATATTAAGTTATAGTGCTACACATTTCATTGAAAACTACAGAAGGTAATTGTGAATAAAATAGGCAGGTCAGTAAGTGATAGTATTATTTTGTTTCAGCAGCCAAGATCGTCAAAAACGTGGTAGTAAAAGCCGGCCAGGAAGTATCGAGCTTGCTGCAGTTGTGCTCGATTACTGGTTGGCGGACAACTTGAGGATCAGCATTGTGAGGCAGCGTAAAATTCTGGTGTCCACATCAAACGTTTATGTCACCGGAACACCACACGCCACATGCGGCTTGGCTTATACATCTCTTGCTCATCAGAAGCGCAAACAGGAGACTGATCTAGAAAATATAGATGGTCTGAGAACTTTTACAACTAGCCCGCCGATCGGATACGACACCTGGACGCAGCGTAGTGACTATCAACATCATATCGGCACATATGTGTGGCCGAGAATAATAACCGTCTACAAACTGTACACTGCGCCGGCTCCAAGCTAGTTAGCGAGCCAATCGCAGAATTACTGTACACTGCGCTGACACCGCTGCGAACAGCACGCCACTTGCGGCGACTATGATATAGGATAACCCAATCTTATGGAAGGCGTTGAGGCAGTAATCTGACTGCAGCTTCATCACCTCACCAGCACGCGCCACGCGCGGCATGGAGAAATAATCACTGACGAAGTTTATTTAGAATTCGTTTATACGATAATCACGTTATAAACCCCAGCCGTTCAAATCACACATATTTCTGCCCACAGTAAAAACAAATTTTCTTAACACCTTTACATAAAATAGGTTGCTGCAGCATATGTACGTAAGTGAACAAAAACTTTATATTGCATTTCTAACTATAATATTTTTGAAATTTGATTGTGTGTCGTTTAATCGGATAGGCTTAAACGTATATATAAATATATATATAATTTACTTTGTATCATAATCTGCTGTTGAATAATGATAATGCTAAGGAAAATGATCCCAATTGTTAGCCGGCTCGAGGTCACGATGTTGAAAAAATAACACAATTTTTTTATTTTGGCTATTGGGAATATTTTTCGGATGCTCTTCGTCAACCGTCTTCAGGACAACTATAAAATAATAACAACGATTTTAATATTCTTAACAAACAGAAAACAATTTACATTTGACATACATTTAATTTACACGTCTGCGTCCGGTGACGTGGAGATGTAAACTAATTTTTTTCTTCCCTAGTAAATGTCTATATAAATGAGCGCAATTGTCAGTGTCCGTTTTGTAGTTCATGCGTATGTCTGTAGGTGTTTTATGATATGTATCATTTCTATGGTGAATCGTTTGGCATAGTGTTGTTCTTGTGATAAGATACTCGCCTCTTCGAAGTTTGGTGAGTGGGACATGAGTGCTGTTTTTTGCGCGTTTGTATGGTGTCTAGCTTTGAAGTCCGATTTATGCTGTGCTAGTCTAGTTTTTAATTTCGATTTTGTTGTTCCTATATATATCACGTTTCATATTTCGTTGTTGTTGCCGTAACACGGTATTTTATATACCACAAAGCCACAAAGCTAAGATGATTACAATTTTTTTGAAGGATTTTGGTGGTACCACTTTGAACTGGCCACAGAGTCCAGACTTTAATATAATTGAAAACGGCTGGTATCTAGCACAAGAACAGTTTCATTAAACAATATAAGGGGGAAGACAATTGCTGAGATCAATTCCATTGGGAAGAGATAGCTCCAGAAACCATCCAAAATTGAATCGATTTAATACCGCGACGCCGGCAAAATTTGATTGAAACCAAAGGAAATTATATATATTTTGCTAGATTCGTTTTTTTTTCTTTACTTAATATAAGTTTAAACTTTGTTATTCATTTTAAAAGGTTCTTGTCAAAATACCTATGCCACTACATGAAAATGACAAAATGTTGAATTCATTATTTTAAAGTTTGTATTAGCACTCAGTAAAACAGAAAAAAATTTATTGAGTTATATTACACCATTGAAAAGTTACATAAAAACCATTTGTTTTTCTTCAAAATAGTTATGCCGACTAGTGTAGTTACCAGCATTGGTCCTTTTCCAATAGGCAATTAGTTATTCATTTCATACAAGCACTAAAAAACTAGGTAAATGTTGTAGGTCTTTTTTGTTTTGTCACCAAGGTGGAAGGTGGAAAGAACTTTCCCCATTTTTTGCCTTGAGATGGACAGAACCTTATCCTTCCCTCGCCAAATGCAGAACTAAAGGAATTGACCTGGATGTTTAGTCCTAAAGGCTAGGCAGCCTCTTTTCCAAACGATAATTAAATTGAAAACTGTTTTGAGTAAGAAAACAAATTAGAAAAAGTATAAGGGGAAAATAAAACAAAGAACGTATCATTCGTATTTTTTTGATGGCCAATAGTCTAGCTATAAGCATTATTAACGATTTAGAAAAAAAAAGTATTCGAAAAAAATTCTTACCATTTGGCCTTAACAGCTACGAGTTGATTACAATAAGAGTAGCTAAACAATCAGCGCTGCCGAGTAAAATTTGTTGTAAGGCATGCAAAAATTTGGAGGTTTGTTTGTTCGTAAATTCTTGAAGTTCTGCTTTATAATATAATTAAAAACTTTAACTATAAGTTTAGTTTTTGAAAAAATATATTTTTTATTTTTAAAACATTAACTAGTTACAACATTTTTCTTTTTGGGAACACCGACTAAATAATTTTAAGTATTTAACTAAACTGATTCTTAAGTCTAATTATTTTGTGGATCAAGAATTGGTTTCCGAAAGCTTTCGCTCTTCTGTTTGAGTAAATTGAGTGAACTATCTATTTCGATTAAGTGAGCTTTGATTTTAATTGAGTGAAAGAGTTTAAAGGTTTAGAGGAGACAGAATTTGAATATGCCAAAAGTGTAGGAACGTGCCGTTGGAATTTATCAGAGGCGCGACATTAAATGTTTAGTCTGAGATTTAACATTCACAATGGAAACTTCCAAGCACCTTCTGAGTTTAGAAAGGTTTACAATAAGTGGGTTTCAAGTTTTGTTTCCTTTTGATAGGGGTGACTCAAGAGTAAGATCTAATGTGTGGAAATGGTGTGTAGGCATATGCAATTTAATTTCCAGGATAATAAAAACCAAACCAAATCAAAATAAGTTTTTGATCGTTTGATTTATTCGAAGTTCAATTTGAGACTGATTTTATTCATTTAAAAATACCCTGATCTAAGCTGTGGGTTGGGGCAGCGACGTCGACGTCGCGGAAGAGACCACGGCGGTTGTCTAGTTCTGATGAAGCGACTGAAACTGCAAGGTTTGCAGAATCAGTATTTTGATATTGCGCTGTGGCTGTTAGCCGGATGCGTGAGTCTGCAAGGTTTGCAAAATCAGCATTTTGGTATTGCGTTGTGGCTGTTAACCGGGTGCGTGTGTTTATGTTATTGAACTTGCGGGTTCTTGACCGTTGAATTGAAATGTTGCAATGTTGCCATTGACAATGATGCAATATTTCTCGGAAAAAATGTAGAAATATTTGTGTGATTAACTCCCCCTCCTTAAGAACCTGCTTGTCCTCGAGAGGTGTTAGAAATTGGAAATATTATTAAATTCTTGTATTTTTTTTAGGAATTGATATAATATTAGTTTTGTTGTTTAAAACTTGTGGAGGGAATTCATGGATATGTAGGTTTACTTTTTCTTTTCTGTGAATACAGTTTTTTAATACGATCAAAGCAAGAATAATGGCGCAAATTAATGTAACTGTGGTTATTCGGTTTATTGTAGAATCATTCTTTAAGGTTTGTAAGTGCTTTCTTTTTTTATATGTAGAGATTCTAAAGACAGAATTTGTATGCTTTGTGCTTGCAATGAGGTAATTTGAATTAGTGGAATTTCGGGTTTCATTATTGTTTTTTCTTTGTTTGTACAAATTTTTCCATTTATATTTATAGTTTCGTTTAAAATTTAATCATGGAAGTTCCTCTAAGTTGATGTGAAATTTTGTTTGAATTTAGGCTGCTGTTGAAGTCATTTAAGATAAGTATGCTACCGTCTATTTCCTCTATTGGTTCAATGTGGTCCGAGTTACCATAATCACACAACGATTCCTATCCCTAAGCCTATTTTGAAACACATTTTGAATTACTAAAATTAACAATTTTTCTTTTTTACAAATTTTTACATAGTTTGGAGTTTTACAAACATGGGGTAGGCCTAGCATTTCATTGTTTGATACAAAAAGTTCATAAGTTCCAAAAGTATTATTAATTCGTTTCTGATGACAGGCTTTAAAAGAAGATTTTCATAATTAGTTGGTTCAAGTCCAGGTATTTTTATTAAGTAAATTAAAGCTATTTTATTATGTAAGACAGATACATGAACAAATTCCAGCGTTTCCTCAATTGAAAACGAGGTAATGTTATTTTTCTGAGATATTTTATTTATTTCGTTAAGCTTAGGTTCGTTTAATAAAAAATTATTAATGACGTTAATTTATGCCCATCATAAGACTGCGTTTTGCAAGCTTGACGCAATATCATTATTAAAAAATCTGTCTTTTTCAATTGAATTTGTTGGCATTTAGAAGTGGTTGTTAAATTATTTATTCTGTCTTGAAGCTTGATAATGCAGCTGGAATTCTGGACTGCTTAATGAATGATATCGCGCTCCCTGAGTCTATGAGACATTCTGCAATAATATGTGAATTGAGATGATGATCAAAAAAAATTACTACTTTTCTTACATAGTTGTTGTCGCTGCTATTGTTGTTGCTGTTGCTATTGTTGTAGGTGTTGCTCTTCCTCTGGCGGCATTCTCCCACAAAATGACCCATTTCTCCGCATGCGAAACAAGATCCAGGTGCCCTTGCTGGCTTGCGGCATTCCTTGGCCAAATGGCCCTTCGAGTTGCAGTTCCTGCAGCGCAAGTTGTTGATCTGCGTCGCTTCCAACGTCGACTTCTTCGGTGCGTATGTTCCGGGTTGTTGTGGAAGACGTATGTTGGCAAATGCTAGCAGCATCTTCTCCGGATTTGCGAACCTTTGGATACGGGCTTGATCACGCAAACTCGCAGATGGGATTCCTTCGATGAGTTGTTCGGGCAGTTCCTCAATGTCCATGCTGATGGCTTGGGACATCATTGTTTTATCCTCGAAATACATTGTGAATCTCTCGTCCTTTTGCCATTTCCGTTGCTCGAATTTGCGGTGACGCTCTGATTTGGACGCCGTGTTTCCAAATGCTATGATTAGTTGTTCGCACAGTCATTCGAAAGAATCTAGTATTCGGGATGGGTTAGCGTGCAGCCAACGCTAAGAATTACCTTTTAATTTGGTAACTAGTAGCATTCTTAGGCAGTCATTATCTAAGTTGTAGATTTGGCCTATGTTCTTAAGGTGATCTACCCAGTTGCGTGCATAAATGTTTCCGTCGAAGTCGATGGCAGCTTCTTTGGCAAACGAGAGTGAAGCTGCTGATCCAGCCCTGGACGATGTGTGTCATTCCGTGGACCTTCCGCGTTGCCACCTTATCCGTTTCCTATAGCGATTGAAGTTGGATTGCTCGCGTTGCCATGCGATGAATCTCCAATTGGCTGTTCGCGCGCAACGTGTGTCTCTGCCTGTTGTTGTTGTTGTTGGATGGTGCCGCAAGTTTCAGCCTGCTGTTGCTGTTGTTGTTTTATTGAGTTATATTACACCATTGAAAAGTTACATAAAAACCATTTGTTTTTCTTCAAAATAGTTATGCCGACTAGTGTAGTTACCAGCATTGGTCCTTTTCCAATAGGCAAATAGTTATTCATTTCATACAAGCACTAAAAAACTAGGTAAATGTTGTAGGTCTTTTTTGTTTTGTCACCAAGGTGGAAGGTGGAAAGAACTTTCCCCATTTTTTGCCTTGAGATGGACAGAACCTTATCCTTCCCTCGCCAAATGCAGAACTAAAGGAATTGACCTGGATGTTTAGTCCTAAAGGCTAGGCAGCCTCTTTTCCAAACGATAATTAAATTGAAAACTGTTTTGAGTAAGAAAACAAATTAGAAAAAGTATAAGGGGAAAATAAAACAAAGAACGTATCATTCGTATTTTTTTGATGGCCAATAGTCTAGCTATAAGCATTATTAACGATTTAGAAAAAAAAAAGTATTCGAAAAAAATTCTTACCATTTGGCCTTAACAGCTACGAGTTGATTACAATAAGAGTAGCTAAACAATCAGCGCTGCCGAGTAAAATTTGTTGTAAGGCATGCAAAAAATTGGAGGTTTGTTTGTTCGTAAATTCTTGAAGTTCTGCTTTATAATATAATTAAAAACTTTAACTATAAGTTTAGTTTTTGAAAAAATATATTTTTTATTTTTAAAACATTAACTAGTTACAACATTTTTCTTTTTGGGAACACCGACTAATTAATTTTAAGTATTTAACTAAACTGATTCTTAAGTCTAATTATTTTGTGGATCAAGAATTGGTTTCCGAAAGCTTTCGCTCTTCTGTTTGAGTAAATTGAGTGAACTATCTATTTCGATTAAGTGAGCTTTGATTTTAATTGAGTGAAAGAGACTTCTTTGTCTTATCTTGTTTAAAGGTTTAGAGGAGACAGAATTTGAATATGCCAAAAGTGTAGGAACGTGCCGTTGGAATTTATCAGAGGCGCGACATTAAATGTTTAGTCTGAGATTTAACATTCACAATGGAAATTTCCAAGCACCTTCTGAGTTTAGAAAGGTTTACAATAAGTGGGTTTCAAGTTTTGTTTCCTTTTGATAGGGGTGACTCAAGAGTAAGATCTAATGTGTGGAAATGGTGTGTAGGCATATGCAATTTAATTTCCAGGATAATAAAAACCAAACCAAATCAAAATAAGTTTTTGATCGTTTGATTTATTCGAAGTTCAATTTGAGACTGATTTTATTCATTTAAAAATACCCTGATCTAAGCTGTGGGTTGGGGCAGCGACGTCGACGTCGCGGAAGAGACCACGGCGGTTGTCTAGTTCTGATGAAGCGACTGAAACTGCAAGGTTTGCAGAATCAGTATTTTGATATTGCGCTGTGGCTGTTAGCCAGATGCGTGAGTCTGCAAGGTTTGCAAAATCAGCATTTTGGTATTGCGTTGTGGCTGTTAACCGGGTGCGTGTGTTTATGTTATTGAACTTGCGGGTTCTTGACCGTTGAATTGAAATGTTGCAATGTTGCCATTGACAATGATGCAATATTTCTCGGAAAAAATGTAGAAATATTTGTGTGATTAACTCCCCCTCCTTAAGAACCTGCTTGTCCTCGAGAGGTGTTAGAAATTGGAAATATTATTAAATTCTTGTATTTTTTTTTAGGAATTGATATAATATTAGTTTTGTTGTTTAAAACTTGTGGAGGGAATTCATGGATATGTAGGTTTACTTTTTCTTTTCTGTGAATACAGTTTTTTAATACGATCAAAGCAAGAATAATGGCGCAAATTAATGTAACTGTGGTTATTCGGTTTATTGTAGAATCATTCTTTAAGGTTTGTAAGTGCTTTCTTTTTTTATATGTAGAGATTCTAATGACAGAATTTGTATGCTTTGTGCTTGCAATAAGGTAATTTGAATTAGTGGAATTTCGGGTTTCATTATTGTTTTTTCTTTGTTCGTACAAATTTTTCCATTAATATTTATAGTTTCGTTTAAAATTTAATCATGGAAGTTCCTCTAAGTTGATGTGAAATTTTGTTTGAATTTAGGCTGCCGTTGAAGTCATTTTAGATTAGTATGCTACCGTCTATTTCCTCTATTGGTTCAATGTGGTCCGAGTTACCATAATCACACAACGATTCCTATCCCTAAGCCTATTTTGAAACACATTTTGAATTACTAAAATTAACAATTTTTCTTTTTTACAAATTTTTACATAGTTTGGAGTTTTACAAACATGGGGTAGGCCTAGCATTTCATTGTTTGATACAAAAAGTTCATAAGTTCCAAAAGTATTATTAATTCGTTTCTGATGACAGGCTTTAAAAGAAGATTTTCATAATTAGTTGGTTCAAGTCCAGGTATTTTTATTAAGTAAATTAAAGCTATTTTATTATGTAAGACAGATACATCAACAAATTCCAGCGTTTCCTCAATTGAAAACGAGGTAATGTTATTTTTCTGAGATATTTTATTTATTTCGTTAAGCTTAGGTTCGTTTAATAAAAAATTATTAATGACGTTAATTTATGCCCATCATAAGACTGCGTTTTGCAAGCTTGACGCAATATCATTATTAAAAAATCTGTCTTTTTCAATTGAATTTGTTGGCATTTAGAAGTGGTTGTTAAATTATTTATTCTGTCTTGAAGCTTGATAATGCAGCTGGAATTCTGGACTGCTTAATGAATGATATCGCACTCCCTGAGTCTATGAGACATTCTGCAATAATATGTGAATTGAGATGATGATCAAAAAAAATTACTACTTTTCTTACATAGTTGTTGTCGCTGCTATTGTTGTTGCTGTTGCTATTGTTGTAGGTGTTGCTCTTCCTCTGGCGGCATTCTCCCACAAAATGACCCATTTCTCCGCATGCGAAACAAGATCCAGGTGCCCTTGCTGGCTTGCGGCATTCCTTGGCCAAATGGCCCTTCGAGTTGCAATTCCTGCAGCGCAAGTTGTTGATCTGCGTCGCTTCCAACGTCGACTTCTTCGGTGCGTATGTTCCGGGTTGTTGTGGAAGACGTATGTTGGCAAATGCTAGCAGCATCTTCTCCGGATTTGCGAACCTTTGGATACGGGCTTGATCACGCAAACTCGCAGATGGGATTCCTTCGATGAGTTGTTCGGGAAGTTCCTCAATGTCCATGCTGATGGCTTGGGACATCATTGTTTTATCCTCGAAATACATTGTGAATCTCTCGTCCTTTTGCCATTTCCGTTGCTCGAATTTGCGGTGACGCTCTGATTTGGACGCCGTGTTTCCAAATGCTATGATTAGTTGTTCGCACAGTCATTCGAATGAATCTAGTATTCGGGATGGGTTGGCGTGCAGCCAACGCTAAGAATTACCTTTTAATTTGGTAACTAGTAGCATTCTTAGGCAGTCATTATCTAAGTTGTAGATTTGGCCTATGTTCTTAAGGTGATCTACCCAGTTGCGTGCATAAATGTTTCCGTCGAAGTCGATGGCAGCTTCTTTGGCAAACGAGAGTGAAGCTGCTGATCCAGCCCTGGACGATGTGTGTCATTCCGTGGACCTTCCGCGTTGCCACCTTATCCGTTTCCTATAGCGATTGAAGTTGGATTGCTCGCGTTGCCATGCGATGAATCTCCAATTGGCTGTTCGCGCGCAACGTGTGTCTCTGCCTGTTGTTGTTGTTGTTGGATGGTGCCGCAAGTTTCAGCCTGCTGTTGCTGTTGTTGTTACGTGTTACTGCCTGCTGTTGCTGCATGGCGATCTGTTCTAACTGTCGTTGCTGTTTGGCGCCACGCGTCTCCGCTCGCTGCAACGCATTCTGATGCGCAATAAGTGTTGTTCGCAGCTGCGTGATAATTTCCAGAAGGTCGTCTTGGTCTGTAACATCGCCGGAGACGCCCTCCTGTAGTACCTGCGATGCGCTTTCAGGGTTTGTGTTAACCTCTTCACGTTCTGTTCCAGAGGCGCCAGCTTGATCTTCTCCAGCATTCTGGGCAACTTCTGCCTCTGGTACTTGGCCTCGTTGTTCAGGCGGTAACTGCCCTAGACGAGCCATCAACTCGGTTTTAATACCTTGGGTTGATAAGCCCAATGCTGAAAGCCATCTTTTCAGCTGGACGACCGTAAATTGGTTTAAATTTTCCTCGTTCATGGCGTAGCTTTGACCACTTCTGAATTTGTGGTCGGCGTTTATCAACTCTTTATTCTCACACGTCTTAATGCTACCACTCGCTCACACTCCAAGTTTTAGAATGACCTCTCGGAGAGATCCTCTAACAGTTCAAGTTACTTAACATAGGTTTAACATAACTTTTAACATAAGTATCGCATATTGGTGTTGTATAATTATTTGTATTGTATAAGTATCGGTATAATAATATATGTTTGTTAGTGTGTGTATGAGCCTACTACAATGTGTTGCAATGTTGCCATTGACAAAGTTTCTAATATTTCTCGGAAAAAATGTAGAAATATTTGTGTGATTAACTCCCCCTCCTTAAGAACCTGCTTGTCCTCGAGAGGTGTTAGAAATAGGAAATATTATTAAATTCTTGTATTTTTTTGTAGGAATTGATATAATATTAGTTTTGTTGTTTAAAACTTGTGGAGGGAATTCTTGGATATGTAGGTTTACTTTTTCTTTTCTGTGAATACAGTTTTTTAATACGATCAAAGCAAGAATAATGGCGCAAATTAATGTAACTGTGGTTATTCGGTTTATTGTAGAATCATTCTTTAAGGTTTGTAAGTGCTTTCTTTTTTTATATGTAGAGCTTCTAATGACAGAATTTGTATGCTTTGTGCTTGCAATGAGGTAATTTGAATTAGTGGAATTTCGGGTTTCATTATTGTTTTTTCTTTGTTTGTACAAATTTTTCCATTTATATTTATAGTTTCGTTTAAAATTTAATCATGGAAGTTCCTCTAAGTTGATGTGAAATTTTGTTTGAATTTAGGCTGCCGTTGAAGTCATTTAAGATTAGTATGCTACCGTCTATTTCCTCTATTGGTTCAATGTGGTCCGAGTTACCATAATCACACAACGATTCCTATCCCTAAGCCTATTTTGAAACACATTTTGAATTACTTAAATTAACATTTTTTCTTTTTACAAATTTTTACATAGTTTGGAGTTTTACAAACATGGGGTAGGCCTAGTATTACATTGTTTGATAAAAAAAGTTCATAAGTTCCAAAAGTATTATTAATTCGTTTCTGATGACAGGCTTTAAAAGAAGATTTTCATAATTAGTTGGTTCAAGTCCAGGTATTTTTATTAAGTAAATTAAAGCTATTTTATTATGTAAGACAGATACATGAACAAATTCCAGCGTTTCCTCAATTGAAAACGAGGTAATGTTATTTTTCTGAGATATTTTATTTATTTCGTTAAGCTTAGGTTCGTTTAATAAAAAATTATTAATGACGTTAATTTATGCCCATCATAAGACTGCGTTTTGCAAGCTTGACGCAATATCATTATTAAAAAATCTGTCTTTTTCAATTGAATTTGTTGGCATATTAGAAGTGGTTGTTAAATTATTTATTCTGTCTTGAAGCTGATTATTGATAATAATGAACTACTCTTCCTGCGTCTGTTAAAATAATTCTATTCCTATTTTATTTAACAATTTCTTTTTTAAAACGTGGGGATTATTTAGAGCCTAGACTGGTGTTTTGTTTTACAATTATTTCTTGTCCTGGTAGACATGATTTTATAGGTTTCCTTTCTTTGTAGTGGGTTTCTAAATCTATCAATTGTTTTTGTTAAAGTTTTTCTATGTTATCCTGCCTGCTTTTTTCATATTGTTCTGGGTCGGTATTAATATTTATGTCAACAAAAATTTCTAATGGTGATTTCTTTGTTACTGAGTATGTTGTGTAATTGTCTGTAATCTGTCTAACAATTCTTCAAATGTGTTGCATATTTGTTTGGCTTTAAGGCATCTAATTATTTCCGAAAGAGTCGAACGAAATCATTCAATCTGTCCGTTAACTGAGCTTTTGTAGGGAGGAGCTTTAAAAATGGTTATATTTAATTGATGTCTCATCATAAAGGTAATAGATGCTGAATTGAAAGCCTTTTCATTATCCATTACTACAAATTTGGGTACCCCATAGTAGAATATTACTTCGTGTAACTGTTTTTTATTGTCTTCGGTGGATTTAGATTTTATAATTTTTGCCTGTGCTAGTTTGGAAAATGTATCTATTGCGGTCAATACTAATTTATTTTCGGTTGAGAAGATGTCAATATGGATTATGTGTCCAGGGTATTCAGGAATTGGGGTTTCTTTAATTTCTGTATTGGGCGGGTGCCTATCATATTTTCCTGCTTTACATATCCTGCATTGTATAACTAATGTCGTTATTTTTGTTTCATTTTGGAGAAAAAATATTTTTCTGCAAGTTGGTTTTTGTTTTCTTCTGCATTTCTATGTGCTCTGTTATGGGTTTCTAATATTAATTCTTCCTGATTTTAATGGATCCGAAATTTTCCGGATAAATACGATGTATTTCTCCCATTATGTCTTCTGATGTGAAAATTCCATTTGACAGATTTTTATGTTTTTTTCATTTCAATAAGATCAATATTCTGAAAGTCTGGTCGAGTTTTAACGTTTCTATGAAAGGTGGGGAACGGAATAGTAAATTTGTAGTTGTGGGGGCCAGAGTTTATAGGAAAATAAATTTGAATGAATTTAGCGAAATCGAAAACCTGGAAAAATTTCGTCATTTGAAGTTTTGCAACCTCGTTTAGTGCAGACAGCAGCGCGTGACAGAATTTTCGTTCACTTCATTTCAAATCGTAAAAGAGTACACACGTCTACGATGCGATCGCAGTTTAACGTGAATGAAAAATTAATGCCACGTGTAACTTTTGTAAAGTGTTTGACACCGGAGAGTCAGCCAATATTAAGTTATAGTGCTACACATTTCATTGAAAACTACAGAAGGTAATTGTGAATAAAATAGGCAGGTCAGTAAGTGATAGTATTATTTTGTTTCAGCAGCCAAGATCGTCAAAAACGTGGTAGTAAAAGCCGGCCAGGAAGTATCGAGCTTGCTGCAGTTGTGCTCGATTACTGGTTGGCGGACAACTTGAGGATCAGCATTGTGAGGCAGCGTAAAATTCTGGTGTCCACATCAAACGTTTATGTCACCGGAACACCACACGCCACATGCGGCTTGGCTTATACATCTCTTGCTCATCAGAAGCGCAAACAGGAGACTGATCTAGAAAATATAGATGGCCTGAGAACTTTTACAACTAGCCCGCCGATCGGATACGACACCTGGACGCAGCGTAGTGACTATCAACATCATATCGGCACATATGTGTGGCCGAGAATAATAACCGTCTACAAACTGTACACTGCGCCGGCTCCAAGCTAGTTAGCGAGCCAATCGCAGAATTACTGTACACTGCGCTGACACCGCTGCGAACAGCACGCCACTTGCGGCGACTATGATATAGGATAACCCAATCTTATGGAAGGCGTTGAGGCAGTAATCTGACTGCAGCTTCATCACCTCACCAGCACGCGCCACGCGCGGCATGGAGAAATTATCACTGACGAAGTTTATTTAGAATTCGTTTATACGATAATTACGTTATAAACCCCAGCCGTTCAAATCACACGTATTTCTGCCCACAGTAAAAACAAATTTTCTTAACACCTTTACAAAAAATAGGTTGCTTCAGCATCTTCGATGGGCTCAACGAAACTGCGTCAACGGATATGTACGTAAGTAAACAAAAACCTTATATTGCATTTCTAACTATATTTTTGAAATTTGATTGTGTGTCGTTTAATCGGATAGGCTTAAACGTATATATAAATATATATATAATTTACTTTGTATTATAATCTGCTGTTGAATAATGATAATGCTAAGGAAAATGATCCCAATTGTTAGCCGGCTCGAGGTCAGGATGTTGAAAAAATAACACAATTTTTTTATTTTGGTTATTGTCAATATTTTTCGGATGCTCTTCTTCAACCGTCTTCAGGACAACTATAAAATAATAACAACGATTTTAATATTCTTAACAAACAGAAAACAATTTACATTTGACATACATTTAATTTACACGTCTGCGTCCGGTGACGTGGAGATGTTAACTAATTTTTTTCTTCCCTAGTAAATGTCTATATAAATGAGCGCAATTGTCAGTGTCCGTTTTGTAGTTCCTGCGTATGTCTGTAGGTGTTTTATGATATGTAGCATTTCTATGGTGAATCGTTTGGCATAGTGTTGTTCTTGTGATAAGATACTCGCCTCTCCGAAGTTTGGTGAGTGGGACATGAGTGCTGTTTTTTGCGCGTTTGTATGGTGTCTAGCTTTGAAGTCCGATTTATGCTGTGCTAGTCTAGTTTTTAATTTCGTTTTTGTTAGTCCTATATATATCACGTTTCATATTTCATTGTTGTTGCCGTAACACGATATTTTATATACCACAAAGCCAAAAAGCTAAGATGATTACAACTTTTTTGAAGGATTTTGGTGGTACCACTTTGAACTGGACACAAAGTCCAGACTTTAATATAATTGAAAACGGCTGGTATCTAGCACAAGAACAGTTTCATTAAACAATATTAGGGGGAAGACAATTGCTGAGATCAATTCCATTGGGAAGAGATAGCTCCAGAAACCATCCAAAATTGAGTCGATTTAATACCGCGACGCCGGCAAAATTTGATTGAAAGCAAAGGAAATTATATATATTTTGCTAGATTCGTTTTTTTTCTTTACTTAATATAAGTTTAAACTTTGTTATTCATTTTAAAAGGTTCTTGTCAAAATACCTATGCCACTACATGAAAATGACAAAATGTTGAATTCATTATTTTAAAGTTTGTATTAGCACTCAGTAAAACAGAAAATGCAGAACTAAAGGAATTGACCTGGATGTTTAGTCCTAAAGGCTAGGCAGCCTCTTTTCCAAACGATAATTAATTTGAAAACTGTTTTGAGTAAGAAAACAAATTAGAAAAAGTATAAGGGGAAAATAAAACAAAGAACGTATCATTCGTATTTTTTTGATGGCCAATAGTCTAGCTATAAGCATTATTAACGATTTAGAAAAAAAAAGTATTCGAAAAAAATTCTTACCATTTGGCCTTAACAGCTACGAGTTGATTACAATAAGAGTAGCTAAACAATCAGCGCTGCCGAGTAAAATTTGTTGTAAGGCATGCAAAAAATTGGAGGTTTGTTTGTTCGTAAATTCTTGAAGTTCTGCTTTATAATATAATTAAAAACTTTAACTATAAGTTTAGTTTTTTAAAAAATGTATTTTTATTTTCAAAACTTTAACTAGTTACAACATTTTTCTTTTTGGGAACACCGACTAATTGATTTTAAGTATTTAACTGAACTGATTCTTAAATCTAATTATATTGTGGATCAAGAATTGGTTTCGCTCTTCTGGGTGAGTAAATTGAGTGAACTTTCTATTTCGATTAAGTGAGCTTTGATTTTAATTGAGTGAAAGAGACTTCTTTGTCTTATCTTGTTTAAAGGTTTAGAGGAGACAGAATTTGAATATGCCAAAAGTGTAGGAACGTGCCGTTGGAATTTATCAGAGGCGCGACATTAAATGTTTAGTCTGAGATTTAACATTAACAATGGAAATTTCCAAGCACCTTCTGAGTTTAGAAAGGTTTACAATAAGTGGGTTTCAAGTTTTGTTTGATAGGGGTGACTCAAGAGTAAGATCTAATGTGTGGAAATGGTGTGTAGGCATATGCAATTTAATTTCCAGGATAATAAAAACCAAACCAAATCAAAATAAGTTTTTGAACGTTTTATTTATTTGAAGTTCAATTTGAGACTGATTTTATTCATTTAAAAATACCCTGATCTAAGCTGTGGGTTGGGGCAGCGACGTCGACGTCGCGGAAGAGACCACGGCGGTTGTCTAGTTCTGATGAAGCGGCTGAAACTGCAAGGTTTGCAGAATCAGTATTTTGATATTGCGCTGTGGCTGTTAGCCGGATGCGTGAGTCTGCAAGGTTTGCAAAATCAGCATTTTGGTATTGCGTTGTGGCTGTTAACCGGGTGCGTGTGTTTATGTTATTGAACTTGCGGGTTCTTGACCGTTGAATTGAAATGTTGCAATGTTGCCATTGACAATGATGCAATATTTCTCGGAAAAAATGTAGAAATATTTCTGTGATTAACTCCCCCTCCTTAAGAACCTGCTTGTCCTCGAGAGGTGTTAGAAATAGGAAATAATATTAACTTCTGGTATTTTTTTTTAGGAATTGATATAATATTAGTTTTGTTGCTTAAAACTTGTGAAGGGAATTCTTGGATGTGTATTTTACTTTTTATTTTCTGTGAATACAGTTTTTTAATACGATCAAAGCAAGAATAATGGCGCAAATTAATGTAACTGTGGTTATTCGGGTTATTTTAGAATCATTCTGTAAGGTTGTAAGTGCTTTCTTTTTTTTATATGTAAAGCTTCTAATGACAGAATTTGTATGCTTTGGGCTTGCAATGAGGTAATTTGAATTAGTGGAATTTCGGGTTTCATTATTGTTTTTTCTTTGTTTGTACAAATTTTTCCATTTATATTTATAGTTTCGTTTAAAATTTAATCATGGAAGTTTCTCTAAGTTGATGTGAAATTTTGTTTGAATTTAGGCTGCCGTTGAAGTCATTTTAGAGTAGTATCTACCGTCTATTTCCTCTATTGGTTCAATGTGGTCCGAGTTACCATAATCACACAACGATTCCTATCCCTAAGCCTATTTTGAAACACATTTTGAATTACTAAAATTAACAATTTTTCTTTTTTACAAATTTTTACATAGTTTGGAGTTTTACAAACATGGGGTAGGCCTAGCATTACATTGTTGGATAAAAAAAGTTCATAAGTTCCAAAAGTATTATTAATTCGTTTCTGATGACAGGCTTTAAAAGAAGATTTTCATAATTAGTTGGTTCAAGTCCAGGTATTTTTATTAAGTAAATTAAAGCTATTTTATTATGTAAGACAAATACATCAACAAATTCCAGCGTTTCCTCAATTGAAAACGAGGTAATGTTATTTTTCTGAGATATTTTATATAGTTCGTTAAGCTTAGGTTCGTTTAATAAAAAATTATTAATGACGTTAATTTATGCCCATCATAAGACTGCGTTTTGCAAGCTTGACGCAATATCATTATTAAAAAATCTGTCTTTTCAATTAAATTTGTTGGCATATTAGAAGTGGTTGTTAAATTATTTATTCTGTCTTGAAGTTGATTATTGATAATAATGAACTACTCTTCCTGCGTCTGTTAAAATAATTCTATTCCTATTTTATTTAACAATTTCTTTTTTAAAACGTGGGGATTATTTAGAGCCTAGACTGGTGTTTTGTTTTACAATTATTTCTTGTCCTGGTAGACATGATTTTATAGGTTTCCTTTCTTTGTAGTGGGTTTCTAAATCTATCAATTGTTTTTGTTAAAGTTTTTCTATGTTATCCTGCCTGCTTTTTTCATATTGTTCTGGGTCGGTATTAATATTTATGTCAACAAAAATTTCTAATGGTGTTTTCTTTGTTACTGAATATATTGTGTAATTGTCTGTAATCCGTCTAACAATTATTCAAAGGTGTTGTATATTTGTTTGGCTTTAAGGCATCTAATTATTTCCGAAAGAGTCGAACGAAATCATTCGATCTGTCCGTTAACTGAGCTTTTGTAGGGAGGAGCTTTAAAAATGGTTATATTTAACTGATGTCTCATCATAAAGGTAATAGATGCTGAATTGAAAGCCTTTTCATTATCCATTACTACAAATTTGGGTACCCCATAGTAGAATATTACTTTGTGTAACTGTTTTTTATTGTCTTCGGTGGATTTAGATTTTATAATTTTTGCCTGTGCTAGTTTGGAAAATGTATCTATTGCGGTCAATACTAATTTATTTTCGGTTGAGAAGATGTCAATATGGATTATGTGTTAGCCGGCTCGAGGATTGGATTGTTAGCCGGCTCGAGGTCAGGATGTTGAAAAAATAACACAATTTTTTAATTTTGGTTATTTGTCAATATTTTTCGGATGCTCTTCGGCAACCGTCTTCAGGACAACTATAAAATAATAACAACGATTTTAATATTCCTAACAAACAGAAAACAATTAACATTTGACATACATTTAATTTACACGTCAGCGTCCGGTGACGTGGAGTTGTTAACTATTTTTTTTCTTCTATGGTAAATGTCAATATAAACGAGCGCAATTGTCAGTGTCTGTTTTGTAGTTCATCCGTATGTCTGTAGATGTTTTTATGAAATGTAGCATTTCTATGGTGAATCGTTTGGCATAGTGTTGTTCTTGTGATAAGATACTCGCCTCTTCGAAGTTCGGTGAGTGATTATTCTTGGCACAGTGGGACATGAGTGCTGTTTTTTGCGCGTTCGTATGGTGTTTAGCTTTGAAGTCCGATTTATGCTGTGCTAGTCTAATTTTTAATTTCGATTTTGTTGTTCCTATATATCACGTTTCATATTTCGTTGTTGTTGCCGTAACACGGTATTTTATATACCACGTCTTTTTAATACCCTTGCAGAGGGTAATATAATTTCAGTCAGAAGTTTGCAACGCAGGGAAGGAGACATCTCCAACCCTATTAAGTATATATACTATTGATCAGCATCACTAGGAGAGTCGATCTAGCCATGTCCGTCTGTCCGTCCGTTTCTACGCAAACTAGTCTCTCAGTTTTAAAGCTATCTGCATGAAACTTTCCCAAAAGTTGTCTTTCTATTGCAGGTAGTATATAAGTCGGAAAGAGCCGGATCGGACGACTATAGCATATAGCTCCCATGGGAACAATCGGAAAAATGAATTTAAAAAAATTATAACTTTTCTATTTTGTAATTGTTTGTTTAGTTCTTCGACACATAGTAATGGTTAATTATTTCAGAATTACGATTTACATTTCATCAAAATCAGACGACCATAGCATATAGCTCCCATAACTTTGGTGTTTTTTAATTTTTTTTTAGTGCTTTGAGATATAGTAATCGTTAAATATTTCAGAAGTACGTTTTAAATTTCATCAAAATCGGACGACTATAGCATATAGCTCCCATAGGAACAATCATAAAAAGAAAAAAAAAATTATAACTTTGTTTTTTTTTTAATTTTGTTTTTAATGCTTCGAGATATAGTATTGGTTAAATATTTCAGAATTACGGTTTCAATTTCATCAAAATCGGAAGACTATAGCATTTAGCTCCCATAGGAACAATCGTATAGCTGGCATAGGAACTATCGAATAATTAAGCTGAAAATGTTTTTAAACATCATAATTTTAACGTTTTCAAGAGTATTTAGTTTTTGAAATAGCTGCATGGGTTTATGAACTTCGGCACGCCGAAGTTTGCTTCCTTTCTTGTTGTCAATTTCATATATCTTAGACTTTGTTTTGTTTTATATAGATTTTAATGTGTGGTCCAATTTATGTGCGATATTTATGTTTTCTTTGTCGTAGCATTCCGATTTCGCTACACGTTCGGATAATGCCTGGACATTTATTGCTTTTAACGCTGTTTTGTTTTGTTGTTTTGTGTTCCGATAATAATGTTTTTATTATGTGTTTTGGGAAATCATTGTCTGTTAACATTGATTTTATCTCTTCGTGGTAATCCGTGTCTGAAATTTTGAGCATTATCTGTATACAGCTTCTAGCTGTATTTATTATCATTAAATTGGAGTTAAAATTGATGATTCGTCCGGACGCAATTGGTTTCTTGTACCATTTTAATTTTAATCGATTTCCACGTCTAATTATCACTGAGTCCAAATAAGGTAATTGGTCGTTTTCTTCTAGTTCCATTGTAAATTGTATATTATTGGTGAAAAAGTTGAGCATGGTCAGTGTAGTTTTAATGTCATCCTCTTGAATGATTGCGAACAGGTCATCTACGTATTTTGTCAGTAAGCTTGGAGGTCGTCCATTACAATATCTGCAATGACCGGCGAGGCTGGCGATCCCATAGGCATTCCTTTTAATTGTGTGTACAAATTGTTTTCAAATTTGAAATATCTGTTTTCTTGAATACAAAATTTTATTATGTCCATAAATATTGTTTTAGGGTGTTTTTGTATTATTGTCCATTTGTTTTTATTATATCCAGGGCTAGATCTGTCGGTATACTCGGAAATAATGAAATTACGTCAAATGAAATTAATCTTTCATCGTCGCCAATATATGTGTTGTTGATTTTTTCTTTGAATTCTTCTGAATTTTTTATGTTGTATTTGGAGTCTATTGTTATGTTTTTTAATATGTCAATTATGTATTTGCATAGTGCATAGGATGGTGATCCGATGGAGGAGCAGATTGGTCGTAGAGGGGTTCCTTCTTTATGAATTTTGGGTAGTCCATATATTCGTGGTGGTAAAGCTGTGGTGGTTGTCAACTTATTTGTTTCGATCCTTGAGATAGGTTTCATTTTTGATAGTTTGTCCACTATTTCCTTATTTTTTTTTTGTAGTCTAGAGGTGTTTGTTGTCTGTTTGAGTTTTGCTCCGTTCCATCTTGATCAGCATCACTAGGCGAGTCGATCTAGCCATGTCCGTCTGTCCGTCCGTTTCTACGCAAACTAGTCTCTCAGTTTTAAAGCTATCTGCATGAAATTTTCCCAAAAGTTGTCTTTCTATTGCAGATAGTATATAAGTCGGAACGAGCTGGATCGGACGACTATAGCATATAGTTCCCATAGGAACAATCGGAAAAATAAATAAAAAAAAATTATAACTTTTCTGTTTTTTAATTTTTTTTTTAGTTCTTCGAGATATAGTAATGGTTAAATATTTCAGAATTACGATTTAAATTTCATCAAAATCGGACGACTATAGCATTTAGCTCCCATAGGAACAATCATAAAAATAAATGAAAAAAAAATATAACTTTTCTGTTTTTTAATTTTTTTTTTTAGTTCTTCGAGGTATAGTAATGGTTAAATATTTCAGAATTACGTTTTAAATTTCATCAAAATCGGACGACTATAGCATATAGCTCCCAAAGGAACAATCATAAAAATAAATTAAAAAAATTATAACTTTGGTGTTTTTAAATTTTTCTATAAGTTCTTTGACATATAGTAATGGTTAAATATTTCAGAATTACGATTTAAATTTCATCAAAATCGGACGACTTTATCATATAGCTCCCATAGAAATAATAAAATTATATAAAATAAATATTTAATAATTGAGCTGCAAATCATCATTGCTTCAACGTTTTTAGACATATACGCCAGTAAATCATAATTTTAATGTTTTCAAAAATATTTAATTCTTGCAATAGCTGCAAGGGTATATAAACTTCGGCTTGCCGAAGTTTGCTTCCTTTCTTGTTTTTGTAAGTTTTTGGGCAATGTTCTTCTCGCTCTCCTTAATTGATGTGAAGTCGTTCGGGTCTAGTTGTTTTTGTAACATCTTTCTCTTATCCTCTCTCCTTTTGATTAGTCTTTTTTGTATATGATGTTTAGAGTATGTTTGATTAGCAAGCTTAATATTTTCATATGGTAGTAATGTGTGTGTTTGTCCAGTAATCTGCATATGTCAAAATGTATGTCTTTATCATTTGTAAATAATTTGTTGCTCATAGTGCTGTCTTTTATGAATTTGGGTATTATTTTTGTCTTCCTACATTTTAAAAGAAATTTAATGTTTGCATTTATTTAATTTAGTTAAGGTCAGTTGAAAATTGTTAATCGTTGGTCTTGCATTGTAGTATTTAAACGTAACTTAATTTCAGCATATCCCATTTTGGAGTGTAATGCTATCGGCGTGCCTTCCGTTATTTTATCTATTTGGTTTTGGCGACCTTTCCAAAGTATATTAATTGTTAGCCTGCTCGAGGTCAGGATGTTGAAAAAATAACACAATTTTTTAGTTTTGGTTATTTGTAAATATATTCCGGATGCTCTTCGGCAACCGTCTTCAGGACAATGCAAATGTCACCTAGCTACGCCGAACTCTTAATTAATCTTGACCTACTTAGTCTTCAGCGTCCGTCCGCTTATCAAAAGTCTGTTTGGAACCTTTTAGATTACCGCTTAGTGCACTTACAACTTTTGTTTGTTATTTGTGACAGTGTGTATCATATAGAGGACGAGGAAAGAACCACCCCCATCCGGCGAGTTTAGTAACGAGCAATACTAAAAGTGCACGACTCCGGCTCTTCTATACACTGGATGGAATATTTTCCGAACATCCGGTGCTGTCAAAAACAACCGCGCGTTGGCGCGTACTGCGTTACGATTGCGTTATCGGAGGCATCTGTTGTCAACACAAATTCCTCGTTTAAATTTGGTTACTGTAATACTACGTCTTCTGAAATTAGGGTGCTTTTTAATTTATTAAAGGCCTTAATGGCTTCATTATTGAAGTGAATAGATTTCTTCGATGAAGCTTTCTTCGAAATTCTCCCACCCTCGCCCCTAAGTAATGTGGTACGTGGTTTTGCTAGTGCAGCATAGCCCATAACAAATCGTCTGTAATACCTACCTATCCTAAAAACTCAACTTTACTTTTGAAAAATTCGCATTTGTCCAATTGGCATTTTAGAATTATTTAAGGTTTCAAATATTGTATCTAAGTTTTTTGAATAAGATTGTGCGTCTGGACTGAAGACAATTATGTCATCGATATAAATATAACAGATTTTCCATATGTGTTACCTAAGAATGTCGTCTAGGGCACGCTGAAATGTAGATGGTGCGTTTCTCAGCCCAAATGGAAGTCTTGTGAACCCAAATTTTCCGCTGTTTTTTCTATATCGCTTTCTTTTAAAAAAAAACATTTTTTTATTTCCCAGTTGTGCAAGAACTGCATTTATGTCTGGTATTGAGTATCTGTCTGGTATTGTCACACAACTTAATTTTCTGTAATCTGTTACCGTTCTATATTTCTTAACATTAGAGGCATCTAATTTTTTTGATACAATCCACCCTGGTGAATTGTAAAGCGATCTAGAGGGTCGTATTATGTTGGTTTCTAAAAGTTATTTTATTTGTCGGTCAATTTCGTCTTTGAGTGCCATTGGATATTAATAAATTTCGAGTAGACTGGTGTGTCGGTATTTGTGCGTATTTGTTGTGTAGGTCAATTTTTCATTTGTTTCGGCAAATAGATTTGAATATTTCTAAATAAGTTGTTTAATATCTGATTTTGTGTCCCAGTTAAATTAAATTTGAATTTGAACTTTTTGAATTTTGCTTTGAATTTTTTTCTTTAATATTGTTTGTTTTCCCATTTTTTAATTCCATAGATTTGGTATTAGTATTAATTATTGTTCCTAATTTTTTTTTAAATATTGTATTAGGGTTGTTAAATAAATTTGCTGTTTTGTGGAAGTGTAATTTTAATATTTCCGCCAATCGAGATGGCGTCAAATGGGAATTTATTTTCTATAGGATTTTTAATTATCAATTAATATTTTCAAAATTTCTCCACTCCTCAGTTTGCATTCAAAATATGGCAATGGGGAGTTTAATATTCTAGAAAATGAAGGTATGGGTATTCCTGGTCGGCTTGGTTTATGGATTCAGAATATTCTGTTAGAGATTCAGGATACTCATAATGTTATTCGTACTGTGATTTCACGGTTTCGTTATATTCGTCAAGGGATAGTGTTTCATCTTCCACTTTTGAAGAAGTGTCAGGGGCTGCTTGAATATTAAAATTTCTAGATTTTTTTACTGCTTCGTTTAGAGGCATTGGTGGTCGTTTACCAGCTTCAAAACGTATGTGTTTGTTCATATAATTAATATGTTTCGATTGCATGGTCCTGTCGATGTCCATGGGTTCTGGTTGTTTCTTTTCAGCCAAAGGTCGAGCCGGAGGAAAGTTTCCTGAAGGTCGTATTGCAGTATATTGTGGGACTGGTTGAATTTGATTGTTATTGTAAAACTGGGGTCGTTGTTGATTAAACATATTATTAGTCTTGTTGGTTGTAAATGTGGTATGCTTTGGGAAGGCCCTTTTCTAAATCCGGATTGTTGCCCTCTATTAACTGCATGGTTTGCAAGGAACGCTTGGTTCTCTAACTTTAGACAAAGATGTATTGCTGAAGGAAGATCGGTTGGTTTCTTCATACCGAGAAGACGAAATAAATCTCCACGAAGTCCGCGCACAAAAGTGTCTAAGGCTTTGTCCTATACATTTTCGTCATGATTTGTTCTGCTTCCAATCCTAATTCCATTCATCCAACCTTATTTAGGATAAGCGAAAGGTGTTTCTAGACTGACTGACTCACTAGTGAGCACCCTGCCATGGAGTTGCCATTTGGTATTCAAGAGTGCCCAAATGCCGCTTATCTGCGTAGCGCAAGGTAAGACACTTAGAAATGGCATTCCAGTTAAGTGGAGTATTATAAAATTCCCAAAATACTTAGATGTGCCTACATATGTTCATATTATTTACGAACTCTGAATTCCGTTGGGTTGCCAGAAAATTCCCTTAAGCTTTTTCTGGTACCCTATCCAAACCTTCGAAGCTAGATCGATTTTCATAGGAAATTTCCTGATTTGGAACCTGTGCAAAATGGAATCCTGTGTTTTGAGTTTGTTGAAATAGGATCGGAATTGGTCAGCAATTATATTTCTGACTGATTCTTATAACTCTTGTGCTGCCATATTGTCTTTGTGTTCCTGGTGTAATTCCTGACAATGAATTAGCCTTTGTTGTTGAACTAGGTTAGCTTGTTCTGGCTGTAATTCTTGAGGTTGTAATTCAAGGTTATGCCGATTGGTCATGGGAGATTTCTTTTCATGGGTCTTTCTTACAATAGAAATGGTTGTTAAGAATAATTCTTATGAATATTAAGTTTCAAAAACTAATTATTTTTTTTTTAAAGATAAGGAATGAATGTTTTATTTACTTTAATTAATTATGTAAATTTAATTCGAAAGTTAATTGTAATATAGTAAAAATGTTTAATAAAATTTAAATCACTTAAATACTTTTATAACTTTAATTAAATTTGTTTTTTTTAAATGGTTATTAACTAAAAATTTTTCTATAAATAATATTTAAATTACTCAAAATAATTAAATTTAATTTTAAATTTTAGATTCAATTTAAATTTAAATGAAAGCTAACTTTTAGAATTTAAACTTTAAAATTTTTATTTTAAGTTTCAAGTTTTATATAAATTTTTGATTTTTAAAAAAAAATTTTTTTTAGTGTAGAAACATTTTTTTTATTTTGGTTTAATTTTTGTCTTTGTTGCCTTCACTAATTTACTATTTCACTTAACTTAACATGATGTGGCTACACCTCCTGGTGATCCGGATGTCTTCCTTTTTGATTCCTACTGGGGATCCTCCGATTCACACTCAAGTAGAGGTTGTCCTGCAGGCGTACCTGACAGTACTTGTAGTCCACAAATGGATCATTAAACTTTTTTTCACCGACTAGTTACAGTCTTCAGCTTGCCAAATTAATTGCCAAATAGTCTCCCTGATTTCAGGTTTAATGTTTGGGCCAACGGAGTCGCACAAAAATATTTTATTTATATGCACTAAAAGGAACTTAATCGATTTTACTCGCTTTACTCTGTTCGGGCGCCAGTTAATTTCCAGGATAATAAAAACCAAAAAATAAGTTTTTGAACGTTTAATTTATTCGAAATTTAATTTGAGACTGATTTTATTCATTTAAAAATACCCTGATCTAAGCTGTGGGTTGGCGCAGCGACGTCGACGTCGCGAAAGAGAGGTTTGCAGAATCAGTATTTTGATATTGCGCTGTGGCTGTTAACCGGATGCGTGTGTATATGTCATTGAACTTGCGGGTTCTTGACCGTTGTATTGAAATGTTGCCATCGACAATGTTGCAATATTTATCTTAAAAAATATAGCAATATTTCTGTGATTAACTTACATATCGTGTGTGGGTTTATGTGTAGATGTGGATAAGTCACTCCCCCAACCTTTGAATTTGGCCTGTCCTCAAAGCGATAGTTTTGGGTGTAATATATTGTTTTCTTGTAAGGGTGCATTTAAAATATCATTAACCATTTTTATGGGTACCTTTCATTCATTAACAATTTCTATGGGTACATTTCTTTCATTAACAATTTCTGCAGTATTCGGTGTCTCTGTTTTAGGTTTTACAAATTTAACAAGTACTTTGTTTGGTATATTTTTAAAATTATAAATAAAATAAAATATAATGCTAGTTATAGTAATAATAAATGTGATTAATGTTATTATTTCAAATACATCATTATATTAAGTGTGTGTTTCTATTATGTGGGAAACGGATACTTAGTAGATTTAGTTGCCCTCTATTCGTAGTTGATATGGGGATACAGTGTTTTGAATTTCACAATAAATGCAATCAGCCAGATTCGCAAACCGCATTCCGTCCCTTTTTATCAGGTTGATCTATCGCCATCACTCTCTTCCCTAAAGGCCCAAACCAAGCCATAAGTCAGTCGGTTGCGAAGATTTGTCGAAGGAAGGTCTTGGTCTCCATAGAGTGCGAAAGTCGTGAAACTTAATTTGTTCAGTTTTAATTAAATAAACTCTTTTAAACTTTATCCGAAATAAATAAATAATAACTAATTTGTAATACCCTACAAATTATTGGGGGCTCGTCCGGGAAATAAAACTCAAGAACAAGAACAAGAACGGCACAGTAATATGAAAGTAAATTAAAAAAGCGAAAATCCGAAGGAAATCTTAGTTTGTTGCAGAAATTTCTGCGATATAAAATTCAAGGTGGCAAATTCTTTTCATAAAACGCAATTAAAAGCTTGAGTGTGTGCGAATGGTGTGAATACACGGATTCACGGAGTGCAAAAGCAAATGCAAAAACTTTAATGTATGCGTGTGCGGAAGTAAACAGTTAAAATACGCAGCAACTAAAAGATGATGAAATCGATGCAAAACTTCGAAGACGATTTGCTGAGCCTATAAAATCTTTTTGATGAGGCGATCGCAGGTGACGACGAAGTAAGCGATTACCTGTAGGAGAGTGAAGCAAAGTAATCCTAGCAACGACGGCGAAGGATTCGCATTACGAAGGGGAGCAAGAGAAAAACGACGTGCAGGAGCAGGATCTGTCAAATTTTGGCAGTCAGAGGCAACAATAGTTTCTGTGGCGAAATATAAGAGCAGTAAGAGGTTGCAAAAGACACGACGAATTTTGCAAAAACAACAAATCAGCAACGAAGACAAAAGAGCAGAGCTGTGACGACATCGTTGAAGAGAACGAGTTGCAGTAGAAGACAGCGAACTGGACTGGAGGAGCTGGCAAGAGGACAAGAAGATAACGTATTGGATAATCAAATCCAATTGGGTGCGGTGAGCGACAGGAAGATTCAATATGAAATTCTTATTTGAAAATCTTTTGATTGAATTTGTTTAACTTAAATTAAATATTTTCTGTGTCAAATTAAATTTTGGAAAAACCATTTGTAAACGGCTTAGACGCATTATCATGGATGCTAGAACGATCCTAGACAGGACTGTTACCATGCTTAGAGCAAAGTGTTCCGAGTTGGGATTGAAAACAAATGGGAGAAAGAGTGCTTTGCAGGATCGCTTGCTTGATAATTTTGGGGTGGATGTAGGCGGCGATGCAGATGAGGATGCTGTAAGCGTCAGTGGTTCATCCAATTACCAAGAAGCGATTCTACCAAGTAGCTCAAGATTTGCTTTACGCGACATTCAAGACAGTGTATCTTCGTTTTCGGGCTCCGAAAAAAAGGACGTCAATCACTGGCTGTCCAAATTCGATGATGTGCCAAATAGCTTCTGATTGGAGCAGCCAAGCTTTACATTAGAAGCATAAGCGGAGTTAGGGGTTGGAACGAGCTAAGGGAAGCATTGAAAGAAGAATTTGGAAAAAAATTATGCTCGGCGGAGATTCATAAGATATTGCGGCTTATGGAGATAAGCAAGCCGATTAAGCTCGATGAGGAAAGTTTGATTTCATACTACATAGATGTAGCCATGATTGACTCAGGATGCGATTTGTGCTTGATGAGAGAGAAAGCTTAAACCTGTAATTAAACACCTGAGAGATATTGGCAAGAGCGAGTTGGTAACAATAGGATCTTTTGACGTCGACCTCGAATCAGACGATGTATACTTTTTGGTGACTTTCATGTGGCCAAACAGCATGAACTGGAGTATGCTGCGATTGTAGGAAACGATGTTCTGCCTTATGTTCACCTCAAATGGTTTTACTGAGATCGTCAAGGAAACTTCTGTTTTAGACAAAGTTGACTTGTCTCACCTGGATAAGAGTCAAAAACTAAAGGCAGAGCAGCTTGTTACAGGGTATAAGCCGGTTACTGAGATCGTCGAGGAAACTTCTGTTTTAGACAAAGTTGACTTGTCTCACCTGGATAAGATTCAAAAACTAAAGGCAGAGCAGCTTGTTACAGGGTATAAGCCGGTTAAATCAATTGATTCACCTGTGAGCATGAAAATTGTTTTGGAAGACGACAATCCAGTTTATCAGCGCCCAAGACGCACATCGTATGAGAACAAGTGCTTTATTGAGAAGAAAGCGCAGGAATGGCTGGCAGAAGGAATTATTGTGCCCAGCTCCTCAGAGTATGCATCACCAGTTGTACTAGTTGCAAAAAAGGACGGATCCAGAAGATTTTGCTGTGATTACCGACGACTAAATCAAAAAATCAAGAAAGACAATTTTCCGATGAGTTTAAATGACTACGTTCTCGAAAGGTTGCAGGGATCAAAAATAATTACTACTCTCGACATCTTGTACGGATTCTTTCATGTACCGATTGACGAACAATCCAGGAAGTTTACAGCGTTCGTGACGCATAACGGACAGTACGAATTCACGCATGTACCGTTTGGTATCTCAAACAAAGTCAATCTATAGTAGTATACATGGACGACATAATCGTGCCAAGTAAGAACGAAAACGAGGGTCTGCAGGCGTTGGAAAAAGTTTTGAAAGTAGCTTCAAAAGCTGGATTACGCATTAAATGGGAAAAAGCGCAAATTTTGAAGACAAAGATCAATTTTCTAGGTTACACTATTGAGAACGGAACCATAGCACCAACTAACGAGAAAATAAAAGCGGTCGTTAATTTTCCATTTCCTCAAAGCAGACAAGCTTTGCAGCGTTACTTGGGTCTGACGTCTTACATGCGCCGATTATAAAGGATTATGCCTTAGCAGCAAAACCATTGAGCGACTTGCTGCGAGAGAAAAATAGTAGAAAAAACGACAGGAATTTAACGTTGACTGAGGAAGGCTTTGTTTCCTTCAACTCTCTGAAGCAACTGCTAGTATCAGCACCAGTACTCAAACTGTTCGATCTGCTAGCAGTAACCGAAGTGCTTACAGATGCAAGCAAGTATGGCTTTGGCAGTGTTTTAATACAAAGGGACTCAGAGGATCAACAGTATCACCCAATAGAATTCATGATTCGAAAGACGAATGCTTCTGAGGAAAAGTACAGTTCCAACGAGCTTGAGGTTTTAGCGATTGTAAACGCGCTGAAAAAGTGGAGAGTCTACCTGCTCGGAAAGCGATTTACAGTGATCACCGACTGCAACGCTTTTGCAATGACGATTAAAAAAGACGACCTGCCACCGCGAGTTGCTAGATGGGCCATGTCATTGCAAGAATTCGAGTTCAAAATGGAGCACAGAGCTGGAACCAAAATGAGGCACGTGTATGCTTTAAGCCGATTGTCATGTTTTTTAATCACAGACTCCACAAAGTCACGATTGTTAAATGCACAAAACAACGACAACTGGATAAAATCCGTATTGAGCAGCAATGACGTGTATGAAGACTTCTTTACAAAGACACAGTATACGAATTACTGGTTGTTCCTGACTCAATGGAAGAGGAAATCATAAGCATTGCACATAAGGAGGGACTATCAAAAAGACTCGTGATATTTTAGAAAAGAGTTATTATATCCCTGGAATCCAGCCAAAAGTCGAAAAAGTAGTCAAGGGATGCGTAGAATATCGAATGAAAAAAAGAGGGGTTGCTCAATCCCATTGACAAGGCTCAAGAACCTCTCGGAACGTATCATATCGACCACGTTGGACCTTTAACTGATACAAAGAAGAAATATATATTTTGGCGGTCGTTGATGGATTTGCCAAATTTGTTTGGCTTTATCCAACGCGATCGGCGGGATCAGAAGTTTTGGAAAAGCTTGAAAAGCAAGCAGCAGTCTTCGGCAACCCTCGTTGAATTGTTACTAACAAGGGAACTGCATTCACTTCTGGACTGTTTAAAGAGTACTGCAGCCGCGAAGGAATTCAACTACTTCACATCACCGCCGGTATGCCTAGAGGTAACGGTCAAGTGGTAAGAATCCACAAAATTGTCATACCCATGTTGAGCAAGATGTGCCAAGAAAATCCTGCCAATTGGTATCGCCACGTAGACAGAGTTCAACAGATAATAAACAGTAGTCCATCTCGAACCACCAAGTATAGTCCTTTTAAAATTTTGACTGGACTCGATATGCGGAAAAAAGACGATGATTTGAGAAAACTATTTGAAGACTTAGGTATAAAAGAGTTTAATGACGAGCGAGAAGAGATACTTGAAAACATACAGAAAGTGCAGCAAGAGAACAGAAAGAACTTTAATGAGAAAAGAAAGGTTTATGCTATAGGGGAATTAGTAGCAATTACACAGTACGGCACTGATATGAAACTTCGCCCTAAATTTTTTGGCCCGTACAAAATTACTCAAATACTTAATCACGGTCGTTATGAGGTACAGAAAGAAGGCAACCAGGAGGGGCCAAAACAACCTACAACAGCCGCAGAATATATGAAAAAATGAGGTACATTCAGGGGCGAATGAAGATGCAGAATAGCCGATTGTGGGAAAGGGATACTTAGTAGATTTAGTTGCCCTCTATTCGTGGTTGATATGGGGATACACTGTTTTGAATTTCACAATAAAAGCAATTGATGTCATCAGCCTGATTCGCAAGCCGCATTCCGTCCCTTTTTATCAGGTTGATCTATCGCCATCACTTTCTTCCCTAAAGGCCCATACCAAGAAATTGCGCCATAAGTCAGTCGGTTGCGAAGATTTGTCGAAGGAAGGTCATGGTCTCCCTAGAGTGCGAAAGTCGTGAAACTTGATTGGTTCAGTTTTAATTAAATAAACTCTTGTAATCTTTACCCGAAATAAATAAATAATAACTAATTTGAAATACCCTACAATTATTTGTTTTGTTTTAATATATGATAAAGGTTCTAGCCTTGATACATTATTATAAACATAGAGTATACGCTTTAGATAATCTTACATTTTATTTGACAGTAAAAATTCATCTCTTTGTATTGAACAATTAAGAATTTTAATGACCTTATTCCCTTCTATTAATATTTATGCATTTCTGATTTAAAACTGTTTTTGGAATATTCCATGTAAGTATCATGTTTGGTTCAATGTAATTAAGCTGAAAACTTTTATGGGTTTTGGTATACTTAAATTCTGTAGTTTCGTGTCTTATAATTCCATTTATGCATTCATCAAATATAACCTTTTCTGTTTCTTTAGTTTTCAAAAACGTAATATTTACTGAATAATTTTTCTGTTAAAATGTTATTATTTTTATCTGGATAAGGAATAATTTCAAAGACCGGGACTTTAACTATGTCGTTAGGAATATGGGAAATTATAAAAATTTCGTTCGTATCAGTTTTACGCCAAGTAGTAGTTTCTGTTTTTAATAATATTTCAGAGTTAACGTGATTCAAATAATCGTGTTTTAAATGTTTTGGGTTAAAAATGCCAAGTCGTGATAGTTGCATTTTCAACTCAATGTCTTTAATATACTCTGTAAAGTGTTGTAAGTTAAATATTAGCACTGCTATTTGTTTTTCTCTTTCTTCGTCTTCTTTTAATTCATTAATTGTTTAAATTCCTTTATTTATAACATCTATTGCCATATTTAAATCTTAAATTTAAAATTTTTATAATCTTGATTTAACGTTTCGAATTTATAAGCTGTTCCAATAAAATTAGTTAGACCTCTCTTGCTCCGTTTGATAATTTTTAAACTATTAGTTTCTCGTTAAAGTTTTTCTTTTAAATATTGAACCTGAATAATTTCTATTAATTCGTTCGCTTCTTTTAAAAGACTATTGCATATTTGTTCTGTTTTAGTTAGGTTTTTGGACAAATAGTGGTACTCGTATTAAGTTGGCATGTCCAGTTTTAATATAAGGTATCCGTTTTGGGTTTTCATTGGGTTGATCTCAATATTTTGTCCCTTTGTAATTTAAATTAAAGTTGATATTATTAAAAATAAAATTATGATCATATTTTTGCTGTCGTTGTGGTTTTTGGTTTCCTTAGGTTGGTCTGGAATTATTATCATATTTACTCTTATAAATTTTCTTTTTCAACCTGGTTTTATAATGCACAATCTTCCTGCCTCTGTTTGTTTCTTCAAATTGTTTTTCATCGACTTGTCTGAGTGTTCCTGTCTTTTTGAAAGGGTTCGTTGTTTTTGGTTTGGTTTGTCTATCTTCCTAATTTTGTTTTCTTGTACATTATAATCAGGTGAACCTGCATACATAAATATATCGGCTGGTGCTCTATTTGTGCTATTATGTTTAGTTTTATGATTATAAGTATAAAGGATTAACTCAAACTTTGTATTTGTTTTCTATATCTGATTGTTTTATGAAATCTTTCTACGTCTCATTTTTACTTGTAGTAATTTGAGTTTGTACTCCTTTTGAAATTAACCAAGCCTGTAATGCTGCACACATAAACGATGAATCTTTATCTGCTTTGTTGTTTTGAGGCTTTCCCATTTCTTTGAATACTTCAATATTGCTATTTTTGCTTCTAGCTAATCTCTACCTTTTACTTCTACTAGTGTAGCAAATTTAAAGTATATACCGATACATGAAATTGATGATTACCAACCAAATAAAAATCCATTGTGTATTTTTCTCTAATAGTTTGGATTTCTGGAGTGGTTTCAAATGACATTTTTGGGTTCCTATGTTCTTATTATGCAATATTGCAAATTTCGCATTCATTTATAATGTCTTGAATTAATTTCTGATAATCAGGGAAATATAATATTTCTTTAAACCAGTTAATGGTTTTATCGCGTCAATGCTGGAGAAGTTCTTTATGTTTTTTTTTAATATTGTTTCTTTAAATTCTGCGTAAGTTAGGATATCTGTTAATTTTACACTACACTTTGTTAATTTCGTTAATTAATTTGGGCTAATTATGGAAAATCGGCTTCATTGTGGAAATAAATAGCACTGTTTTTGGTACATTGGTACTCTTTAATTATATCTTATAAAATTCCTTCATGCATCCTTGGAATGATGCAGGTGGATTTTTAAGGCCAAATGGCATACGGGTATATTCATATGTTTAGTAGAAAATTAAGTTTTTGCAATTGATTTGGTATCCATTTGAATTTGGTGGAATCCGTTTGCTAAATCAATTGTCGAGAAATATTAGCAGCGCCCAAGTTTGTCTAATATTTCATCCATTCTTGGGATTGGGTATTTATCGTTTACGGTTATCTCATTAAGATTGCGATAATCTACTACAATCTGTATTTTGTTTTGCCAGATACGTCACTCTTTTTTGGGACGATCTAAATGGGAGATTTTTTAATAGTTCCCTGTTTAATAATTTCATTTATTGACCTCCTCATCAAAAGTTTGAGGGTACTTGTCTGGTTTTCTATATACTGGGTCCTCATGTTTTGCTGAAAGTAAAGTTTTCACTTTCTTTGTACTGAGTATCTTTAAAATCAAACAAAACCCTTTTTAAACTTTTCTTCATCGTTTAAATGTTCAAATCTAAACTGATTACATTCTCTTAGTTCATTGTTGATAGCATAATTAAGGGATTGGTTCTTTGATAGAGGTGGATCAAGACATTTTAATGCGGTCTTCTCTTTTTCAATATCTTCATTGATATACCTCATTTTATGTTTCTTTATCGTAATCTATTATAGCTTTATTTGCTGCTAGATATTTTATACCTAACAAAATGTCAAAAATATAAAAAAAAATTGTGCAAATAAAATTTTTGTTTAAATGGGCAAATTATTGTTGGTTTAAGTGTTACACTGTTATTTAATTTAACAGCTCCATTTGTTGTATAAACTTTTAATGTTTCAATTGTTGCATTGTTATCTGTAAAAATTCATTTTCATTATATTGATAGATAACCACGAATCTATCATTCCTTTAAAGTATTTATTATTAATAATCATTTTTATATTGTCTTCTGAGTCCGAGGCAGTTTGATGAAAATTTACGTCTATCCTATTTTGTCCGCTCTGGCTTTCCCTTTGTCTTTTAACTGACGCGTTTGGGGCATTATTTGAAGTTGATGGTTCGAAATTCAATGGGTTTTGGACCCTACCTTAAGCTAATGAATTTCTAACTTCTTGATAGTTAAGCTGATTAATTGTGTTAGATTGATTTTGATTTGAATAACGCTGAGAAGTTGTCGAATTGTTTGAGTTCGAATAATTGTTGTGATGATTAGTTTCTTGACTGAAAATTGGAATTTGTTCTATTGCTATAATTATTTTTATGAAAATTTCCCGAATTCCTACGATAATAATTTTGAGAAAATGTTTCATACGGATTTGCATCATGGTATCCCAATTCCATAGAAGCAATCTTTAATTTTTCAATAGTTGTTATATCTTTTTTACCCAAGGATGTATACAATCTAACAGAAAGTTTTCTATCAAGAGAATCCCTAATTGTTGTTTTTTTTTCAGAAAATTTGAATAGTTAATTTTATTTATCGGGTTGGTTTTTAAAGCTAATTTGTCATAAATTGTACGTCACTTATCTCTGTTCAGTGATGTACTAACTGATGCTTCCTTTGTATTGTGACTCGTACAGGTTTTTTATTAAGTCTTCATATGGCCTGTGGTCCTTAAATGCCATGATTAGGGCATCTTTCATTTCCTTCCAGTTGTTTGCTCCGGATCTGGCGACGACATCTTGGGCTGCATCAACCACCAATCTCTCGATGGCTCCAAAAATAACATGTATCTGTCTGACATCCTGAGTCAGGTATAGTTGTTGTAGATACTCGATTCTTGTTACAAAGCGGCTTAGATCTCTTAGGGATCAATTGAAGTAGGGCAATTCTTTCATTTTGCCCAACATTTGGTTGAGGTTGGCCTCTGACAATTGTGCAACTGCCAATTGGCAGCCAATTAAAAACTTTAACTATAAGTTTAGTATTAAAAATTTTTTGGTTTTTAATTTAACTAGTTACAACATTTTTATTTTTGAGAACACCGACTAATTAATTTTTGTGGATCAAGCCTTGGTTTCCGAAAGCTTTCGATCTTCTGAGAGATTTAATTGAGTGAACTTTATATTTCGATTTAGTGAGCTTTGATTTTAATTGAGTGAAAGAGACTAAAGGAGACGCAATTTGAATTTGGCAAAAGTGTGGGAACGTTCAGTCTGAGATTTAACATTAACAATGGAAATTTCCCAGAGCCTTCTGAATTTAAAAATTGTTTACAATAGCTGGGCTTCAAGTTTTGTTTGCTGTTTATAGGGTGACTCTAGAGTAAGATCTAATGTGTGGAAAGGGTGTATAGGTGTGTAGGCATATGCATATCGTGTGTGGGTGTAGATGTGGATATGTCACTATATATGTATAACTTTACTCGTAGAGTAAAGGTGTTTTTTTTTATTCGTTGAAAAGTCTGTAACAGGTAGATGTTTTTCGACCCTATAAAGTATATATGAGTTAGCATATAACCCAAAGGTGTTGCAAGACCGGATGAAATTTTCCAAATCAGTGGTCTGTAAGAATGAAATACAAAACCCGCGTCGCTGAATCGTAGGGGAATGAACCGGGCACGAAGCGCTAAGTCAGCGGTCCCACGCTAGTCCCGCTGACCAAGGCGGAAAAGTAATGCAGCGGGCTATGCAGCGGATGCGAAGTACAAGGTTAGCACTCTGCCCATAGCGCTGCCGTCAATTCTGCCCGTCGCTGCCGACGTCAGGCCTTCTGCCCAGATTTCTTGGAGAACATTAAAGTTAGCATTAATTAGTGCTTAACAGACTCGAAAGGAATCCAAACGGACTCCCGGATAAATTTAATTACAATAAACGGGAGTAGTTCCAAAAAAAAGCCAGAATTCTAAACAACCACATTTTAAACCGAAACTTTTCACACAAAAATAAGGGTCAAGTTGATCCCTTCTCACGGTCCCGGCAAATTCCAAAAAAGGATATAAGGGAAATGTAACAGACAAAAGGTAAATACCTCAACTCAGGAGCAAGAATACGCCGAAGATTATAAGAAACAGGCTCAAGACTATATAGAGGAACTCGAGGATGATTTACTCCCAACCGAAGACTGTAATTTCGAAGGGTAGCGGGGAAAACGATTCGACTTCTAATAGATACAGGTGCATCGAAAAATTACATAGAACCTTTGCCAGGTCTGGCACACATAAAAAAGTGGAGGAACCTTTTATGGTCTCATCGCTTCATGGCTTAACTAAAAAATGTAAAATAAATCTTTTTAACGAAAATTCGTATTATTTTATATACGAAAACCATAAGGAATTTGATGGCATTGTTGGTCTATATCATTTAAAGAAAGTAAATACTCGAATTTACCTTAGTACCGGTAGGATTGAACACAATTCAGGATCGGAAGAATTCCAATTTGCTAAATACAAGAATGTTATTATAAAGTCAATGATGCGGTTAGAAAATAATTTAATTTAATGATCTCTTAACCTTAAGGAATTCGATGACATTGTTGGTCTAGATCATTTAAAGAAAGTAAATGCTCGAATTGACCTTAGTACCGGCAGGATTGAACATAATTCAGGATCGGAAGATTTGCAATTTGCTAAATAAAAGGATATTAATTTTATCACTTTAAATGTCGATGATGTTTCCAATGCGGTTAGAAAAGAATTTAATTTAATGATCACTAAGAGGGCTGGGGCATTCGCAGACCCTAATCAAGCCCTACCATATATATAAACACGGTAGCAACTATCACGTGTGGCGGGGAACCCGTGTTATCTAAGCTATACCATTACCCAATTTGAGTATCTGATTTTGTCAATGCAGAAACTAAACAACAATGAAAAAATATTGCACAGCACCTCGAACGAACAGGTCGAAAAATTACACAGCACCCTTAAATACAATAGAACTATCCCCTCAGTGACTAATAAAACGCCAATAACAATAACTCGAATCCGAGATTAGTACAAAAATTAATTAATTTAAACAAAAACAGATCTTACGTAAGTTATCAGGTCGGCGACAAGGTTTTCATGAAATCAAACAAACGCATTGGAAACAAACTATCTCCCCTATTCTTGGAGGAAGTAATTGAACCAGACCTTGGGACGACAGTTCTTATTAAAGGGAGGGTGGTCCATAAGGACAATTTAAAATAACGATTCTTCTAGACTTAAATTTAGATTTTTGTTCTTTCCTTCTTTCTTGTTTTAGGTTTACGCTTTGGACTTTTATTCTGATTATTCTGACTATGACCTTTTCGATGACCGCTGCCTTACAAATAAATGACTATTCACATTCGGACAACATACCGGTAATAGATGAAGATGTCACAATCTGGGAGGAATTTTGGTATCTGGGACACTCCACTAATATTACTTCATATGAACTTTACTCACTCGAACAAAGACTGCAATTGACGCTTTTACACAGGACCAAATGAGATGGATATTAACTGTGGACGTCAGACGGATAGATTCCTTAGTGAGTACTTTAATAGTTCATCATAGGAATGCACGCAGCATTAATATGTTAGGATTAGCCCTAAAGGCAATTGCAGGTGACCCAGACTTCGATGACTGGGAACCGATCAAAATTTGAACAGAATAAATTAATTGAATCAAAGACTAGTCAGGTAGAAATGAATTCTAGAGTACAAACTCGTTTAAACGAATTAACCAAATCAATAAACGCAGTCTAAAAATCAGACGAAATAGACAAAAGTCACAATTTCAAAATAATCTTGGCCAAAAATATAACTATAATAAATGATCTAGAAAATTTAAAATTCTCAATAACATTGACAGAAGCAAACTTAATAAACCCAGAAATTCTGAATGAAAGTGATATTAAAGCAATTAATAACGAAAGGCTTACACATTTTAGCTTTATCGATATTTTAAAGGTATCCCAGATAAAAGCATTTCAAAATAATAATTTAATACACTTCCTCATAAAATACCTCAAAACTAACTTAGTATTAAATTTAGTATTAGTAGAAAATTTCTATTTACCCAATACAACATAGTAATAAGATTCTTGACTTTGGGGAGGACAACTTAGTTGCTGATTGTGGTAGAGAGTCGTTTGCATTCCACAAGTGTGACGCTTCAAGTGGAGGAACGTTCTGCAGAAAATCTTAACACGCGCCCAAAAATTGGTTTCCCAAACCGTCGCCCAGTGCAGCACCATTCCAGGCCACCTCAGTCCAATAACAACAATTGACGACGGAATACTAATTATTAACACGACGACAGCCCTAAAAAAAGACCCTTTTTAGAAACCTCTATCGATGGTGACCCACGTTAATATCACGGGAGAACAGCTGAGCCTGCCTTTCATTTACGAGGCCTGAAAATTCTACAACACATCGAGCGTCTTGAAGAAGAAATTCTAACGGAGCCATCTTAACTAGCGGTATTACTTTGGTAATTGTTCTGGTGTGCCTTTTCGTCACCTATCAACTCCCTTCGTGCGTTCGTGGACCCCAGAGCAAGTTGACAGCTCTACTAAAATCTACGCTGAAGAAGTCCGAGAACGACCTTAATTTAAAGGAGGGAGGAGTTTGTATGGAATCCAAAGGTCTTGCAAGACCGGATGAAATTCTCCAAATCAGCGGTCTGTAAGAATGAACAACAAAACCCTAGACGCTGAGTGGTAGGGGAACGCACCGGGCACGAGGCGCTAAGTCAGCAGTCCCACGGTAGTCCCGCTGACCAAGGCGGAAAAGTAATGCAGCGGGCTATGCTGCTGAATTACAAGATTAGCATTCAGACAGCGTAAGCCAAAAATCTGATGATTTTTTAAGGTTGCATATTTTATTTAATTGTTTTTGAAAAATCCTAAAAGCGAATTCGAATTTCCTAGGAATGTTCCAAAATTATTTAAATATTTATTGACCATTAAAAATAAAAGTGTTTGTTTCCCAGTTAGTCCTGAACAGGGGATTAACGTTAATAAACGCACGTTTTAAGCTGACTTTAGCTACGTTTTTACCCGCAACACTATAATTTTGGAGATACGCTATAACGCCGTTGCTAGGAGCCGCCAATTGACTCTCCAAATCTATTTTTGAAATATGAAACAGTTTTCTGCTTTGCATAAAATAGCCTACCTGTAAGGACCAATCTCCAGTTTGCTTGTTGTAAATTGAAGTAAATCTCTGATCCGAAGTATATGTGCTCTCAGAAACAGTTAGGAGGTGTAAGTCTCTATGGCGTATCCATGACACCTATTTAAAATATACCTTATATTATTAATTATGCACGGAACAAATTTAAGATATTGTCATAGTTTCAGGTATGGTAGTTTAATTTATTCTTATGTGAGGTTAATATTATTACATCAAAGCAAGTATTTTTAAAATGTATATATGTATAGTGAAACTATTAAGGGCATCATTAAAGTATTTAAAAAAGAATGAGAGTGTGAGTAAAGAAGTAATTTTTAACTAAAGCATATACCAATCTATATTTGGTAACTGATGAAAATTGAGAGCAAAAAAGTAACACTATTAAGTAATAATGCTGTCCACTCAACTTTACCGTTTTGTTTCCAAGATTTTTTATGCGACAGTTCAGATGACCTGTTTTTCCAACTAAAGATGTAACATTTTTTGTTGCAGACGTATCAAAATAAGGACCTCTGCTCAGGGCTCTGCTAAATTGTATAATGTACTCATCACTTAGGAGATATTTGTCTGCCATTGTCACTTTCTCTTCTGAATTTTTTGGGCAAGCTTCCCTTAAAATTACTAAGAAAGTAATTACATTTTTGGCTTAAAACTGTTTTTAACTACTTACAAATACTTATAAATAAACGGAAGTTCAAAAAAACTGTCATTTCTAATGCGATTAATTGTCGGACATTACACAATAAACGCCAATTAATGTTCGTAGATTTATGCGTCTTTACATTTATTATATTAACCTGCGCAAAACGCATGCGCAATTTGGATACATTATATACATACAATTCGTAAAAATGCCAAAACCTAAGTATTACCATACTGTCCTTTTTTGCAATTTTTTTATATATTTTAAAGTTGAGCCTAGTACTCAGATCATCAAACAGTTTCGTCCGCGTAAAAAGTTTATTCTTACTCATGTGACAGAAGTTTTGGTCTTATGGTCTTACTATCAGTCAGCTGGGCTTGTTGACCATATTTCATCATTATCAATACTGTTAATGTATGTATACATATATGTAACATATAACAATGTGATATTATGAATAACAATTTCTATAATCGTTTTCAGCTATATTTTACGCTTTTAATGGAAGTCATTATTGTATTATTCAAGTTCATTTTTATGATTTTTTTGGTTTTTTCGTCCATTTTTTGATCCAAAAAATGCTATGCTCTGCCGACTCCAATATCAAAAAATACTTTTTTTTTCCTAACGCCGGGTCCTTACGCGTACGTTCACACAGAGAAATCTGGCAATAGTTTGCAATTTTCTGGTATTTTTTCTTCGATCTGACTACCGGGGTGATTATACGTGTTTACATTTATTATATTAACCATGCCAAAACCTAATTGTTACCATACTGTTCTTTTTGCAATATTTTAAATTTAAGCCTAGTTCTCAGATCATCAAACAGTTTCGTCCGCGTAAAAAGTTTATTCTTATCCTGACCGAATTTTTGGTCTTACGGTCTTACTGTCAGCCAGCTGGGCTTGTTGACAAACGGAAAACAATTCAAAATTATCCCGCCAGCTTGCAACCATATTTAATTATTATCAATATTGTAAATGTATATATACATATATGTAACATTTAAGAATGTGATATTATGAAAAACAATTTCTATAAACGTTTTCAGCTATATTTTGGGACGCATTTAATAAAAGTCAACATTGTATTATTGTAGTTAATTTTTATGAGTTTTTGGGTTTTTTCGTCCATTTTTTGATCCGAAAAATGGTATGCTTTGCCGACTCCAATATCAAAAAATACTTTTTTTTCCTTACGCCGGGTCCTTGCTTAAGTTCACACAGAGAATTCTGGCAACAGTTTTCAATGTTCAGGTAATTTTTTCATCGATCTGAGTACCGTTGTGATTATACGTGTTTACATTTATTATAGTAACCATGCGCAAAACGCATGCGCATTTTGGATACATTATATACATACAATTCGTAAAAATACCAAAACCTAATTCTTAACATACTGTTCTTTTTGCAATATTTTAAATTACGGCCTAGTACTCAGATCATCAAACAGTTTCGTCCGCGTAAAAAGTTTATTCTTACTAATGTGACCGAAGTTTTGGTCTTACGGTCTTACTGTCAGCCAGCTGGGCTTGTTGACAAACGGAAACCAATTCAAATTTAACCCGCCAGCTTGCAAGAATATTTAATCGAAAGTGAAAAATAAATGGAATATTTTGATGTTCACAATGTATTATTGTAGTACATTTTGTTGAGCTTTTTGGGTTTTTCCGTCAATTTTTTGATCCGACAATGACTTGCTCTGCCAACTCGAATTTCAAAAAAATTAAATTTTTTATTCCCTACGCCATCTGAGTACCGGGGTGAAAAAATGTACTGACGAAAAGTTTACGCCGTTTATTTGGCTCTCGCTCTCTCATAGCTGGCGTACAGATTTCGTCGATCTGAGTACTAGGCTTTAAGGTCTTACTGTCAGCCAGCTGGGCTTCTTGACAAACGGAAAACAATTAACCCGCCAGTTTGCAACCATATTTAATCATTATCAATACTGTAAATGTATATATATGTCGGATCTTTAGTTTTGCTTTCGTGGTATTACGCTATTAAAATAAGAATTAACATAAAATGCTGACTTACTCGGAAATACATTTTTACTTAGAATTTGTTAAGAATGCCACTCGTTGCTTTTTATTCCTCCCTTCACATTCCTTTCTTTATATGAGTTTCTGTGTGTAAGTGTTGCGTTGAGCCTAACGAATTTTGTTATGTGCAGTCTCGGTGTGACATGGTACAAGTAAAAGAGACGGCCATATGGTATTTGGCAAAGTATGTGAACAAGAGGATGTTGACCAGTTTGGGCTGTATAAAAGAGAGTTCTGATTGATAGATCAGACAGTCTCGATCGAGAAAGCGCACGGCTCGCAACGCCGAAGAATTCATTGAGGAACCCGATTTTCCGACATATACATTTATACATAACATTTAATAATGTGATATTATGATTTACAATTTCTATAAGCGTATTCAGCTATATTTTGGGAAGCGTTTAATAAAAGTCAACATTGTATTATTGTTCATTTTTATGACTTTTTGGGTTTATTTCGTCCATTTTTTGATCCGAAAAATGCTATGCTCTGCCAATCCAATATCAAAAAATAAATTTTTATCCTTACGCCGGGTCCTTGCTTACGTTCACACAGAGAAATCTGGCAACAGTTTTCAATATTCTGGTATTTTTTTCATCGATCTGAGTACCGGGGTGATTATACGTGTTTACATTTATTATAGTAACCATGCGCAAAACGCATGCGCATTTTGGATACATTATATACATACAATTCGTAAAAATACCAAAACCTAATTCTTAACATACTGTTCTTTTTGCAATATTTTAAATTACGGCCTAGTACTCAGATCATCAAACAGTTTCGTCCGCGTAAAAAGTTTATTCTTACTAATGTGACCGAAGTTTTGGTCTTACGGTCTTACTGTCAGCCAGCTGGGCTTGTTGACAAACGGAAACCAATTCAAATTTAACCCGCCAGCTTGCAAGAATATTTAATCGAAAGTGAAAAATAAATGGAATATTTTGATGTTCACAATGTATTATTGTAGTACATTTTGTTGAGCTTTTTGGGTTTTTCCGTCAATTTTTTGATCCGACAATGACTTGCTCTGCCAACTCGAATTTCAAAAAAATTAAATTTTTTATTCCCTACGCCATCTGAGTACCGGGGTGAAAAAATGTACTGACGAAAAGTTTACGCCGTTTATTTGGCTCTCGCTCTCTCATAGCTGGCGTACAGATTTCGTCGATCTGAGTACTAGGCTTTAAGGTCTTACTGTCAGCCAGCTGGGCTTCTTGACAAACGGAAAACAATTAACCCGCCAGTTTGCAACCATATTTAATCATTATCAATACTGTAAATGTATATATATGTCGGATCTTTAGTTTTGCTTTCGTGGTATTACGCTATTAAAATAAGAATTAACATAAAATGCTGACTTACTCGGAAATACATTTTTACTTAGAATTTGTTAAGAATGCCACTCGTTGCTTTTTATTCCTCCCTTCACATTCCTTTCTTTATATGAGTTTCTGTGTGTAAGTGTTGCGTTGAGCCTAACGAATTTTGTTATGTGCAGTCTCGGTGTGACATGGTACAAGTAAAAGAGACGGCCATATGGTATTTGGCAAAGTATGTGAACAAGAGGATGTTGACCAGTTTGGGCTGTATAAAAGAGAGTTCTGATTGATAGATCAGACAGTCTCGATCGAGAAAGCGCACGGCTCGCAACGCCGAAGAATTCATTGAGGAACCCGATTTTCCGACATATACATTTATACATAACATTTAATAATGTGATATTATGATTTACAATTTCTATAAGCGTATTCAGCTATATTTTGGGAAGCGTTTAATAAAAGTCAACATTGTATTATTGTTCATTTTTATGACTTTTTGGGTTTATTTCGTCCATTTTTTGATCCGAAAAATGCTATGCTCTGCCAATCCAATATCAAAAAATAAATTTTTATCCTTACGCCGGGTCCTTGCTTACGTTCACACAGAGAAATCTGGCAACAGTTTTCAATATTCTGGTATTTTTTTCATCGATCTGAGTACCGGGGTGATTATACGTGTTTACATTTATTATAGTAACCATGCGCAAAACGCATGCGCATTTTGGATACATTATATACATACAATTCGTAAAAACACCAAAACCTAATTGTTACCATACTGTTCTTTTTGCAATATTTTAAATTTAAGCCTAGTACTCAGATCATCAAACAGTTTCGTCCGCGTAAAAAGTTTATTCTTACTAATGTGACCGAAGTTTTGGTCTTACGGTCTTACTGTCAGCCAGCTGGGCTTGTTGACAAACGGAAACCAATTCAAATTTAACCCGCCAGCTTGCAAGAATATTTAATCAAAAGTGACAAATAAATGGATCGGGAATATTTTGATGTTAAAAATGTATTATTGTAGTACATTTTGTTGAGTTTTTTGATCCGACAATGACTTGCTCTGCCAACTCGAATTTCAAAAAAATTTAATTTTCTTTTCCCTACGCCGGGGCCTGGCGTACGTTCTCACAGAGAAGTCTGGCATTTTTTGGTATGTTTCTCGTCCATCTGAGTACCGGGGTGAAAAAGGCACTGACGAAAAGTTTACACCGTTTATTTGGCTCTCGCTCTCTCATAGCTGGCGTACAGATTTCGTTGATCTGAGTACTAGGCTTTAGGGTCTTACTGTCAGCCAGCTGGACTTGTTGACAAACGGAAAACAATACGAAATTAATCCGCAAGCTTCCAACCATTTTTAATCATTATCAATATTGTAATAATAATAATAATATTTGTATTGCAGTGAAATTATGAATGCAGGGTCCTCTTTTAATAAAGAACGCTGACTTTGATATAGTATTTATTAATCGCCTTTAATTAACAACTGGTTTGCTTAAACTTAACAAAATAAACGTGTGCTTCTCTCAACAGTTCTCTACGAGATTCTGGCTACGAGTGGTAGTGTCAGCTCGCTTGTATCGATAACTTCCTTATACTATGGAGTACAGAAAGGGATAGATAATGAATCAGAATGTGAGACCACTTCTGGTTGAGCTGGTTACTCCTTCATGAACTCCGCAACTTTACTTTTTTATACGGCCTTTCACCTTCTCCATCTCTTTACCAACTTTGAGCATTTTATACGGCCCTAGGTTCTTGCCCTTCAATATTAAGTCATTACCATACCGTGGGCGTTTGATGGCTACTTAATCGTTGATCTGAAATTTCTTTTCTACATTTCTCTTTGAGACAATTGCTTTCTTATACTCAGTGTGGATGCTCTGAACATTCTCCCTGGCTTCCTTTCTCAACCTGTGACCTTTCATCTCCTGAGATAGGCATATCTAATCCTAAAATCGTTGGTTTTCCTTTCTATCGCGTGAAATTGGAAAGTCGCGTACTGCTCGTGTCTTTTCATCGCCTGGTTTGACGCTTCCATTCTCAACGACATAGCCCAGAAAGTTAACCTTCCGCTTCAAAACCTGACATTTACTCCAATTTTTACGCAAGCCATTTTTCTGCGCCTTTTCCAGACTTCTTTTCAATTTTTGAACGCCCTCTTCAATACTCTTACTTGCAATAATCACGTCATCCATGTATACGAACGCATACTCGTTCTTAATCGAATCACGCATAACTGCCAGAATAAAAATGGTAAGCACTGCTGGAGAGTTTGTTATACCGAAAGGTACAAACAGGAACTCATACTGGCCACTCTGAGTAACGAACGATGTATACTTTTGGGATTCGGCCGAAAGAGGCACGTGAAAGAAACCATTATTCAAATCTAATGTTGTGAAAACCTCTCCTCCTTGCAATTTCACGATCACGCAATCCATGTGAGCAGTTAGGAAATTATCTCGGACAATCTTCTCCATTTTCTTGCGATAATCGCAACACAAGCGCCTTTTTCCTATTCTTCTTATCAACAAGAAGCACCGGCGAAACAAACTCGAATACACTAGTCTTAATTATCCCTTCTTCTAGTCATTCTTTAACCTAATCATCGACGATTTTCTGATCGCAATATGCCAAACATATCGGATTTTGGAAAACACGCAACTCATTTGCTAGCAAATGAGAAGTGAGATTTCGTTTTGGTTTGTAGTCCACAAACATAAGCTCAAGTTCTGCCACTACTTTACGACTCAAATCAACTTCCGAAAATGCATTACAGTCTTCCAATCTTATCATGCACAAGCTCTCAAACTTGGTAATTAGCTGCACACAATAACTTTGAATAATCTGGCTGTCGACCGCTGCTCTCTTAGTATCCTTTTACACACTAGGAACCATTAACAAAAATATAGAACCGGACTTGGTTACCTTCATATCCACTTTGTCTAAGATTGTTGAGCCTAAAATTGCGTCAAACTTCACGTTCCCATCAGCAATAACATGAAACTCGACCGACATGTAAGTCCCTCTGTAATAAAACTGTCAAACGTAAGCACCTAACTCTCACCGATTCCTGTTAAGACACTTTGACGACCCATCAGAGCACAAACTCCTACACCTAATTTTATGAACACACGCCTACGCATCAAACACAATTCGGTTCCTGAATCAACAAGTCCTTTGAATTCTGAATTCATGCAGATCACCGATTTCAGTTACAGGCTCAACAAGATTTTCATCCTGTACGATATTTGTAGCACTTTCTCCCTGGTCCGGCTCTTCTGCACTACACTGCGCTGTGCGTTGTCCTGATTGATCGCACATAAGCCATTTACCATTTACCGGACAGTCTTTCTTCATATGCGACGAATCTCCACACCTGAAACACGTTCTAACCGTTCCACAGTGGGCCAGGATTGGAAAGAAGTGGCAAAAATTAATAACTCCCAAATTATCAATAGATTTAAAACTTTTAGTATGTTATCTTATGTTTTTGGGGTCGCTGATTCCGAATCTGAAATTGGATTTTCAAAATTCAAAATGGGGGACTCAAAATGGCGGACTGAATATGATGACTTTTCTAAAAACTGATTAGTTCTCATTGAAACTTGTTATTAAATTACTTCTAATCATTATTTTTAATTTTTTTATATCAATTTATATATTTTTTAAAAGGATTTGTGATAATTTTGTTTTATAATTATATATTACGCTTAGGATTAGCTGCTTTTGCTAAAGCACTCAGGATGTGCCACGAGAAGGCTCCTAAACCGAATTAACATCCCGTTTTTTTTGTTTTGGTTATTTAATTTTTTTTTTATTTTTTAATTTTTTTTTGCATTTTTAAATTTAATTTTTTTTTAGTTTTTTTAATTTTTTCAATTCAATTTCATCCAGTTCATTGAGTATATTTGACATATTATGTTTATCATCATAGAAATCTTTTTCTTCTTTTTCAACTGAAGATTTACTTTAAGTTGCAGCCTCTAATAATAAGTCAATTACCTCTTTAGGTAATGACAATAATCTTGTCTTAAAATATACTCAAACACTGGTTCGATTTCATTTCGAATCATTCAATTTTTGCAAATTTTCTCTTTTTGTGAAGGGGTCCATGCTTACAACAATTATAAACGCTCTTTTCGGATTTAAAAAGTTCGATTTCACCACACCGTCACCAGTTGGTTTGCTTGCAGAAAGCATTCAGCACGCTGCATCGCATGTAAATTCCTGCACAAATGTGTATGTTAACACTGTTGTGTCAGCACTTTGCTGCTCGAGCGGTCGGCTTGCCGGCCGCGCATAGCTTACTTAAAGTCATATATTTTTTCAGTTTTTATTTGGACATTTAATAAAAAGCATTGGCTTGAATGTAAAACTCCGGCAGTGGCCGTCAACACTTATTCTATTAATTGAAATTTGTTATCGAGCCTTAAGGGCCGTTAGCAACGAAGTCAGTTACTCCCAACGTAGTCTTCGTAAGAAGAGAGAAGAGAGCCATTGGCAACCGACCGGCACATCCATATGAGCAGCCAGCCACGGTGGCAATTACGTCTTCACCCCTTCCCCCGGACCAGCCACGGTGGCAATTGGATCGCAACTCTTCACCCTCACGGACAGCGGCGAGGGACAGTGCGAGGATGCACAACTAAAACATATTTGGCACCCAACTTTAATACCGAATCCGCGACACAAAAATATGTAAGTGGGCTGATCAAAATTAATACATTAAAACTTCAAATACACATACAGGGAAAAATAAATAAAAATCCCTACAAACTATTTACCCAAAATCAAAAAATATACAGTTTGAATAAAGCAATTGTAAAGGTGACTTACAAATAAAGTGAATTAATAACGGCCGTCCCTAAATAAAATTTTCCTTCGGACGCCAAGCACCCAGATATTAATATATACAAAATTAATTTGTCGAATTAAAACATTCGGCCTCCCAATAACGTGTGTTTAGTGTCAACAAATTAGTCGCCTTATGAGTTTTCCAGGCCCATATAGGGAAACTAAACACGAACTTGACAGTGACAGTGAAGAAGAATTAATCCGAGATACCCGGAGATATCAACCAGCACGGGCACAACAAGAAAGTAACGCGGAAACACAAATAGAGGCGTTAATTCAGGCCGCATCAACTAACCAAGAACAGAGGCTCAGAGCCGAATTCGCGGGTCAGATCAACGCCGTTAACCAACAACTTCAGAGCTTGCGTATAGAAGCGCCAGAAGTAGAATCTTACCAGAGGGTAAAGGTAGTACCGGGAGCACCACAGTGCGATATACCATTACATATAGTGAAGTCGATTCCAGATTTTACTGGCATACAAGATGAGTACGTGGCATGGAGGCAATCCGCCACTGATGCCTACGAATTATTCGAGTCTTATGGGGGCAGTTCCGCGCATTACCAAGCCGTTACTATTATTAGAAATAAAATTAAGGGACCAGCGCGCACTGCTAGTTTCTTATAATACAGTGCTTAATTTTAAAGCCATACTAGCTAGATTAGACTGCTCCTACGCAGATAAAACATCTTTGCGCCTATTACGGCAGGGACTTGAGTCGGTCCGTCAGGCGACCAAACACTTATGCAGTACTACGATGAAGTCGAACAAAAATTGACCCTCGTTACAAACAAAATTGTCATGACACATGACGACGAAAGGGCTTCATTACTCAATACAGAAGTTAGGGCTGACGCCCTTCACGTATTCATTTCCGGTCTAAAAAAATCACTAAGGGCTGTTGTATTTCCAGCACAGCCAAAAGACCTGCCAGCAGCACTGGCATTAGCTAGAGAGGCAGAGGCCAGTATCGAACGAAGTATGTTCGCGGCCACATATGCCAAAGTAGCTGAGCAAAGAAATCAGAATAGTGATTTTCACAAGGGCCAGCACCGAGCGCCCGAGAAACAAGGGAAAAATCCTGGTGCCGACCGCGGACCAGAAAAAAATCCACATTCCTTTAAAAAGCCGAACAAGTATCAGAACAACGATACATGGCAACTGTTGTTAACGCCATTTACTGCGACCTCTCCGCACTAGCATGCATCCAACATTCCTTGGTGACCGAATTCCCAGCAACCAAGTTTTGGCATTGCAAAAAATTTGTGAATGACATCACGAATGCAAATGAACAAAAAGAAATAATTATCTGCGAACACAACCGCGCTCACAGGGCAGCCCAGGAAAATGTTAAACAAGTCCTTCAGGATTACTACTTTCCAAATATGTCCAAACTCGCCAACGAAGTGTATTTAAACTGCAAAACATGCACCAAGGGGAAGTACAACAGACACCCCAAGAAGCAAGAGCTGGGTATTACACCAACCCCCTCATATGCTGGCGAAATGCTGCATATAGACATATACTCTACGGATAAGAGATTTTTTTTAACCTGCGTAGATAAATTTTCAAAGTTCGCTGTAGTACAGCCATTACTTTCTAGGGCCATAGTCGATGTGCGCAGCCCCATATTACAACTTATAAATTTTTTCCCAAACATTAAAACAATATATTGTGATAATGAGGCATCTTTCAACTCGGAGACAATAACCTCATTATTAAAAAATCAATATAACATTGACATTGTTAATGCACCCCCTCTACACAGCAGCTCAAATGGGCAAGTGGAGCGATTCCACAGTACCCTAACTGAGATAGCTAGGTGCATGAAAATCATCCAAAAGGTTGATGATACCGTTGAGCTTATTATGAGAGCCACAGTAGAATATAACAAGACAATACATTCAGTGACAAGACTACCACCTAAGCAGGCCTTGCACTCAGCTAATGCCGAACAGAAATTGGCAATAATAAGTAATATTGAAAAGGCGCAACAGGCCAATCTAGATAGATGCAACCCTACCAGGCAAAACAGAATTTTTGAGGTAGGAGAAAAAGTATACCTCAAAAATAACAAGAGGTTAGGAAATAAACTTACCGCACTGTACACAGAAGAGCGTGTACAAGCAGACATGGGAACGTCTGTCATTATTAGAGGGAGGGTGGTCGACAAGGACAACCTTAGGTAAAATACCCATCAACTCTTCTTACCTTTTTTACCCTATTTTCATATACACTACACCTTAGCATAATTACTCCAGTTTATACACAGTAGATTTAACTTTTCGCTTGTTTACAGGATCGCGGGAATTTTATTGATAACGTTAACTGTAGTTAGCGCTAGAGTGACGGATTATTCGCCTGCGCAGTACTACGATGAAGTCGAACAAAAATTGACCCTCGTTACAAACAAAATTGTCATGACACATGACGACGAAAGGGCTTCATTACTCAATACAGAAGTTAGGGCTGACGCCCTACACGTATTCATTTCCGGTCTAAAAAAATCACTAAGGGCTGTTGTATTTCCAGCACAGCCAAAAGACCTGCCAGCAGCACTGGCATTAGCTAGAGAGGCAGAGGCCAGTATCGAACGAAGTATGTTCGCAGCCACATATGCCAAAGTAGCTGAGCAAAGAAATCAGAATACTGATTTTCACAAGGGCCAGCACCGAGCGCCCGAGAAACAAGGGACCAGAAAAAAATCCACATTTCTTTAAAAAGCCGAACAAGTATCAGAACAACGATACATGGCATAAACGGGACAACTGGGTAGATCAGGGTAAGCAAAATCAATCCCTGGAACCTATGGACATTGATCGATCATCTTCTAAAGTCCGACATCCTACGGGTTTCAAACAGGGAAACAACACTCAATACCAAAATTTGCAGAACCTAAAAAGACCAAACACTTCGGAGAGAATGACTGGCCAAAGGCGCCAGCGGGTTAACAACGTTGAGCAAACTGCAAGCGCGGGAGAAACTCAAGATTATGAAAGCGCGGCCACAGCCGCACTAAATGCAATTGACGATGACAGTGACTCATTTGACAGTAACGACCTCGTCAATTTTTTAGAGGAAGGTCCCGCTTGCCCTTCATTGAGCGAGGGCTGGCGGGGAAAACTATAAGAATCCTAATAGACACTGGAGCGGCAAAGAGTTATGTAAAGCCTTTAAAGGAGCTGAAGAATGCCTGTCGACTCCCCTTTCACTGTGAGTTCCATTCATGGCTCCAGTAATATTAAAGAAAAATGCTTTATGCGCATAAAGGCCTAAAGGCTAAATTTTTTTTACTCGATACTATCAACACTTTTGATGCCATAATAGGTTTCGACTTGCTAACGCAGGCGGGAGCGGCATTAGATTTACATAACAGTGTAATCAGGTATGGAAACATATCTGAGAAACTAAAATACCACGAATGCGATAACGTGAACTTCACAAATATCGATGACTTAGTAGTCCCAAATTCAGTGAAAGCAGCATTTAAAAAAATGATCCTTAAGAGGAAACAAGTGTTTTCGCACTCTAACGAGGCGCTACCTTTTAACACCTCGATCATCGCCACAACTCGTACAGAAACTAGCGAACCAGTATATTCCAATTTATATCATGAGACCAGCAGATTTCGTTAACACAGAAATCAAACAGCTGTTAAAGGATGGCATTATCCGGCCTTCTAGGTCGCCATTTAACAGCCCAACATGGGTTGTAGACAAAAAGGGACTTGATGCAGACGGCAACAAGAAAAAACGGCTGGTGATCGATTTCAGGAAACTGAATGAACGAACCATCGCCGACCGTTACCCTATGCCAAGTATTCCTATGATTTTAGCGAACCTAGGAAAGGCAAAATTTTTTACTACCCTAGACTTAAAATCGGGGTACCACCAGATTTATCTGGCAGAAAAAGACCGTGAAAAAACTGCTTTCTCCATAAACGGAGGAAAGTATGAATTTTGCCGTCTACCCTTTGGACTGAAAAATGCGGGAAGCATCTTTCAAAGGGCGATCGACGACGTTCTACGTGAACAGATCGGGAAAATTTGTTACGTTTATGTAGACGATGTGATAATTTTCTCCGAAAACGCTGCTGACCACGTTATACACATTGACACAGTCCTTAAATGCCTGTGCGAAGTCAACATGAGAGTGGCACCGGAAAAAACCAAATTCTTCAAAGAAAGTGTAGAATTTTTAGGTTTCATTGTTACATCAAACGGAGCCAAAACGGACCCGGAAAAGGTAAAAACCATTCAGGAGTACACCGAAACAAAAAATTTATTCAGCCTCAGGTCTTTTTTAGGGTTGGCCAGCTACTACAGAAGTTTTGTCAAGGACTTTGCTACCATAGCCAGACCACTTACCTCCATACTTAAGGGAGAGAATGGCACGGCTAATAAAAACATGTCAAAAAAGGTGGCTATCGAATTCGATGAGTCCCAACGCAGAGCGTTCGAGCGCCTGCGAGACATTTTGTCGTCAGAAGATGTGATATTAACGTATCCAGATTTCGAAATTCCTTTCGATTTGACCACCGATGCCTCAGCAAGCAGTATCGGCCCAGTACTGTCCCAAAAAGGCAGGCCAATCACAATGATATCTCGTACGTTGAAAGACTGTGAACTCAATTACGCAACCAACGAAAGAGAATTATTGGCAATTGTTTGGGCTATAGGAAAACTGCAAAACTATCTATACGGCACAAAAGAGATCAGGATTTTTACGGAATATCAACCTCTTACTTTTTCTGTATCCGAGCGAAATACAAATGCCAAAATTAAACGATGAAAGGCATTCATCGAAAAACATTACGCCAAGGTATTCTACAAACCCGGAAAAGAAAATTTTGTGGTCGACGCTTTGTCACGACAAAACATAAACGCTATACAAAACGAACCCCAATCTGACGTAGCCACTATTCATAGTGAACTTTCCTTAACCTACACGGTCGGACCCACCGATAAACCCCTGAACTGCTACAGGAATCAAATAATCCTGGAGGAAGCAGAACAGCCTTTACGGCGACACTTCATAGTGTTCGGGACCAAAAACCGACACATAATCCAATTCAATAACAGGGACTCGCTGTTCGAATTGGTCAAAGAGGTAGTAAACGTAGACGTTGTTAACGCCATTTACTGCGACCTCTCCGCACTATCATGCATCCAACATTCCTTGGTGACCGAATTCCCAGCAACCAAGTTTTGGCATTGCAAAAAATTTGTGAATTACATCACGGATGCAAATGAACTAAAAAAATAAATAATTATCTGCGAACACAACCGCGCTCACAGGGCAGCCCAGGAAAATGTTAAACAAGTCCTTCAGGATTACTACTTTCCAAATATGTCCAAACTCGCCAACGAAGTGGTTGTAAACTGCAAAACATGCACCAAGGGGAAGTACAACAGACACCCCAAGAAGCAAGAGCTGGGTATCACACCAACCCCCTCATATGCAGGCGAAATGCTGCATATAGACATATACTCTACGGATAAGAGATTTTTTTTAACCTGCGTAGATAAAGTTCGCTGTAGTACAGCCATTACTTTCTAGGGCCATAGTCGATGTGCGCAGCCCCATTTTACAACTTATAAATTTTTTCCCAAATATTAAAACAATATATTGTGATAATAAGGCATCTTTCAACTCGGAGACATTAACCTCATTATTAAAAAATCAATATAACATTGACATTGTTAATGCACCCCCTCTACACAGCAGCTCAAATGGGCAAGTGGAGCGATTCCACAGTACCCTAACTGAGATAGCTAGGTGCATGAAAATCGACCAAAAGGTTGATGATACCGTTGAGCTTATTATAAGAGCCACAGTAGAATATAACAAGACAATACATTCAGTGACAAGACTACCACCTAAGCAGGCCTTGCACTCAGTTAATGCCGAACAGAAATTGGCAATAATAAGTAATATTGAAAAGGCGCAACATGCCAATCTAGATAGATGCAACCCTACCAGGCAAAACAGAATTTTTGAGGTAGGAGAAAAAGTATACCTCAAAAATAACAAGAGGTTAGGAAATAAACTTACCGCACTGTACACAGAAGAGCGTGTACAAGCAGACATGGGAACGTCTGTCATTATTAGAGGGAGGGTGGTCGACAAGGACAACCTTAGGTAAAATACCCATCAACTCTTCTTACCTTTTTTACCCTATTTTCATATACACTACACCTTAGCATACTTACTCCAGTTTATACACAGTAGATTTAACTTTTCGCTTGTTTACAGGATCGCGGGAATTTTATTGATAACGTTAACTGTAGTTAGCGCTAGAGTGACGGATTATTCGCATGCGCAGTATATCCCAATTTCGGACGGAATTGCGTTGGTATGGGAACTGAGAAACTTGCTTCGACACTCAAGTAATTTGTCCGAATTTTCAAGTACAATAGAAGAAACTACTAGGTTGTCCGATTTATTCCCACCGTCTCATATGAAAAAATTGTTAGACGTCGATACCGAACATGTTTGAAGTTTATTGTCTGTTTTAAAAATACACCACAGGATGGCCAGGAGCCTAGACTTCCTAGGCACCGCACTCAAAGTAATTGCGGGCACACCTGATGCGGCCGACTTCGATATGCTAAAAATGTCCGAGGCACGTTTGATTGAGTCAAATAACCGGCAGGCTGTAATAAATACGCAGACGCAGAATAAAATTAATGAATTAACAGAGGCCGTTATCAAGGCATAACAAAATAATATAGTTGACACTTCCCACCTGTACGAAGTACTTTTGGCCAGAAACAGAATACTAATAACTGAGATTCAAAACGTAATGCTTACAGTCACACTTGCAAAAGCCAAAATCATAAACCCAGCAATTTTTAATCAAAATGATTGCGTAACAACTTACGCGAAGTTTTGCAAGCTGGCGACCCATGATACTTGTGCTCGAGGCCTACTCGCGGGGAGTACCGCACTATGCGAGACGCAAGCCAGCCACCTAAGCCCCATCACGTTAATAGATGACGGAGTAATAATAATCAATGAATGCCCAGCTAAAGTCAGCACTGATGACGGCCCCGAAATAGCCACCAACGGCTCACACCTCATTACGTTCGAGCGAGTGGCTTTCATCAATGGCACCAAATACTCGAACCAACGTGAAGCCATAAGAAAAACTCCGGGCATGGCGGCATCCCCGTTACTTAATATCATCGGCCACGATCCCACACTAAGCATGCCACTTCTCCAAAGAATTAACAACCAAAACTTGGAGGTTATCCAAGGGCTTAAGGAGGAAGTAAAATCGGCTGGAACTATCGACAACTGGTTCGCGGTCGGCTTGGGAGCCAGTCTTCTCATTAGCTGCTCCTTCCTACTCATCATGATGGTGAGGAGGAGACGAGACGCACGGGAGATCCAACAAGTCGTTGACAAATTCCAGATGACCGAGGACGGTCATATTCCTAAGGGGAGAGTTGTTAACACTGTTAAGGAGTAATCATAAGTCGATACAGATCTTGGGTGATTATTGGATCACCCTAGTGTTTAGTTGCAAAATCAGCATAAACATCTTTAGGGGCCGTGCCTGGTTCTTGGCGGTGCACGGTATCGTGAGTTATGTTGATTTTGCTGGTGTCAGCACTTTGCTGCACGAGCGGTCGGCTTGCCGGCCGCGCATAGCTTACGTAAAGTCATATATGTTTTCAGTTTTTATTTGGACATTTAATAAAGAGCATTGGCTTGAATGTAAAACTCCGGCAGTGGCCGTCAACACTTATTCTATTAATTGAAATTGGTTATCGAGCCTTAAGGGCCGTTAGCAACGGAGTCAGTTACTCCCAACGTAGTCTTCGTAAGAAAAGAGAAGAGAGCCATTGGCAACCGCCTGGCACATCCATATGAGCAGCCAGCCACGGTGGAAATTACGTCTTCACCCCTTCCCCCGGACCAGCCAAGGTGGCAATTGGATCGCAACTCTTCACCCACGGACAGCGGCGAGGGACAGTGCGAGGCTGCACAACTAAAACATAATTTGTATACGAAAGCTTGCAAAAAATGTGGAAGCGCGCTAGGTTTTTATTTATTTCTTTCTTAAAACAAAAAACGCGCAAAAGGGCGCAACTTTTTTAAAAACAGCACATTTCAAGGAATAATTCCGAGTAATTGACATATTGATATCTAGGGGAACGAAGGGGAACGCCTATTTGGAAGTGTCGCAAACATTGAAAATCGTATAACTTTGTATTGAAAATAATAAAAAAAAATTTTTTTTCGACTTTTTTTGAAGAAAAAAAACTATTATTTTTGATTTCCGTAGTTGTAAGAAAAATAATAAATAGATTTGTATCACATAGAAATAAAAATTTATTTGTATTTAAGGCAAGGAACATTTATCTGAGTTTCAATCAATATTTTCTATTTGAATTCCTTGTAAAAATTGTAATTTGTAACCAAATGCTTTGAAACTTTGACAAATACTAGTTCAATATATCCGTTTTTAATAAAGCTAGCTCCTTTTTTGAAATTCCGAAATCGGTTTTTTTGCCACTTTTTGGATTTTCTGGCCCACTGTGCGTTCCAGCAACCACTTCTTTGTTCATATCGCTCTGCAAGCCATACTTGTTACCTGTTTTGGATTAACCCCGAGACTTTTGATATGCTTTAATTTGTAGCTTTAAATCCTTTAAGTCTCTAGCCTTATACAACATCCCTAGCGTCCGGGATACTCTTTCGAAATACTCTATCAAGCTTTCGTCTTCCAAATAAAAGGGTTTTTGCGATTTCCATCAGCGCATGCAAGAACTCGTGCAAGAATTCACCCTTATGTTGCTGGCGTTTTCTCAACCTGCTATGGACTTCTGCTGAGGACAGTTTACTCCTCTAGCAAGGCCAACTTCAAACTTTTCCAGTTCTGAACGTTTCTCTGGCTACGCACAAACATCTTCGCTGCTCCACACAGCAATTGTTTTGCATGTACAAACACCTGTAATTGGTTCCAATCAACTTTAGCTAAGCAATCCTCTAACAATCTTATATCTGGGGACTCTACCCTCAACATCTTTCAAAGTAAACCACCATCTTCCCTGCCTTTCAAATCCCATGCCTTGAGGATTTAAAGTTTTTGCGGACACCAATAATTCACCATCTTCACCACTATTTTTCGTCTCTGACTCAAAGTGGGTCAATAATCTCTGTTGCAATTCCGCTTTCAATCCAGTCTTATCCAAGTGCAACTCCGACAACTTCCGACGTAATTCTTCAACTGCAGACAAATGTAGGGGTCTTCTTTGCTACTGTGAGCGTTTCAGCCCGAGTTACTGCCAAATCTTAACAACTTTTTATTTTTTCCCACCAGCAGGGTTTCCGGTTCGCAACCGTAATCTCAAGCAGGTTAAACCAAATCAAAACCGTATCTGGAACCGATATAATACGTTTTTGCCTAACCTGAACAGTTCTGTAAAAATGTGTTCCCTAAAAATATACATAAGTAAACGTCTTACCATTTAATATGTCGGAACCTGCATATATTTTTCTTTTAGAAGGTTTTTCCTACAATACATATTATTGAAAATAAAAGAAGAAAAACCAAAAAATATTATGTTCATTCAAATTCCGACTTAAAACTTTAAACGTAAGACAAAATTAAATTTAATGTAAAAAAAAGTGTCAATGAGCAATTAATATTAATGTTTTTAATAAAAGGTAGTTGCTAAACGTTAGTAAGTAAATAAGTACTAGTAAAAACTTCAAAGTTTCCCGAAAAGCTTGAGGGAACAGCGATGTCAACATAGCAAAGGAGGAGCCAAGAATTTACCTCCCCTATGAGAAGCTTCTGCAAAAAAATGTCTCCGCTGCACACTCTATAATGTTTAATAGACTTTAAATCAATTTATTTTAGCCTTGATGAGTAAGGTGGCAAACGACCGCCAGGACCCAATTCAGCTGTCGAGGAACAAATAAAAAAAATTGCTTTTGGATTGTCTCCATTAATTTTGTTTGTCACTATATCGAACCCTGGAAATGTACAGAGTTTTTGTTGTATACGGATCGTCAAACTCCTTGGCTCAACGTTTTATGAAGGCTACTGTTCATGTCTAACCAGGCCTGGTGCAATATCGCTAGCTTGGCATCACTGTTGCCCAACCGGGTAAGACCTCTCTCTATATAGGTATAGCCTTAGACCTCACGCCATATTTTTTTGTAGAGCATTAAGAGAAATAAAGGGCACGAAGCAGCAAGTGAATTCAGCCCCGAAACCGAATATTTATTAAACACTTGGAAGGACTCAGCACGGCAAGGACCCGCCCCAACAGTTGGTCCTTCGAGCCGGATTCCACCAGCTAATCGTTTTCCACCAGCTAAGTAATTCCAAGGTTTTCCATTTGTATATATGTATATAATTTTTTTCACACACCCACACTCCGCACTCCAATTGGACTCCATTTTGTGTGAAAAAAAAAAAATATATATATATACATACCTAGTCGTTTTTTGCCGATACTAATTTTCGAGCATAAATGTGTAAAATATACATAATCTTCATTCGCACCTTCACACACATACAAGCTTTACATTTTCCCGTCGGCGCTCACAATTAATAAAAATCATCCAACGTTTTATTATTATTTTTATGTGAATAAGTGTGTTGTGCAGAAAGAAACAGCGGGCTTATGCACATACCAAATATCACATCCACATACACACGTATTATTTTAACATCACAATATTTTACACATCCGAATATTTTAACATCAAAACATAACATAACATCCGAATATTTGAACATCAAAACAATAACAACCCGGCAATTAATAAAAATCATCCAACGTTTTATTATTATTTTTATGTGAATAAGTGTGTTGTGCAGAAAGAAACAGCGGGCTTATGCACATACCAAATATCACATCCACATACACACGTATTATTTTAACATCACAATATTTTACACATCCGAATATTTTAACATCAAAACATAACATAACATCCGAATATTTTAACATCAAAACAATAACAACCCGGCTTACGCATCTCGCTGCGCCAACAGGCAATTATAAAAGTGGAAGCCGCACTTGTAGGACGGGCAAGTTAGAGGGCGGCACCAACAAACAATCGCGGCATCCCGAAAAACAGAACCCTATAATAATAAAGGGATATTTGTTGTTATATAGTATCTTTGTTCTATATTATTTATAACAACATTCTTTTCTACATACGTACATATTGTATTAGTGTGAGTGAAATTACGCAGGGTTGCATATCGCTTTTTAGAATAGTCACCCAATTAAGGTGAACCGCGTTTGCACACAACCCGAAGCTCGATAAACCTTTTCCACCTTAAAAATAACGAGGAATTTATTTATTCGAGGTGTGCCACTCAGAAATAAACAGCGTTCCGATTTCACGAGTTCCGCATCCATTTCTGCTGTTTGTTGTTTGGTGTTATTAAAAATTACAACAGATTTAAGTATTTCGAAGTGTTCCACCCAAAAATAAATTGAACCATCAAACACCGGTCCGATTTCACGCGTTTCCATTTTTGCTGTTTTGTTTTTCGAATTTGTTAAACGTAGCAAAAAAAATTAGGTATTGAAATCGGTTCATCCAAAAACTAATTAAAGCACCAAACCGCGTTCCGGCTCCACGTGTTCCGCGTCCAGGTCTTCTGGTATTATATGATTCAACCTACCCAACTATACACATATTTTGTTCCAAAAATATTCTCCAAGCACATATCCATTTTACATCGGCAGCACAACTTCTCAGTTGATGCCTTATTTCGATTTTGTTAAACGTAGCAAAAAAATTAGATATTGAAATCGGTTCATCCAAAAACTTATTAAAGCACCAAACAGCATTCCGGCTCCACGTGTTCCGCATCCAGGTCTTCTGGTATTATATGATTCAACCTACCCAACTATACACATATTTTGTTCCAAAAATATTCTCCAAGCACATATCCATTTTACATCGGCAGTACAACTTCCTAGTTGATGCCTTATTTCCACTTAGTCTTCGGCACGCATTATCCAGTGCCAGCATTCACGACCATCTGCTCGTCCCATCCGTGTATTTTTTTTACTACTACGCGAGGTTATTATGCCAATCGGTGAAGGTGGGGAATCAAAGGTTCAGTTGATCGTCCCAACAGCTGGCACCTAACACCGAGTCAGAGCCCACAGCGAGTCGTCACTGCCCACCCACAAGGCAGAATCCAGTAAAACTTTAAGTCCCTCTATTAAGATCAGCCGTCCATCCATGACAACAAGCGAGAAGTCCGTATCTTCTCTAAAATCCGTAACTCTGCCAAAAACGACATCAACTGCAAAAATGGCAGTTGATAAAGACACGATTACAGTCATGCAATCTAAGTATGATTATTGTTACTCGGTCTTCGAACGATGCACTGCAACATTAAGCGAAACGATTGAAAGCGCTAGCGTTCAACAGCTTAGTCAGCCTTCGTCCTAGTGGGTGTCGCGTTCCCCCAATAGACTGCGAAATTTTTAGTGGCGACTATGTTCATTGGCCGACTTTCCGAGACCTTTTTTCGCCATCTATGTCCAGAATCCTGGGCTTTCGGGCGTCGAAAAGCTGTTCCATCTCAACTCGAAAACGAGTGGTGAAATTGACGCTGTCTCTGTGGGAGCAGTCTCTCCTTCAACCATCCGTGATTCCAAGGTTTTTTTTACAAGGTTGTAATCAAACCCTTGAGGCAATTGAAGAATTCAAACCTACGGTGGCGGCTCAATCCAGAGGCCCACGACCTGAAAGCGGGCCGCGGATTATCCACAACTTTGAAAATAGGGTCACAGTAAATCCACAATCGTGTAGACTTTGTTCAAGGGAAAACCATCCTATCCGTATGTGTTTCCAGTTCCAAAATATGCCCGTCGCGGATCGCCCGTCTGTTTGAACTGTTTTGCAAGAACCCACATGTTGACAGACTGCACAAGTACTCACAACTGCTACACTTGCAAAGGTCCCCATAACACTCTACTGCATCGTGGCGGCTCCCACAACTCCAGTCAGCACCCGTACCTGAACTCCAACCACCATTACAGTCAGCATCTATACCTGACCACCAGCAAAGTATACAGTCCACTCAATCGAACGTCCAAACGTATCTCGCCGTGAACACGCAAGGGGTCATAAGGTACTCTGCACGCGCTTTATTTGACTCAGGATCAGAAGCAACTTTTATATCGGAACGGTTATTCAACCTAATTAAGCTCCCCTATGAATCCATCCAAGCTCAAGTTGCGGGAGTAAACCAAACTGTTGCTGCTCATAGGCTCCCAACATAGGCCACATATACAAATCGAAGCCACCGCATATGTGTTACCACATTTAGCTGGAAATCTCCCATCCTATACGATTCCCGAAGGTTCTTTAAGGGACCTGCCCAACCTCCAACTAGCAGATCCGAATTTCTACCAGAGTTCGCAGATTGACGTGCTCATAGGCGCTGATCTACTTCCATCGATTATTCTAGGCGGCTTCCAGTCAAATGTTTGCGGAACACTCCTTGGCCAAGAGACCATATTCGGGTGGATTCTTTGCGGCCCAATCGCGAAGAATCCCACTAACAGAATAGCTTCCTTCTCGACACGATTGTCTGTCACTGAGGCTAAACTAGACAGCATCCTCACCAAATTTTGGGAGGTGGAGGATGTTCCAGTGAAGCTGGTTGAGGAATCCAGCTCGGTGTGTGAGAACAACTTCCAGCAGACCACTAAAAGCGATGAGATAGGGAGGTATGTGGTTTCCTTGCCCTTTAAGGAGCCTAGCAATATAAACCTGGGACATTCAAGGCCTATCGCATTGGCGCAATTCCTTAGAAACAAGGCACGGCTAAACAAAAACGCCACCTTAAAAGAGCAGTACGACTCAGTCATCCAGGAGTATTTAGGTTTAGGTCATATGCATCTGGACTCTCCAAACGACGGCTCCAACAACTTTTATTTGCCACACCACGCGGTTTTCAAACCAGACAGCACCACGACAAAGGTTTTCGTCGTGCTTAACGCCTCCAATCCATCGTCAAACGGGTAGAGTCTTAATGATATCCTTCATACAGGTCCGGTACTGCAATCTGATTTGACCACCCAGATCCTCAAATGGCGCTTCTTTAAGTACGTCTTCAACGCAGACATCACCAAGATGTACCGGCAATTTCTCGTTCATTCCGATCATACGCGCTTCCAAAGAGTCCTGTTCCGCGATAAAGAAGGGAAGCTCTGCGACTATGAGCTTAACACGGTGACCTTTGGCGTTAATTGTGCGCCCTTTCTGGCCATTCGCGTGCTTCAACAGCTAGCTCAGGATGTACTTGACCAATATCCTTTAGCAAGTGACATAATTTCCAGATTCATGTATGTCGACGACGTTCTAGCTGGCAACCACACGCAGCAGTCCGCTGTTCTAGCCATCAAAGAACTCCGGTTGGCCCTCGAGAGTGCAGGGTTTCCTTTGCGAAAGTAGACCTCAAACGAGAAGGGACTCTTGCAAGAGATCCTAAAAGACCACTTGATCAGTTCTGACTTCCTTGAGTTGGAAGAGTCCAGTATGGCAAAAACCCTTGGAATCCGTTGGCAAGCGACGTCTGATAGTTTCTTTTTCCTACCGAGGGAAATTTCTCTTCAAACAGACTACACCAAACGAGAGGTTTTATCCCAGATAGCTAAACTATTTGATCCAGCAGGATGGTTATCGCCTTTCATCATCCGGGCCAAGATTTTCATGCAAGAAATTTGGCTGCGGGAATTAAGTTGGGACCAGTCTATCCCGACTGATCTCGTCACAAGGTGGCATGATTTTCTTAAAGGGTATCCAGTCCTGAAAGAGATTCGCATTCCAAGATGGGTGCGATTTCATCCAGCATTGAAACTGCAGTACCACGGGTTTTGCGATGCATCGCAGAGCGCCTATGGTGTTGCCATTTTTGCCCGTGTCGAAACGACTGACGGCTGCTTCATAACCCTGCTTTCATCCAAGACCCGAGTTGCTCCAGTAAAGTCCATTTCCATACCGCGCTTGGAACTTTGTGGCGCAGTACTTCTCTCTGAACTAGCTGCTGCAGTTCTCTCCGAGATGGACGGACTCTACGATAGTGCTTGCATGGTTAAGCAAACCAGCATGCACATGGACTACATTCGTTGCCAACAGAGTTGAGAGAGTTGATCAACTCACCAATAGAGAACAGTGGTTTCATGTGAAATCGGAAGATAGCCCGGCTGATCTGGCAAGCAGAGGCGTCTCAGCCCAAGAGCTTAAGGACAGCGACCTTTGGTGGCGCGGGCCTGAGTGGTTGGTTCACAACCAGGAGCAATGGCCACTCATTTCGTCGGTCCAGCTAGAAACCGAGCTCGAACAACACACAATAAAGGTTAACATCGCTATAGCGCTTCGGGCAAGTGACATTTTAGAGAGGTTTTCAGCGTTTGAAAGGGCGCTACGTGTTCTCGCTTACGTGTTCCGGTTTGCAAGAAGGTGTCGCAAGCAACATGTCAACGTGAAGGCAGAACTCTCTGCAACAGAGTTGTCTGACGTCCAGGAGCGGCTAATTGTGCTCACTCAGCAAAGTGAATTTGCAACAGAAAGCACGGCCTTGAGCAACAAGCGACGAATTCTAGTCTCAAGCAGCATCTCCAATTTAAACCCCTTTCTCGACAGTCACGGTGTCTTAAGAGCAAGCGGACGTTTACGAGCGTCTGAGATGCTAAGTTATGATGAGAAACATCCAATCATCATTCCAGCAAGGTGTATTTTTGCAAAACTTCTTGACCTTTTTACCCATCGCATATCCTTACATGGGGGTAATCAGTTGGTGATCCGACTGATTCGTTCCAAGTATTGGATTCCTAAGCTGAGGAATCTTGTAAAGGAAACCATTCACTCTGCGAGATCCACATTTTCCAGGCCTTTCACTTACACGGGCATTGATTTCGCGGGACCATTTGCCATTAAAAGCTATGTCGGTCGTGGTTGCAAGGTAACAAAGGGGTATGTTTGCGCTTTTGTATGCTTTAGTACCCGAGCTATCCATCTAGAAGCTACGTCAGACTTAACCACTGAGAAGTTTCTGGCAGCCTTCTCGCGCGTTCTCCGCCCGACGTGGCTGTCCACACCACATACACTCTGACAACGGCAAAACGTTCGTTGGAGCCTCAACGTCCTTATCCAAGGATTTCATTTCGAGGGCATTGATACTTTCCAAGTATAGTCTCCAAAATGTGACCTGGCACTTCAACCCGCCCGGCGCACCTCATATGGGGGGGCTATGAGAGGCAGGTGTCAAAAGCTTCAAGACACACTTCTAAAAGCAGACGGCTGTCGGGAAATACACATTCGAGGAACTAACTACCCTCCTAGCAAAAATTGAGGCCTGTTAAAACTCGAGGCCTATTTCTCCAATGTCCGAAGACCCCACTGACCTTGTAGCTCTCAGCCCCGGGCACTTCTTAGTGGGTGGCCCGCTCCTCTCTGTGACCGAGCCCGAGATTGAAGAAACCCCCATTTCCATTATTAACTGGTGGCAGCGGCTAAAGGCCGTACATCAGCAGTTTTGCTTTCGATGGAAGGAAGAGTATTTGAAGGAGCTCCACAAAAGAACTAAATGGCAATCCCCAATGCGAGACGTTCAGACGGGGGATATGGTGGTGATCAAGGAAGAAAACCTACCACCAAACGAGTGGCGTCTTGGGCGGATCCAACGTGTGCATCCAGCCGCAGATGGCTTGACCCGAGTGGCAGATGTCAACACCACACGGGGCGTCATCCGACGACCAATCGCGAAGATGATCCGTCTCCCGATGGAGGCCACTGATTCCAAGTGACTCTTCCTTTTGTTCACGGCTCCCTAGTCCTAAGTTCATGTCGTCCTCTGGTGTCTGTCCTCATGCATGTCACAGTCATCTGCATCATCCATAACGCATTACCTTTGTTTTTATCTATTCCAACACACAGAGTATATACGATTCCAACACACAGAGTATATACGATGGCGCCAACCAGCAACCAACAGAGGAGTTCACGCCTTGAGAAAATGCCAACGGTTTCTCCGTCTTCCGGCTCTTAAGCGACTCCGCGCTGTCCTTATTAATCGGTATTGCGCCAATTGCCTTGCTCACGAGCATTCGGGCCAAACCTGCCGAAGTAAGGCCAAGTGCCGCGTCTGCGGTGGAAGGCATCACACCCTCTTGCACATCCAAGTTCACGCCTTGAGAAAATGCCTAGGGTTTCTCCGTCTTCCGGGTCTTAAGCGTCTCCGCGCTGTCCCTATTAATCGGTATTGCGCCAACTGCCTTGCTCACGAGCATTCGGGCCAAACCTGCCAAAGTAAGGCCAACTGCCGCGTCTGCGGTGGAAGGCATCACACCCTCTTGCACATCCAAGAGCCCCAGTCGCCGCGCGAAGCACGACAACAGCAGAGGATGTCGCCGACGATGTCGTCACGCTCAGCGCCCAGTGACCCTGCTACAGGCCCTTCGTGCGCTTCTATCCTGCAGCGCACGAGTGTGAGCATCCTTCCAACGGCGTCGGTTTTGGTCGGTTCCAATGTAAAATGGTTTGACGCTCGAGCTTTGGTGGATCCATGCTGCCCCGTGAGTCGCATCCACGTATCTTTGGCAAAGACTCTCAACTTTTCCGTCACCCGCGTGGGCGATGAACGGGCTTGCAGCACCGAAATCCGCTCGAAGTCGTCAAGCATGGGCCGACAACTGCTGATGCTGGTTGATGACCAGATGCAGATCCGAACGCCGGCGAAGCCCCTTGATCCAAAGGTCCGAGATGGCTTCAGAAACATCACGTTGGCGGACAACAGGTGGTTCCATTCCTCATTGGTGTCGGTTGTTTTGGGAACTGACATCTACGCGGAATTGATGCTGCCGGGCATCCGCCCGAGTCATGTCACAGGACTCTACCTTAGGGTGGCTCCTCTCGGGCACTTGCTCCCTCTTTTGACGGTCCATTCTTCCCATTTCGGGGGGAGAATGTTCACGTCGAACCAGGCTTGGTGCAACATCGCTAGCTTGGCATCACTGTTGCCCAACCGGGTAAAACCTCTCTCCATATAGGTATAGCCTTAGACCTCACGCCATTTTTTCCTGTAGAGCATTAAGAGAAATAAAGTGCACGAAGCAGCAAGTGAATTCAACCCCGAAACCGAATTTTTATTAAACACTTGGAAGGACTCAGCACGGCAAGGACCCGCCCCAACAGCTACAAAACCCTTAGATTTTTTAATGGTGACAGAAATATGGCTTTTGAAACATAACTTGATATCGAATAGGACACCTAGATCAGTTAATTGAGTAATACGTTCTAGAGTAGAGTTTCCAAGCGTGGTTAAGAAGCAACCAGTTGTTTTAACACCATAATTGTAATTGTCAGACTGTAGGCGAAGGTATGACATTTGGTCAGAGAATGATAGGCAAATTTTTACGTCGTCCGTATAGATTAAAGTAGAGTCAAATGACACTACTTTTGGAAGATCGTTAATAAAAAGAACGAATAGTAGCGGCCCAGATGACTTCCTTGGGGGACACAAGAAAAAAACATTTACGACAGTAGAAAGTTGGTTATTGAAAAGAACACGTTGAGTTGTGTTTGAAAGATAGGCCGAAATCCAGTTAAGTAAATTTGGTACAGACCTAAGAAGAGATGCCTTGCTGAAGTCAGTAAAAAGAATGCAGAAGAATTGATGGAGGCACACATATGTTGAAGTTGAAAAGTGACCAACTGCTCGAACAGCTTAGGTATGGCAAAAAGTTTGTCTATCGGACCTTGGCCTTTTTTATGAATTGGAATAGTAAAATTTTCATTCCAAATTCTCATGAATTTTGAAGATAAATAAAGATAAGTTGAATAGAAAAGTGATTGGCCAAGACAGAGCACAGTTTCTTAGGCTAGGAATGTTATCAGCTCGAATAGGACGTTTCCAGCGACAGAAGGGCTTTAAGAACATCGCTAACTTCAAATTGAGGAGAAGTCAAAGGATTGTAGAGAGTGGTTGACTGAAAAAAGTTTGCAAAAAGATTAGAAATGTGTAAAGATGATGATTCAGTTCGGTTGTGTTAATACATAGTTGAGGGGTACGCATTTGATTTTCTTTTGGAGTTTACAAAGGAGTAAAAACTTTTTGGATCATTACGAATGTTATCTCTACATTGAGCGATGTAGCATTCATAACAAAGTTTAGAGGCATTATAAAACAGCACGCGGGTCGTGACATAATTGGAAAATCCACCGCAGAATTGGATTTTAAATATTTTTTATACAACCTCGATTTTTTATTTTTGAGGTAAGACAAGTGCCTATTGAACCATGGGGGCTTAGAAGAGTCATTTACCGATACCTCAAATTAAAGGATGACACTGCAGTTTCTAGGTCATTACATGATTTTAAGACGGACCAATCGATAGCACTCAAATGCTGGTGTAAACCAACAAATTACACCAGCATTTGAGTGCTATCGATTGGTCCGTCTTAAAATCATGTAATGACCATTGGCATTGCGGAAACATTTTACACGTAAGGCCGCCTTAGTCTGAATTTCTGTAACGATCACAACATTCAACAACAGGGTTGGATGATAGGGGTCTTCAGGCAGAGAAAAGGGAGGGCTTCTGAGGACATTAGCGAGAGTGTCGTTATTAACAAATATTAAGTCAAGAAGTCTATCCATATGGTTCTTAACAAAGTTTATCTGGCCCAGAGACAAGTCCGTCAGGCCGTCGATAAAGTCGTGCTGACTTTCGGCAAAAAGGAGATTGGAGTCCAATGAAGAGATCCAAGACACGTTAGATATGTTAAAATCTCCCATTATAATTAGGGGGTTCTCATCAGCATTAGAACAGGATACTAATTGAATGGCAAACAGGTACATTAAATAGAGAGAAGTATCATATCTAGGTGGAATGTAAGAGCAAGTTATATAAATATTAATGTTATTGATATTAATTTTAACTGCAACGAATTCAATGGAAAGTGGGTTTTCAAAAGGAAAAATCTCCGATGAATGTGAGTTGTGAACTGCAATTAATACGCCACCGCCCAGGGAGATGCGGTCAGTTCTATAGATAACAAACATATCAACGAATATTTCTTGATCGGAAGCCGAAGAGTTTAACCATGTTTCAGTTAATGCAATGTCGTCGGCGTCGATGGAAAGACTATTAACATACACCTTACTCAGTTTACCCAGTAGGCTTCAAACATTTTGGTATAAAATTGACAGATTTGTTTTTCTTAGTTTTTTGAAACAGCTGAATTTGAGCCACGAGGTGGATTTTTCTGAAGATACTCATGTACTAAAGTATTAACTGGCCAAAACGTAGAGTCAAATGCCTTAAAGAAATAGGAATCAGTGATACGAACTTTAAAAGAAGAGATATTGCGCTTTTGCTTAAAAATGAACTTATGTACAGTGTTCGCCCCGTCTCTCGCCACCGTAGCATAAGTTAGGTTCTAAGAGAAAATATTGATATATTAAAGTTAATGATCAATCGAACGTCATCGTAGCCACTCCTTTTCGTCGTCGCTTTCGAAATAGTTGTTCTCAAGTTTCGCAAATTAAAATCGTCTCGAACTACTGCAGTCACGAGTTTTCGCGTTGTTAATACAAAACAGTGTTAAATTTGCATGGTGACCCCGACGTGATAGCAGTAGAGTTCGCGAGTTGTTTAATTTTTTTCGGTGAAAAACTAAAAACATTACCAACAATACCCAAAACCAATTAATTCGTGTCAGTTCGGCCAATAAATTATATTCAACAATATTTCGTCGCTGGAAATTTTCTGCCGTTCCTTGAGCTGCCCCACACGTTTCTTCAAATTTAATTGCTTAATTTGCTGCTGCCGCCAAATGGAAGGAAAAAAGGAAGTTGCAATTATAAAGTCGGCCATCCAGGTATAGAGTGCCAAAAGTTGAAAGTTAATCTGTGGCGTTTTGTCAATTGTGTTTTGGCCCATCTTTCAACTTTTTGCATTCGTGTAAAAATCGGTAGATAGTGAGCATTCTAACCAAGAAATAAAAATTTGCATGTACTAACAACCAAAATTCTGCAATAAACATAATATATTTCGAATTATATGTGAATCGCTTTGGCCCATAAACAAGCAAATAAAATACTCGTCGTCGACCCAATTAGTGCGAACTTAATTCCCCCAATTTTCGTCGTAGTGAGCAGGGTATAAATAAAACAGCTGAAAAAAAGTGCAAATTGTGAAAAGTGTAGTTCTCAAAAATTAGCGGCAATAACTTTCGCCGCAGTGTGTCTGAACATTTTCAGAATTTTCCCGCGCCTTTCCAATTTTCCCTCGCTTTTCATAATTTTTGCGCGCGTGTTTCGGCGTCAGGCTTATATATTCGTTGCCCTTAGTTATCGGTCAGTGTATCATTCTCCTAAACGTTTGTTCGTTTTTTCGGTACGCTTGAGCTACAGTGCGTGCGTGCGGCATATACTGTCGCAGGGTTTATATAAAAAATATAAAAACCCTAGAGCGATGCTCATCTAACTTTTAGCGGAGAAAACTCCAAATTTAAAAATTTCCTTACAGGATATTGAAAAATTCAACCATTTAATTTCGTGTTTAGCTGGAGACGCTTTAGGAACAGTTAGGGCCTTTCAAGTTACTGCGGAAAATTATCCCAAATCCCTTGCTAGCCTGAAGCTGGTATACGATAATGATTGTCTTATTTGTTCGACACTGTTTAATTTACAAAAAAAAAAAAATAATATTAATAATAATAATAATAATAATAATAATAATAATAATAATAATAATAATAATAATAATAATAATAATAATAATAATAATAATAATAATAATAATAATAATAATAATAATAATAATAATAATAATAATAATAATAATAATAATAATAATAAAAAAAATAATAATGATATTTACATTTTTTGGTCTGCGGGGGAAATCCGCATCCACTTCATACATCTTTTTGTTTTGCTCTATCTGTCCTCTTCAAGAATAGCATCGAAAGAGAGAGCATGATGTTCATAGGGTATTTCAGCGTAAGCAACGTGCAATAGAAGATCTCCTTAAAAAATTTTTTATGCTTATTAAAAACATGTTTTAGTGCAAATAATGTGCTTAATATTATAAAAATAAGGTATTATCAACAATGAACTGCTAACTTACACATATATTCTAAAAATAAGTCTAACTAAAACTAACTAAATATTTTATGATTCAAGAAAAGCATAAATGTTTGATGATATTCGATCAATAGAATTTTCCAAAGATATTGCAGGATATACTGCATTATAATTTGAACAAAGCACCCGAAAGGGCTCATGAAGGACAAACTTGGATCTACAAATTGGCAAATGAATAGGGCGAAAAGTACGAGTAACTCTTGAGGGAACAGAGATGTTAATGTAGCGAAGGAGGAGGCCGAATTCACCTCACCTATGAGAAGCTTAGCCAAAAAATTACTCCGCTGCACATTCTACGATGTTTTAAAGACTTTAGATCAATTAACATTAACCTTGAAGAATAAGGTGGCAATCGCCTCACCGGTTCCTAGTTCAGCTGTCGAAGAGCAAATAATAAAAATTGCTTTTGGACTGACTCGGTTAATTTTTGTTGATCAACATATTGAGGGCTCCAAACACATGCGCAGTATTCCAACATAGGGCGAACCATGGAAATGTAAAGAGTCTTTGTTGTATACGGGTCGTCAAACTCCTTGGCCCAACGTTTTATGAAGGCTAAAACACCCTTAGCTTTACCAATGATGACAGAAATATGGCTTTTGAAACATAACTTGCTATCAAATAGGACACCTAGATCAGTTACTTGCGTAATACGTTCTAAAGTAGAGTTTCCAAGATGGTAAGAGTGTATGTGGGCTGAAGTCCGGTAAAAGGACATACATTTGCATTTAGTGTGATTAAGAAGCAACAAATTGTTCGAACACCATAATTGTAATTGATCAATGTCCGACTGTAGGCGAAGGTATGACATTTGGTCAGAGAATGATAGGCAAATTTTTACGTCGTCCGCATACATTAAAGTAGAGCCAAATGACACTACTTTTGGAAGATCATTAATAAAAAGAACGAAAAGTAGTGGCCCCAGATGACTTCCTTGTGGGACACCAGAAAAAAAATTTACGACGGAGGAAAGTTGATTATTGAACAGAACGCGTTGAGTTTTGTTTGAAAGATAGACAGAAAACCAGTTAAGTAAACTAGGTGGAAAACCAAGAAGAGATAGTTTATGAAGGAGAAGGCTATGGCTTACTGAATCAAATGCCTTGCCGAAGTCAGTAAAAGTAACGTCAGTTTGGCATTTATTTAGGAAACTACGGTGGATGAGAGTATAAAATCAAAGAAGATTAGTAATAGACGACCGTTGTTTTACAAAGCCATGCTGTGCGGGAGAGATGATGGAGGCACACATATGTTGATGCTGACAAGTGACCAGCTGCTCAAAAAGCTTAGGTATGGCAGAAAGTTTGGCTATACCACGATAATTTTCGACATCGCACCTTGAGCCTCTTTTATGAATTGGAATAATAAAAGATTCATTCCAAATTCTCGGGAGCTCTGAAGATAATAAATATAAGTTAAATAGAAAAGTGATTGGCCAAGACAGAGCTTCAGCACAGTTTCTAAGAACACAGCTAGAAATGTTATCATTATCATTATCCAGCGACAGAAAAGCATTAAGAACATCGCTGACTTCAAATTGAGGAATAAAAATATTATTGAAGAACGGCAGATTATAAGGGTAGAAAGTCGATAAGTCAAAGGATTGTGGAGAGTAGGTTTACTGAAAAAATTTGCAAAAATAAAAGAAATGTTTAAATATGATGATTCAGTTCGGTTGTGTAAATAGATAGTTGAGGGGTATGCGTTCGATTTTCATTAAGAATTTACAAAGGAGTAAAAATGTTTCGGTTCATCACGAAGGGTTTTTCTTCATTGAGCGATGTAGCAATCATAACCAAGCTTAGAAGCATTTATAAACAGGGCACGTTTCGTGGCTTATTTGAAAAATCCCTTGTAATGTTGGTTTTAAAATATTTTTTATACAACCCCGATTTTTATATTTGGGGTAGGACAAGTGCCTTTTGAACCATGGGGATCTAGATGTGTCACTCAACGATACTGCAGGAAATGTCAGGAGGATTTTGTCAAAAGTGTCGTAACAAAGATTAAATCAAGAAGTCGCTCCATATGGCTCGTAACAAAGATTATCTGGCCCAGAGACGCGTCAGTCAGGCCGTCGATAAACTCGTGCTGACTTTCGGCAAAAAGGAGATTGGAGTCCATTGAAGAAATCCAAGACACGTTAGGTATGCCTTAATCGCACATTATAATAAGGTGGTCCTCATCGGCAATAGAAGAGGATACTAATTAAATGGCAGACAGGTGTATTAAATAGGGAGAAGTATCAGATCTATGTCTAACGTAAGAGCAAGTTATAAATATTAATGTTGTTGATATAAATTTAAACTGCAACGTATTCGATGGAAAGTGTGTTTTCAAAACTGTAATTAATACGCCACCACCCAGGGAGATGCGGCCAGTTCTAAAGGTAACAAACTTATCAACGATTATTTCATGATCGCAAAACCTAAGTTAAAGCAATAACGGGATTTGGAATTTTTCTTTTCGGTGACTCGGTGATCTTAGGACCAAGAAACTGAGATTCCACTTCCAGGACTCGACCCGACTCACACTAAGTAGGAGGGGGCAAGGACAGGTGAGTTTGGATGTTTGTTACAATTAAATTAATAGAGCATTCAGAAAATATGAAAAAATACATTTCGTTATATTGCGAACATAAAACGCGAAATGGATCATGTACCTCGAAATTCGACTTACAAATATCATGGGCAATAGGTCGAAAGTGACGAGTAGACCTTAAAGAGATGGAGAACCGTATTTGACCCAGTAGGTAGCTTGAATGTACAAGTTCAGTTATTAATTTGTGAAGGAACGAGACACTATGGCACATCCGACGATCCTTGAGGGAGGGCAGGTTCAGTAGACGCAGTCTATCCAAGTAAGATGGTAGGTGACGATGTGTATCTCAGTTCAAACTACGTAAAGCAAACAAAAGAAACTGTTTCTGTACCGATTCTATAAGGTCCTGATAATTGGTATATTGAGGAGACCAAACACACAAACACACACAAACAACAGTATTTAATAATTGGGCGAACCAAGGAAGTGTATAAGTGTTTCGTGGTATAGTTTTCCTCAAATTCCTAGGACCAACGTTTAACAAAGGCACAGACCCCTTTTGCTCTACTAACCATAATGCCAATGTGATCAGAGAAGTTTAAGTTGTGGTTGATTAACACTCCAAGATCAAATGTAGCAAAAAATAAAATAAATAATGATACACATTGGACGTTACTGGAGACTTTACTTGCGCTGGACAAATTGGAGTATAGGTGATGCACTCCGACACCACCACTTTACCTGAGATCCGGCATGCATCCTTCGCCAAATCTCCCTTTCTCGGTTTTTCGCCAACGGCAGAAACCTCTTTCATTTGCATCACGTAGTCGCTCGGCTCTCATTCAGCTATCGGTGTGGGTGCAGTTCCTCATGGTTTGGTGTGGGTGGAGATACTTCTGGGCCAGGGGAGGTGGTGGAATCTAAGAGCGGATTAAGGATCTCTTTCCTGATCGTCCACCAGAGCGACTCTTACTTTCCACACTTCCCTCCCTTTCTTAACCCTGCCAACCTTTGAAAAACTGGTCACACTGCCATCTCCTAGGGCGATATTCCCCTATCGATAGCTTTCAATTGCAACACCACACAAAAATTCGCGAGAATGCCGGCCGAAGCGAATTATTTGTAAGCATTGAAAGATTGGCTTGCCGTGAAATTGTCCCTATAATGTTTTTAATAATCAAAACAACAACTTTGCTATCCTGCCTTGCCCCCAATTGCCCCATTTGCCTTTTGTGCCCAACGTAGGCCTACACCCACTAGACTCTTGTTTTGCTACCCAGGTATGTATGTAAGTATGCGTGTGAACGTGTACAGCTACATCCACTATTAATATTTACATTTTTAGGTCTTTTGCGTGGAAAATCCCAACAGGCTTCTCCCCAGATCCATCAATTCGTAGGCATTGTTCCCTGTAGGGCGTACGGCTCGGCATTTCACATATTTTTCAGCAAACTTGGCATTGTACATCTTTCCAAAATTGCTCTGAGTGAAATTGCGTCTGTAGATTTCTTGACCAGGCTTGGCATGAAAAACTCGAGCCCGTTTGTTAGCGCTGGCTGCTGCGTTCATATGCCTGATGAAGATTTTTCCAGATGTGATCGCGGATAAGTTGGCGCTTATCTACTGGATCTAGCGTCGTTATTTGATGTTCTGTCAAGGACTGCATTTTTCTTGCCAGTTTGTAGCAGTTTCCATTTAGGAACATCTGCTGTCCAAATACTGGTAAGTATAGGTCCAAGTCTCGATGATCATTTTCTAAATACGTTCTAATTGCAGCTAGAATGGTGCGATTTACCCTCTCGGCTGCGTTGCTCTGTGGTCAATATACAGCGGTACGCATGTGATAAATTCCGAATGCCGTGATCATGTCTTGGAATATTTTTGACACGAACTGAGTGAATCACCTCAGGTACGCCAAATTTGTAAAACACCTCGTGCACCAGGAATTCGACCACTTTCAAAACATTCGCCTCCTTCATCGCTTTTAAAAAAGTAAATTTCGTAAAGTGATTTACCCTTTTTTGACCTGGGGTACTTTCCAAGAAAATCTATATAGATCTTCTGAAACGGCCGTTCCGTGACTACTTCTTAACCAATTCCAACTTGACAACGATAATTTGGTGGTTTTGATTTCTTGAATTTGGTGTAATTCCGGACTTACTCCCGCACTTGTGTCGTCATAGCCGGCCAGTAGAAATGACGTTTTAGACGATGAAGTGTCTTCTTCATCCCCCCGTGTGCAGCTTTGTGATCCTCGTGTGCGTTCGCTATTAGTGTAGATGTTATTCCTGCAGGGATCCACAGCTTCCAACTTGAGCCTTCTACTTGGTCGTCAAGTTGTTCTAATGCCGTTCTTTTTTAGATTAATCCTCCATCTACGCGTAAATCAGGCAATGTTGCTGTATTTCGAATAATTTCTTCTCTTAATTCTTGGTATTCCGCGGACTCGAATTCTGTCGTCTGGAATCCAATGGCATCTGATAAATCCAAACTTAGTTCCGCTATGCAGTGTGACAGGGTGTCAGCAACCACGTTCTCAGTTCCTTTGCGATGCTCAATTTTGAAGTTAAAACTCTGAAGCCTTAAAGACCACCTTGCCAAACATCCGTTTAGATCCTTGAGGGACATTAACCATTTAAGGCCACGTAAGGCCTAAACTTTTCAACTGCTAATACCGCTCCCAGACATTCTTTCTCAGTGACGGAATACAAAATCTGATGTTTATTCAGCTTGGAAGAGAAGAAAGCTACGGGACGCTCTGAATTTTAAAATCTGCATGGACTAATACTGGGGCTGTAGTTAGCGCCATCTTTAAGTGCTTTATGGCCTCGACAGCCTCCGGAGTCAAGGAAAACTTGCCTCTTGGATGTTTCTTGAGGGCGTCGGTTAGCGCACGACCGTTGTTATATTGCTCCACGGACTGTCACTAACCTCTATAACCCATAGCTCTAGCAGTTTGTCTACTTCTTTCCAGACCACTTCCTGCATCGCTGGTGATAGCGGATAACGACGATCCTTAAACGGTACTGCGACCTCCACCTACTGGATATGGTGCTGTTCTGCTGCAGTAGTTCCTAGCCCGGCTTCTTCGTAAGTCAAAAATTCCTTCTTCACGTTTTCCAACTCATCAGCTTCATTCTTTTTCAGGTCCCAAGCTTCTACCTCCGTTCCTTGTCTTCTATCTTCCGCATAGTGGCTGATCTGGGACATCTTGACTTCAGCTACTTGGGCGTGACTGGATTCGCTGTTTTCGTCGCCTAGAACTGCTGGAGACAACTCAAAAGATCTCCAGAAATCGATCCCCAAGTACATCGATCCAGGTACGGGCATATGTAGAAAAGAATGTCTTTTACAATCTTCCTTGCGCGTTTGTCGCCTCTTCTTAAAGCGGGAACGGGTCTTTAGAAGCCTACGGCTGACTCCCCTCATAATCCTGTTTCGTACTTCAATATATCTTTTCATTCTTTCTTCGGCTGGTAGAAATCTTAATTTATTAATCCCTAATCTATTTTTTTTATTAATAGGATGTTGATATTTTTCTTCCTCCTTCTCATCTACTTCCAAGCAGGTTTCTGGCCCAAGCGTTGCTCGCCTGCTTACGTCACGCTTGGTCGTCCGTTTCCCGAACAATTCGGACATGTCGGTGTAAAGTGTTTCGGTTTTCCACAGCGGTAGCACAAGATTCTGCGTTCCTTGGCCACACAATCGCGGAATCCGTGATCGAACTGGCCGCAGTTCCAACAACACATCCTCGGCTTGGTCAACAGGTGAGCCTCCTCTATAATCACCGTTTCTTCCTTGTCCTGCGATTCCGGTTCCGGTATGATTTCTTCGACTCTCTTTCCAGAGGACGAAAACTTCTGCGACGGGCGGTATGCTGGCCTGGGCTCTCGTCTGACAAAAGTGTCTTCCACCTCCAAGCATTCGTCGCGAAGCTGCTCCACGCTTCCTACCCTGACTGCGTAAACATATCGAGAGATGTCCTCAGCGAGTTCTTTCTTAATCACCCGCATCATTTCGGACTCCGACATGGGTTGGGTAAGTCTGGTAGATAATCGCCGCATGGTTCCGAAATAATCCTCGACTGATTCCCCAGGTTTTTGTCGCCGTTCATGGAGAGCGCGTAGCCGCTCAAACTCACCACCGACGCCTCGAAATCTGGCCAAAATTTCGTCCTTCAGATCTTCCCAGACCTCGGCCGCTTTACCCCTGACCAGGCGATGAAAACTGTCGAGGACCTCATCCCAGGCACACCGACTTTGCCTTCGAAGAAACTCGACCCGAAAAACAAAATCTTCCACCATCATTTTGTTTGGGTCTCCATCGAAGTATATATCCCACTTTTCAACTCGACCCCACCTCGTAAATCTACCCTCGGACTCCCTTTCCGCTTGCTGCAGCAAGGCTCGACCATCGTCGAATCTAGGAGATCTCGTTCTGCGCGGAATACTGTTTTCCATCTAGAGATTGCGGACGTTGTGCATGCTGCGAAACTGGAGGTACGTCTGTGGAATATTTTGGCTTAGTTCCAGTGCTCCTCCTGTTCTTCTTGTCGTCCTGCCGGCTGCTATGCTTGCTATCACTTCCGTCTTTCGCTACCTCCTGCATTCGTAGCAACTCTACTTGCTGCTTCAATGGTCCCATTGCCTCGGTAACGGCAATCATCATTTCCATAAACCCGCGCCGGATCTCCTCTTGCAAAGATCGGCTTATGGACTCCATCATTCTTTCTCGTTGCGTCTCCTGAGCCTGGGCTAAGGCCACATTGACAGCCGATGTGATTTCTGATGGCAGGACCTTCGATGCTACTGGCAAATTCCAGCTGTCATCGTCTCTTTCTTGTTGCTCCTTCCGAGGATTCCCTGGCGGAGGAGTCCTGTCTACCATTTTCCCCTTTGACCTTAAAAAACACTTGCTCATAAACTTTTCCTAATTTATCTCTACTTAGATGTTTTACTAATATTTATCTTTTATTTTTTTATAGTTTTGAACTGGCTGCGCATCCACAACACACAATGACACCTCGAACAAAAATAACCACAACTACAACAGCACAAGTTTCTTTGTGAGCGCTGTTGACCATCCCATCTTCCACAGAAGACTAGGTGTCAAGGGCGCTCGCCACTCTATTATCTGTACTTCCCACTTACTTACATCACTAAATGATTGTTCTAGGAGTGACGAACCGTCATAAGTGCAATGCGTGGCCGATTTTTCTGGTCCCCACGGGCCACTCACAGTCGAATCTTCACATCCTGACATCATCACGGGAAGTTTTCCCTATTTGGACTATATCTGACTCCGGCTATTACTCTGCTCTATTTTCCAGGCGCTCGACTAGCACACCAGGCATCGGGATAATCGCTAACTAGTCGAAGAAATATTTCCTGCTAGTGCCGAACCACACTTACCGAGCACCCTCTTCCGTTCGTCAGATAAGTACCAATCTCTTTCAACAAAAATTGGGCGCCATCTATTGTTACGGACCTGTTTTTTCGATGGGGCAAGGCCGGCCCAGCCCTCAATCCGCACAATAGCCGAGCTGATCGGCCATCTCAGTCCGACGACATCGTAACAAGATCAAATGTAAAATGCAAACAAAAATATAATAAATAATGATACACATTGGACGTTACTGGAGACTTTACTTGCGCTGGACAAATTGGAGTTTAGGTGATGTACTCCGACACCACCCACCCTACCTGAGATCCGGCATGCATCCTTCGCCAAATCTCCCTTTCTAAGAGCGGATTAAGGTTCTCTTTCCTGATCGTCCACCAGAGCGCCTCTTACTTTCCACACTTCCCCCTCCCTTTCTTGGCCCTGCCAACCTTTGAAAAACTGGTCACACTGCCATCTCCTAGGGTGATATTCCCCTATCGATAGCTTTCAATTTCAACATACATCATAACATAAAAAGAGAGAACTACTTGAGGCAAGTCATTTATAAAAATTCCAAACAGTAGGGGTCCTAGGTGGCTCCCTTGCGAAACACCTGAGGTCACGTAAACAAATTTAGAGAATGTGCTTTTAAAAGCTACTCTCTGAGTCCGGTTCGACAGGTATGTTAAAATCCACTTTGTCAACGGGATCGGGAATCCTAAGAGTATTAGTTTTTTCAATAATAACTGGTGGTTCACGGAATCGAAAGCCTTACTGAAGTCCGCAAAAATGATAGTTTGATAGTTATTTTTGGTACAAGATCAGGGCCCGAAGAGAAAGACGTCTTGATTGCTTGCAGATTTTGTAAAACATCATCCTCACTAATTAGGGGAATTCGAATTAACAAATGCGTAAAACTGCTTGGGTTTGCCTTGGAATTTTATTCTGCAACGGCTTAGGTAACTATTGTAACATTCTGAATTGTGGACTAAGAAAGTTGAACGAGCAATTAGATACCTCGAATGGTCAACTTGCAGACCGGTTCTCCTAAATTTCTTAAAAAGTCTGGACATGCAGTTTTTCAGGAATGAGAGTCTACGAGAGAACCATCATCGTTTGAATCCATAAAAGACCAATCGAGTTTCGACAAATGCCTATTCATTTCGGCGAATTTAGCTCTTCGAAAACACCGAAAAGATTCTGGTTTCGGGACATGACAATAATGGAGCTGATGCTTTTAAAGTAACCTCAAGTGTAAGCGCTTTCAGGATTGGATAGAGGGAGAGAAGAGAGACAAAAATAAGGTCTAAAACTTTTCTGGAGCAGTTCAAGACTGAGCTCAGTTGTTCTAATGAAAGATCAATAAGATCGTGAACAAACTCATGGGCCGTGGTGGGAAGAAGAGCAATTGAATCAGTTGATGGCATCCAAGATATGGCAGGGAGGTTAAAGTCGCCCATAACAATAAGATGATCTTTATAGCCGAAGGTTGAATAAATACTCTGTATTTGAGCCAAATGCTGAACGTAGATGCTAAGATCAGAACAAGGAGGAATATACGAGCACGATATAAAAACGAAATAATCGTGAAGCTTAATCCAAACTGCAACAAACTCTAATATGCTGTCAGTACCAATTATCGGAATGCGTTCAGAGACAAGATCGGACTTGACGGCAATAAGAACACCACCGCCAAGACGCATTGTGCGGTCACATCTATATATGACATAATTTCCAGCAAATATTTCGCAGTCAGAAAAAGAGGAATTAAGCCACGTTTGGGTAAAAGCAATCACATTGGCATCGAAGGAGACACTGTTGACGTGCAGTTTACACAATAACCTGCGAACATTCTGGTAGTGTAGGGAAAAAGAATTAATTAGTTTTTTGGAACCTTGGATAAAGGAATCTGAGGACCATGGACCAGAGGATTATGCATGTTTACATACTCGTGAACGGTTAGTTCGGCTCGAGAAACATTCAGTTTGCTGCTCATGAAGTTTTTGACTTCATCTTCAGAATTTAAATTAAATCAAAAGCCCAACACGGACGTTGAAGCCAGCTCCAGCGCACTTAACATGAGAACAGTTATCACTTAGCCACCATATGCGGTAGGTTTCGCCGCTATTTATGCCATTATAATGGCAGTGCAAGCGATAGTCATTTTGGTTAAGTCTCAGGTCACTGTGGACTGACAAGAAGAGGGGAGTTTGGGTGTAGTTTGTGAGCGTCAGTAGCAGCAGCAGCGTGGGGAAACGGTCGAATAAGAGCCTCGAGCGTAACCGAGAAAAGATGGACAGCAGTGGTGATGAGAGCGATCAGCAGTAAGCGCTTAACAGCAGCAGGGCAGATACCGTAGAGCGGTCGGATGTAAGCGTTAAGAAAACCAAGTGTATCGAATGCAGCTTCTTGTGAATGTGCGCGGTGAGCACGAGGAGTGCAATGTCACAAACAGCACCAAAACTTTGGGACTAGCGGTAAACGCTGACCAAGACGAGCAATACGAAAAATAGTCAATTGGCAGCTTGTTTTAATTTTAATATATAGTCATTAACTATCAACTTTTCCAAATAGCTCGTATTTATGTAGGTAGCAGCGTTACTGTCAGAGTGTAAGATAACTGAGCTAGGCAAACTAGGTAAATTCCAGAAAAACACGGTTTGAAAGAGGTGCGTCGAAATACACGTCCGATTAGATGAAGCTCTCTGCGATATTATTTTTAGTCAATAATAAAAGAATTAAAAGTTAAAAGAACAACAAAAGGTGACAGCACATGGCCAAAAAAAGGATGATCATAAATAATTTTTGTTACGTTTTGTGCATATTTAAATTAACCTGATTTGAGTGCTAAATATTGGATTGGAAACATTTGAAAAAAGCGCATTTTCTTTTTATCAAGTCAGTAATTCGGGTGAGACTCTTAACCATACATGATGCATCCAGCTGTTACGCATGCATTAATTCTTCTCATGGCCTAAAAGTAAAACTTTATATATCCGCTTATACTGCTGCACTTTCAGTGATACGTCCTGATGGTGTCCTAAAACCTATAACCTATCTAACCTAAATAATTGTGTACAGCCAGGCGAATTAAAGAAAATAGTTCACAGTTTAATGTATTTTCATGAAAAAATCTATGCATCATGATGTTTAAATTACACTTTCTCCATTATCACCTTTATGTCTTTTTGCGTCAATTGCCCCAAGAATCGGATGGTTAAGGTTAGCAATTCCACTAGGTAATTTATGGGGAACAAAAATGGATTGCTTGCAGAAGTGAAGTAAAACAAGCGAAGACACCGAAGACACCGAAGCGAATAGCACCATTTTTATTTATTTATTTATTTATTCATTTATTCGCCAATGGATGTATCCTTATCTGGCTATCAGCTGACTTAACTTAAAACTAAGTATTAATTAAAAATATTCCCTAAGTAATTGCCTAAGCACATCCTTCTTGGATCCCCAAACCCATCGAATACTTAGTGGCAAAGAATTAAAAAGCCTTAAAGTTCTTAAGATTGGCTCATTACGCGCATAGTTAGTCCTCGCAGCACTTTCAAAAAATGGGATGATGGTACGGAGACTCCTGGCAGGGATATTGAATTTAATTGAGCTTAATATTAATGGACTATCTATATTACCAATTATAACATCATTAATAAAGAGCAAGCTCGCTATCGAACGGCGATCTTCTAGACTGCAGGTATGCAGAAGGCAACATTGGCTAGAGTAAGCTGGCAAAGGTTCCGAAAAGTTTAACGGCTGAAGTGCAAATTTTAGGTACTTTTTCTGCAGCCTCTCAATTCTATTGATATGGACAACACTTGACGGGTTCCAAATAAAGGAAGCATATTCCACTCTTGAACGCACAAAGGCTGAGAACACTGTCAGTCGTGAGTATGGGTCCTTAAAAAGTATGGTGATTCTTTTGACAATTCCGAACATTGCATATGCCTTCGGCAGAACATGGTTCATATGGTTAATAAACAAAAATTTACTGTCGAAAAGGACCCCAAGATCCATAATCTCAGTAAGTGCAGAGAGTGAATGGTTATTGATAACATGAAAGAATATCTAAGATACATTTACTATAGCGAATAACATAACATTTATTTAGGTTGAGAGGTAAATAGTTCTGAATACACCATAAACTGATTTTGTTCAAGTCCGATTGTAGTAAACAGCTGTCATTTAAGGAATTTACTCGCATGTATATTTTAAGGTCATCCGCATAAAGAAGATACTTGGCAGATTGAATGCAGAAACAAATATCATTAATGAAAATAATGAAATGCAAAGGACCAAGAGAACTGCCTTGAGGAAGACCAGAGGTCAAAGAGGTTAGAAACAAACCCGCTGACTTCAACATGATAGGATCGGTTTGCCAAATAGGAAGAGATCCAATTTAGAAAAGAGCCGTGAATACCAAGCTTAAAAAGTTTTGCTTGCAAGGCAGAGTGAGAAACCTTATCAAAAGCCTTGGCGAAATCAGTATAAACTGTGTTTACTTGGGAATGTAACTCAAAGGCTTGTATGCAATGTTTCGCGAAAATAGCTAAATTCGAGGTAGAAGAACGACCAGGCATGAACCCGTGCTGATTAGGGTCAATATAAGTACGTATCAGGAAGGATAATTTTTTAACTACAATTCTCTCGAATAGCTTTGCAATATTGCTTATTTTAGCAATCGGCCTGTAATTAGAAACCTCAGACTTGCTTCCGCCTTTATGAACCGGTAAAATTTTGGCAATTTTCCATCTAGAAATAAATTTACCCTGAAGTAGCGAAGACGAGAAGATCATCTTAAGGGGTTGAAGAAGACTGTGATAAAATTTTTTAAGAAAAAATGAAGAAACTCTATCAATGTCAGGCTTAATGGAGTCGTGAAATTGTGAAATAGTGTCAAAAATGTCATCATCATTAATTTCAAGGGAACCAATATTACACATTTCTGGAATGTTATTTAGAATTTGCTGGTCATTCCAGTCACAAGCAGGCTAAAAATTGGCCGAAAAAAAGGAAGCAAATAAGTTTGCAATAGTTGTCTTAGAATTAGCTGTAGTATTGTTATATGACACTGTTGACGGTATGGAAGAGTAAGATTTCTTTGAATTAATTAAACGCCAGAACACATTTGGATTTGACTTTAAGCTATTTTCAATGTCGGAAATGTATTGATTATAAAGAAATTTATTAAGAAACTCAAATTCCCGCTTATGCTGTCTATGTCTATCACGATCCAATGGATTACCCCATCTAAGGAACCGTTTATAGAACTTATTTCTTAGATTTTTATATTTCTGGAGACCTTTTGTCTACCAAGGAAGCCTATAGGAACCCCGTACCTTGATTGAACACGTGCTGTCAAGAATATTTTTTAAAGCGACAATAAAGTTATTGTAATTGGTCTCAATGCAAGCATTTGATAGCAAGAAACCCCAATTTGGATTTGACTTTAAGCTATTTTCAATGTCGAAAATGTATTTATTATAAAGAAATTTATTAAGAAACTCAAATTCCCGCTTATGCTGTCTATATCTATCACGATCCAATGGATTACCCCATCTAATGAACCGTTTATAGAACTTATTTCTTAGATTTTTATGTTTCTGGAGACCTTTTGTATACCAAGGAAGCCTATAGGAACCCCGTACCTTGATTGAACACGTGCTGTCAAGAATATTTTTTAAAGCGACAAGAAAGTTATTGTAATTGGTCTCAATGCAAGCATTTGATAGCAAGGAAACCCAATCCATAGACGTGAGGCAATCACTTACGGCAACCAAGCTGGCATGATCAAAATTGTACATAGGAATAAAGTTAACAACTGGTAAGAAATTATAAAATTCAATATTAAAGCATAAGGGCTTATGATGAACATCACAACTAGAAATACTAAATTCAGCAAGGGTTACCGAGGAATGAGCAATAGAATTGATGAATATTAAATCTAGTAGCCTATGCAAATCATTAAAGATGTAATTTATCTGGGTGAGGCCCATACTATAACAATCATCGATAACAATAATTTCATGTGGCTGGTGAACATTGCCAGGCACCATAGCAAGGGATTGCGGATCGCATGACCATACAACAGATCCCAAATTAAAACTTCCTGTCACAACAAGACCAACAGAGTCATCTATGCTGGCATGTAGGCAGGCAATGTTATTTATATGCGCCTGATAAAGCGTAAAGTCACTTCCAGGGGGAATATAAGAAGCAACTATTACAGTCTTCCCAGACAATCCAGATACCTCAACAGCCAACTGGTCCAGAAGAGAGTCCTCGTTTGAAAGTACAACTGCGCAGCAGGAGAAGGTACGACGGACAGCCACGATGACGCCTCCACCTCTCTCGCACTTCATTCTGCTGAAGTCTCTATCCTTGCGATAGACATGGAATAAATTAGTATCGAAGAACTCATTGGAGTTGAAGTTGAGGTTGAGCCAGGTTTCAACCAATATTATTATGTCGTAACCACTGTTGGAAGTGCTCATGAAGACAGACTGAGTTTTAGTTCTCATTCCAGATTTGTTTTGAAAATAAATTTTAAGGCAATTAGTTCCAATTCTTTTGACTGATGAATTCTCAGAAACTGTTGCCATAGTTTCATAACGGAAGTCATGAAATGGTATCGAAAAATCCACATGCGGCCTTTTCCTCGCAAGTCCAAAAAAGCCATTCAGAGCCTTACGCAATATTCCAGTCCGGAAACGTATTGGTAGTGGAAGATTATCATTACGAAGGTTATAGTTGCAATTCATTCGGCCAATCGTAGAAGACCAACTTGCAGATACTTCCAGAGTCGATGAGTGCCCTTGGGAGCGCAATGCAGAAAGCGCCTCATCAAAGAGAGGCAACAGAAGAGAAACTTGTGGAGAGAGCAACCGTCCGTAAAAATGTAAGATTTTAAAATCCCCCGTTGGCAACCATGAGGAAGTGAGCGGAACTCCAAAAACACCAGTAAAGCATCCAAACGTCAGCCGAAGCGCCGATGCAGCGGGAGGTGAAGGGAGCGCAACGCGGAAGAGAGCGCTATATAGCAGCGGGCTCTTTTCAAGTAAGGAGCTGCATAAGGAAAAGGGCAATGTCATCCGATTTTGTTGTTGTTGCAAATATGGGTGCGAAGAGAGTGATAATTCAACGCAATCGCTCAGCCATCCACGAGTAAAGCGAAGCAGCGAGGCAGCAGGAAATGGATAGAGCGCCAATATAAGAAAAAACAGCCGTCAAGAGCGACTGAGCGTATGAAGCTGCATGATGATGAGATAGCGAAACTCCGAAGAGAGCGCCGTATTGTTGTTGATGCGAAAACAGCTGCGGCTGCGCGCCTTGATTCGAAACGATGTAGAGGACGAGCGGCCTAAGCACCAGCTTAAGCATTTGTTGTTGGTGAAGAGGTTGAGAACTGCAGTTATATATGATGCACGAAAGTGAACCAATAATGACGTCAGAGCCAGTGACGTTGATTACTGGGGGTTTTTTGATGGAAGCTTGGCAGGGGTAGATGTACGCAATGGTTCACTACCAAATGTGTCCACCACGGTCGACTCCAAGTGCTCTCTCTTCCTGTGGATGAATCGGCTCATCTTAACTGATTGTGGCCAGAAATCACCGCTGAAGACAGTCTGATAATACTGCTCCGGGACTCCAAGCTTAAAGTTAATGAACTTCAGTGTGCTAAGATCTACATCTTTTTTTGTTAGTGAATAGCAGGATATGGTGTCAAAATTTACTTTTAACTTGTCAGAAACAAACTTGCACAGCGCCTCTGGCTTTGTGTTTATAGCGAATTTGCCAATATACAAAAATCTTTTGCTGGGCAATACTGCAAGTTGATCACAAGCGAGCGCCGAACTAATAATATGCTTCTTGTTGTTACGATTCTTTTTATTTTTCTTGGAGACAACCGTAAAGCCCTCATTGGGAGGGTTATGGTCTGACACAAAGGGATTGGTATGATGGGAAGTAGATGAAGCCGGAGGTTTATTGGCAACTTTTTCCTTCTTCCGCTTGTTGGTGTTAACATTAGCCGGGGCATCCTAAGGGTTCAGGAAAAGCGATGTGAAACTATGTATTTAAGTGCAAGTATAGGCTTTTAAGTTCACGAAGATCTTCAATGATTTCGTCTGTTTTTGAGTGCGAATCATTGCTCACTACACAACTATCACATTGCCATAACAGATTTGGCATAATAGTTAGCATTTTTGAAGGAAATACAGAAATTTATATATGATAATGAAGACTCAGACCTTTAGGCTTTGAACCACACTCCAGAAGATTGAGATCGTCAGAACCAGGGTAATATAGTTCAATGGATATTGAAAATTAACATATTTTTATTTCGATTTCATACATACACAACAACAACAAACTTATATTTTCATTTTATTTCATATTTTCCTTTAATTTTGACTTTCATTTATTTCATTCGAAATAAAAAAAAACAAAAACAACATATTTGTAGATGTGTGGTGGAATTATTGGCCTAAAATTGTATAAGAGTTTTATAAAAATTGTTCAAAATGGTCATTTTTGCGATATTGATTGGAAGTTTTTCGGGTAAGTTTGCTCGCATTTTAAAGAAGTAGTTTCGAGAAAAAAAATTAATATCATTAAAAAGACAAGAAAAAAAGAAAACTTCGGCAAGCCGAAGTTTATATACCCTTGCAGCTTTGCAAGAATTAAATATTTTTTAAAAAATTAAAATTATGATTTACTTGCGTTTATGTTTAATTATTACATATGTATTTATATATTTTTATTATTTCTATGAGAGCTATATGATATAGTCGTCCGATTTTGATGAAATTTAAACCGTAATTCTGAAATATTCAACCATTACTATAAGTCGAAGAACTAAAGATAAATTAAAAAACAGCATAGTTATAATTTTATTTGTATTTTTTTTCCGATTGTTCCTATGGGAGCTATATGATATAGTCGTCCGATTTTGATGTTTTGTTTTAGTATCCCGACGATATAAGACTTAGTCTTTTCAGATTCATCGGTCACTTTATGATTGTTACATTCAAACTTAAATACTTTGGGATTCGTACAATAAAACTTAAATACTTGAAGTACAATTATATTATATTACGTTACAATAAGAATTTAACATTTTAACATTTTAACATTTTAACATTTTAACATTTTAACATTTTAACATTTTAACATTTTAACATTTTAACATTTTAACATTTTAACATTTTAACATTTTAACATTTTAACATTTTAACATTTTAACATTTTAACATTTTAACATTTTAACATTTTAACATTTTAACATTTTAACATTTTAACATTTTAACATTTTAACATTTTAACATTTTAACATTTTAACATTTTAACATTTTAACATTTTAACATTTTAACATTTTAACATTTTAACATTTTAACATTTTAACATTTTAACATTTAACATTTTAACATTTTAACATTTTAACATTTTAACATTTTAACATTTTAACATTTTAACATTTTAACATTTTAACATTTTAACATTTTAACATTTTAACATTTTAACATTTTAACATTTTAACATTTTAACATTTTAACATTTTAACATTTAACATTTTAACATTTTAACATTTTAACATTTTAACATTTTAACATTTTAACATTTTAACATTTTAACATTTTAACATTTTAACATTTTAACATTTTAACATTTTAACATTTTAACATTTTAACATTTTAACATTTTAACATTTTAACATTTTAACATTTTAACATTTTAACATTTTAACATTTTAACATTTTAACATTTTAACATTTTAACATTTTAACATTTTAACATTTTAACATTTTAACATTTTAACATTTTAACATTTTAACATTTTAACATTTTAACATTTTAACATTTTAACATTTTAACATTTTAACATTTTAACATTTTAACATTTTAACATTTTAACATTTTAACATTTTAACATTTTAACATTTTAACATTTTAACATTTTAACATTTAACATTTTAACATTTTAACATTTTAACATTTTAACATTTTAACATTTTAACATTTTAACATTTTAACATTTTAACATTTTAACATTTTAACATTTTAACATTTTAACATTTTAACATTTTAACATTTTAACATTTTAACATTTTAACATTTTAACATTTTAACATTTTAACATTTTAACATTTTAACATTTTAACATTTTAACATTTTAACATTTTAACATTTTAACATTTTAACATTTTAACATTTTAACATTTTAACATTTTAACATTTTAACATTTACAGATTAATACATTTAATAAGTTATTGTGACATGAGTAACATAAAGAATATATGAGATTAACATAAAAATAATATATTAAGAATAAAATAAGAATAAGAATAAGCTTGTGCCCTTTAAATAGTTTATAAGATCGTTTTTAAAGTGCTTTTCATTTCGTATAGTTTTAATATTGTTTGGGAGGTTATTCCAATAGCGAACAGCCTGTATGTCATCGCCAATTTTAATCTTTTGGATACAATGTTGTTTGTTCTAGCAGACGAAGCCAGTTGCACATGTTTAATTAAGTACTGCGGCTCTTTTTTAGTCAGGAGTTTATGCAGAAATAAGAAGGTTTTTAACTTAATCCATGACTCAAGGCTTAGTTCAAAAATTTTGTTTGAGTAACATGTTATGTGTTCCCTGCGGTTTAAATTAAAAACATATCGCGCAATTGAGTTGAAGGCGTCTTTTAGTTTTCTCATGCTTATGGCGTCACAGGAACCAAATACTTCAATACCGTAAAACAACGTTGGAATTATGCAGGTTTTCGCTACAAGCATCCTGATATTCTGTGGTATAAGGTTTCTGGATAAGGAAAGCTGCCTGAGCATGCCATATGCTTACCTGTGGCTTTGTTCACATGGTCATCCCACGTTAATGTGGAATTAAATTCTATTCCCAGATTTGTGGCTCGTTTAACAAATTCTATTTCAACATTTTTTACCTCAATCTTTGGAAGACAGCTAAAGTCAATTGATTTTTTATGAATTAGAATGCACTTTGATTTGGATGGATTGAGTCTTAACCCGTTCGCATCAGCCCAATCATTTATTTGTTTAATTTAATGCTAAACGGCTAACATATAACTGGACATCATCTGCATAAAGGTGCACATCACAAACAGAAATACATTTAGGGTGCTAGTTTACATAAAACGAGAAAAGCAGTGGACCTAAAACTGAGCCTTGTGGAACTCCTTGTGTGAGAGGCAGAAATGAAGATTTTTGCGACCCGGAGACGACGGCCTGCACCCTGTTTGTGAGATATGTTCGGATGAGGTTTATTGCACTTGAATAGAAATTGTACAATGTGCGAATCTTTGTGCAGAGTATTTCGTGGTTTATCGTGTCAAATGCTTTGCTAAAGTCAAGAAGTGTTAGGAGGGTTACTTTGCTGTCATCGATTTTTTGGCGAATGGCTTCGGATATCTTTAAAATGGCAGTTGTACAACTTCTGTGCTTTTTAAAACCTGATTGCTTGCAACTTAGAAGAATATTGTTCACCAGGAGAGTTTGCATCTGCAGGGCAACTAATTGCACAAAGGACTTTGCAAGGAAAGGCAAGATGGAAATTGGTCTAAATTTTTTGATTTCGGGACGGGAAAAATTTTAGCAATTTTCCAGCAATCAGGAAACATTGACATGGTAAAAACTGTATGAAAAATATGGGTAATACAACAAATTAGTTTTGGGAGCAACATTTTTATAAATTTGGGGCTAACATTATCTAGACCTTCTGCATTTGATTTTACTTTAAGTATACATTCAAGGACATCACATGGATGTAAACACATAAAGCTAAAAATAATATCACAGGATGTGGTTGAGTTCAGGTAAAAATTATGTGTAGGAATAAAGGAAGGAACCTCTGAAAATTTCTTATTAAGGGCGTCTACATCAAGGTCCGATTTAGCCATAGCATTTTGTTTTCCTATGCCTAGGCATCTCAAATCCTTCCAAACTTGACCAGGAGTCTCTGCATTGGCAAATTAATTATTATAAAATCTACGTTTGGAGGAAGAGATCGAGTTTGTGACTAAGTTTCTCAGTTGCTTTAAAATGATGTGCAGGCTTTCAGTTTTATACCTTTTCCAGCGGTTGTAGGCATTATTCCGCAGGCGAATTAGTTTTTTCATTTCCAAATTAAACCATGGCTGTACGGCAGGTTTTTGTGTTTTTGTTCTCACTGAAACACAGTGTTCAAATAACCGTCGAATGTTGGAGTTAAATAATAGAAGTTGTTCCTGTGGCGAAGTCAAGTCATAAATGTTTGTCCAGTCATAATTGTCAAATTCAGTTAGTAGGTTATTGAAATTGAATGATTTATAGTCTTTATAGTTAAAAAATCGTGTTGAATTGTCAGAAATAAAATCATATGTCATAAATATCAAGTCATGTTGCTGTTAAGATCTCCAGCCAGGATTACGTTTTCGTACGCCACAGATATGTCTGATACGGACTCTAAGAGATCCGTATATTCGGTCTTACGATGGGGTCTGTAAATACAACAGATTAACATTTTTGACTTGAAACTAGGATCTACGACTTCCACAAACAAATATTCAACTCTACCTTCGATCGGGTTTGATTAAATAAGCTTCGAAATGTATATGTTGCTTACAAAAATCGCCACACCACCTGCGTGTTTTAATCTGTCGGACCTATGCAACACGTAGCCATCACATTCAAAATGGACGTCACTGTAGCCACTTACAAACCATGTTTCTGAAACAAACACTATATCAACATTTGATCCTACAAAAAGTTCAATTTTTCTGACCAAGCTTTGAGCATTTATGTGGACAATCTTCAGACCAACTTTCTGTTTACACAGAATTCTCAGCAGACTGCTCGCTGTTGCATTATTTGTATTGACCTGCATTAATAATGGGGTATAAGGTAAATTGGGAAACGCACATATGAATTGAGAAGGCACAAGCTAGATTTCAACGAAAAAAGATTACCACTAGAAAACCTAAATTACTCTTAAAAACTATAAAAATAAAGAGATCAGCTGCATAAGAGATGTTATTTAGGAAAGCTATTTTGGGCAGCACGAGGGGTAACTTCGGCAACCAGTGCGCTGGACCCAGAGAGGGCGAGAGCAGACTCAGAAGCCGTGATCGCTGAGAGCTCATCAAGTTGCTGGATAATGTAAATGTCCTCTCCCCCACTGCACTTCACGTGCACAATCCCAAGGCGCGTTAAAACAGCAGCAAGAGATTTCTGCTTCTTCAAACGCATGGCTTCTTTAAATATAAGGAAATTAACTCTCGTGAGCTGCTCATTAACATAGAGAGCGGCCGGCGAGTCAAAGCCGAACAGGTGTATGCTCAGTTGCTGTTTTGTTGTTCGTCGGAAATCAGCCAGTGCGCGAAGAAGTGAAACTTTTTCCATCGTAGTTTCCAATTTTATCAGAATTGGCGGGTCAACCAGTGAATTTTGCGATTTTGCGACACCCAAGAGCCGTTCCTGCAGCACCTTAAGCATCCTCTCCTCGACCTCATGGATTGTAGACTTGATCAGCTGGGCTTGTTCATCAAAATGGCTATTCATTGTCGCGATAAGCATTGGTGAGGCAGTGTCATAGGCAGCGTCAGAAGAGCGCCCGCGCTTAAAGCCAGAGGTTTCTTTCAAGCGTTTTCCCTTTGGCAAAACCATATTTTGTTTTGTTGTGTTGGTGACGAGAGTTTTTCGATTGAGTGTTTGATGTGTTGAGTGTTTTGTCTCTGTGCTCTTGTATTATGTTATGCACTGTTTCTTAAATGATTTGTTGTTGCACTTAAAATTGTGGATTTAATAGGAAGCGATTTTTGTAGCTTAGAACCGATTTATTCCGGGCAAAATGAATTTTTATGTGTTGTACTCTTATTTATGCTGCTGTAGTAAGCAGTTTTTAGTTTTTTTAAAGCCGTGTTTAAGGTATTTTCGGTGATAAAGCGGAGCTTCACAAAAGTGCGTCTATTCGATTCGATAACGATTTTTATAATGTCGTCCGATCCGGCTCGTTCCGACTTATATACTACCTGAAATAGAAAGACAACTTTTGGGAAAGTTTCATGCAGATAGCTTTAAAACTGAGAGACTAGTTTGCGTAGAAACGGACGGACAGACGGACATGGCTAGATTGACTCGCCTAGTGATGGTGTTCAAGAAAATATATACTTTATAGGGTCGGAAATGTCTCCTTCAGTGCGTTGCAAACTTCTGACTGAAACTGCAATACCCTCTGCAGGGGTATAAAAAGAAGAAAAACGAAAGAAAAATTTTAATTCATTCATTGGTTGGTTGCGGTACTGTAACCTCAACCGAAATAAAAATTTGTTACCAAAACCGAAACAGTAATCAAACAGTAAATTTGGAATTAAATTTCTTTTGGGTATTAATATCATTAAAAAGAAAAGAAGAAAAACGAAAAAAATTTTATTTTAATTCATTTATTGGTTGGTTGCGGTACTGTATCCGCAACCGAAATAAAAAATTGTTACCAAAACCGAAACAGTAATCAAATTAGTATATTGATTGTAACCGTAACAGTACCTGAATTCGATATGGCCTGTAGCGCTTAACGGAAACTTATCCAGTGGATTTGGCCCTGTTTATTTGGAATTAAATTTCTTTTGGGTAGGGTTTTTGGACTATGAATCTTTTTGTTAATTATGATTGAACGTAGAGGGGTGGCCGAGTCCTATGGAGGGTCCTGAAAGGTGCACAGGTCCTGTAGTTGAAATGACGAGTCGTAGGTGTTTCGATGGTAGGGGTGTGAGCGCAACCACTTTTATTCGCTATGTAAATCGAACTGCCTATTCTAACTTATTTTAATGCTCTTCAGAGCGCAGTGGAGACTTCATGGAGACTTCGTGGTGGGGAAAAGGGAAGCTGCGTGAGAGCGGAGAGCAGATGGGGAGAGCGGAAAGCCGGGTGCTCCTTCGTGGCCTGAACATTCCGCCCCCCTTGCAATCGCTAGCGTTGCAAAAGAAGATGGCTTCTAAGGTTGGTGGCGCCGGAAATGATTCGTCGACCATCAGGAACCCCGACTGGATCACCTTGGGATACACGTCCGCCCCAAGAATGACAGAAATTGTGGCGGGAAGATAGAACCGCTCATCCGCGAGCTGTATGCTCTTAAATTTGGTGCGGACGGCGTCGTTGAGTGTCCGAGTCGGTGTGCGAATGCCCACCTTGGGCTTGACTTTGAACAACACCTCCATCTTGGTCGTCCCGCATTTGGACTGTATCGTCGCGTTGCACACCTTGTCGTCACCAACACTGGTCGTTGGCAACCGAAATGCGGCGGCCCGAGAAGCGTCGATGCAGCTCACTGGTGTGCAAGGGTCGATTAAAGCTGCGGTCTCGAAAGTCTTGCTTCCGGTCTTCACCATCGAAGCAGTCGGAAGGACGTTGACGCTGTGACGTTGTAGCAGCGATGAAAGCGACGGAGCTGGTGTAGGGGAGGCTGAGCGCTGCCTTGACGCAGGCGATTTGGCGGATTTTGCCGGCGCGAACGCTGCCCAGAATTAGACCGCTCATGCATATGCAGCAGCGTGTGGTGGTTCCGTTGACACTTCTTGCATTTTCCACTACGACAGTCAGCTTTCGAGTGGTCGTGGGCAAGACAGTTCGAGCAATACTTGTTTACCAAGACTGCGCGAAGCCGCTTCTCAGCGCTCAGCTTCAGAAACCTGCTACACTTCCGTAGAGGATGGACTCCCTTGCAGACTCGACAACGGTAGGATTTAATACCTCGAGTACATCTGCCGTCCAGGGGTTCTTCGGTGCGTGTTCGGGGAGCCATTTTTCTGATCTAGATCATGGATGAATGAAGGTGAATAAAGGGAAATCATATTAGGAATTGTGGATAACAACTTAGGACTAAAAAATGTGGGCCAATTTATTGTGGAAGTTTTGAAGGCTCCACAGGCAAAAGTACGACTTTGGTTATTGGACGTTTGACAACCCCGCGTGCCGTGCGGATGTCTACTACACGGACATTGCCATCGGCTCCTGGGAAGACAGAGTCAATTCTGCCGAGCCGCCACTCGTTGGAAGGCAAATTCTCGTCCTTTATGACAACCATGTCGCCGACGTGAAGATTCTTCGCGGGGGCCTGCCACTTATTGCGCTTGTGGAGTTCTTTAAGGTATTCTTCCTTCCATCGCATACGAAACTGCTGATGGAGAGCCTTTAGATGCTGCCAGCGGTTGATCATAGACCTGGTGTCCCCTTTGACTTCTGGTTCCACGGTAGACAGAAGAGGTCCTCCAACAAGAAAATGACCTGGTGTCAGGGCCAATAGTTCGGTAGGGTCTTCGGACATAGGGGAGAGTGGCCTGGAATTTAGGCAAGCTTAAATTTTTGCCAGAAGCGTCGAAAGCTCTTCGAAAGTATATTTTCGAGTGGCTGTGGACTTATAGAACAGTGCTTTAAAGCTTTAACACCAGCTTCCCATAGGCCTCCCATGTGAGGTAGGCCTCCCATCAGAGGTAGGCTCTAAGTGGATGGCCTTGGTGGAAAAACAAACGAACACTAACACATATCCTTTTGTTATGAGACATGCTCTCCGGTATAATTTTTAATTTCGAATGGGCCGGCGAAGTCCATTCCCGTGTACGTAAATGGTCGGGAGAACGACGCACGGTTTTTCGGCAAGGTGCCCATCAACTGTGTTTGTAGCCTTTTCTTGTGGATCACGCATACCTTGCAGGAGTTTACTATTGCCTTTACTAAGTTCTTTAGTTTTGGTATCCAGTATCTTGACCGAATGAGGCGTACCATCAACTGGTTGCCGCCATGGAGGGTTATGCGATGAGTGAACTGGACAAGTAGGCGAGAAAGTGGGCAGCTATATGGAAGGATAACTGGATGCCGTTCATCATATTGAAGGCTGTCGGAGGCCGTCACGCGACCGCACGCTCTTATCAGACCATGTTGATCTATGAACGGGTTCATGCTCAGGATAGAACTTGACGAAGGCACAGAGCGCTTTTCACTTAAGCAGTGATAATCATGGGAGAAGTCTCTGCGCTGAGTATTTAGAATAAGTAGTCGTTCGGCGGCGGAAATTTCCGCAGCTAGCAGGTGCTTATCAGAGGGTGTTGCTTGTTTTTTGCATCGCTGGATGAAACGATTGACATAAGCGAGAACCCGCAGTGCTTTGTCGAACTTGCGACGTGGGAATTAAGGGGACGTTTCTCTAGCTCGGTCGCTGGGGAATTGTCGCCCTGACTTGGCCATTGGCTGCGTGGCTTTTGCAACCATGCGGGACCATGCCACCAAATAGGATTGTCGACCAATTCCTGAAGTGCTACCCCTCTACTGGCCAGGTCTGCGGGATTGTGTTCGGATTGAACATGCGACCACTTCTCGGCCTTTGTAGACTGGGTAATCTTGGTCACCCTATTGGCAACAAAAGTAGTCCACTGGCAAGCTGGCTTGTTTAACCATGCGAGCACAATGGTGGAGTCTGTCCAGCAGAAGAGATCGGATGTGAGTATTGGCATACTCGGAAGAACACTTGCTGCCATTTCAGCAAGTAACAAGGCCCCGCAAAGCTCTAATCTGGGAAGCGATACCGTTTTGACCGGCGCAACTCGCGTCTTTGCAGTGAGAAGGTGCACCATAGTCGTATGCCCCACTTCCACTCGTACATTGATCGCAGCACCGTATGCCGTTTTAGACGCGTCACAAAAACCGGGATGCTCGACTCTGAATTCTGGTCGGAAGGAGACCCACCTTGGAATGCGGATTCGATTTAAGGCAGAATAGCTTTGTAGAAAGCTTTGCCATCTCAGACACAGATCACTTGGAAGTTCGTCGTCCCACCCCAGGGCCTGCAGCCAAATCTCCTGCATGAAGATTTTCGCACGCACTACGAAGGGCGCGAGCCACCCTGCAGGGTCAAACAATTTGGCAATTTGTGACAGAACCTGGCGTTTTGTAAGGGACGATTCATCGGATAATTCGGGCGGAACAAAGAAATATTCATCAAATGTGGCTTTCCAACGGACGCCGAGCGTTTTTGCCGTGCTTTCGGCATCGATCTCCAGAAAATCGGAGCGCAGGAGATGGTCACTCGGAATGTGAGCCAAAATATCCTTATGATTGGACGTCCATTTTCTCAATGGAAACCCAGCGGAGTTGAGGGCACTTTGTAGGTCTTGAATCGAGAGCCGAGCGTCTTCTTTAGAGCCAGATAGGACATCATCTACATACATAAAATGACGAATGAAATCACTCGCTTTAGGATGGCTGTGTTGTACGTCAGTTGCCAGTTGTTGAAGCACGCGAATGGCCAGGTACGGAGCGCAATTGACTCCAAAGGTGACCGTTTTCAACTCGAACTCTCGGATGTCCCCATCAGGATTACGGAACAATATCCGCTGGAAAGGCGTGTGCTTCGAATCAACCCAGATCTGCCGATACATCTTTTCAATATCGGCGCTAAACACGTATTGAAAATACCGCCACTTTAGGACTTGAATGGTAAGGTCGGACTGTAAGACTGGGTCAGCATGAAAGATATCATTTAAACTGGCCCCATTCGCAGAAGGGCTGGATGCGTTGAATACTACGCGCAGCTTTGTAGTAGTGCTCTCAGGCTTAAGTACGGCATGATGGGGAAGGTAGTAGCTGGCGAAATCGTGGGTAGGAAAGACCTCTCTCATATGGTTCAGATCAAGATATTCTTGAATCACTGAGTCGTATCGTATCTTGAGTGGAATGTCTCTTTTTAAGCGTTGCACGTTTCTCAAAAATTGAGATAACGCAAAAGACCTGGAGTACCCTAACCCTGACCCTGGATGTTCCGGGTCGCGAAAAGGTAGGGTTACGACGTATCTGCCGTTCGCATCTCTCGTGGTCGTTCGGAGGAATCGGATTCCTTTACCAACTTTATTGGTAGATTCTCCACCTCCCAGAATTTGGTGAGGATTTTATCTAAGCCATTGTCGTACGCTTGGGAAATTTGCGTAGAGAAGGTGGCAATCTGACTCTGGGTGGAAGCGGATACTGGCCCAGTGAGCACCCGAAAATTGTTTCTTGTACAAGGAGGGAGCCACAGATGTTTGTTTTTGCCCCATTTAGGAGAACCGAAGGCAGAATGTCGGCTCCTATCAGAACATCTATCTGTGCGCTCTCGTAAAACTTCGGATCCGCCAATGGTGAATCGGGAAGCTTTCGAAGAAAGTCTTGCGGAATTGGGTAGGAAGGCAGATTCCCTGCCAGTTGAGGAAGGACATAGGCTGACGTCTCTAACCGCAGAGCGGGCCTACTTGGAGATCTGATTGTAAAATGCCAGAGCTTCTTGGACTGAGCGGACACTGTCTGATTTAAGCCTAAGACTTGGGCTTGGACGACTTGGAAGGGTAATTTGAAAAGATTGAACAGACGCTCTGTCACAAATGTTGCTTCTGATCCTGAGTCGATAAGGGCACGAGCCTGGAAATTGGAACCCAGGTGGCAAATATTTATGATGGCTGTCCCCAGCAGAACCGATCTTGCACCTGACGCAAAACAGACTTGCACTCCCGACTGGTCATCGGAAGCGGCTGAGCCTTCTGTCGAAGTTGCTGGTCGTGACATGGGAACATCAGGCCGACTTGGAGGGCTGGCAAAAGGGTTGCTTCGGTGCAGCAGCGTATGGTGGCCACTGCGGCAGGTGAAGCAGCTGTGGGTGCTTGTGCAGTCCCGAAGCTGGTGCCTTCGGGCAAAGCAGTTCAAGCACAATTGCTTGTTTCGGATATAGGCGGCCTGCTCGTCTACTGTCATTTGGAGGAAACGTGGACAAGTGCGTATAGGGTGGCTTTCCCTTGAGCACAGATCGCAACGTCTCGGTTTCGGAACTATCTTAGTCTCATAAGAATTTATTCTGCTTAAAGACCCGTTAGCGTTCGTTGCTTTGGACTGCGAATGACTTGACCCAGAAGGTCGCACGTCATCTATGGCCTCGAGGGTTCGATGGCGCTCAGTGAGAAAGGTGTTCAGGTCAACCCATTTTGGAATTGCGGCTTTATCGTGCAAGGACTGCTCCCATAAGGAAAGTGTAAGCTTGGGGAGCTTTCACGAACACATATAGACAAGAATGCAGTCCCAATCCGTAATCAGGATTCCGGACAGTTCCAAGGCGTTCAGACAGCCTTGAATCGTAGTTTGCAGTTCCTTTAGAGCTGCCCCAGATTCTTGCGAAATCGACTGGAGGTTGAAGAGGATTTTAAGCTGGCTATTTACTAGCAATCGCTTGTTGTCGAACCGCTCAGTTAGGTTATCCCAAGCTGAGCGAAAGCCATCGTTGGTGAGAGGGGAATTTTCAATTATGGCATGCGCGTCACCGCTCGTTTTAGCGTTTAAGTGGAACAGCTTTTCCACAGGCGTGAGCCTTGGATTATTTATATATATCGCTGTAAAAAGGTCCCGGAAAGTGGGCCAGCGTAGGTAATCGCCTGAGAAAACCTCTGTGTCGCACGGAGGCAGCCGACAGCCAGAGGATATATAGTTCTGGGCAGGGGCTTGAGCTTGAGCTGGCGGAGCCGTGCCCTGTTGGATTATATCTGTGAGCTGAGCGGCGTATCTCTCATACACTGTATAACAGTAGTTATACTTTGACTTGAGAATGGGCAATGTGGACGCTGCATCCTCGCCTGCTGCCGTAATGCACTCTGAGCATACGTCGAACTCTTTCTCCACCTTGTCCCATAACACTCGGACTTGCTCTCGACGGATTTGGAGCATGGAAACGCTTGGAGTTTCGTTCCCAGGAGTGTTGATTCTGCTTTCGAGATCGCTTAGACGTTCTGAGACCGCAATGAACTTATTTAACGCTAACTCGTAAGCAGTTGAAGCCATTTTTTGTATGGATCGAGTCACCCTTGAACTGGAAGTAGCGGGTTTGGCGTTTGGATTTAATGAACTTGGAGTTTTTGGCGTAGCCGGCTTCACCACGATGCTTGGTTGGCTCTTGGAGCTTTTGGCTGCCAGCGGCGAGAGCGTGGACTTGGTTTTGCTCAAGGGGGAAGCAGATACCTTTTTCTTATCGACTCCACCGGGCATACTAAGACCAAAAAACGCACGCGAATAGCTGTGGATCTCGCCACACTATGTTTGTGTCAGTTTGGATGAAAAAAAATGCGGAATTGTAGGTGTGTGGAACGATTGTAATGGAACGCGCTATTTGAAAAATGGTGTTCTTGAGTTGTTTGGACTCAGTTTGGATGAAAATGCGGAATTGGAGGTGTGTGGAACGGTTTGAAAAAAATAGTATTGCGGAGTTTTTATGGATTAGGGCTTTTTCGGAATGATGGAATTGGATTTTCAATTAACCAGACAAGAAAAACAAATATTGATTTTGTGCATAAGCCCACTGTCTCTTTCTGCACCTCCGCCCAAGAAAAAAATAGTATTTCGGAGATTTTATGGACTCGGGCTCTTCCGGAATGTTGGAATTGGAATGTTTTAATTAACCAGACAAGAAAAAACCAATATTGATTTTATGCATAGGCCCCTGTTCCTTTCTGCACCTCCGCCCATGAATAGCTGAAATCAAATGTTCATATATGTATTTTGGTCAAATAACCATATGTAAGAGGCTGCACTGTAAATATGTATTTTCGCTCAGAGAAAAATATGTAAGTATGAAGCCTCTGTAAATATGTATACTCGCTCAGAGAAAAATATGTAAGTATGAAGCCTCTGTAAGTATGTATACTCGCTCAGAGAAAAAATATGTAAGTATGAAGCCTCTGTAAATATGTATTTTCGCTCAGAGAATAAAATGTAAGTAGATCAGAGAGTAATATGTAAGTAAAAATGCGATTGGACAATTTTGTATTTTATTTGCAGCGCCGACGGGAAAAAAGTAAATGTATGGTTGCATGAAATTTTTTACCAGGAGAGGTGAAAAATAGTTAATATTTCTTGCCGGCGGGTATGTGTATTGTTTGTAATTGTGATTTTTTTTGTTTTGGAGATAAGTGGACTGTAGAATGTATGTAAATGTGAATGTAAAATGTAACTTTGTGCAGCGGAGGCTCTACACAGTGAAAAAAGAACAAAAACGAATGGGGGCCAATATTGCCGGAACACTTTAATTGAAAATTGTTATACTTTTTTGTAATTTAGGAGTTTGTAAATTTATTCGTAGGAATTTTTTTGGAAAATTGCAGGTTGATGTATGAATGATGTACGTCCAACTGGACTTAGAATTTTTTTACATTAATATGCACAAAACTTCGGATCCGCCAATGGTAAATCGGGAAGATTTCGAAGAAAGTCTTGCGGAATTGGGTAGGAAGGCAGATTCCCTGCCAGTTGAGGAAGGACATAGGCTGACGTCTCTAACTGCAGAGCGGGCCTACTTGGAGATCTGATTGTAAAATGACAGAGCTTCTTGGACTGAGCGGACACTGTCTGATTTAAGCCTAAGACTTGGGCTTGGACGACTTGGAAGGGTAATTTGAAAAGATTGAACAGACGCTCTGTCACAAATGTTGCTTCGGATCCTGAGTCGATAGGGGCACGAGCCTGGAAATTCGAACCCACGTGGCAAATATTTATGATGGCTGTCCCCAGCAGAACCGATCTTGCACCTGACGCAAAACAGACTTGCACTCTCGACTGGTCATCGGAAGCGGCTGAGCCTTCTGTCGAAGTTGCTGGTCGTGACATGGGAACATCAGGCCGACTTAAAGCGCTGGCAAAAGGGTTGCTTCGGTGCAGCAGCGTATGGTGGCCACTGCGGCAGGTGAAGCAGCTGTGGGTGCTTGTGCAGTCCCAAAGCTGGTGCCCTCGGGCAAAGCAGTTCAAGCACAATTGCTTGTTTCGGATATAGGCGGCCTGCTCGTCTACTGTCATTTGGAGGAAACGTGGACAAGTGCGTATAGGGTGGCTTTCCCTTGAGCACAGATCGCAACGTCTCGGTTTCGGAACTATCTTAGTCTCATAAGAATTTATTCTGCTTAAAGACCCGTTAGCGTTCGTTGCTTTGGACTGCGAATGACTTGACCCAGAAGGTCGCACGTCATCTATGGCCTCGAGGGTTCGATGGCGCTCAGTGAGAAAGGTGTTCAGGTCAACCCATTTTGGAATTGCGGCTTTATCGTGCAAGGACTGCTCCCATAAGGAAAGTGTAAGCTTGGGGAGCTTTCACGAACACATATAGACAAGAATGCAGTCCCAATCCGTAATCAGGATTCCGGACAGTTCCAAGGCGTTCAGACAGCCTTGAATCGTAGTTTGCAGTTCCTTTAGAGCTGCCCCAGATTCTTGCGAAATCGACTGGAGGTTGAAGAGGATTTTAAGCTGGCTATTTACTAGCAATCGCTTGTTGTCGAACCGCTCAGTTAGGTTATCCCAAGCTGAGCGAAAGCCATCGTTGGTGAGAGGGGAATTTTCAATTATGGCATGCGCGTCACCGCTCGTTTTAGCGTTTAAGTGGAACAGCTTTTCCACAGGCGTGAGCCTTGGATTATTTATATAAGTTAACTGTGGCCAGCAAAACCAAAGTTGTTGACCACAGTTTACGTAAACATCGCGTCGGCCAAACTGCTGACACAGCGTCTGGCCGGATGCTCGTGCATAGCCGGCAAGCACTGCCCATTGGAGTGGCCGCTATGAAGTTCAATTATGTTAGCTTTAAGTTTCAGTTTTGATTTGAATCCAATAAAGAGCACATCGCTCATAAAACGAACTCCGGCAACCGCCGTTAAACAATTTATTATTTGAACACTGACTGAGTCTCTAGGCCAGTAGTGAACGGAGGGCAGTCACCCTTCCAGCGTAATCGTCATAACTCTTCAGTGGACGAAAGCTGACCGCCGGCCAACCGGCCACCTACCTACAGGAGATACAAGGAATCACCATCCCCGTATCAACGTGAACCGGACGACCGTCCACCTACCTACAAGGGCTACGCAGAACCACCATCCTCATACCAACGTAAATCGACCAAACCGGCGATCAACAACGGGACTGCAGCGAGGTACCAACTGCAGTAAACCCATAAATTATTTACTGGCGCTCAACTAGTGGTAACAGATTACCCCCCCACGGCGGCGCGGGAAAAACGTATCTGCAAAAATTCACAAAATATGTAAGTGGGCCCTTCGGCCAAAACTTTTATGTCTTCAGTCAAAGTTATCTATATAATTCGGACCACTGTCTCAAGAAAAACAAGCATTTAATTCTGCCCATTTAATTCTTGTAACAACAAAAGAAAAGAGGAAAATCAAATAAATAAATAAACGAGTGCGAAGTGAATTTTTGGAGAATTTCCGTATTTAGGATTTTATAATTTACAATTTGACAAGAGCAGATAAACTAAAAGGAAATACGACCCCCATAGCCTTTCGACTTTGTCTTTGTTCATGCAGCACTTTTGCTTACGTGCACGGATTTCTGTGCTGTTAAATTCGACTTCCCATGAGTGATCCGCTTCTCCAATATAGGAACAGAAAACAATACTCAAGCGACTCAGAGTCCGAGAGTATAGGGCAAGTCCACGCCCCAACCCCAAGACGCAAGCCCCCCGTCCCTCCTACAAACGTCATGGATCCCGAGCAACTTAGGTCCGTTATACAGGCAGCTGTTAATAATGCCCTAACAGAACAAGCCGTTCAGAACCACATAAGAGAGCAGGGATTAAGACAACAAATCGAGGAGTTGGCTGGCAGGGTGGCAGCAATAAATACTTCACCAGCAACGGCAGCAGAAATAAAAACATACACGGCTATTCAAATAGATGATAATATACAATGTAGCGAACCTTTAGATGCTGTAAAATGCTTGCCCGAATTTGCGGGTGCACAGGAAACATACGTCTCCTGGCGACAGGCGGCCACGGCCGCTTACCATATTTTTAGACGGTATGATGGTAGCTCGCGCCACTACCAGGCAGTTATCATCATTAGAAGTAAGATTAGGGGCCCTGCCGACGCCGTGCTGTCCTCATTCGGCACGGTACTAAATTTCGACGCGATAATAAGTCGTCTTGACTTCACGTTCAGTGACAAGCGACCAATGCATGTCATTGAACAAGAGCTAGGAACCCTAAGACAGGGTAGCATGACCCTTCTACAGTATTACGATGAGGTTGAGAAAAAACTCACCTTATTGACAAATAAAGTCAATATGTCGTATGACACGTCAATGGCAACAATTTTGTGCGCCAAATTCCGCGACGACGCTTTACGCGTGTTCATTTCAGGCCTCAAGCGAAACCTCACGGATGTGCTTTTCTCGGCAAAGCCGAAAGACATGCCATCGGCCTTGGCCCTGGCACAAGAAGTGGAATCGAACCACGAAAGGTATATTTTCGCAACTACGTTTGCAAGAAGCCAGGAGGACAAAGATCGTCGGCAAAATCCAAAGCCACAAGATCGTCAACAAGACAAGCCCTTCCCGCAGCCTAATCAACAGTTTGGTGCCGGTAAAAACCCGCACTTTAGCAAACCACATAAGGCCGCAAAATAATACTCCGGAGCCAATGGTTGTTGACGCATCCGTTTCTAGAATTGTACAACCGACCCAAGCACAGGCTTACCAAAACGGGAGGCCGGCTACGTCCGGCCGTTCAGGCCCTATTAAAAGACAAAGAGTTAATCATGTCGCTCAAAGCGGCGAGCAGGTCGACAAAAATTATTCTAGCGCAGCCTCCAGTGCAGCGGCAAAAGTTGATGACGATGCCATTGAAGATTACGATTCGGATGCCATCAATTTTTTAGGGGAAAATCCCTGCTACCCGTCCTCAGACGAAGAGTAGCGGGGGCTTCCATGAAATTCCTCATAGATACGGGCGCGTCTAAAAATTTTATTAGACCTTACAAGGGGCTAAAAGGCGTCCGCCCGGTAGAAGCCCCTTTCAATATTCATTCAATCCATGGCGCAACACAAATAACACAGAAATGCCTTGTCTCAATTTTCAATATAAAAGCAACATTCTTTATTCTATCGGACCTATCAACGTTCGATGGGATAATCGGCCTCGACCTGTTAACACAGGCTGGGGCATCGCTTTGCTTAAAATCTGGGAGTCTTAAATGGGGTACGGAAATCGAAGAAATTTCTTTCCATACCTGTGCTGATGTCAATTTTACTAACATAGATTGCTCTGATGCACCCCCTGAGATCAAAGATGCTTTCATGAAAATGCTTAAAAGCAGAAAAAGGGCATTTGCAGACCCCAATGAGGCACTACCATATAACACTTCAGTAGTAGCCACAATAAGAACAATGGATGAAGAACCTATTTATGCAAAACTTTATCCGTACCCCATGGGGGCGGCCGATTTTGTTAACAAGGAAATCCAAAATCTATTGGACAATGGCATAATCCAAAAATCAGTGTCTCCATACAACAACCCAATATGGGTAGTGGACAAGAAGGGCACTGATGAAATGGGCAACAAAAACATGCGACTAGTTATTGACTTTCGCAAGCTAAATGAAAGAACGGTACCTGACAAGTACCCCATGCCAAATATCTCCATGATATTGGGAAACCTAGGCAAGGCCAAATATTTTACAACTTTGGACCTTAAGTCAGGATACCACCAGATCATACTCGCAGAGCGTGATCGCGAAAAAACTTCCTTTTCGGTAAACGGAGGGAAATATGAATTTCGCAGACTCCCTTTTGGTCTGAAAAATGCTGCCAGCATTTTTCAAAGGACAATCGACGACATTTTGCGAGAGCAAATCGGCAAATTTTGTCACGTGTACGTGGATGATGTGATTATTTTTTCTGAAAATGAAGAATCACATGTCACACACGTAGATTGGGTTCTAAAGAACCTCTACGAAGCAAACATGAGGGTGTCTGTAGAAAAATCACGCTTCTTTAAAAAGAGCGTAAGCTTTTTGGGATTCATAGTCACCAGCAATGGTGCAACAACTGACCCAGAGAAGGTCAAAGCCATTAAAGACTTCCCGGAACCAAAATCCGTGTTTGAAGTCAGATCATTCCTTGGCCTGGCGAGCTACTACAGATGTTTCATAAAGGACTTTGCAGCAATAGCAAGACCAATTTCGGAAGTCTTAAAAGGGGAAAACGGAACGGTTAGTAGACATAGGTCACGGAACATTTCGGTCCAGTTCTCTGAGGCGCAGCAACAAGCGTTTCAGAAGCTGCGAAATATCTTGGCATCTGAAGACGTCATGCTAAGATACCCCGACTTTAAAAAAGCATTTGATCAAACGACAGATGCATCGGCTTATGGCATTGGCGCAGTATTGTCCCAAGAGGGTCGTCCTATAACAATGATCTCAAGGACATTGAAAGACAGGGAAAGAAATTATGCTACAAATGAAAGGGAATTGTTAGCTATTATTTGGGCATTAGCCAAATTACGGCACTATCTGTACGCAGTAAAAGACATAAATATCTTTACTGATCATCAGCCCTTGACCTTTCCGGTCTCGGAGTCAAATCCGAACGCTAAAATCAAGAGATGGAAGGCGCGCATCGATGAGTCAGGTGCGCGTATTTTTTATAAGCCTGGCAAAGAGAACTTGGTCGCGGACGCGCTGTCCAGACAACACCTCAATACCATGGATGAGCAGGAAGCTGAATCATGCATAGCCACGATACACAGCGAACTCTCCCTGACCCACACCATTGATTCTACGGACAAACCACTGAATTGCTTCCAGAACCAATTGGTTCTCGAAGAGGCGCGCTCCCCATTGAAACGCAGCTTTATACTGTTTGGGAACAAAAGGCGTCACTTAATTAGCTTCTCTTGCAAAGAATCATTGCTCAGAGAAATCGCAGATATTATCGTTCCTAATGGCGTAAACGCCATCCATTGTGACCTACACACGTTGGCCATGATACAGGACCAGCTGGTTCGACAATTTCCAGCAACAAAATTCTGGCACTGCAAAAACCGAGTAACAGACATTTTTGCAGTTGATGAGAGGCGAGAAATTATCACAGCTGAGCATAATAGGGCCCATAGATCGGCCCAGGAAAATGTGAAGCAAGTGCTCTCCGAGTACTACTTTCCGAAGATGGCAAAATTGGCCAGCGAAATCGTCTTAAACTGTAAGACATGCGCGAGAGCCAAATACGACAGACATCCAAAAAAACAGGAGCTGGGTGAGACACCAATCCCCTCTCATATAGGAGAAATATTGCACATAGACATATACTCCACCGACAGGAAATATTTTCTCACTTGCATCGACAAATTCTCGAAATTTGCTGTCGTGCAACACGTCCACTCAAGGACCATTGAGGATCTTAAACCAGCTTTACTTCAGCTGATGAATTATTTTCCAAAAGCCAGAGTAATCTATTGCGACAACGAACCGTCGTTGAAGTCGCAGACAATCTCAACCTTGCTCAATAATCATTTTGGCGTTAGCATTGCAAATGCACCGCCTCTACATAGTGTTTCAAACGGGAAGGTAGAGCGGTTCCATAGTACCCTATCGGAACTCAGTCGATGTTTAAAAATCGACACCGGAATAACCGACACCGTGGAAATAATTCTATTAGCCACTACCAGGTACAACAAATCAATCCACACGGTCATCGACAAAAGACCAGCTGATGTTGTGCAGGCGAACTCGGACGGCTTACAAACAGAAGTCCGGGAAAAGATAAAAAACGCACAGGACGCGCTAAGAAACAGGGAGAACGCGACTCGGCAGAATAGGGTCTTCGAGGTTGGAGAAAAAGTTTTCGTAAAGTCCAACAAAAGGCTAGGAAATAAACTCACACCCTTGTGTGAGGAAAGAGCTGTAGAAGCGGACCTGGGGACCACGGTCCTCATTAAGGGGAGGGTGGTCCACAAGGACAATCTTAAATAACACAATCAGATAATAACCTTCTTTAACCATTTTTATTACACTTTTAAGCCACTTGGCGCAAATTCGTACTAGCCATAAGTTTATTGCCACCGGCATACCTTTTAGTTTAAGTTTATTTTATTGGTGGTGGGATACCTCTCGATGAACAAAAAATAGCTAAAGTTCAATTCCGCAGGTTCGGACTCATACCTTATTTTTTCCTATCCTTGGCGTCGGCTCACATAACTGATTATTCCCAGGCCAAGTATATCCCCATCGTTGACGGCCAAATACTAGTGTGGGAAGAGTTCGCGTTTGTCACTCACACAGCGAACCTCTCGGAGTATGCGCGCGTGGTGGAAGAAACAGACAACATGATAAACATGTTTCCACTATCCCACATGCAAAAGCTTCTAAGCGTAGATACCGCCCACCTCCAGGACTTGTTGGAGTCGTTGGGCGTTCATCATCGAGTAGCTAGGAGTCTAGATTTCTTAGGGTCAGCGCTAAAGGTCGTAGCAGGGACACCAGATGCAGGTGATTTAGAGAAAATCAGATTCACCGAAATGAAGCTAGTTGAGTCAAGCAATAGGCAAATTCAAATAAACAATAAAATTCAAAATCAAATTAATCAGCTAACATCGACCGTGAATCAAATTCTGAGATCCGCCAAAAATTCACAAGTAGACACTGGACACCTATATGAGACACTACTTGCAAGAAACAGAATGTTGATGATGGAATTACAGAATTTAATGCTTGCAATAACCCTTGCCAAAATTAATATTGTTAGTCCGAACATTTTAGACCATGAAGACTTAAAATCAGTTTGGCTTGAGGAACCCACCAACACTCCCATAGGGGATCTTTTGTCTGTTTCGTCCGTGAAGGTTCTGCAGTCCGTTAACGTTTTACATTTTATCATAAAATTTCCCAAAGTAAAATTAGCATGCAAGAAGATAACTATTTTTCCAGTCGCTCACAGTGAGACAATGCTGCAGATAACAGAAAACATTATAGCGGAATGCGGCGGAGAAATTTACGCCATTAAAAACTGCTCCGTGTCACCGGGAGCCACCTTCTGCCGTTTGGCAGAGAGTTCATGCGCCAAAGAACTGCATGCTGGTGGGATGGCGTATTGCCGAACACAACAGAGCGACCTGCACCCAATCACATACGTGGACGAAGGGATCGTGATCATCAACGACAGGTCTGCCAATGTTCGAGTGGACAATGGGACAGAAGTTTGGATACATGGCACTCACCTTATCACCTTCGATAAACAAGCCATAATAAATGAAACCCTCTTCATCAATCACGCTAACGCCCAGAAGCGAACTCCAGGGGCAGCCAGCTCCCCCCTGTTGAACATCACTGCCAACCAAGATGTTCTCAGCCTCCCGTACCTTCACCGATTGAGTGAACCAAACTTGGAGTTTATCAAGGAGTTCCGAGACGAAATTGACGACAATCAAATGTATCTCGCAGCAATTATTGTAGGAACAATATGCTGTGCACTCATCTGCATTGGTCTTACTTATCAGCGACTTAGTAAGGCAAAAAGATCTGCCATCCAAATAAAAGAAGTGATTGCAGATTTAGGAACGACCGAGGGCGGCCTTAACTTAAAAGGGGGAGTAGTTAACTGTGGCCAGCAAAACCAAAGTTGTTGACCACAGTTTACGTAAACATCGCGTCGGCCAAACTGCTGACACAGCGTCTAGCCGGATGCTCGTGCATAGCCGGCAAGCACTGCCCATTGGAGTGGCCGCTATGAAGTTCAATTATGTTAGCTTTAAGTTTCAGTTTTGATTTGAATCCAATAAAGAGCACATCGCTCATAAAACGAACTCCGGCAACCGCCGTTAAACAATTTATTATTTGAACACTGACTGAGTCTCTAGGCCAGTAGTGAACGGAGGGCAGTCACCCTTCCAGCGTAATCGTCATAACTCTTCAGTGGACGAAAACTGACCGCCGGCCAACCGGCCACCTACCTACAGGAGATACAAGGAATCACCATCCCCGTATCAACGTGAACCGGACGACCGTCCACCTACCTACAAGGGCTACGCAGAACCACCATCCTCATACCAACGTAAATCGACCAAACCGGCGATCAACAACAGGGACTGCACCGAGGTACCAACTGCAGTAAACCCATAAATTATTTACTTATATATCGCTGTAAAAAGGTCCCGGAAAGTGGGCCAGCGTAGGTAATCGCCTGAGAAAACCTCTGTGTCGCACGGAGGCAGCCGACAGCCAGAGGATATATAGTTCTGGGCAGGGGCTTGAGCTTGAGCTGGCGGAGCCGTGCCCTGTTGGATTATATCTGTGAGCTGAGCGGCGTATCTCTCATACACTGTATAACAGTAGTTATACTTTGGCTGCATCCTCGCCTGCTGCCGTAATGCACTCTGAGCATACGTCGAACTCTTTCTCCACCTTGTCCCATAACACTCGGACTTGTTCCCGACGGATTTGGAGCATGGAAACGCTTGGAGTTTCGTTCCCAGGAGTGTTGATTCTGCTTTCGAGATCGCTTAGACGATCTGAGACCGCAATGAACTTATTTAACGCTAACTCGTAAGCAGTTGAAGCCATTTTTTGTATGGATCGAGTCACCCTTGAACTGGAAGTAGCGGGTTTGGCGTTTGGATTTAATGAACTTGGAGTTTTTGGCGTAGCCGGCTTCACCACGATGCTTGGTTGGCTCTTGGAGCTTTTGGCTGCCAGCGGCGAGAGCGTGGACTTGGTTTTGCTCAAGGGGGAAGCAGATACCTTTTTCTTATCGTCTCCACCGGGCATACTAAGACCAAAAAACGCACGCGAATAGCTGTGGATCTCGCCACACTATGTTTGTGTCAGTTTGGATGAAAAAAAAATGCGGAATTGTAGGTGTGTGGAACGATTGTAATGGAACGCGCTATTTGAAAAATGGTGTTCTTGAGTTGTTTGGGCTCAGTTTGGATGAAAATGCGGAATTGTAGGTGTGTGGAACGGTTTGAAAAAATAGTATTGCGGAGTTTTTATGGATTAGGGCTTTTTCGGAATGTTGGAATTGGAATTTTTTAATTAACCAGACAAGAAAAAACCAATATTGATTTTATGCATAGGCCCCCTGATCCTTTCTGCACCTCCGCCCATGAATAGCTGAAATCAAATGTTCATATATGTATTTTGGTCAAATAACCATATGTAAGAGGCTGCACTGTAAATATGTATTTTCGCTCACAGAAAAATATGTAAGTAAGAGGCTTCACTCTGTAAATATGTATACTCGCTCAGAGAAAAATATGTAAGTATGAAGCCTCTGTAAGTATGTATACTCGCTCAGAGAAAAAATATGTAAGTATGAAGCCTCTGTAAATATGTATTTTCGCTCAGAGAATAAAATGTAAGTAGATCAGAGAGTAATATGTAAGTAAAAATGCGATTGGACAATTTTGTATTTTATTTGCAGCGCCGACGGGAAAAAAGTAAATGTATGGTTGCATGTAATTTTTTACCAGGAGAGGTGAAAAATAGTTAATATTTCTTGCCGGCGGGTATGTGTATTGTTTGTAATTGTGATTTTTTTGTTTTGGAGATAAGTGGACTGTAGGATGTATGTAAATGTGAATGTAAAATGTAACTTTGTGCAGCGGAGGCTCTACACAGTGAAAAAGAACAAAAACGAATGGGGGCCTATATTGCCGGAACACTTTAATTGAAAATTGTTATACTTTTTTGTAATTTAGGAGTTTGTAAATTTATTTGTAGAAAATTTTTTGGAAAATTGCAGGTTGATGTATGAATGATGTACGGCCAACTGGACTTAGAATTTTTTTACATTAATATAAACAAAGAGGAGAACGATTAAGATGGCCGCACACAAATTGCAAGTGGAAAAGTGAAAATTTGAAGTTATTGATTGCCGTAATGTCGGATTGAAATCGGAATTTGATTTGACATGAATATCATCCAGAAAGTAAGACGAAATTGTATATTCGAAACACTTACTGGAGACCGGCAGTTAATAATTTATTTCGTACTTATCTTGCTGTTGTATGTTGAAGAGGATCGAGCCACCGAAGCGGGGTCCAAAGGAAAAATATCCGGCTCGAAGGACCAAAATGAACGTAGGTGTTTCGATGGTAGGGGTGTGGGCGCAACCACTTTTATTCGCTATGTAAATCGAACTGCCTATTCATACTTATTTTAATGCTCTTCAGAGCGCAGTGGAGACTTCATGGAGACTTCGTGGTGGGGAAAAGGGAAGCTACGTGAGAGCGGAGAGCAGATGGGGAGAGCGGAAAGCCGGGAATACCGGGTGCTCCTTCGTGGCCTGAACAATGACAATTCGCAACTTGAGGATCTGGAAACACAGCGACAGCCTCTGGTGATTGCGATTGGGGTTGCTTAACAGCTCTTTGATCGTTTGATCATATAACTCAAACTTTCTTGGATAGTATCTCCAATGTGTTCCGGGTATGATATCTTGTTGAGATCACGTCGGGGTCACCAAATGTTAATGCGCAACGAGAGGAACTGAAGACACAGCGACAGCCTCTTATGATTGCGATTGGGGCTGAGTAACAGCTCTTTGATCGTTTGACTTTGATACTGACTATATTGAATGAACTTAACGGTATTTATAGGAAATATACTGGTACACAAGTGCTTAGGCTAACAAATTAGTGGAAAGAGAAATAGATATTATTCGTACTTTACTATAGCCCAAATGCATTGGTAGCAAATACTATTGTGCTCTATATGAAACTAAGCGTATTGTTTCGGCGAACTGCTGATGGTTCGGCTGAACTACTGTCTGTTTTGATGACTAACTTGGCTGTAATTCTTTTGATATTTAATACTCGGCTCACATCCATGATTGCGATAACAATGTAAATATGTAGGCCAGTGTGTTAACAAATTCCTTAATTTATTAATTTATTTATTTATTCGCCAATGGATAAATCCTTATCCTGCTATCAGCTAACTTAAATTTAAAACTAAGTACTAATTAAAAATATTCCCTAAGTAATTGCTTAAGCGCATCCTTCTTGGATCCCCAAATCAATCGAATACTTAGCGGCAAAGAGTTAAAAAGTCTTAAAGTTCTTAAGATTGGCTCATTCCGCGCATAGTTAGTCCTCGCAGCACTTTCAAAAAATGGGATGTTGGTACGCAGACTCCTGGCTGGGATATTGAATTTAATTGAGCTTAATATGAATGGACTATCAATATTACCAATTATAACATCGTTGATAAAGAGCAGGCTCGCTATCGAACGCCGATCTACTAGACGCAGGTATGCAGTAGGCAACATTGGCTAGAGTAAGCTGGCAAAGGTTCCGAAAAGTTTAACGGCTGAAGTGCAAATTTTAGGTATTTTTTTCTGCAGCCTCTCAATTCTATTGATATGAACAACACTTGACGGGTTCCAAATAAAGGAAGCATATTCCACTCTTGAATGCACAAATGCTGAAAACACTGTCACTTAAAAAGTATAGTGTTTCTTTTGACAAATCAGAACATTGCATATGCCTTCGGCAGAACATGGTTTATATGGTTAATAAACAAAAATTTACTGTCGAAGAGGACCCCAAGATCCATAATCTCAGTAAGTGCAGAGAGTGAATGAATTAATAACATGTGTAGATAGAATATTTAAGATACATTTACTATAGCGAACAACATAACATTTATTTAGGTTGAGAGGTAAATTGTTCTGAATACACCATAAACTGATTTTGTTCAAGTCCGATTGTACCAAATAACTGTCTTTTAAGGAATTCACTGGCATGTATATTTTAAGGTCATCCGCATAAAGAAGATACTTGGCAGATTGAATTCAGAAACAAATATCATTAATTGAAAATAATGAAAAGCAAAGGACCAAGAGGACTGCCTTGATTCAAAGAAGTTAGACTTCAACATGATAGGATCGGTTTGCCAAATAAGAAGAGATCCAATTTAGAAAAGAGCCGTGAATATCAAGCTTAAAAAGTTTTGCCTGCAAGGCAGAGTGAGAAGCCTTATCAAAAGCCTTGGCGAAATCAGTATAAACTGTGTCCACTTGGGAAGGCTTGAATGCAATGTTTCGCGAAAATAGCTAAATTCGACGTCGTAGAACGACCAGCCATGAACCTGTGCTGATTAGGGTCAATATAAGTACGTGTCAGGAAGGATAATTTTTTAACTACAATTCTCTCGAATAGCTTTGCAATATTGCTTATTTTAGCAAAAGGCCTGTAATTAGAAACCTCAGACTTGCTTCCGCCTTTATGAACCGGTAGAATTGGCAATTTTCCATCTATAAATAAATTTACCCTGAGATAGCGAAGACGAGAAGATCATCTTAAGGGGTTGAACAAGACTGTGATAAAATTTTTTAAGAAAAAATGAAGAAACTCCATCTATGTCAGGCTTAATGGAGTCGTCAAATTGCGAAGTAGCTTCGGAAATGTCCTCATCATTTATTTCAAGGGAACCAATATTACAAATTTCTGGAATATTATTTAGAATTTGCTGGTCATTCCAGTCACAAGCAGGCTCAAAATTGACCGAAAAAAAGAAAGCAAGTAAGTTTGCAATATTTGTCCCAGAATTAGCGGTTGTATTGTTATATGACTCAGTTGACGGTATGGAAGAATAAGATTTCTTTGAATTAATAAAACGCCAGAACACATTTGGATTTGACTTTAAGCTATTTTTAATGTCGGAAATGTATTGATTATAAAGAAATTTATTAAGAAATTCAAATTCCCGCTTATGCTGTCTGTATTTATCACGATCCAATGGACTACCCCATCTAATGAACCGTTTGTAAAACTTATTTCTTAGATTTTTATATTTCTGGAGACCTTTTGTATACCAAGGAAGCCCATAGGAACCCCGTACCTTGGTTGAACAAGTGCTGTCAAGAATATTTTTTAAAGCGACAAGAAAGTTATTGTAGTTGGTCTCAATGTAAGCATTTGATAGCAAGGAAACTTAATCCATAGACGTGAGGCAATCACTTACGGCAACCGAGCTGGCATGATCAAAATTATACATAGGAATAAAGTTAACAACTGGTAAGAAATTATAAAATTCACTATTAAAGCATAAGGGCTTATGATGAACATCACAACTAGAAATACTAAACTCAGCAAGGCTTACCGAGGAATGAACAATAGAATTGATGAATATTAAATCTAGTAGCCTATGTTAATCATTAAAAATAGTATTTATCTGGGTGAGGCCCATACTACAACAATCATCGATAGCAATAATTTCATGTGGCTGGTGTACATTGCCAGGCACCATAGCATGGGATTGCGAATCACATGACCATATAATAGATCCCAAATTAAAATCTCCTGTCACAACGAGACCAACAGAGTCATCTATGCTGGCATGTAGGCTGGCAATGTTATTCATATGCGTCTGATAAAGCGTAAAGTTACTTCCAGGGGGAATATAAGAAGCAACTATTACAGTCTTCCCAGACAATCCAGATACCTCAACAGCCAACTGGTCCAGAAGAGAGTCCTCATTTGAAAGTACAGCTGCGCAGCAGGTGAAGGTACGACGGACAGCCACGATGACGCCTCCACCTCTCTCGCACTTCATTCTGCTGAAGTCTCTATCCTTGCGATAGACATGGAATAAATTAGTATCGAAGAACTCATTGGAGTTGAAGTTGAGGTTGAGCCAGGTTTCAACCAATATTATTATGTCGTAACCACTGTTGGAAGTGCTCATGAAGACGGACTGAGTTTTAGTTCTCATTCCAGATATGTTTTGAAAATAAATTTTAAGGCGATTAGTTCCAATTCTACTGTCTGATGCCATAGCTTCATAACGGAAGTCATGAAATGAACTTCATTGTGCTTAGATCTACCTCTTTTTTTGTTAATGAATAGCATAATATGCTGTCAGAATTTACTTTTAACTTGTCAGAAACAAACTTGCACAGCGCCTCTGGCTTTGTGTTTCAAGCAAATTTGCCAATATGCTAAAAATCTTTTGCTGGGCAATACTGCAAGTTGATCACATGCGAGCGCCGAACCAATAATATGTTTCTTGTTGTTACGATTCTTTTTATTTTCCTTTGCCTCGCAAGTCCAAAAAAGCCATTCAGAGCCGTACGCAATATTCCAGTCCGGATATCATTGCGAAGGTTATAGTTGCAATCCATTCGCACAATCGTAGAAGACCAACTTGCAGATACTTCCAGAGTCGGTGAGTGCTCTTGGGAGCGCAATGCAGAAAGCTCATCATCAAAGATTGACAATAGAAGAGAAACTTGCGGAGAGAGAAAGCGTCCGTAAAAAAGTAAGATTGTACAATCCTCCGTTGGCAACCATAAGAAAGTGAGCGGAACTCCAAAAACACCAGTAAGCTATCCAAGCGTCGGCCGATGCGCCGATGGAGTGGGAGGTGAAGGGAGCGCAACTCGGAAGAGAGCGCTGCATAGAAGCGGACCCTTTTCAAGTAAGGAGCTGCATAAAGAAAAGGGCAAAGTCATCCGATTTCGTTGTTGTTGCAAGTATAGGTGCGAAGAGAGTGATAATTCGAGGAGGGGATGGGTAGAGCGCCTATATGAGGAGCGCGCTACTATCATATGCACTGGGTGCATCAGAAAAAATAGCCATCAAAAGCGACTGAGTGTATGAAGCTGCATGGTGATGAAAGAGCGAAACTCCAAAGAGAGCGCCGTATTGTTGTTGTTGCGAAAACAGCTGCGGCTGCGCGCCTTCATTCTTCAGAACGATGTAGAGGGCGAGCGGCCTAAGCACCAGCTTATGCATTTGTTGTTGGTGATGAAGTTGAGAACTGCAGTTATAAATGATGCACGAAAGTGAACTGGTAATGACGTCAGAGCCAGTGACTTCGATTACTGGGGGTTTTTTGATGGAAGCTTGGCAGGGGTAGATGGACGCAATGGTTCTCCACCCAATGTGTCCACCACGGTAGACTCCAAGTGCTCTCTCTCCCTGTGGATGAAACGGCTCACCTTAACTGATTGTGGCCAGAAATCACCGCTGAAGACAGTCTGATAATACTGCTCCGGGACTCCAAGCTTACAGTTAATGAACTTCATTGTGCTAAGATCTACCTCTTTTTTTGTTAATGAATAGCATAATATGCTGTCAGAATTTACTTTTAACTTGTCAGAAACAAACTTGCACAGCGCCTCTGGCTTTGTGTTTCAAGCAAATATGCCAATATGCAAAAATCTTTTGCTGAGCAATACTGCAAGTTGATCACATGCGAGCGCCGAACCAATAATATGTTTCTTGTTGTTACGATTCTTTTTATTTTTCTTGGAGACAACCGTTAAGCCCTCTGTGGGAGGGTTATGGTCTGAAACAACGGGATTGGTATGATGGGAAGTAGATAAAGCCGGAGGTTTATTGGAAACTTTTTCCTTCTTCTGCTTGTTGGTGTTAACATTAGCCGGGGCCTCCACAGATTCGGGAAAAGCGATTTGAAACTTTGAATTTAAGTGCAAGTATAGGCTTTTAAGTTCACGAAGTTTTTCAATGATTTCGTCTGTTTTTGAGTGCGAAACATTGCTCACTAAGCAGCTATCAAATTGCCATAATGGTTAGCAATTTTATTGCCTCTTCAGGCAAATTAACACAAGAAGTGTGGAAAGTGCGATGACAAAGCGATGAATATCGAACCCCCTCAAAACCGCGAAGTTGCGCATGCGTAACGGCAACATTGCACTCAGAGCACGTAAATGGGGTCGTAACGAAATGAAAAACGCGTCTGCCCCCAACGAAAGCTGATCAGAGACTGATCATATTTATATGGGCAATCGCGTAATTATGGGATTTACTACTGCCTCAAGCTTACTTGCAACGCGATTTAAGTCAAAACAGTCTACTACGACCTGCTCCACCTGAAATCCAAAACCCAAAAGAAATGTGAATCTGCGGCGGACAGCAAAAACCTTCAAGTTTTCCGCTCCTCTTTGCACATCGTTGACAATTCTCCCAGTTAATATTTTCCCCTTGACTACTTCCTCTTTTTATTTCAGAACATTCTGCTGTCTCTTGCCAGCCTGTTAATACTTTTCACAACTAAACTTTTGGAGGTAAAATAACTAAAAGTTTTTATTTTGTTTAAGCAGAAGTATCTTGTAGGTGGCGCATAACAGAATCAACCCAAGATCTTAGATGTGCCAATGAGCTTCCAAGCTTAAATCAGGCTTGTGGTTGGGTTTTACCAAACTCTAACAAAAACCCACAAGACTCATAAGTTAGGGGCTGCTATTGCCGCAGGTTTTGGCGTCATAGTTGCCATTGCTTTTTCCTTGCATTTCTTCTAACTCATAGATAAACAAAAAACTCAATATTTATATTTAAAAAAACCGTTGCGTCCTCGTTAACATGATATCAACCCATGTAGAGATCGGAATAAAATCTAACAAATTCTTCATTAGTCAAGATGCCGTTTTCGGGCATAAAAAAAATAATTTAAAATAACAAAACGGCGTCGACTTGAAAACCAAAAATATTTGTCGACCCTTTCGAATATTTGAAAAATACTTATATTCAAAATTGTGTATTAGAAGCTACAACTAATGCATTCGGCCTTTAATTTTATTGGGGTTGAAAAGGGATTCAGTAATGCCATGGGTTTCACCGAAATGTTCAGTGTGCATGGTTCTGTATCCCAAGATTTCGGTCACCAAAAACACAGGTACTTTTCCCTATACCTAAAAAATAGCCTTTGTATACACATAGATAGGATAACGGAATTTCTAATTTTAACTAGAAACTAGCCTGGCGGCTGAGAGGCAGAGAAAGAGAGAAAGTCTCTCTTAGAAACATTTGACTAGCTCAACTAGATACTAAATTATTTTATAACATGTATATTAATAATTTCAAGTCAGAGCGCCTTAAATTAAAAGACCGTAATTATATATTATATTTATTAATTATATATTTTAATTATATATCATAATAATATTATTCTTAAACAATTTAAACTGTCTAAATAAAATTTTAAATATATATTATTCATAAAAATTAACTGACGATTTAAAATTTTTATCATATTCTTACATAGTTAAAATTATTAAGAAAAAATGTTGTTTGTTATTTATCATATATTTAAATCAACTCCAGCACTCAACCGGTACAAATACAGCGCCTGCGCTACCGGATTAAATGTTATGTAATGTAAAACAAAATTCTAGGCTGTTACTTAACATATTTTAAAATCAGCTCCTGATCTCAACAGAATCAAAAACAGTTTCAGCGGTTAACCTGTTCAAACGACTATTTTACAGTCCAGAATTTTACATTAGTTCACTTTTTTCGCCGCCAGGGGGCGACAATGAGAGTAAGGATATATGCAACCCGCCAAACGACCAAAGCGCCATCTATGTCTCAGTATGCGCGGCTTAGCTCGTAAAGCGTCATCTAAGAGTCATTTATTTTGGGTTGCGTCTTGACTATATGGGGATCAATTTGACAGGATCCCTTTGAAAACTGTGATTACATATATCCTACTCTCATTGTCGCCCCCTGGCGGCGAAAAAGTGAACTAATATAAAATTCTGGACTGTAAAATAGTCGTTTGAACAGGTTAACCGCTGAAACTGTTTTTGATTCTGTTGAGATCAGGAGCTGATTTTAAAATATGTTAAGTAACAGCCTAGAATTTTGTTTTACATTACATAACATTTAATCCGGTAGCGCAGGCGCTGTATTTGTACCGGTTGAGTGCTGGAGTTGATTTAAATATATGATAAATAACAAACAACATTTTTCTTAATAATTTTAACTATGTAAGAATATGATAAAAATTTTAAATCGTCAGTTAATTTATATGAATAATATATATTTTAAAATTTTATTTAGACAGTTTAAATTGTTTAAGAATAATATTATTATGATATATAATTAAAATATATAATTAATAATATAATATATAATTACAATCTTATAATTTAAGGCGCTCTGACTTGAAATTATTAATATACATGTTATAAAATAATTTAGTATCTAGTTGAGCTAGTCAAATGTTTCTAAGAGAGACTTTCTCTCGTTCTCTGCCTCTCAGCCGTCAGGCTAGTTTCTAGTTAAAATTAGAAATTCCGTTATCCTATCTATGTGTATACAAAGGCTATTTTTTAGGTATAGGGAAAAGTACCTGTGTTTTTGGTGACCGAAATCTTGGGATACAGAACCATGCACACTGAACATTTCGGTGAAACCCATGGCATTACTGAACCCCTTTTCAACCCCAATAAAATTAAAGGCCGAATGCATTAGTTGTAGCTACTTAAAGCTGTAGTTGTATTATTCGTGGAACTACTGATTGTAAACCCATTTAATTAATAGTATGAGATCTCGACAAGATCTCCACCACCATATACTCTATAGGATATTTGGGTTGAAACCACCCAAGTAAACAGAACGCATCTACATACACACAACTATTCAGTCGCCATCACAGTTGTTTGAGAACCATGTACTTCTAGAAATTTTCCACCCTCACACACACACACACACACCCACACACACACACACAAGCAACACACACTATCGTTAACCAATCGAACTACATCTTTAAATAAGTCGATACTCTGGATTTTTGGATATAAAATGTGGTGCATCCAAGGTTACAATATTCATTTCAATTTGTAAACATCATCATGAACACATCAGATATTTCCGTGATCTTCGTTGATGACATCACTGAGATGTTAGCTCACGATGTTGATGCAGCTGCCGATCTTGATATGAATATTCAGCGCGCATTTTATCCGGCCATTACATCAACCCAAGAAATACCTGAGGACCTGCAAAACTTAGAATTGGATGAAAATCCTATCGGTATGAGCTCCCAGGAGTATTTGGTCTCCCAATTACGACGGAATGTGGAAGAAGAATCGTTCGCCTGGATGCTTACAGCCTTTGGACAACCAATAGAGGTGGAAACCATACCGGACTTCCCTGACGATGACAGCGTATTTGATGGAGTGGAAGATGCTGACCCAAATCCTTATTTAGATTTACTTAATGATAGTTGGAATCAAGAACTTTGTAAAAAATAAAAATAAATAAATAAATCATTAAAAAGTCAATATTTAAAAAATCTTTTATTTATTTTAAATATCTTGGAATACTTCGAATTTAACAGGAACCTTGCAACCAATAAGAAAAATAAACAGAATATTAAAAAATCAATACTTAAAAATCTTTTTATTCATTTTGGATAGCTGGGAATACATCGAACTTAACATTGTTTTGATGTTTTAATGTAGTTATGTTCGGTTCATTAGAATGTTCGTACATAAATTTGATGTTTTCTTTAAGATGGAAGTTATGCTTCAGTAGTGTATGCATATACAAATTGTGTCGCAGCCAGAATTTTTTATTTCAGGACAAAAACCACATTGATAATAACACGATTTCGATTTTGGATAGCTGAAGTTGTGTATTTCAAGGTATGGTGTTTTAAACCATTACGAGTAGAAAAGGTTTTCGGATAAACACACAACTCACAAATAAACGCTTCCATTCCGATTCTATAATGAACTGAGGAATATCAGATGAACATGACCTTTAAATATGATTATGAATTGAAATTTTGAATATATGTGTTTATATACTTTTGTCCATAATATATATTTGTATATTGTATATATTTATATACTATTGTACATAATATATATATATATTTGTATATAGTATATATTATATACTATTTTCGTTGTAAATAAGGGCTTCGAGAGTATAAAAGGCTATGTATTATTCTGTAAGTAAATTAGTACACATTCGGTATTTACCAGAAAATAATCAATTCCTACAATCCCACTTCAAAATGGTATGTGTTTAAATGTTTATATAATATAATATGATAATTAACTTGATTCTTCAGGACTTCATATCCACCCTAAATGAGTTAAGAACTCTGATTGGCTATACAAAAATTGAAAATCTATGTATTGGATTTGAATATAAAATCATTGGATGTAAACTAAAGAAAACACCATATGGAAATAAAATAGCTCTTTATTTAACAGACAAGGACAACGAGCATATATGGGTTTTTCTACCAAAAAAATATGTAAACAAGTTTTCCACTAAGACAACCCTTTAAGAAATTAAAGAGAATGGTATTTCTCATCTTGTATATAAGGGGAAAGATATGAACAAATACAGTCCTGCAAACATTGAATTTTTGTCTTTAAATAAATAAAGTATATAGTGAGAATTTCCTCATATAAACCCCAAAGATTCTCTTTTAAACATCAGTCTGGTTCTCAATCTCTCAATCTAAAGGAGTGAAATCATATTAAAACCCAACAAAACAAAAATGCTGGCTAAACAAATTCAGTTGTTTTTGATTCAGTTCGAGGATATGATTTTCGAGGAGCACGTTACTAGACTGGATTATTTACGCATTACACTGGAGGATTTGGCTGAAAAAGAGTTAATTCACTCAAAATTTGGATTTCACTACAAGCTTTGTCCCTGGAGTGATGATGATGCAGAGGTTGGACCAGACACATGCCAATGTCATAGACTCCCTATATTACAAGACGAAGCCCTTAATATTATGTTAAAATATTATAAGTTGAATCAGAGACTGTATAGATCCGAAACAATAAATAATCTTAATTGATTTTAATTAAAAATTACTTGTCTTTTTATATTTTTAAATATTTCTTAAACATTTGCAGAATTAACTTATCGTTATAAAAAAAAGTCATTTCGCTTAAAATTTTTTAGGAAGCAGTTCAATGATTTTTTTTTACATTTAAACAGACCGTATAGTATACAATAATGACCACAAGTGTTTGAAAAATAGCCTTGAAGTTGCTGTTTATTAAACAAATATTTAACCGAATTTTTTCTTAAAAATGTAATGAACTCTTTTTTTTGAGGATATTGGCCATATGAATCAAAAAATTCTGCGGATCTATTACTTTTTAAATGGAATGCAATCCAATGAGTTCCTGGTTGGGTTGAAGTATCAGTGTTTGCAATAATTAGCGCTGGAAACTTTAAAATAGTTGTTGGTAGTTGATCTGATGGGAAAACTCCTTTAAATATAGATTTTGTATATGCATTCTTAGACAGTAAATTATGTATTTGTAATGTATTCATATTTAAAGAAGAACTCGGATATTTCGATTCTTATCAATATCTATCATTGAATCGTATTCACAATAAACTAAACAAGTCACTGCTTCAGCAAGTGGTACTGAAAATCGACCTTCAATCCTAATAGTTCCTTGAGATATTAAATTCGAGCAAACCGTTGAGTTTGAATGATCAGCAGTTAAGTCAAAGGCTAATATAAAACTATTTTTATCAAACATTTCCCGTGTAATTTGCAGTCCTCGATCGTAATGTTTTATTCCAGTTCCTCTAAATAGCATATTATAACCTCTTGCACTTTGCACTCTAAGGCTTGAGAAGGAACTTGAACTCCATTTACCAAAAGATTAAATCGTTGAATTTTAAAATGTTCGAAATCGAATGGATTCAAACTACGATTTCCTGAGTATGAACGGTTTTTTACCATACAAAATGCTAAAAAATTTGGTAGCTGACCGATAACTGCGTTATCTATTGATAAAGTATTGTTTCCTGGGTATATTGTAAAAGACTTTACTTCGACTTTGTTAAATGGGTATATAGCATTTTTGGTTTGTAATACATGATGATGAGCTAATAGTATGCTGGGGTTGATAGTTATATGATTCATGAAAAGTTGAGCTTCTAATATCTTTAGATTTGATTCCGATTCATTTTCCATTAAATAAAATGCAGTTTTCTCAATATTGAAATTAATCCTTAAATCAACATTGTTTACGAGCAGTTTAGGTTGATTAAAAATATCTCCGTGAACTTTACCAAATAGTTCAACCTTATTACTATTTTTGAATATATTTTATAGGGTATCATTTGTTGTGGGATAAACATATTGACCCGCAGTTATTCGTCCAAAATTTGGATAATAACCTTGAGCTGATAAGTGACTTTCAGAGGCATCACTACCGTAATTTAAAACTGTCTGCAAATATGCTCTATAATGGTAGTTATTATCACTCTGTGATACCAATATGTTATTTAAATAAACTGAAGAACTTCGAAAAATGGAATGTAGAATATTGTTTACTACACCCACGGTATTTCCTTCGATGGCACTGTTGTCATTTTTTCTTAATTGTACTACAAGACGTATATAAACACTTGATAAATCTCTATATGTTTCACCGTTACCCAAACAAACAAATTCGATTGAAGAAGCACTATCTAATGATGCAATTGGATTGTATGATACTTCTTCAGTTTTTATAATAGAGCTTTGTGTAGGGTGCGGAGCAAACAAATCCAATTCACTTTTCATACATTCAATATGGTTACTCATTGTGTCTTAGAGAATATATCGCTTATATTTAATTTTCTTGATTACTTTTTTTTTTTTTTTGCGGCGTTTTGGTACGTTTACGATGTGTTTTGGACGTTGAATGAAGTCTTTTTTTCCTTGCACTACGCTTTTTATTCCGTTTCCGTTACCATTTTGGAAGCGAGTCATTTTATCAATTGCTTTATTTGACAGATTTTGTAAAGCAATTTTTCTTTGTTCTTGAACAATATTTCGTAATGGTTTTCTCCCGAGATCATTAATTACAGCTTTTCCAGTTTCAGTGGCTTGATCTTTTATAGCATTTAAACCCGAAAAAAAGTGGTTTTATGTCGTTAAAAAGACCGCTAAAAAAGTTCCCGATTCCTCGCCCTTGTTGAACTATTCGAGGTGATATATAAAGACTTCCTATATTACTTAATCCTCCACCAGACTGATTTAAATAATATTGATGATAAGATTTCACCATGGTGACTATTTTTATTCTGAGTTACTTATAATCGAGGAAGTATTATTTATAGTATAAATCTTTTTCCTTCTTCTAAAGTGAAGAGTAGTAATATTGGGACTACCGATGTTTCAACGGTACCTTATATCCATTTGAATCTGTAATTAAAATTGAGATCTCGTTTGGTGACCAGATGTCTAACGGGTAATATTCAATATTTTTGAATTGAATATTTTTTTCTTTTCCATTATAATGTAAAACACGAAGACAACGGGGTCTTTTTACTCCCAACATTCTCGGTTTGATTATATCGGTGTAAATAAAAATTAATCCAAGTTCAGGTGTTTTTGATTCAATGGGTACATTAGTATATCTAAATGTTTCAGCATTTACTAAAATTATAAATTCTGCTTCGGGGTTTTCTATATCTTTAGAAGTATTTATTCTTTATCTGATGCATGTTTGATATAATTATTTAGATAAATGTCTGTAATTCCAACTTTCCAATCATCATTCATATCTTCAGGAATATTTACAATATTAGTAAATGCACATTTAACATTATCAGGAAATACATTTAGTGAATCATTACTGAGTAAGGTGATATAAAACTCATGTAAATAACCCATTTTTAGAATTAAATATGGCAATTATTGGTATGATGTCCAATTAAGTTTGTTTTTTCCTATTTGTACTGGATTTCTAGTTCTAACCGATCTACTTAATTTTTCACGTCCTGTTACATATCTTAGATTTTGAAATGGAGATGTTCCCGCTTTAATTTTTTTTAAATTTACTCTTAATTTGCGTTGTTTATCATTGCTTCACTTTTGTCACTGCCATCTTCTTAATATTTTCATTAGTATCTAAAAAGGAAGTTTCACTTATTTTTCGTTTGTTATCCAGTAAAGTATTTTTTTCTATTCGACTTAAAATCTTCATCTTCTCTTTCAGATGGTAAGTCAGGAAGTTCAACCTTTTTTGGAAGTGATTCATCAAATTTAAATTTAGTCCCCGAAGAACTAGGGTTTTCATCAATCCAATCAATTGTTTGGGACTCATTAGGTCTAGTTAATGTAAGAGGTGTCTTTTGATCATTTTGTCCATGCCATGATTTATTTCGTTTTTTATTTTGGTAATAAGACAATTCTTGGCGAATTTTTATCCATTTATCGAAATCACTTATTCGCTGATCGTTTAAAATTGGTAAAAATTTTAAACTTATTAATTCATTACCTCTATTTTCGTTAACAAATTTCTGATAAGTGATGGGGTTCATTAAAATTACTTTGTTTAAATTATGTTTATTTTTAAACATGACTCAAAATTTTTCCAAAAGCTTATGATTTCCGTGTAATGTGTTTAATACGATCTCTACTAATGTTTTTACCAACTCACTATCACTATTACTTATAATTGCCTTACGTAGTTTGTTGTTAGCCTTTTGAGTACATACAATAAATGTTAGTTCGCTTTCAAGCGATTTAGGTTCTTTTTGTAAACCATTTTCATCTGAATAACACACTGTAAATTTTAAATTAAAAATGTCAGTTCTAAATCTTAAGAGATCGTTGATTCCTTGGGTGAGATCAATTAGTAAATATCCATGAGGTTGCTCTGTACTTCTTTATATATTCTGAAAAGTTCTGACGGGTTTTCTGGATAAATTTGTCTGGCTAACATTGAAATTGAAGTTTATCACGAGGATTTTTAAAAACAACTATGTATTTGTGTTTAGTGAAATATCTCTGGTATGCGATGATTTATGAAATATATTTTGAGTTACGACTACTACTGATAAATTTCTATGATGTGATCCTTTCGTAAACAGTTCACATACACCTTTATTAAATGCCCCCATCATCAAGTCATCCATATTAAAGAATAGGTTCCTTATTCTCATTTTCAATTATTTCGGGAACTCCTTTATGATATTCTACGTTATTAAAATTAGGTTTAGCACTCTCCTCTCCATAACACCAAATAATTCGATCTACTGAAACATTTAGCAAATCATTCTTTTGTTTATAAGATTTTCGAGAAAGGTTGTTTTTCCAGATCCTGAAGGTCCACAAATTAACATTGTGAAGGGATGTATAAATTGAGTGAACATTTTTATTTTCATAAAAATTATCCTTGAATTACAATATGTGTTTATTTAGATTTTTCCTGATCACGTTTTTTAGCGCAGTTCTTTTCGAAATGAGAATCAGATCCACAATAATTACAATAAATGAGTTGAGTATAACCCTTTTTGCGGGGGTCATTCCCAAACAGGCCCTTGAAGGAATCCATTGATAAAGACAGCCTCTTAGTTCAGTGATAATTTTATTACTGATGGTTAACCATATATGTTAGCATTACAATATACTTCATAGTTGGAATGTTCTAAGATTACAAAAAGCTTAAACAGATTATTTAATGAACATCGAAGTGGTAACTTTTTCTTGTGAATTTTACAATTGGTGAAAAAATTCGGTAGTTGAATAAGCTTGTTCCAATATCAATATCAACAATTGTAGTTGATAAATACTTAGATAGAAAATGTTTTTTAATTTCACCACGGACAATAACTGAACTATACTTATTAGGGGAGTGAGTATTTCTTCTAAACAGTATATGGTACATCTCCAGCTGACCAATCCAATCCTATAATATTCTGTTGATTTAAGTGTTGCTCTTTAATTGTTTCATTATCTAATTTCCTTATATTAAATGGTGGTTGGAAATGAAAAACATTAGGAATCACTGTTCCGGCTTGCATGAATGCAAGTTCCTTTACAAAATTTGTTTGTTGTTTCCGAGTAAATATTGGAAATCAACTATTACGCTTGAACTTCGATCTACGTGTTCATGGTGGATGAGATTTTTTAATCAACTGAGTGTATAACTGTCTGAACACTTCCCTTTATATAGCGATCGGATTGATTCAAACTAACAGTTTTAAAATAGAGCTCAACCACTATGGACATGTGTCAAGTTAAAAGCAATAAAAAACCCCGAAAGAATCAGGATCATGATGTCATTTTCGGGTTCGAGTACTATGTAGTACAAAATTTAAAGTTGAAATGCGGGCTGTCAACATCACGAAAATTCGTACCAATGATCTGGATGCAACAAAGTAAAAATAATTTCGTTGGATTTGAAAAAGATCAATGGATGCAACTTCTACATACAAGGAGTATATTCAACTAAAACTTGATCAATACGATTTCTTAATGCCCGATACAATTATTGATCACCCAATCATGTCTACTATTAAATGTAACTTTAGATTTCGGAAATCTGATAAGCAGTATGTTATAGTAATAACCAGTACGGTAACAAAATTGAATTTGATAGTGAGTCCTGGAGATTCCTTACTGAGATTAGGTATATTTTTTACTACATTTTTATGTTGGAATTCAATATAAGTCAACAAGTTATATATCTTTATTATAATCACATCATTCCAAAGTGTGTTTCATTACAAAAGTATGATGTTCAATTATCTGATTTGGAAGGATCTTACGATAAAAATGTTAAAATAGATTTAACACGATTGTGTTTTGAAATTTCAAAAAAGATGCGTAAAGAAATAAAAAACGATGTACTTGTATATAAGCAATCACTAATATCTAAACGTTCATCATCACCTAATAAAAAATAAAGAAATGAGTAACAGCAAGTTGTTAATGAAATTCATAAACAAGTTCGAAAAAACTTTACCCGTCGTAAATTTGTACAAAAAGGGAATAAATGATACCTGGCAAATTGATTTAGTTGAAATGATTCCTTTTAGTAAAGAAAATGGTGGATATAGTATTTACTTACTGTTATTGATACGTTCTCAAAATACGCTTATGCCATCGCAGTTAAATCAAAGTCTGCACAGGATGTAGTGGAAGCAATGAAAACTATATTTAATACAGCTAAAACTACGCCAAAAAATATTCAATCAGATCAAGGAAAAGAATTTTTTAATTCTACATTGAAAATTGATGAACCAAAAACAAATAAATCATTATCATACCTACACACATTTAAAGGCTTCTATATGTGAACGATTTAATAGAACATTAAAAATAAAATGTGGAAATGTTTAGTATGCAGGGAAAATAATATGGATACAAAAAATCAAAGATCTTGTGTATGAATATAATAATTCATTCCACAGAACAATAAAAATGAATCCTGATGATGTATGCCCTAAAAATGAAGAATTCATATTAAAATCAGTTTATAATACAGTAGCGGATCTAGGGGGGGGGGCGAAAGGGGCAAGCGCCCCGGGCGCCAAATCTAAGAGGCGCTAAATCGAGTCCGACTAGCAATATATGTTTCGAGAATTCATATTTTCCCGCGGCGCTGAGCATGTAACGCTCCCTATAGAATACAAGTGTAAGTGATTAATTAATAATTGCCTACAATTTTCACTTTAAAAAACACTTCCTCACTCTGTGCAGTCGAATTCAAGAGCAAAGGGAATGGGGAGAACGAAAAAACGAAACCGAAATGTCTGCCTGACGCGTGCCAGGGTATATGCGACCATAACAATGCCTTGTAGTTAAAATCTCATATGGCAGATAATCAAATATTAACATTTTGGCGTTGCCTATAGCAACTTTACAATAACTTCCAAAATATTATTACATTTAATCAATAAAAATCATTTATATATCCTCGAATCCTCGAATAGAAGAACATGAAAGTAGCAGAGCTCATCGTTCCTCGTTTCTAGAGTGGAAGGACATGGAACGCTCTTTGAAGAAGGGAGGACTTCTCGACGATCGTCTTCAACAGCAGATTCGAATTGAAACAAAAGTATGGAGGGATATTCTCGAGCGTATTATTGCTACAATACAAACACTCGCACAGCAGAATTTGGCACTCAGAGGACACCGAGAATCCGTTTCTGAAGATCAAAATCCAGGAAATTTCCTTGCTCTTATAAAATATCTGAGCAAATTTGATCCTGTTATGAAAGCCCACGTGGAATCGGTTTCTGCTAATAAGGGACATCTAAGATATTTTTCCCACAACATTCAGAACGAAATCATTGCGCTGCTAGGCAACAAAGTTAGAAATCCCTCATAAATGCCGTTAAAGATGCGGTATACTACAGCATTTCTTTTGACACAACTCCAGATTCTAGTCATGAAGAACAAATGGCTCAGATCATAAGATACGTTGAAGTGAAAAAGAATTCTGTTGAGATTAGAGAATCATTCATCGATTTTATCCCTCTAAAGATAAAAGATGCAGAAGGAATGACAAATGAAATCTTGAGTAAGCTCGAAAATGATGGGTTAGATGTCAATAACTGCAGAGGCCAAGCCTACGATAATCAAGCAACAATGGTTGGTACTCGTTCTGGGGTGCAGCAAAGAATCTTAGATCGGAACCCATTGGCAACATTCATTCCTTGTAATAATCATTCGCTGAATTTGGTGGGAGTGCATGCAGCTCATGTTAATGCCCAGGCAGTTACATTCTTCGGAACAGTGGAACGAGTATATACCTTCTTTTCAAATCGACTCATAGATGGGATGTCTTGAAACAACACGTCACAATCACAGTCAAACGTCAGTCTGATACTAGATGGAGTGCCAACGCAGCAGCAGTAAAATACTTTATCTACCCAACTTGATGAAGTAATAACAGCTCTAGAAATACTCCGAGATACCTCTTCTGAAACCGTGGACACAAGACAAGATGCAGCACTTGTCATTGGTGCTGTTGAAAAATTTGATTTCCTGGTTCTGCTCCTCTTATGGGCAGAGATCCTCCCTTCTATTGACAGAATGCAGAAAATGTTCCAAACCAAAGAGATCACCATCTACGAAGCGACAGAATTACTTGAGACATTGTCAGACCACATAAAGAGTGGAGGGTTAGTCTTTGCGACACAGTCATATTGAAAGCTAAAAAACTGTGTGAAGAAATGGGCGTACGATTTCGAAGAGGAGAATCAAGAAACGTAAGATGCCAGGTGAACTTGCTGATGACGCTGCGCTCGATACCTACGAAGAAACAAGACGCTTTTTAGTTGAAATTTGGACAGCCTTTCAATCGAAGTTTCTACTCGTTTTGCTAGCTTGAGAGTGATGAATGAGCGCTTCGGTTTTTCTTCAACTTCAAAGAATATCTTAATGACGATGAAGAAGTTTTAAATAGAAAACTATTGGAAGTTAACGATAAATGCAAATCATTAGCTAAAATTTATTCTAATGACTTAAATGGTACGGAATTGTTTCACGATATCAAAGATGTAATTTTCTTCTGAAAGGGCCAATAAAAAGGGAGAAAGTCTTGATCTCACTCCAAAAGGAATACTATTGTATATTTCAGTTTCATTTTTCGGTTTGCCCCGGGCGCCAGCAACCCTAGATCCGCCACTGTTATAATATGCCCAAGATATTTCCACAACACAAATTTTCAGTGGGGGATTACGAGGATACGAACCCAATTTTACGGCTGAGGTATTCAAAATAATAAAGTAAAGGCAACTTATCCTGTAACATATGACTTGGAGGATTATAAGAGTGAACCTATTAATGGAACTTTTATGAACCGGAACTTCAACGAGTAAAAGACCCTAATGCATTTTTAGTAGAGAAAATTTTAAAGAAACGACAGAATCAAACTTAAAGTTAAGTGGTTTGGTTTGATGAAATCTACTGAAATAATAAGATGGAATAGAACACATAACACAAAATTATTTCTTTTAAATAATAATTATTTATTTATTTATATTTAATATATATATATATTACAAATTTACAATGTATACATTAATCTATTTTAAATACATTTTGATTAATCTTAATTCTCATCTAAAATTTTCTAATTTTAAAATGACCGTAAGCTAGCGTATGTATATTATCGGTTAATATAAATCTTTATCATCCTTATAATTAAGACTTATTTTGATAACAAACTCAGTATAAAGGTTATGAGATCGACTTCTAATAACTCGTTGTTCACCATAAAAGGTTTCTTTTGTTTAATACATTCTATATAATTAGTATGTGATAATTTATTTACAACCGATTTTTGAACTCCCTTTATCTTTTAATACAATCATAAGGACTTTGATCTGAATTTTGATTAGGTTCCTTTACAACTAAGAGCGAGTAGGCTTTAGCCTTTAACCCTGCGAAAGACTTCATTATTTGACCTGCATTTTCATCCTTCATTAAACCCAATTCTTTATTATTAACTTGAGGTATATTATAGATGTTATTTTGTTTAAAGTTTGAAGTATCAAACCGATTCAGATTTTCTTTGATTAATTTATAAAAATCTTCTTGCGTTGACAATATAAAGGAATCAGTATCCATATAAATAACTTTTGATGAAGGACACTTAATCGATAGAAATTGTAGAAATAATCATACATTAACCATTTAGAAAGTTCTAAAACACTTGAACCAATATATATGGGTTTATCATAACGTATGCGAGATTTTGTGGCTTCTATTGCAGCTAAAATTGGTCCAAAAAGTGCTACACTGTGAAAATTGTGACTAGCTATTCGTTGTCTAAATCCAGGAGAGTTCTGTTTTTGAATGGTAATGGGAAACTTAGCAGCTATATCTCGTCTCTTTTCAACGTTTTCCATAGTTTTTCCTATATAGCATTATTCATTAATTTATATAAATTTTTTTCAAATTCATTTTTAGCTAATTTTGCTATGTTTTGTATTTAAATCTATATAGGGTTTTAACCAACAAGATTGTCTAAATTTTAGTATTCTGTGAATTTTTTTATTTTAAGCCCATTCTGAATACAAAGTTGCAGATATTTTAAATGAATAATATAATTTTCTTTATTACATAAGTCTGCAATTAATTTTGATATTTTGGAGTCTGGAGGTATTTTACTTTCAGGACAAAAAGGCAGCGAATTATGAGCATCATGAATTTCAGTAGGGTATTCAAGGTCTACTTCTAACATAAATCCGTAATCCCCTTCTGTTGATATATTTTTAATATCGAATTGATTAATTTCCAGATTATTCAAAAATTTAAATTCTGATATAGGAAGAGGTTGACTCATAGCCCATCCATATAAATTATTAGCATCTATGTACGCTAAAAAGTTACAGGTTTGTTACTATCAAAATCTTTCATGTACTTATTATTAGCACACGAAATTCTTTGGTGCATTGAGTCAATCCCCTCGTATAGATCTTTTAATAAAATTTTACATATCAGATTGCTTATTAAAGTTAATTCGGTTCGCGTGAACTTTAACATAGCACTCCCAGGAAATTGATGGAGCTGTTACATAATTAACTGGTCAAGCTTATATATTGTAGGCATATTATTCTAAATTTTCAAAAACATCTGCTAAAATCATAACATCACTTTCTAAATACAATTTTAAATAATCCCTAATACTCTTACAATTAAAGGTTTGACCAAACCTTTTGAGCAAATTGGTAAGCCTCAAAAGAACAAGGTTGGTCTGTTAGGGAATTATAGAAATATTCAATTGGCGGGAGCTTTTTTTCTTCCTTTTTTCAAAACTATCTAAAAAGTCATATGGGAATACCCCTTTTTGTCTCATTTGATTAAATTTCTCCCCTTGAAATTTAGTTTTTAAAAGTTTAAAATTAGATTCATCCATGTAGCTAGCTAGTTTTTTCTAGACTAGAATTAAAAACCTGTTGGAATCTATGAATTGAATTTTGTAATAATCTTTTTCATCAAATCTAATAGTTGGGTCAAAGCAATATATATTCCTTATTACAAGGAATCGGTTTAAATTATTTCCTAATTCCTTAATAAATAAATGAATGTCATACCTAGAAAGGTTATGAAAAACTACTGGGAAAAACGCTTCAGTTAACTTATAATCTACTTTACAATTTTTATGGATATAGCCTATATGGCTACCAGAGAATTGATCATAAAACATTTCTGCGTTATCCCGTATCGGTAACTCACAGGCACCTTCATAGGTCCATTGTCTATTAAGACTTGGGTTATATTTATGTACCACAAAAGATGATACAGCGCAAGCAATATGTTCTTGAGATGTCGTTGTAGAAGAAATTGATGGATCATTTTGAGTTGTGTGAACTTTTTTTAATACCGCTTCAATGTCTGCATATATAACTACCAATAGTGATAGTTTTTTATAAAAATTTTTAAAATTTGTTATGATATTCGGCTTTGGATATTCCGCAGCCACTTTACCGCATTCCTTGGTATCATGTGTTGAATTTGTTGACGTTATAAACTGTAAACAGCTGAATGGTGTGAGTAGCATAGTGTTCTCATACAGGTTATAGGCATAATGCAACAAATTGATATGGGATGGTCTCCCCTTAAAATCGGTTCTTACTACGGGTCTTTAGAATCGAGTTCGTAGACGTTAACACTCTATTCCTGAAAAATTAAGTACCACTTGTTTGTACTTTGTTTTTTCTTGTGAAATGTTAACATTTATATATTTAATGGGGAATTGTAATTGTTCTCTAGCAAACCTCCGTTGTCTGGGGTTAGAAAATGTTTCCAAAGAATGACTTTTATAAGCTATAGAAGCTAGTAAACTCCACTTAAAACAATAAATATCATTTGTTAAAGCGTTCTTAGCCTTAATAGTAGGAGGCGCTGAAATATATCCTCTTACAGGAATGTGCTCCAATTTAATTATTGTAATATCAAAATATTTAAATGCTTTTATTGCCCATCCAGAATCTCTTTCCTGGAACTCACTACTAGCATTTGATAAATAATCGATACCTTCATCAATTCTAGTAGGTAAGTTATCAACATCATACACAGATATGTAGGCCGTTCCAAAATGTTTAAAGGTTTCAATACACTCTCCCTCCTCTGTGTATTTTACACATAGTCCATATACTTGTAAACTGAATTTTATTGATATGTATTCCTCTAGCCATCTAGTAAGAATTTGTTTAATATTATTTTGACATTGATTATAGAATTCTTTATATCAACAAAATTGGATGTGCTGGTTGATTGAACCCTATAGGATTTGATTGGGAATTCTGTATCTGAAGCCAGATGAATTATTTCAACATCTGTTGCTCTTCTAGCAATTGCGTTCTTATGCTTTTCCGATTTTAAATGTTTGATTTTTCCGGTTTGGTGATACTATTCTCCACATAGGTCGCAGATAATTTCGATTTGAGACTTAATCCTTTTGGATTGCTCTCAAGAGCGGAATTTGCATCATTTCTACTTCGCTTAATTCCAGCACTCGAAGTGGATGGTAGCTGGTCAATAATATCATATTCGTTGATATCTATATTTTTTGTATCTTTTGCCCGGGCTTGCATTAGCGCATTGAAAGCATTTTTTGGTCCGAGACACCTTTTATAATGCTCACTAAATTTTTCACAATCTACATCAATTGAACATAAATCACAACTAATCTTATTTTTTGTTGCAATAGCATTACGAGGTTTTGAGCACTCCTCGTAATGAACTTCGAACTCCGACAGATTAATTTTGTTATTACAAATATCGCACTGCACTGAAGCCATTGCTTAATATTTTTTGTTTATACTTTTTATTAAGCACACAAAATTAAAAACGAAAATAGAGTTTTAAACAGAACGCAGTAAACCGACGACGTCTATTCGTTCCTTAGATCCAAAGAACTAACTTTTACCTGGTTGATATAATTGAACGAAGACTCTTTTTTAACTATCTCTGTTTGGAGAATAGGGTAGGGGAGAGTCGTATATATACATATAGGATTGTGGGTGCGTGTGTGTGTGTGTGTGAGGGTGGAAAATTTCTAGAAGTACATGGTTCTCAAACAACTGTGATGGCGACTGAATAGTTGTGTGTATGTAGATGCGTTCTGTTTACTTGGGTGGTTTCAACCCAAATATCCTATAGAGTATATGGTGGTGGAGATCTTGTCGAGATCTCTTACTATTAATTAAATGGGTAGTAATCAGTAGTTCCACGAATTAATACAACTACAGCTTTAAGTAGCTACAACTAATGCATTCGGCCTTTAATTTTATTGGGGTTGAAAAGGGATTCAGTAATGCCATGGGTTTCACCGAAATGTTCAGTGTGCATGGTTCTGTATCCCAAGATTTCGGTCACCAAAAACACAGGTACTTTTCCCTATACCTAAAAAATAGCCTTTATATACACATAGATAGGATAACGGATTTTCTAATTTTAACTAGAAACTAGCCTGACGGCTGAGAGGCAGAGAAAGAGACTAGCTCAACTAAATTCTAAATTATTTTATAACATGTATATTAATAATTTCAAGTCAGAGCGCCTTAAATTAAAAGACCGTAATTATATATTATATTTATTAATTATATATTTTAATTATATATTATAATAATATTATTCTTAAACAATTTAAACTGTCTAAATAAAATTTTAAAATATATATTATTCATAAAAATTAACTCACGATTTAAATTTTTATCATATTCTTACATAGTTAAAATTATTAAGAAAAAATGTTGTTTGTTATTTATCATATTTTTAAATCAACTCCAGCACTCAACCGGTACAAATACAGCGCCTGCGCTACCGGATTAAATGTTATGTAATGTAAAACAAAAATTCTAGGCTGTTTCTTAACATATTTTAAAATCAGCTCCTGATCTCAACAGAATCAAAAACAGTTTCAGCGGTTAACCTGTTCAAACGACTATTTTACAGTCCAGAATTTTACATTAGTTCACTTTTTAGCCGCCAGGGGGCGACAATGAGAGTAAGGATATATGTAATCACAGTTTTCAAAGGGATCCTGTCAAATTGATCCCCATATAGTCAAGACGCAACCCAAAATAAATGACTCTTAGATGACGCTTTACGAGCTAAGCCGCGCATACTGAGACATAGATGGCGCTTTGGCCGTTTGGCGGGTTGCATATATCCTTACTCTCATTGTCGCCCCCTGGCGAAAAAGTGAACTAATGTTTTCCCGCACGAAGCCAAATTCCCGTTGTTGCTGTCTAAAAGCTCACAGTTCGTCAGATCCTATGTGTCATACCTGCACGTTACGAATTGACACTCTGGCCCACGAGCTCTCGTTAGTCGTCTGCGCGGGGAACATATGGCTAGTTAATGCTCAAGAAGTCTGCCGACGAATAGTTCGGTCGTGCATGAGCTGTTTTCGCTGCAAGCTGCAACTCTTGACGCCAATTATGGGGAACTTGACAGCAGATGGACTTCGAGCTCTCCGCCCGTTCAATATTTGTAGCGTTGATCTTTGTGGTCCCTTCAGCACAACGTATCGTATCCGTGGTAAGCCACCGTACAAGTCGTACCTGGCAAAAGCGGTCCACTTAGAATTAGTGTCTAACCTAACCACTGATGCGTTCTTGTTGGCACTTCAAAGGTTCGTGAGTCGTCGCGGGATTCCGGAGAATCCAACTTCGTCGGCGCAGATCGGCACATGAGAGAGTTCCGTGCCCTTCTGGGGGAGCAGGGGGCGGTATCGAAACATCAAAAAACGGATGCGAGTTTGCGTTCATACCGCCCAGAGCACCGCACTTCGGCGGACTATGGGAAGCAGGTGTCAAGTCTGCAAAGCACATGTTCCTTTGGACGGTAGGCCAAGACCTCTTGACCGCGGAGGAGCTAGGAACTCTGCTTACCAGCGTAGAGGCCGTGCTCAACTCCAGGCCCCTCGGAGCTCTAAGCAGCGACCCGAACGACGGCGAAGCCCTGACCCCCGGGCATCTGCTCATCGGCGGCCCTCCTCTGGCCCCACCATCAGCGGCGCTCCCGGACCAGATCAGCCTGACCAGCTTGCGACGATGGCGAGGTGTCTCGTCTCTCAGGCATAGGTTTGGGCAGCGATGGTCCCGGGAGTACATCTCCAGCCTCCAGCAGCGGTCCAAGTGCTCAAGCTTTGACGGAATGAATGGAATGTAACAAGAAACCTGTTGAATATTTCCACTGTCCCATGTGGATTTTGTCGCTAAAGCTTTGGATATATATGTATATATGTACAATTGTCCTAAAAGCCCGCTCCCCTTAAAAGCAATCGTCAGTAGGGTATGCAGGCACCAACCGCTCGCAAACCATCGACAAGAACTGATTAATTTGATGTTTTCTCAACCACTGAAGAGCAGTCGGTGTTTTTAGTGACACGACTGCGTATGCCCTGTTCCCATCTCATGGACTGATTTCTATAAATTCGAATACATACATATATGTATGTAAAACATTGTACTGCTACCACTGATTTGAATTTGTAAACAAAAATCAAATGTATGCTGAAATATTAAATAAATATATTATAAAATATAATATTCATATGTTTATCATAACCCAATAGTAAATACGCCCATATTCTTAGGTTACCAAGTTTGAAAAGTGGCAAAAGACAAAATATTCTTGATGCGCCGAAATGAAATAAACGCACACATGCTCCCGTGTATGAGAATGCGTGATCACGCATACATACAAAGACGAATTCAAGCGCACGGCAGCCTTCTTCAAAAAGCGCCTCTCTGCGACTGAACGACTGAACTCGTGCAATGAGTGCGCGAGCATAAAAATGAGAATAAAAATGAGAGAGCAAAAAACCCGAACGCACACGAAGTGCAGGGACCTGCTGCTGTGAGCAAGGGAGACCTCCCGCGATCCGTTTTTTTGTGTCCAAATGCCTTGTATAAAAAGACCAGTCTATATGTTGTATGGTTAGTGATAATATAGAAGACTATGCATAAGAAACTAAGTTTAGACTTGAACAAGCATTTAAGAGAGCTAGATTAATGTTAGAAGCTCATAAGCAGAAACAAAAAATTAGCGATGACAAAAATAGTTTAGATTTTGATTTAAAAATAGGAGACAGGTTTTATTGAAAAATGAAACAAGGCATAAGCTATACTTTAAATATACTGGACCCTATAAGGTTGAAAGCTTAAAAGAAAAATATAACATAGTAATTTTTAATAATAAAAATAAAAAACAAACAGTTCATTCATAATTTTCAACCAAATAAATAGCAATGGTCTGATCAACCAAATTAGTTCTAATAATATATATATAATAATATAAAAAAAAATAAAACAAATACCAATTTATAAAAAAAGAAAAAAAACTTTAAAAAATTAACAAAAAATAATAAATAATTAAACCATTTTAAAATAAAAACCAACAACCAACAATAATTAAACCATTTTCAATTTTTCAAAATGTTATATTTTAAACTTTATTTTATTACGTTATTTTTCAAATGGATTGAGATGTAGAATGCACACATATTGTATACCCACTGTACAAAGAGTTCTTAAAGGGTACACACTGTAACACCTTGTTACAGTGCTTAGATATTCCAAATGTTCCGGACATAAACCCAAGTGGTCGAAAAATGAACCGATCGCTATGTCTTGGATCACACACCGAAAGTACTAGCGGCGGCATAATTGTAACACGAACGGACCACATATGCACATACCTCTCACTTCCGCTTCAGAGAGCATAGGCTATATACCTAAGCATATACATAGCCGTCTCTCTGCCGCCGTCTTTGGGCAGCGCAGCAACGGATAAGCTTTGGAGCGGCACCATTTAGCATATATTTTTCAAGTGGCAAGTCTTAACATAAACAGTTTTCTTCCACTGAGCATAGATAATTGAGTAGCAGACGTTGACCTCCATCATCGTTTGTTGATGTTGAAGCTCTGACTGTGGTGTTTCGAAGATATTCGAACCCATTTTAAGTGATTGAGAAACTAATTAAAACCGAAACTTAATTTAAATAAAATCAGGAATTTAATGCACAGGTATCCACAAGTGGGTGTTTCAAATCGTTCAACCTGATCATAGTTGTATTTGATATTATACAATATTTTATATTACACAAATTCTATTGGTGGTTGTGTATATCCAAAAGTTATTGGGGACCCAGTTGGTACCCCTTGAATTCAAATCATCCAAGTTAATTACCCCACTCCCAATACTTTGATGTGTTTTGGTAGTGAAATGTGGTATATTTCTTTGAGCAAATTTATTATTCGCGTAACATTAACAGTTTTCTTGATTGATTTTTGTTCAGTTTTAATTGCATTCACTTCGGCCAATGAGCAAATGGGATTGCTTTGAGGACGCTGAGCTGAAGGCAACCGAGCGGATCGCAGGCTGCGTATAGCACAAGCCCTGCACGCAGGGGAGCTGTAAATAGGCGAGAAAGTCCGAAGGATTGGCAAAGTACGTTCCAATGAGGACGTTCATTACGGACAGGGGAATAGAATATAAAATTTAATAATAGATGAACTATGCAAAATTTGAATATCAAAAACATAACTTCAACCGCACATCATCATCAGACTGTAGGTACTGTGGAGCGAAGCCACAGAACATTTGATGAGTTCATTCGATCATACAAAAGAGATTGGGACGTATGGCTTCAATATTTCGTTTTTTGTTTCAACACGGCCCCCTCAAAGGCACATAATTATTGTCCATATGAGCTAGTATTTGGTCAAACAAATAATTTATCAAAACAATTTAATAGTATAGAAAATTTAGAGCCCATATATACATTTAAATTATGATTTACTTGAGTATGTGCTGAAAAACATTGAAACTATGATGATTTGCAGCTCAATTATTAGATAGTTATTTTATATATTTTTATTATTTCTATGGGAGCTATATGCTATAGACGTCCGATTTTGATAAATTTATACCATAATTCTGAAATAATTAAACATTGCTATATGTCGAAGAACTAAACAAAAAATTAAAAAACAGAAAAGTTAAAATTTTTTTTTCATTTATTTTTCCGATTGTTCCTATGGGAGCTATATGCTATAGTCGTCCGATTTTGATGAAATTTAAACCGTAATTCTGAAATATTAAACCATTACTATATCTCGAAGAACTAAACAAAAAATTAAAAAACAGCAAAGTTATAATTTTTTTTCTTTTATTTTTCCGATTGTTCCCACGGGAGCTATATGCTATAGTCGTCCGATTTTGATGAAATTTAAAAACGTAAATATTTTACCATTACTATATGTCGAAGAACTAAAAAAAAATTAAAAAACAGCAAAGTTATAATTTTTTTTCATTCATTTGTCCGATTGTTCCTATGGGAGCTATATGCTATAGTCGTCCGATCCGGCTCGTTCCGACTTATATACTACCTGCAATAGAAAGACAACTTTTGGGAAAGTTTCTTACAGATAGCTTTAATACTGAGAGACTAGTTTGCATATAAACGGACGGACAGACAGACAGACGGACAGACGGACTGACGGACGGACAGGCGGACATGGCTAGATCGACTCTACTAGTGAATCTGTTCAAGAATATATATACTTTATAGGGTCGGAAACGTCTCCTTCACTGCGTTGCAAACTTCTGACTGAAATTATAATACCCTCTGCAAGGGTATAGCAAGTTCTTTTCCTGTAGCCTGTTGAATGATACAAATATGTTTTGCCTCAGATTATTTTGTGAGTCCTTGCATCTTCTTCTGTAGAGCATTTAAAGGGTTTGTTAGTTTTCCGATGCATTGTTGACTACTCGGACACTATCTGACACTATCTATTGCTGTTGTGGCCTCGATTCGAATTGCCACGACCTCTTAAGTTTCCTCTATATTGGCCTCGTTCATTGTTATAATAGTTACTCTTGTAGTTTTTACGACTACTAAAGTGGATAATTTTTGTAATATAGAACAGTGCTTAGCTGTCCGGTTGCTTTTGTGCAACTGCATAGTTCATAGTATTGAAGGTACCAGCTTGCATCATAAGCTTTACCTTATCGATTGTACAATTTTTAGTCATTGCTTTGACTGCATACTGAGTGGAGTAACTTCTGGCTAACTCTATGGGTAAGCCGTCTTTTATATATGCACCTTCTAAAGCTTTTGTCATCTGCTCAACCTCTTGTTTGTACTGGCTAGCAGTTTTATTGCGTTGCTGTAGGCTCATCAGTTTTGCTCACAATACTTCTACAGTTTCGCCTTTGACATTGCTTTTAATCTGGAAATAACTTCAGTTATTGTTGTTTTAATTCTGGCGACACCTTTTAGATTTGGTTTATTTTATTTGATTATTTTTTTATTTTATTTTTTTCTCACCTTTTATTGATTCTATTATTTTTAATGCTTTTGTTTCTTTTATAAGTTTAATATTAGCTGACGCGGATTGCCTCTCACACTTGTTGGATATTGAGAGAAAGACGTTCTCTATATTTGTTGTTTTATTCCAAGGTTGGTACAGTTGACGGACGGATTTATACAATTTCTTATCATTAATTCTTTTTTTATTGTAGTTGTTAATCCTTGAACTGATTCTTTTTTTTAGGCTAAATGTGAACACTTGTCACGGTCACCATGTAGTCACAAAATATATTAGATTCGCTTTAATTAATCTTTATTTTAAATTTGGAGCAGCAGAGGTGCCGCTACCAACGTCCAGTTGTTTTTGAACTTACATTTTTCCTTAGTTTCTAAGTAAGCCTAGAGTCGGCTATGTATATCTTATATATTATGTGTATTTAATTATGTTCGGCCTGCGGGTGTAACAGAATGCTGATCTGTGAGCGCACCGATCGACTCATGTTTCGGCCACAAAGGATTTTGACCGGGCTTTTGTTTATGTAAGGACTACAACAAAGTATTACAGTGTGTTTACTTTAAGTACTCTTGGTACAGTAGATATTCAATATATGCATACTACACAATCATTATCGTACACCCGCTTCAGGCTAGCAAAAGCTTTGCTATAATTTTCCGCAGTGACTTGAAAGGCCCTAACTGTTCCTAAAGCGTCTCCAGCTAAGCATGAAATTAAATGATTGAATTTTTCAATATCGTGTAAAGTGGCATCTTTGTCAACAAAAGTTTCGAAAAGGCTTATAAAATTTATAAATTCGGAGTGTTTTCCGCTTAAAGTTGGAAGAGCTCATGCGTCGTTGAGGCGGGCGATTTGATGGCGGAGCGGATTTCTCATTATTATTTTGTTTGCATTTATTTAAAATCGAAATCAGCAAAGACTTTCTCAATACTGCCTTCTCTTTCCACTTTTCGCGGTATACATCCTTTGTATCTTTCACTTTTATTTGGTTTTACAAAAGTGAATCATTTTGAAAGTGTGTAATTAGAATCTCGAAGCGACACTTAAGCTCAACCGGATTCACACATAAATTAGCTTCTTTTAAATGGCGATACGCTCGGTTAATACTTTCCATGCAAATTTCTCGTTGGTGTCTAAGCTCTTTGATATCCTTGGTTGCCTTTGCGTTTATTTGTATTTATTTTCGTTGGTATCGAAGCGGTGTTAAATATTTATTTTTATTAATATTATTTATTTGTTTAACAATCTAAAAAAAAACTATCGAGTAAAATGCCGATCGCTCGCAGTGTTGGGGAGCTAGGTACCGAGAGAAGTACAGCGGTGTCGGTGTGCGTGTGTATGTGTACGCGGCTAGCGGCTCTTCCTAGGCAAATGCTAACGGAGAATGATACAGTAACCGATAACTAAGGGCAACAAATATATAAGCCTGAAATATCTTACAGGAAATTTAATACTAGTTTGTATTAACGAACGCGAAACTTGTGTGACTGCAGTAGGATTCGGCTGATTTATTTGCTATAATAACTTTTTTAAAAAATGCGACGACGAAAGGGATCCCTAAATGTAATCTTCCAATAATTTCACTTAGAACCTAACTTATGCTAAGGTCGAAAGCCTTATTGGCTTTACAACTAGTGACTTTAATTTAAATAAAAGCGCCAAGAGAGCAAACACTCAGAATGGCGCGGAAAAGAACTATTCAACCAGCGATCCGGAAGCTCAAACCATATTTGGAAGGATACCACTTCGAAGTGGTAACTGACCATTTGGCGCTTAAATGGTTGAACAGGATCGAAAGTACCTCAGGAAGGATAGCGAGGTGGAGCTGCAGCAGTATGATTTAGACTGGTCATTTCGTACAACATACAACATACATTATGACACAAATTTAATAGCGGCAGGTCCCACGGACTCTCAGCATCAGGCCCCGGCGCTTCGTGTGCATTCGGGTTTTTTGCTCCTCATTCTTATACTCATTTTTGTGCACGCGCACTCATTGCACGAGTTCAGTCGCTGAGTCGCAAAGAGGCGCATTTGGAAGAAGGTTGCCCTGCGCTCGAATTGGTCTTTGTATGTATGCGTGATCATGCAATCTCATACAAGGGAGCGTTTATTTCATTTCGGCGCATCAAGAAAATTTTGTCTTTTGCTACTTTTCAAACTTGGTACCCTAAGAACATGGGCGTATTTACTATTGGGTTATGATAAAAATATGTTTATATATTTTATAATATTTCAGCATACATTATATTTTTGTTTACAAATTCAAATTAGTGGTAGCAGTACAATGTTTTACATATATGTACGTATTCGAATTTATAGAAATCAGTCCATTGAGATGGGAACAGGACATATCGCAGTCGTGTCACTAAAAACACCGACTGCTCTTCAGTGGTTGAGAAAACATCAAATTAATCAGTTCTTGTCGATGGTTTGCGAGCGGTTGGTGCCTGCATACCCTACTGACGATTGCTTTTAAGGGGAGCGGGCTTTTAGGACAATTGTACATATATACATATATATCCAAAGCTTTAGCGACAAAATCCACATGGGACAGTGGAAATATTCAACAGGTTTCTTGTTACATTCCATTCATTCCGTCAAAGCTTGAGCACTTGGACCGCTGCTGGAGGCTGGAGATGTACTCCCGGGACCATCGCTGCCCAAACCTATGCCTGAGAGACGAGACACCTCGCCATCGTCGCAAGCTGGTCAGGCTGATCTGGTCCGGGAGCGCCGCTGATGGTGGGGCCAGAGGAGGGCCGCCGATGAGCAGATGCCCGGGGGTCAGGGCTTCGCCGTCGTTCGGGTCGCTGCTTAGAGCTCCGAGGGGCCTGGAGTTGAGCACGGCCTCTACGCTGGTAAGCAGAGTTCCTAGCTCCTCCGCGGTCAAGAGGTCTTGGCCTACCGTCCAAAGGAACATGTGCTTTGCAGACTTGACACCTGCTTCCCATAGTCCGCCGAAATGCGGTGCTCTGGGCGGTATGAACGCAAACTCGCATCCGTTTTTTGATGTTTCGATACCGCCCCCTGCTCCCCCAGAAGGGCACGGAACTCTCTCATGTGCCGATCTGCGCCGACGAAGTTGGATTCTCCGGAATCCCGCGACGACTCACGAACCTTTGAAATGCCAACAAGAACGCATCAGTGGTTAGGTTAGACACTAATTCTAAGTGGACCGCTTTTGCCAGGTACGACTTGTACGGTGGCTTACCACGGATACGATACGTTGTGCTGAAGGGACCACAAAGATCAACGCTACAAATATTGAACGGGCGGAGAGCTCGAAGTCCATCTGCTGTCAAGTTCCCCATAATTGGCGTCAAGAGTTGCAGATTGCAGCGAAAACAGCGCATGCGCGACCGAACTATTCGTCGGCAGACTTCTTGAGCATTAACTAGCCATATGTTCCCCGCGCAGACGACTAACGAGAGCTCGTGGGCCAGAGTGTCAATTCGTAACGTGCAGGTAGGGCACATAGGATCTGACAAACTGTGAGCTTTTAGACAGCAACAACGGGAATTTGGCTTCGTGCGGGATAGGAGCATTCAATAACCGACCCCCAACTCGTAGCAATGTCGAGGAACACCAATCTAATTTAATTTTCTGAAGAAAACGGTTTGAACATTCGTTGCTACCGGTTTTTTTCAGAATTTTACTTTTGTCGTCCCTGAATTCGTGAAATTGGACAGCTTCGACAATTTTCTCAAAAGCGAAATCCAGTTCTCTTGGCGAAATACTTTTTTCAAAGTTTTTTTCAAGCGAAAAGCCCACACGAACACTCTCAGAAGCTTCAGGTGCGACGAAAAGGACTCTATTTTCTGAAGCAAATAATTTGGCTCTCGGCTGACTACGAGAGCTATTGCCGATTTGCGTAGCTGCGTAGACCCTACATCAGCCGGCAGTTCGAAATGTTTATTTACAGGCCAATTATTTTCCGAGTCTAGCAAGAACGAAGGCCCACCGAACCAAGTGGACGTTGTAACTTTGACTTGACTTTCGTGGGAACGTGTCTCCAAATTGCTTTCTCCGAACACTCCTGAATTTCTGTCCACAGGAAAACATTCTCAATGGGACAATTTAGCAATGGCCTGACACGATTATAGAGATTTGCTAAAAGGTTAGATGCACACAACTCAAGGCGAGGAAAAGTTTCAATAAAGACACTTTTATACCCTCAGCAGTTTTAGTACGAACTTAGAAGCACGCTCCATACGCTTGCATGGAAGCGTCAGCGAAACCATGTATTTGAATCGGGACTTGTGGATCTGTGTTGACGACTCGCGATACCTTAATTTTTGGCAGCTGCAGAGGCGTCGGTTTAAACGTCTCCCACGATGTAAGCAACTGCATCGGTAGCGACTCGTCCCAATCTAAATTTCGAAGCCACAGTTCCTGCAGCAATATCTTTGCATTTGTGACCAAAGGACACAAGAGGCCAAGTGGGTCGAAAAATCCAACAGTCATAACTTATAACGGATAACTCTGGGCAGTTTGAAAACCACTTTGCCAATTTATCATCATTCGTCCACCATCACTTGGCGATACATCTTTGTGACGTCGGCCGCAAGGGCAAACTTATGCATTCTAAACCTAAGCAGATTCGAGTACAGATGTCAAGATGTCATTCAACACTACCTGCGTGGAAGTAGGCCTCGATGCATCGAAAACTACTCCCAACTTAGTTGAATTACTTTGTGGCCGTAGAACGCATTGGTGCGGAATGAAATAGTGCGGAGTATTCGGAATTTAGTCATTGGTGGAGGACATGTGGCCCATTGAAACGTATTCCTCCATGAATTCAAGATACATCTTCTTCAGCGAAGGGTGCTTTGACAATTTCCTTTCTAGCGACAAAAATCTACTTTTCGCAACTTCGTATGACGAACCAAGAGTGTTTGGGTCAGATTTAAACGGCAATCGAACCGAAAATCTACCGGACGACAATCCTTGAGTATTTTTCTCAAAGTGTTGACAGAGTTGTTGCTCAGGAGTACGGACTTTAGCCTTGGGCAAAATTTCTGCAGGGTTGTGTCAATTGACTCCAACGCTTCCTCCTGGCAGCTGAGATGTACCATTTTTTCAGCGTTTACATTATTTTCAAAGGCACATCTCACTGACACTATCCAGCCGAGAACTGTCTTTTGTAAGATAGGGAATTCAGGCTCATCGGTCACAAAATTTATTTGTGAACCAGTGCTTACAACAGCAGTTGCAAGAACGACTCAATCCGATGCCTTCGCATGCAAAACATGCAAAGTGGCAAAGGGGTGGCAACACAAGATTTGTGTTTGGGGAATAAATGTGTAGCAAAGTGTGATGTGAGGAATTGCACACTCTACATCTGTTCGATTTGCATTTTTTGAACGTGTCACCCTTTCTTAAGCAGTTAATGCATAAGTGTGCTCTTTTAGCGAAATCGAATCTTTGCTGAACTGTTAGGGCTGCAAGGGAAGCGCAGTTTCCAATCTGATGTTCAGCTGAGTTGCAATATAAGCATTGAACAGAGTCGTTTCTGGCAGCGTTCCTGGCAGCAAACGACAAACGAAAAACTCCTATTTCCTTCTTCTTAGGGTTAGATTGGGTCTGCTGAACAGTTTTGGGCTTGGAAGCCTCTTCCGCTACCATGTGTTGGTATCGCCTGTTGCCTGCTCCAAAGTGGAAGCGAAGTATAATCTAACTGTTCTTCCCATTTTCTTTTAGTTCCTGCATCGAACCTGCTCTTTACCAAATGTATTAAATAGCATTAGTAATGCGTCTTTCATCCCCAATAGACAGCAAGGAGTCATACAAGGCTTTGATCGTGTCGATGAGGGTTCTCAAGGCTGTAGCTGGAGGCTGGGAAATTTTGTCTTAATTAAACAGTGTCGATATGTTGTCAATAAATAAAAAAGACAATCATTATCGTACACCCGCTTCAGACTAGCAAAGGCGTTCCTAAAGCGTCAGCAAGAAAACATAATATATTTCAAATTATATGTGAAGCAAATTAAATACTCGTCGTCGACCCAATTAGTGCAAACCAATTTTCGTTTAAGTGAGCACCAATTTAGAGTATAAATAAAACAACTGGAAAAAAGTGCAAATTGTGAAAAGTGTAGTTCTCAAAAAATTTGCGGAAAAAAACCTCCACCGCAGTTTGTCAGAAGATTTTCCCACGCATTTCAAAAATTTCCCTCACTTTTCAGAATTTTTCCGCGCTTTTCATAATTTTTCCACGTTTTTCGGCATCAGGCTTGTATATTCGTTGCCCTTAGTTATCGGTCAGTGTATCATTTTCCGTTAGCATTTGCCTAAAATTAGTTCCGATAGCCACGTACACATACACATGCACACCGACACCGCTGCCGCTATTTCGAGATATCTTTGCTTAAACGTTTTTCGTTTTTTCGGTACGCTTGAGCTTAAGCGTTAGCTACCCTACGTGCGGCATATTACTTTCGCAATATAATATATAAACCCTGTTTAGATTTTTTTTGCTGTACTTCTCTCAGCAGTAAGCTTCCCAACACTGCGTGCGTTCGGTATATTACTCGTTGGTCTTTTTTTAGATTATTTAACAAATATATAATATTAATAAAAATAAAAAATTAAACCATCTTCGATACCAACAAAAATAAATACAAATAAACGTACTGGCAACCAAGGATATCGAAGAGCTTAAACACCAACGAGATGTTTGCATAAAAGTATTAACCGAACGTATAGCTATTTAAAAGATGCTAAATTATCTGTGAATTCGGTTGAGCTTGAGTGTCGATTAGAGATTCTAAATACGCTCATTGAAAATGTTTCACTTTTGCAAAACCAAGTAGAAGTGAAAGATACAAAAGATGTATACCGCGAAGAGTTGACAAAGTCATTGCTGATTTCGATTTTAAATAAGTGCAAACAAAATAATATCGAGAAATCCGCTCCGCCAGCAAATCGCCCGCCTCAATGCCGTCTACCGAGAGTTGCTCTCCCAACTTTTATCGAAAAACACAACGAATTTAAAAATTTTATAAGCGTTTTTGAAACTTTCGTTGACAAAGATTACTCTTTACACGATGTTAAAAATTCCATCATTTAATTTCGTTTTTAGCTGGAGACGCTTTAGGAACAGTTAGGGCCTTTCAAGTTACTGCGGAAAATTATCCCAAAGCCCTTGCTAGCCTGAAGCGGGTGTACGATAATGATTGTCTTATTTTTTTTGACAACATATCGACACTTTTTAATTCGCAAAAAATTTCAGCTACAGCCTTGAGAACCCTCATCGACACGGTCACAGCCTTGTATGACTCCTTGCTGTCTATTGGGGATGATAGACGCATTACTAATACTATTTTTATACATCTGGTAATGAGCAAGGTCGATGCAGGAACTAAGAGAAAATGGGAAGAACAATTAGATTATACTTCGCGAATGTGAGGCGGCCCTCAACAGGCGATAACAACACATGGTAGCGGAAGAGGCTTCCAAGCCCAAAACTATTCAGCAGACCCAATATAACCCTAAGAAGAATGGAAATAGGAGTTTTTCGTTTGTCGCTGCCAGGAACGACTCTGTTCAATGCATGTATTGCAACTCAGCTGAACATCAGCAAAGATTCGATTTCGCTAAAAGAGCACACTTATGCATTAACTGCTTAAGAAAGGGTCACACGTTCAAAAAATGCAAATCGAACAGATGTAGAGTGTGCAATTCCTCACATCACACTTTGCTACACATATATTCCCCAAACACAAAACTCGCGTTGCCACCCCCTTCTCACCCCCTTAGGGAACAGCCAGTTGTCGTCCGATTTTCGGATTATGAAAAATATTTCTGGTTATCATCCGGATCAAGCGGTGAACACCAGCGGGTTGAGAGTGCCTCAAATATTCAGTTGGCAGATCCATTCTTCTTTAAGCCCCAAAAAAATAAGTATGCTTATGGGCGCTGATACATTATTTGAACTTTTATCTATTGGCCAGATAAAGCAGGGGCCTGAATTCCCCATCTTACAAAAGACAGCTCTCGGCTGGATAGTGTCAGTGAGATGTGCCTTTGAAAATAATGTAAACGCTGAAAAAATGGTACATCTCAGCTGCAAGGAGAAAGCGTTGGAGTCAATTGGCACAACCCTGCAGAAATTTTGGTCTGTGGAGGACTTGCGCACCCAAAGCAAAAGTCCATACTCCTGAGCAACAACTCTGTCAACAACACTTTGAGAAAAATACTCAAAGATTGTCGTCCGGTAGATTTTTGGTTCGTTTGCCGTTTAAATCTGACCCAAATACTCTTGGTTCGTCATACGAAGTTGCGAAACGTAGATTTTTGTCGCTAGAAAGGAAATTGTCAAAGCACCCTTCGCTGAAGAAGATGTATCTTGAATTCATGGAGGAATATGTTTCACTGTTCCACATGTCCTCCACCAATGACAAAATTCCGAGTACTCCGCACTATTTCATTCCGCACCAATGCGTTATACGGCCACAAAGTACTTCAACTAAGTTGAGAGTAGTTTTCGATGCATCGAGCCGTACTTCCACGCAGGTAGCGTTGATTGACATCTTGATGTTAACTATCCAAGAGGAGCTGTACTCGACTCTGCTTCGGTATAGATTGCATAAGTTTGCCCTTGAGGCCGACGTTAAAAGATGTATCGCCAAGTGATGGTGGACGAAGCTGACCGAAACTTCCAGCTCATAGTATGGAGTTGAGATCCTTCTGAGTCTCTGAAAATAATTGAGTTAAGCACCGTTACATATGAAACTTCGGCAGCACCCTTTTTGGCGATTCGGCAGCACCCTTTTTGGCGATTCGGTGTTTAATGCGGCTAGGAGAGATGGCGCAAGCAACTCATCCAAAAGCCGCAAAGGTTATTAAGATTGATTTTTAACTAAGATCCTTGGCATGGTTTGGTTACCGGTTAAACAATACTTTCAATTTCGATTGGATCACTCTTTCCTGGATCTTCGCACGACAAAGCGAAATATTTTGTTGGTGACTGCTCGACTTTTCGACCCACTTGGCCTCTTGTGTCCTTTGGTCACAAAGGCAAAGATGTTGTTGCAGGAACTATGGCTTCGAAAATTAGACTGGTACGAGTCGCTACCGATGCAGTGGCTTACATCGTGGGAGACGTTTAAAGCGACGCTGCTGCAGCTGCCGAAAATTAAGGTATCGCGATTTGTCAACACAAATCCACAAGTCCCGATTCAAATACATGGTTTCGCTGACGCTTCCATGCGAGCGTATGGAGCGTGCTTCTACGTTCGCACTCAAACTGCTGAAGGTTTGAAAGTGTCTTTATTGACCGCCAAATATAAAGTAGCTCCCCTCAAGACGATAACTTTTCCTCGCCTTGAGCTGTGTGCAGCTCACCTTTTAGCAGATCTCTATAATCGTGTCAGGCCATTGCTAAATTGTCCCATTGAGAATGTTTTCCCGTGGACAGACTCCGAGATCACTTTACACTTGATCAAAAACCATCCCTCGTCGTTGTCGGTTTTTGTTTCGAACCGGGTTGCAGAAATTCAGGAGTGGTCAAAGAAAGCAATTTGGAGACACGTTCCCACGAAAGTCAACCCAGCAGACATAGTGTCCCGAGGATGTGACGTAGATGAGCTTACAACGTGCACTTGGTTCGGTGGGCCTTCGTTCTTGCTAAACTCGGAAAATAATTGGCCTGTAAATAAACATTTCGAACTGCCGGCTGATGTAGGGTCTACGCAGCTACGCAAATCGGCAATAGCTCTCGTAGTCAGCCGAGAGCCAAATTATTTGCTTCAGAAAATAGAGTCCTTTTCGTCGTACCTGAAGCTTCTGAGAGTGTTCGTGTGGGTTTTTCGCTTGAAAAAAACTTTGAAAAAAGTATTTCGCCAAGAGAACATGATTTCGCTTTTGAGAAAATTGTCGAAGCTGTACAATTTCACGAATTCAGGGACGAAAAAAGTAAAATTCTGAAAAATAAACCGGACGCAACGAATATTCAAACGCTAAACCCTTTTCTTCAGAAAAATAAATTAGATTGGTGTTCCTCGACATTGCTACGAGTTGGGGGTCGGTTATTGAATGCTCCTATCCCGTACGAAGCCAAATTCCCGTTGTTGCTGTCTAAAAGCTCACAGTTCGTCAGATCCTATGTGTCATACCTGCACGTTACGAATTGACACTCTGGCCCACGAGCTCTCGTTAGTCGTCTGCGCGGGGAAAATAGCCATATTTAATGCTCAAGAAGTCTGCCGACGAATAGTTCGGTCGTGCATGCGCTGTTTTCGCTGCAAGCTGCAACTCTTGACGCCAATTATGGGGAACTTGACAGCAGATAGACTTCGAGCTCTCCGCCCGTTCAATATTTGTGGCGTTGATCTTTGTGGTCCCTTCAGCACAACGTATCGTATCCGTGGTAAGCCACCGTACAAGTCTTACCTGGCAAAAGCGGTCCACTTAGAATTAGTGTCTAACCTAACCACTGATGCGTTCTTGTTGGCATTTCAAAGGTTCGTGAGTCGTCGCGGGGTTCCGGAGAATCCAACTTCGTCGGCGCAGATCGGCAGATGAGAGAGTTCCGTGCCCTTCGGGGGGAGCAGGGGGCGGTATCGAAACATCAAAAAACGGATGCGAGTTTACGTTCATACCGCCCAGAGGCAGGTGTCAAGTCTGCAAAGCACATGTTCCTTTGGACGGTAGGCCAAGACCTCTTGACCGCGGAGGAGCTAGGAACTCTGCTTACCAGCGTAGAGGCCGTGCTCAACTCCAGGCCTCTCGGAGCTCTAAGCAGCGACCCGAACGACGGCGAAGCCCTAACCCCCGGTCATCTGCTCATCCGCGGACCATATCAGCCTGACCTGCTTGCGACGATGGCGAGGTGTCACTTCTTTCAGGCACAGGTTTTGGCAGCGACGGTCCCGGGAGTACATGTCCAGCCTCCAGCAGCGTTCCAAGTGGTACAAGGGGGAGCCCAACATCGTCGTGGGAGCGCTCATCGTCGTCGCCGAAGACAACCTTCCGCCCCAGCAGCGGAAGCGTGTGGTAGCGGTGCACGCCGGCGCCGATAACAAGGTTCGCGTGGCGGACGTCAGGACGCAGGAGGGGGAGTATCGGCGAGCAGTCCACCGACTGGCCCTGTTGCCCGTTCTGGGCTGAAGCACGTCGTCCTTCAGAGGGGGCGGTGTTTGCGCTCTTGGCGCTTTTATTTGAAGTCACTAGTTGTTGGGCGAGAGCGGGAGCCAATAAAGCTTTCGGCCGTTCGCTCTTGCGAATTCGCCCCGTCTCTCGCCACCGTAGCATAAGTTAGGTTCAAAGAGAAATTATTGAAGTATTAAATTAAGTGATCAGTTGAAGTTCATCCTAACCACTCCCTTACGTCGTCGCATTTTCGCACAAGTAATCGCAAATAAATTAGCTCGAATCCTACTGCAGTCACAAGTTTCGCGCTAATTTTGTAGCACCTCCATCAATATCCTGGGACGTTATGTTATCGAAAAAACTTTAATAAGCAATCCTGATATGTATAATTTTATTAAAACATCTAATAATAAATACATGAAAGATTTTATAGTAACATACCTTTTAACTTTTTAGCTTTCATTAATGCTAATAATTTATATTGATGGGCTATGACTCAACCTCTTCCCATATCAGAATTTAAAATTTTAAGCAATCAGGAAATTAATCAATTCGAAATTAAAACAAGAAAGAAAGCTAGCTTCGGCAAGCCGAAGTTGATATACCCTTGCAGCTATTGCAAGAATTAAGTACTTTTGAAAACATTAAAATTATGATTTACTTGCGTATATGTTAAAAAAACTTTGAAGCTATGATGATTTGCAGCTCATTTATTATATAGTTATTTTATATATTTTATTATTTCTATGGGAGCTATGTGATATAGTTGTCCGATTTTGATGAAATTTGAACCGTAATTCTAAAATAATTGCCCAATACTATACGTCGAAGAACTAAGAAAAAAAAATTAAAAACAGCTAAGTTATAATTTTTTTTTTTTTTCCGATTGCAAAGTTATAATTTTTTTTTTTCCGATTGTTACTATGGGAGCTGTATGATATAGTCGTCCGATTTTGATGAAATTTAAACCATAACTCTGAAATAATTAACCAAAACTATATGTCGAAAAACTAAGAAAAAATTAAAAACCAGTTAAGTTATAATTTTTTTTTCATTTTTTTCCGATTGTTCCTATGGGACCTATATGATATAGTCGTCCGATTTTAATGAAATTTAAAACGTAATTCTGAAGTAATTAACCATTACTATATGTCGAAGAACTAAAGATATAAAATAAAAAACAGAAAAGTTATCATTTTTATTTTATTTATTTTTCCGATTGTTCCTATGAGAGCTATATGATATAGTCGTCCGATTTTGATGAAATTTAAAACTTAATTCTGAAATAACTAACCATTACTATATGTCGCAAAAGTAAAAAAAAAATAAAAAATAGCAAAGTTATCATTTATTTTTTTTTTTCCGATTGTTCCTATGGGAGCTATATGCTATAGTCGTCCGATCCGGCTCGTTCCGACTTATATACTTCCTGCAATAGAAAGACAACCTTTGGACATTCACTGCGTTGCAAACTTCTGACTGCAATTATAATACCCTTTGCAAGGGTATAAATATGTCAGCAGACGGGATTACTAAAATTCATTATAGATATAGCTCTAGTTACCCATTACCATTCAAAACAGAATTTCCTGGATTTAGACAACGATTAGCTAGTCTCAATTGTTACAATTTTTTTGGTCCCAATTTAGCTGCAATAGAAGCCACAAAATCTCGAACACGATATGATAAGCCCATACATATTGGTTCAAGTGTTTTAGAACTTTCTAAATGGTTAATTTATGATTACTTTTACAATTTTCTTCCGATTAAGTGTCCTTCATCAAAAATTATTTATATGGATACTGATTCCTTTATGTTGTCATCGAAAGAAAATTTTTATGAATTAATCAACGAAAATCCCAATCGGGATATATAATTCATTTAAAATATCTGCAACTTTGTATTCAACATGGGCTTTAAATAAAAAAATTCACAGACAACAAAAATGTAGACATCTTGTTGTTTGAAACCCTTAAGAGATTTAAATACAAAACATAAAAAAATTTGCTAAAAATGAAATTGAAAAAATGTCTATAAATTAATTAATAATGCTTTATACTAAAAAACAGAACTTTCCTGGATTTAGACAACGAATAGCTAGTCACAATTTTCACAGTGTAGCACTTTTTGGTCCCAATTTAGCTGCAATACATTATGGGGCCAACGACCACATTTTTTGACCAAACCCGTTTTTTAAAAGTCGTTAAATATATTTTTTTTAATCGCGATGGATAGGAATAACCCTAATCTTAAATGTTGCAAACACAAAATTTTAACAGAGCGCATTACTGTTAAGCTATTAGCTGTCAAAGTTAGCTGTTTGTGCAACTTGGAGCGAGCGCTGTTAGGTCGTAAATTTTTCTTCCAAATTTAACACTAAAAAAAAAGCAAAAAAAACCAATTCAAGTGCAATATTTTGGCATGCAGTCCAACAATAGTGGTTTGTAATATATGTTTGTAAACGTGAATTGTAGTTATCGATTGTGGTGTCCCTGTAATCTTCGCATTCAAATGTTAGATTACTAATTCAAGCTGCAAGAGCAACTGCTCGAAAGCGAGATCAGCCCAGCCTTGCATATATTTTGAAAATTTTTATTATTTATTAAAACGAAATTATAGATTTCTTTATTACAGAGTTTTTTAAATTCTTTTCAATAAAATTACTGCGTTTACTCTAAAAATAACTTCTCCCAAAAGAAAAAAACCTGTTATATCTTAAAAAAAAGGAAAGACCACGCCCATTTTTTTTCCAAACGTGTACTTTTTCAACATAATCTTCTGAATAAAAAAAAAAATTTTATTTAGTATTTAGCAATAAGAAAAAAAACTTAAAGAATGGGCGTAACCCCGCCCATTTTTTTTATAAAACCTTGCTTTTCGTATTATAGACTTAATTTAAAAAACAAAACCCGAGAAAATTTCTTCGTTTTTAAGTTATTAATTAATTTTACAAAAAGTAGTCGTTTGCCCCATAGTGCAATAGAAGCCACAAAATCTCGAATACGATATGATAAACCCATATATATTGGTTGTGTTTTAGTCAAAGAAAATCCCAATTGGTTTGATACTTTAAACTTTAAACAAAATAACATCTATATATACCTCAAGCTAAAAATAAAGAATTGGGTTTACTGAAGGATGAAAATGCAGGTCAAACATGAAGTCTTACGCAGGGTTTAAGGCCAAAGCCTACTCGCTCTTAGCTGTAAAGGAGCCTAATCAAAATTTAGATCAAAGTCCTTGGAATTGTATTAAAAAGATAAAGGGAGTTCAAAAATGTATTAAGAAAATAAAATTTTTTATGGTGAACAACGAATTATTAGAAGTTGATCTTATAAACTTTATGCTGAGATTGTTAATAAAAAAAGTCTTAATTATAAGGATGATAAAAGGTTTATATTACCCGTAAGAAAAAATGTTTATATTAATGATAATATACATATATTGTATGTAAGAGTTGCATCCATTGATCTTTTTAAAATCCGACGAAATTACTTATACTTTCTTGCATCCAGATCATTGGTACAAATTTTCGTGATGTTGACAGCCCGCATTTCAACTTTAAATTTTATACCTCATAGTACTCGAAATTAAAAATGACATGATCCTGATTTTTAATTGGTTTTTTATTGCTTTTAACTTGACACATGTCCATGATGTTTGAGCTCTATTTTAAAACTGTTAACTTGAATCAATCTGACCGCTATATAAAGGGAAAGTAACGGAGCAATCTCATGGATATTTACTAATTAATCTCACCCAACGAATCAAAGATCTCTTAAGATGTAGAACTGAAACTTTTAATTTAGAATTTACAATTCCAAGAGAAAAGGACCAATTGAAAAAGGTGGTTTCTTATTAATTCTAAAAAATTCATTGCTTTCTGAAACTTCTGAAAATATTTTGAATCATGTCTAAAAATAAACATAATTTAACAAAGTAATTTTATTGAACCCCATCACTTATCAAAAATTGGTTAACGATAATAGATTTGATTCCGATTCATTTTCCGTTAATAGAGAGTAGTTTTCTCAATATTGAAATTAATCCTTAAAATCAACATTGTTTACGAGCAGTTTAAATTGATTAAAAATATCTCCGTGAACTTTACCAAATAGTTACTATTTTTGAATATATTTTTTAGGGTTTCATTTGTTGTTGGATATACATATTGACCCGAAGTTATTCGTACAAAATTTGGAAAATAACCTTGAGCTAATAAGTGACTTCCAGAGGCTTCGCTACCATAATTTAAAACGCTAGACTAGCACTTGAATTGGTTTAACTCAGAGAAAATCATGCACAAGAGGGCCAAAGACACAGCGATGCTCACTCGTAGAATGCAGAGTAATTGAATACACAAGGGTTACTTGAATACTGATTTTATTAGGGCAGAGGTCCCATAGGAACAATAGGGTGAAATCGGTTAAAGTTTGATGTTTTTCAGCATATTTTGAGCAGTTTAGGTTGATTAAAAATATCTCCGTAAACTTTACCAAATAGTTACTACTTTTGAATATATTTTTTAGGGTTTCATTTGTTGTTGGATATACATATTGACCCGAATTTATTCGTACAAAATTTGGAAAATAACCTTGAGCTAATAAGTGACTTTCAGAGGCTTCGCTACCATAATTTAAAACGCTAAACCAGCACAGAAGAGGGCCAAAGATACAGCGATGCTCACTCGTCGAATGCAGAGTAATTGAATACACAAGGATTACTTGAATACTGATTTTATCAGGGCAGAGGTCCCATAGGAACAATAGGGTGAAATCGGTTAAAGCTTGATGTTTTTCAGAATATTTTGAGCAGTATAAGCTATTGAAATGAATCTTTCCAAACCTTAATTTTTATATATCCAATAGCTTCCATAGTAACAACCGGATAAACCTTGCAAGAATTTAAGATGTTTGGCGCAGTGTAAAAGCTATTGACATGAATCTTTCCAACAATGGGATATATATATATATATATATATATTGACAAGCATTTCTTTAAATCCTATTTTTTATATATACCTTGATCTGGGTAAAATACCGTTCTGATCGCGCGTATATATCATATAGCTCCCATAGGAACAATAGGCTCAAATCGGTTAAAATTTGATATTTTTCAGCATACTTCCGCGAGTCGTATTTTTTATGCATAACTTCATCAGGGTGAAAGCGCTTACCGATCGGACGTCTATATTGTATATCTCCCGTAGGAACAATAGGGTGAAATCGGTTAAAATTTGATGTCTTACAGCATATTTCGCGCAGTATATAAGCTTTTGATATGAATTTTTCCAAATCTTTATTTTATGCATACCTTGTTCAGGGTAAAAGCGAGTGCCGATCGGACGTCTATATCCTATAGCTCCCATAGGAACAATAGGGTGAAATTGGTCCAAATTTGATGTTTGAATATTTTGCGCAGTGTATAAGCGATTGACATCAATTTTTCCATGTCTTATTTATTTACGCACACCTATGAGCATTTTACTAAGTGCTGGCGGTGTGCTCTAAACAATTTAACTGCACTCCAAAAAAATAAAAAAGTTTACGATACCTATCGTGCCCAAAGCGTACTTTAAATTCCAAGAGAAAAGTACTAATTCAAAAAGGTGGTTTCCTACCAAATTTTTGTAATAATTTTGAATCATAATAATCACATAATTTAAACAAAGTAATTTTAATAAACCCCATCTCTTATCAAAAATTGGTTAACGATAATAAAAATAATAAATTAAATAGTTTAAAATACTTACCAATTTGAAACGGTCAGCGAATAAGTAATTTCGACAAATGAATAAAAGTTGGCCAAGAATTTTCTTATTACCAAAATAAAAAACGAAATAAATCATGGCATGGACAAAAGGATCAAAAAACCCTTTAACATTAACTAGAACTAAGGAACCACAAACAATTGATGAGATTATTGCAAAACCTAGTTCTTCGGGGACTTGAATCACTTCCAAAAAAGATTGTACTTCCTGACTTACCAACTGAAAGCGATGATGAGGATTTTAAATCAAATAAAAAAAATACTTTATTGGAAAACAAACGAAAAATAAGTGAAACTTCCTTTTTAGATACTAATGAAAATATTAAGAAGATGGCAGCGACAAAAGTGAAGCTTAATGAAAAACAACGCAAATTAATAGTAAATTTAAAAAATATAAAGCGGGAATATCTCCATTTTAAAATCTAAAATATGTAACAGGACGGCAAAAATTAAGTAGATCGGTTAGAAATAGAAATCCAGTACAAATAGGAAAAAACAAACTTAATTGGACTTCATACCAATAATTGTCATATTTAATGGGTTATTTATATCAGTTTTATATCACCTTACTCAGAAATGATTCACTATATGTATTTCTTGATAATGTAAAATGTGCATTTACAACTGTTGTAAATATTTCTCAAGATATGAATGATGATTGGGAAGTTGGAATTACAGACATTTATCTAAACAATTAAATCAAAAATGCATCAGATAAAGAAATAAATACTTCTAAAGATATAGAACACCCCGAAACAGAATTTATAAGTTTAGTAAATGCTGAAACATTAAGATATACTAATAATGTACACATTGAATCAATGAATTAATAAGTTTAAAATGTTTACCAATTTTAAACGATCAGCAAATAAGTAATTTCGACAAATGACTAAAAGTTCGCTAAGAATTTTCTTATTACCAAAATAAAAAACGAAATAAATCATGGCATGGACAAAAGGATCAAAAAACCCTTTAACTTTATCTAGAACTGCGGAGCCACAAACAATTGATGAGATTATTGCAAAACCTAGTTCTTCGGGGACGAAATTTAAATTTGATGAATCACTTCCAATAAAGGTTGAACTTCCTGACTTACCAACTGAAAGCGATGATGAGGATTTTAAATCGAATAAAAAAAATATTTTTTTTGGAAAACAAACGAAAATAAGTGAAACTTCCTTTTTAGATACTAATGAAAATATTAAGAAGATGGCAGCGACAAAAGTGAAGCTTAATGAAAAACAACGCAAATTAATAGTAAATTTAAAAAATATTAAGCGGGAATATCCCCATTTTAAAATCTAAAATATGTAACAGGACGGCAAAAATTAAGTAGATCGGTTAGAAATAGAAATCCAGTACAAATAGGAAAAAACAAACTTAATTGGAATTCATACCAATAATTGTCATATTTAATGGGTTATTTATATCAGTTTTATATCACCTTACTCAGAAATGATTCACTATATGTATTTCCTGAAAATGTAAAATGTGCATTTACAACTGTTGTAAATATTTCTCAAGATATGAATGATGATTGGGAAGTTGGAATTACAGACATTTATCTAAACAATTAAATCAAAAATGCATCAGATAAAGAAATAAATACTTCTAAAGATATAGAACACCCCGAAACAGAATTTATAAGTTTAGTAAATGCTGAAACATTTAGATATACTAATGAACCCATTGAATCAAAAAGACCTGAACTTGGATTGAATTTTTTTTTTTAACGTTTTATTTGTTTATTGAATCTTCTCTAGAAGGGATTTACAATAAGTATTCAAATCTTAACCTATACTGTATTATAATTGTTAATTGCTTTATGGCTCTAAGTTGGGCAGGAGTGGGCGGTCGTTGCGCTGAAACCAAGAGTGATTACTGAGCCGCTTGAGCTGCCTGGCTAGTTCGTTTGGATGTATTGATAGTCTAGCTTCGTACTTCGAGACTTTACTATCAATTTCTTCTTTAACGGATTTCATATCCAGGTCCCTGTGGATATTTGCGTTGCGAATATACCAGGGGGCCCCAGTTATTGCTCGCAGTGTCTTCGAATGTATTCGTTGGATGATTTCTATGTTGCTGCCGCTTGCGTTTCCGCAGAGTTAAGACTCGTACAACCAGGTTGTCCTTAAACAAGAAATGTAAATAACTACTTTGAGTTCCGGTGCCAGGGGTGAGCGGGAATTGATGAGCCAGTGGAAACTGTTGGCCTTGAGTTTAGTGAAATCTTCTTTGCTTCAATGTGCTTTCTCCAGGTAAGCCGCCTGTCTAAGTGGATGCCCAGGTATGTGACTTCGTCGACTTGGGGGATTTGTTTTGTTGTTTAGGGCCAGTGGTGGGCAGTTTTTGCATTTTTGTTCGTTGACTTGTATGCGCCAATCTGCTAGCCATTTTTCTACGGCCCCCAGGTGGTTTTCTAAATACGCTGTTGTTGTTTTTGTATTTGTATTTGCATAACTTCATCAGGGTGAAAGCGCTTACCGATCGGACGTCTATATTGTATATCTCCCGTAGGAACAATAGGGTGAAATCGGTTAAAATTTGATGTCTTACAGCATATTTCGCGCAGTATATAAGCTTTTGATATGAATTTTTCCAAATCTTTATTTTATGCATACCTTGTTCAGGGTAAAAGCGAGTGCCGATCGGACGTCTATATCCTATAGCTCCCATAGGAATAATAGGGTGAAATTGGTCCAAATTTGATGTTTGAATATTTTGCGCAGTGTATAAGCGATTGACATCAATTTTTCCATGTCTTATTTATTTACGCACACCTATGAGCATTTTACTAAGTGCTGGCGGTGTGTTCTAAACAATTTAACTGCACTCCAAAAAAATAAAAAAGTTTACGATACCTATCGTGCCCAAAGCGTACTTTAAATTCCAAGAGAAAAGTACTAATTCAAAAAGGTGGTTTCCTACCAAATTTTTGTAATAATTTTGAATCATAATAATCACATAATTTAAACAAAGTAATTTTAATAAACCCCATCTCTTATCAAAAATTGGTTAACGATAATAAAAATAATAAATTAGATAGTTTAAAATACTTACCAATTTGAAACGGTCAGCGAATAAGTAATTTCGACAAATGAATAAAAGTTGGCCAAGAATTTTCTTATTACCAAAATAAAAAACGAAATAAATCATGGCATGGACAAAAGGATCAAAAAACCCTTTAACATTAACTAGAACTAAGGAACCACAAACAATTGATGAGATTATTGCAAAACCTAGTTCTTCGGGGACTTGAATCACTTCCAAAAAAGATTGTACTTCCTGACTTACCAACTGAAAGCGATGATGAGGATTTTAAATCAAATAAAAACAAGAAAGAAAGCAAACTTCGGCAAGCCGAAGTTCATATACCCTTGCAGCTATTGCAAGAATTAAACATTTTTGAAAACATTAAAATTATGATTTACTTTCGTATATGTTTAAAAACATTGAAGCTATGATGATTTGCAGCTCAATTATTTGATAGTTATTTTATATATTTTTATTATTTCTAAGGGAGCTATATGATATAGACGTCCGATTTTGATAAAATTTAAACCATAATTCTGAAATATTTAACCATTGCTATATGTCGAAGAACTAAACAAAAAATTAAAAAACAGAAAAGTTATAATTTTTTTCATTTATTTTTCCGATTGTTCCTATGAGAGCTATATGATATAGTCGTCCGACTTTGATGAAATTTAATCCGTAAATCGGAAATATTTAACCATTACTAAATGTCGAAGAACTAAACAAAAAATAAAAAACAGAAAAGTTATAATTTTTTTCATTTATTTTTCCGTTTGTTCCTATGGGAGCTATATGCTATAGTCGTCCGATCCGGCTCGTTCCGACTTATATACTACCTGCAATAGAAAGACAACTTTTGGGAAAGTTTCATGCAGATAGCTTTAAAACTGAGAGACTAGTTTGCATATAAACGGACGGACAGACGGACAGACGGACAGACGGACAGACGGACATGGCTAGATCGACTCTACTAGTGATGCTGATCAAGAATATATATACTTTATAGGGTCGGAAACGTCTCCTTCACTGCGTTGCAAACTTCTGACTGAAATTATAATACCCTCTGCAAGGGTATAAAAATACTTTATTGGAAAACAAACGAAAAATAAGTGAAACTTCCTTTTTAGATACTAATGAAAATATTAAGAAGATGGCAGCGACAAAAGTGAAGCTAATTGAAAAACAACGCAAATTAATAGTAAATTTAAAAAATATAAAGCGGGAATATCTCCATTTTAAAATATAAAATATGTAACAGGACGGCAAAAATTAAGTAGATCGGTTAGAAATAGAAATCCAGTACAAATAGGAAAAAACAAACTTAATTGGACTTCATACCAATAATTGTCATATTTAATGGGTTATTTATATCAGTTTTATATCACCTTACTCAGAAATGATTCACTATATGTATTTCCTGAAAATGTAAAATGTGCATTTACAACTGTTGTAAATATTTCTCAAGATATGAATGATGATTGGGAAGCTGGAATTACAGACATTTATCTAAACAATTAAATCAAAAATGCATCAGATAAAGAAATAAATACTTCTAAAGATATAGAACACCCCGAAACAGAATTTATAAGTTTAGTAAATGCTGAAACATTAAGATATACTAATAATGTACACATTGAATCAATGAATTAATAAGTTTAAAATGTTTACCAATTTTAAACGATCAGCAAATAAGTAATTTCGACAAATGAATAAAAGTTCGCTAAGAATTTTCTTATTACCAAAATAAAAAACGAAATAAATTATGGCATGGACAAAAGGATCAAAAAACCCTTTAACTTTATCTAGAACTGCGGAGCCACAAACAATTGATGAGATTATTGCAAAACCTAGTTCTTCGGGGACGAAATTTAAATTTGATGAATCACTTCCAATAAAGGTTGAACTTCCTGACTTACCAACTGAAAGCGATGATGAGGATTTTAAATCGAATAAAAAAAATACTTTATTGGAAAACAAACGAAAAATAAGTGAAACTTCCTTTTTAGATACTAATGAAAATATTAAGAAAATGGCAAATAGAAACTTAATTGGACTTCATACCAATAATTGTCACATTTAATGGGTTATTTATATCATTTTTATATCACCTTACTCTGAAATGATTCACTATATGTATTTCCTGATAATGTAAAATGTGCATTTACAACTGTTGTAAATATTTCTCAAGATATGAATGATGATTGGGAAGTTGGAATTACAGACATTTACCTAACAATTAAATCAAAGCTGCATCAGATAAAGAAATAAATACTTCTAAAGATATAGAACACCCCGAAACAGAATTTATAAGTTTAGTAAGTGCTGAAACATTAAGATATACTAATAATTTACATTAAATCAATGAATTAATAAGTTTAAAATGTTTACCAATTTTAAACGATCAGCGAATAAGTAATTTCGACAAATGACTAAAAGTTCGCTAAGAATTTTCTTATTACCAAAATAAAAAACGAAATAAATCATGGCATGGACAAAAGGATCAAAAAACCCTTTAACTTTATCTAGAACTGCGGAGCCACAAACAATTGATGAGATTATTGCAAAACCTAGTTCTTCGGGGACGAAATTTAAATTTGATGAATCACTTCCAATAAAGGTTGAACTTCCTGACTTACCAACTGAAAGCGATGATGAGGATTTTAAATCGAATAAAAAGAATATTTTTTTGGAAAACAAACGAAAAATAAGTGAAACTTCCTTTTTAGATACTAATGAAAATATTAAGAAGATGGCAGCAACAAAAGTGAAGCTTAATGAAAAACAACGCAAATTAATAGTAAATTTAAAAAATATTAAGCGGGAATATCCCCATTTTAAAATCTAAAATATGTAACAGGACGGCAAAAATTAAGTAGATCGGTTAGAAATAAAAATCCAGTACAAATAGGAAAAAACAAACTTAATTGGAATTCATACCAATAATTGTCATATTTAATGGGTTATTTATATCAGTTTTATATCACCTTACTCAGAAATGATTCACTATATGTATTTCCTGAAAATGTAAAATGTGCATTTACAACTGTTGTAAATATTTCTCAAGATATGAATGATGATTGGGAAGTTGGAATTACAGACATTTATCTAAACAATTAAATCAAAAATGCATCAGATAAAGAAATAAATACTTCTAAAGATATAGAACACCCCGAAACAGAATTTATAAGTTTAGTAAATGCTGAAACATTTAGATATACTAATGAACCCATTGAATCAAAAAGACCTGAACTTGGATTGAATTTTTTTTTTTAACGTTTTATTTGTTTATTGAATCTTCTCTAGAAGGGATTTACAATCAGTATTCAAATCTTAACCTATACTGTATTATAATTGTTAATTGGTTTATGGCTCTAAGTTGGGCAGGAGTGGGCGGTCGTTGCGCTGAAACCAAGAGTGATTACTGAGCCGCTTGAGCTGCCTGGCTAGTTCGTTTGGATGTATTGATAGTCTAGCTTCGTACTTCGAGACTTTACTATCAATTTCTTCTTTAACGGATTTCATATCCAGGTCCCTGTGGATATTTGCGTTGCGAATATACCAGGGGGCCCCAGTTATTGCTCGCAGTGTCTTCGAATGTATTCGTTGGATGATTTCTATGTTGCTGCCGCTTGCGTTTCCGCAGAGTTAAGACTCGTACAACCAGGTTGGCCTTAAACAAGAAATGTAAATAACTACTTTGAGTTCCGGTGCCAGGGGTGAGCGGGAATTGATGAGCCAGTGGAAACTGTTGGCCTTGAGTTTTAGGGAAATCTTCTTTGCTTCAATGTGCTTTCTCCAGGTAAGCCGCCTGTCTAAGTGGATGCCCAAATATGTGACTTCGTCGACTTGGGGGATTTGTTTTGTTGTTTAGGGCCAGTGGTGGGCAGTTTTTGCATTTTTGTTCGTTGACTTGTATGCGCCAATCTGCTAGCCATTTTTCTACGGCCCCCAGGTGGTTTTCTAAATACGCTGTTGTTGGTTTTGGACATTTTGAACGACGTGTTATAGCTGTGTAAGTCTGGTTTTGTTGGTTATAAGGTTGAGTTGGTCTTTGAGCGTTTTGCTCTGGAAGCGGAGTATATTTCGGTTTTGGTATAGGTGGGTGGTGTAATGCTTCGGGCTGAGCGGTTCTTGTAGGCGATAATCCAGGGTATCGAAGTGCAGCCGCAAACGTAACTCCAGGAGTGGTTTGCGAAGGAATGTAAAGTTTGGTTGTTGGCGCCTCTGGTTGAGCCGACTCTTGATCTCTTTATAGGCGGGGCATCCCCTGTAATTAGCAGTGTGGTTTCCGTCACAGTTGCTACATTTTCTCAGTGCTGGGTCTTCTTTGCTACCGGGCCGTTTCGTTTATGCGGCTCCTCTACGGTTATTCTTCGATGGATTAGGTATTGCAGTTTGTATATGAGGTGCACTGCGTTTTTTTTCAGAGTAGTCGCGTCTGGTTTGAGTTCAATCTTGAAGATTGGCTGAGGAATTTTTGCCCTGTTGGTTAAGTCATTACGTTTTTAACGTCAAAACCATTTTCTTTAAGTCCTTCAGCTATATCAGCTGCTGGGACGGTTGACTCGATACCCTTTATTACAACTTGAAGTCCTTTGCTACTTTTGAGTTGGTAGGTGTAATAATTAACACGCTCACTGTTCAGGAAGTTTGTTACAGAGCGGTATTTGGCTTCATTGGTGATCTAGAACTTGGTTTCAGATATATTACCTCTTTTTAAAATAGTAATATAAAAATTGTTTTGCCGAATTATGTATTTGTTTGAGTTTATTGATTAGATCTGAACAATTTTGATCCCTAATGTAGATATGTGGTGGCTTTACAATTTTATTGGCTTGGGGTGGTTGGCCGTCATCTTTTTCGAGCTCGCCAAGTATGGTAAATTTGTTTGCAGAAGTTGCCGTAGTGGTGTTTTCGTAAGTTTAGGCAAATTTGTTTCTTTAGATTTTTGCGGGCTAAGTTTTCTTTTTATTTGTACATACCGATCGATCCCAGTCTGTACAAGCGTAGATTGTGAGAGCTCTACAGCAGAAGCTAGTATTGCTCGCGATACCAAAATCGGTCACACGTTGGTCGATGTTGAAGTTGTTGTTGTTGTAGTCGATACGACAGTTGTTATTGAGGGCACCGTATTAGTGAGCGCACAAGCTGATGTAGTCGGTGCGTCTATAGGTGGAAGGGGGGAAGGGCATTGCGAACTCCATGACTGAGTTGGAGCAGGGCAGCTTGAGTTGGTAAATAGTGCTGGCGAAAGAGACCGAGCTCTCTCAGTAGCGGGCGGCGACATTGCACTTGTTGTTGTGTTATTTACTGTCTCCGATGAGACAATTGCTAAGTATGCATTATTTTTCGAAGACGAAGATAGTTGAAGCGTAGACAGTCGATGCCACTTTTTCCAGAAGCTTTGAAATATAGTTTTAATGCTTAGGCAGTATCCTAATCGGCCCACGGGAATGTGACTTAAATTAGAATCCGATAGGGTGGTGCTTTGCGTCCGTTAGGAGAATTGGTCCTGCTTAATTACAACCAGTGTTAGCAAATGAAAGTACTCGAGATTTATGCACGCTATGTAATTCCGCCATTTGCTGATAACGTTTACGAAAGCAATTGTGAACAATAACGAAGAGTAAGCTAACGCCAGAAAGGCGTAGTGCGAGCACAATGCCTGTTCACCCTAGTCTGGGAACGGTGACGCATCTTTTCGCACTAGCATTCACAAACTGAAAACGCTTTGCAATCTCAATCGACACATGTGGATTTAACTTCTCATACTCGGAAAACAAAGTAATGTCTTTTACAAGGTTATCTAATGCTCCTGAATAAAATCTACGCCGTCTGTCTTTTCAGTGGAATTAGCTTATTTCATCATAAATGCAAAGCGACAGTCTGCCATCTCAGTCTGTCTCTCTCTAACAGCTACGATCGTCATAAACGCAAACGCAGGTTGTGGCATCATTGCTGTTGCCATCTAAGGCTGTCTGCTTTCGACAGAAACACTCTGGTTGCCGTCTGCCTGCTATTTTAAGAAGAGGCCGTTTTTCTTCATATGACCTAATTAACCGCAATGAAAACATTTCAGCTAGGCTTTGACTTATTCTTAAATTGTTTCTTTCACAAATTTTGTTATTTTGTTATACCCTTGCAGAGGGTATTATAATTTCAGTCAGAAGTTTGCAACGCAGTGAAGGAGACGTTTCCGACCCTATAAAGTATATATATTCTTGATCAGCATCACTAGTAGAGTCGATCTAGCCATGTCCGTCTGTCCGTCCGTCTGTCCGTCTGTCCGTCTGTCCGTCCGTTTATATGCAAACTAGTCTCTCAGTTTTAAAGCTATCTGCATGAAACTTTCCCAAAAGTTGTCTTTCTATTGCAGGTAGTATATAAGTCGGAACGAGCCGGATCGGACGACTATTATAACGTTGCTGTTTTTCAATTTTTTGTTTAGTTCTTCGACATTTAGTAATAGTTACATATTTCCGATTTACGTTTTAAATTTCATCAAAGTCGGACGACTATATCATATAGCTCCCATAGGAACAATCGGAAAAATAAATGAAAAAAAATTATTACTTTTCTGTTTTTTATTTTTTTGTTTAGTTCTTCGACATTTAGTAATGGTTAAATATTTCCGATTTACGGATTAAATTTCATCAAAGTCGGACGACTATATCATATAGCTCTCATAGGAACAATCGGAAAAATAAATGAAAAAAATTATAACTTTTCCGTTTTTTAATTTTTTGTTTAGTTCTTCGACATATAGCAATGGTTAAATATTTCAGAATTATGGTTTAAATTTTATCAAAATCGGACGTCTATATCATATAGCTCCCTTAGAAATAATAAAAATATATAAAATAACTATCAAATAATTGAGCTGCAAATCATCATAGCTTCAATGTTTTTAAACATATACGAAAGTAAATCATAATTTTAATGTTTTCAAAAATGTTTAATTCTTGCAATAGCTGCAAGGGTATATGAACTTCGGCTTGCCGAAGTTTGCTTTCTTTCTTGTTTTTGTAAGTGTTTAATAATAATTATTTTTTTCACTTTTGATATAAGTTTTTATTGATTCCCTGTTGTTGCATTTCTCTCCAATTATTGGTTAGCAGTCAATGTGTTGTGTTTGGGCAGAAGCGTTCTCGGTGAGTGCTTGGTACAGACTGACTTTATTCAGAGATCAGCGAGAGAATGAACATAAGTAACGTGTGTGTGTATACATGTGTGTGCTTATAGAACGAAGGAATACAGAATAGTTTTGGATATGCGAGGTAGCGAGAATACATTTTGCTTATACATAACACAAAGCATTTTACTATAGCATAACCTTTGGAATTTATATAAGATATTTATACAAACTCCAGGAGTAGCTAAAACTAATGCATTCGGCCTCACATTTTATTGGGGTTGAAATGGGATTCAGTCATGCCATGGGTTTCACCGAAATGTTCAGTGTGTATGGTTCTGTATCCCAAGATTTCGGCCACCAAAAACCTATGTACCTAAAAAATAGTCTCTGTATACACAGAGATAGGATAACGGAATTTCTAATTTTAACTAGAAACTAGAGAGAAAGTCTCTCTAGAAGCATTTGACTAGTCCAACTACATACTAAATTATTTTGATAACATATATTAATAATTTCAAGTCTAGGCGCCTAAAATTGAAAGATAGTAAATATATATTATTATATTTCTTAATTTTATATATATAATTATATATTATTCTTATAATATAAGACCAGCGACCGCAGCCTCGTGACGGGGAACAAAATACTGTTGCGAGCGGAGAGTGAAAAAATATTATGTCCCCGTTTCCATGATCTGCTGTTTTTGATGTAGTGTGAGTCTTTCCCTAGGCCTCCTTGCAAGTCCTCTATCTCTCTGTCTCTGTTCTTACTTTTTGCCTACGAGTTTTATTTATTTTCCTTTATCTTTCCTTTAAAAATAAGCTAAAAAGACAAAAGTTTTTTTATAATATTTGGCAATTCTGGCTGGTGTATTTCCTGGAAGTAGCTAAAACTAATGCATTTGGCCTCTAATTTTATTGGGGTTGAAAAGGGATTCAGTCACGCCATGGGCTTCGATACGATAGTACGATAGTACTTGATTTATGTTATTCTTTTTTTGAGTATTTTTTTTTCCTATTCTGCTTAAATTAAGAAAAAATAATTCTTAAACTACAATTAATCCTTAATAATGCTTGAGAAGAAGTAGAAAATTCTTATTTTAAGTATGATTTCGATTTATATTAAGAAGAGCAAGTTCCAAGAGAATATTCCTCACAATAAGTAGAACATTTTCTTATATTAATCTATCGCAGTTCATGCTTTCAGAAAATCAAGTATAGGAAATTCTTAAATTAAGGAAGGCATGTACTCAAATGTAGTGAACAAATTTAAGAAAAAACATTTCTTTAATCAAGCTAAAATCTTTTTAAGATCGGTCATTCTTTTCTCTCATTATTTTTAACAGGATAGTACGATAGCAAAATTCTTAAAAGAAATTTATAGCGTCATTCGTATTTGTTTGTACATACAAGTTTGCGCGTACTATACATATGTACGACATGCATATTTTGCGACATAACGGATTCTTGAAAGCAACGCTTTCCCGGAATAAGCCGAAATAACTGTTGTCAAACAATACACACATAAATGTATGTGTGCTTTTTGTAAAGCGTCTGTGATGAGTAGAGATGGAAAAACATCGATAGTCGGTATTAATTTTTGTTTTATTTTGTTTGTAGCCCCAACATAAACAAAAACTAAAAGTTGTTGCTTAAATAATATTCCTGTTGGAAAACTACGCCTGGGAGGATATATAGATTAGAGTTATAACATGACAAAATCTGAGCGGTATGGCCAACTGCTGGAAAAAGCGTCTATCGAGAATCAATATTATTCTGAGTGCTTAGGCCAGCTCTAGGAAGAAGCTCCTCGTTTTAACGAATGTGAAGACATTCGTGTATACCTTAAAGGTAAGTAACACAAGCCAATCGTAATAAAAAGTTTATTAATAAAAGTGCGCGTCGAAATTTTGTTTTATGTACTATTTATTAATATACTTAAAAGAACGTGTGTGCGCGACCGGCTTAAAGAACCTAACCTAATGCACCTGCAATCCTAAAAAATAAATAATGCATTGAAATCGGTTTGCTTAAAAAACGCTTAGAGAATAGTAAGAAAACCAACTTAAAAGTGATCGTACATACAAAATGTAAAAAAAGAGGGGTACGTTGCTTGTATAGAAAAGTTTCAACCTATTTTTTTCCTGGAACAAGCTACTTACCGCTCTTTTTTTTACGTTTTATGTGTACGATAACTTTTAAGTTGGTTTTCTTACTATTTTAACATGCATTCCTGCTCGTGCACGTGCACATACATACGTATACATGTGCACTGATAAAAAATGAAATATTTTATTTTAATATGTTACTTAGATATTGACATATTTCATATTAAATCATAATATTAAATACAAAACATATTAAATACCATGACTTCATTCATATTTAAATTAATATTCACATATTTAGATTCAATATTTCGTTTTTTACCGGTGTACCATATATGAGTAAGCAAATACGTTTTTAATAAATAAAATTATTAAATTATAATTAATATATAAAATTTAAGCAATTTCAAAATTAATTTATAAATTTTTAGATGCTCAAATAAGATATAGTGGTTTAAAATATATCACAACGGAAGAAAATTTAAGGGAAGCTGTGCCTCCGTTGGGACCCCGCCTGAGGTTTCGGGAGAAGCTGTTATCATGAAGGAAGGCAAAGGTAAGTTATTTCTTCAGCTAAAACTTTAATAAAATAATTTAATTTCATTTCATGGTCCATTATGCCTCTGCAATTAAGAAGTGCGGTCCACTCAAGTATTTATGGAGTATGCGTTTTATATATTTATTCGTATATTTATTACCTTTCCAATACATGTATATACTGTTAACAATTCAAAGTCGTTTATAAGGCTAAAATATGTTTAAGATCCAGAACATATCACTAATACAATACAAATTTTAATCCCTTTTTCCAGTTAGTTATAAGAAAACAATAATAAATTAATTTAAGCAAACAATTAAAATGTAAAATAAATACAAAAATTTAAAATGTCAAAAAACCAAGGTTTTTGCGAGTTTAATTTAATAAATAACTCACCTTATATTTCCTTAATTCAAGGAATAGCAGTGCTTTTTTTTAATAACTTTTTAGGTTTGGAAATGGATTGATATGCTCTTAAATAAAGCAAAATTGTTTCTTATTTTAAGAACCAATAGTGCTCATGCTAAGAGTTTTATTTAATTAAATTGGGGTAGTACCGTTCTTGATTTGAGATTGAAATATTCTTTTTTAAAGAGTTCGTAATGTTTAAAATATGAATTTATTGTTCTTTATTTAAGCCGCATGCATTCTTAACCCAAATAATGATCTTTCTTGATTAAAGAATTTTTAATACTTGATTTGAGTATAATTCGTACTTCAATTAAGTGCACGTTATACTTGATTTAAAAAGAATTAAAACTCAATTTAAGCAAAATTTAATATTAATTTAAGTACTATTTACTATTAATTATCGACCAAAAATTTCTTAAATAAAGAAATATGGTTTAAGAATAATACGTTCTTAAAAACAGAATTTATGACAAAAATAAGAACTTTCCTTACTTGACTCACTTTCATGAGCATTTATACTTAAAACAAGAACAAAACTCTTGTTTTTTTTTCTGAGTGTAGTTTGTATTTATCATATTTTTAAATCAACTCCCACGCTCAACCGGTTCAAGTACAGCGCCTGCGCTACCAGTTTAAATGTTATGTAATGTAAAACAAAAATTTTAGGGTCTTACTTAACATATTTTAAAATCAGCTCCCGATCTCAACAGATTCAACAACAGCCCAAGAGGTTAACCTTTTCAAACGACTATTTAATATTCGAGAATTTTACATTAGTTCACTCTTTTTCCGCCAGCGGAGACAATGAAAGTAAGAGTATATGCAACCGCCAAACGGCCAAAGCGCCGATCCCTTTGAAAAGTGTGATTACATATTACATTTAATTAATAGTGTGACATCTCGACAAGATCTCCACCGCTCTATACTCTATAGGATATTTGGGTTGAAGCCACCCAAGTAAACAGAACGCATCTACATACACACCACTATTCTGTCGCCATCACAATTGTAAACATCACCATGAACACATCAGATATTTCTGTGATCTTCGTTGATGACATCACTATGAAGTCAATTCACGATGTCGATTCTGTTGACGATGTTGATATGGATATTCTGCGCACATTTTATCGGGACATTACATCAACCCAAGAAATACCTGAGGACCTGCAAAACTTAGAATTGGATGAAAATCCTATCGGTATGATCTCCTAGGAGTATTTTGCGTCCCAATTACGACGTGTAGTATCCCAGAGGTAGGTGTTCACTAGATATTGTTAGTTTTCTAGCGTATAGACGGATCGGTGTTCGTGCACTTCTTGCATGGCTCGGTGCAAAGCTCGTCGGATATGGCGTGGGTCTTCCTTCTCATCTATATATCACACCCGTTCTACTACGAAAAGTTGTAAGTGCACTATCTGTACTTTAATGATTGGTCAAAATATTGTAGATATCGGACAACACAGACGGACCCTAAAGAATATATATTAGGAGAAGAATACCAGCAATGTGGGTGGCTTAGGTGTAGTTTGATCCCATTCTCTACCCTCCCGACCTAAGTGACAGTAGAAATTGCTTGCTGTTACCCCTCGGCAAACGCTTTATTGTAGATTAAATCATATTCGATATGGTTGACAACAGCATCGCTGTACTAGCATCTGACCGTATTTATACAAATTATTCGCTCATATTAAACGGTAACAAAATTCAAGATAATTTACATAAATTCTTCATATTCTTATTCTTTGTTCCTTTGTTTCTTTTCAGTTTCTGAACTTACATTCTAATAATTCATGTTATTCTTTTTCAATTTAACTTTTTAAATATATTTTGTTTAGACATTCTCTAATAATTAATGATTTTACTTGATAAATTTAATGAAGCTCTTGGTTATGCCCTTTCCTAACACATCCCGGTTAAATCAAATTATTTTTTTAGATATATATATGTATAGCTACTGTTGTCGTTAATAAAAAAACTTACGCACATATTTTCCGCTGCTGATTCGCTGGGCCCATCGAAGATGCAGGTGCTGTTTAGGACTCCTCAAAGAGCGTGGTTATTTTAATTTAAACGGGATTTTTAGTAGTGGCATCTGGCATTCACTTAATTTACATGCTAAATAAAAAGAAACAGCTAATAAGAAAAATGTCTAATTCTCAATAACAAAAAAAATAAAAGTTCAAGCTAAATCAAAACAATAAGACTTCTCTTATGGGCGATCGGTATCGCCGACGTCTGTCCGTGTAGGCGCTGTTTTGCAAGTATGCGTGCTTGCATCGGTTGTTCTCCGTAGAAGTGCTAATCCCTCTTCTCAAGTTCGCTGCGCCGGTCTCCTTTGGGTCTGTTTATTTCCGCCCAGAAATGGTATGATCCGCAGGTACTTCCGAAAGGCTGTTGTGCGGGTCTGCTGCCTTCTAGGTTAGGGCTCCACGTGTCGGTATGGGTTTCTCCAAGTTCCGGCCAGGTATCACTCGTGCTCTGCTCGTAGTTCTGTATGCGGCATTTACGAAGATCCGGTTGCAAGCGCTCAAACCTGCAGCAGCCTTAGCTGGGCTCTGCTGGTATGGGGGTTATGTTGTCACGTGTTGGTATATGTGGGCTGCAGCAACGCACAGATTTCCCAGTTTCGCAGCAAAATATCGGCCGGCCAGGCACGGTGATGTACAAATATGTATTTTGTTATAAAGATGTAAGCGCAACAGCGCCCGCGACGCGTGTGCTTTCTGGCCGGCCTCCGATGAACGTGCTCTACATACATGGACACATTGTGAGGTTCACTCGCATATTTCAATTAGCACAAATAATTACCCTTGTTTGAACGACTTTATTGTTTAAACAATAGGCTCTTTTCTTCTTGTAAGAGCTCGTGATCTATGTCCTCTCTGGCTTTTGGGGTACAGTTTATGCACGTGTCGATATTGCAAGTTGAAATTATTACTGCTGACCAAATACTTGTGGTTGCTTATCGTTCCCAAAATCAAGAGAGCGAGCATGTCTTCGCGTTGGTTCAGGCAGCGCGAATTGGAAACTTCTAGATCACAATAAACGGGACTTTTCCCAAACTCGCTCTTTTTTTTTTCCTTCTTTGCCTTTCGCACGCCGATAGAGAGCGAGAGAGAGAGAGATCTAAGTAGGTGTGTGTGTGCGTGTGCAATGCGACTCAGCAGGCATAACCGATTGGAAGTTTGGACGTCTTCTCTACATTCCTGCCTGAGCCTATCCGAATTGACATGCGGGATGCGTTTTGTTTATTGCTATTAACCCGAACCCTACACCGCCCTGATAGCCGCCAAGACCGATCGGTTCACACCGGTACACACCGGTACAACACCGAATCGGGTTAAGAAAGCTTTATAGTGGCCAGACTTAAACTGTGATCCGTTGTCCGTCAATATTGATTCCGGAACTCCGAAAGTGAAAAATACGTATTTTTCCAGGAAATCACATATTTTATCAGAGGTGAATTTTCGTAGTGGGTGTAAGAAATGAAATTTCGTGCAATGGTCGACTATTATTAATAGGCCGATATTGCCGCTCTTAGACCTAGGGTATGGGCCTAACAGGTCCATATACAGTTTTTGGAACGGTCGTTCTGAAGTAGTTGGATTACCCATTGGAGGTCTAAGAATTTGATTGGGACTCTTGGTGGACTTGCAAATGGAGCAGTTAGCTACATAGTCTCGAATCTGAGTCACCATGCCGGGCCAAAATAGATAGCGTTTCAACTTTTCAATCATTTTGGTCATCCCTATATGAGCGGAATCAGGAGCATCGTGAGCGCGATAAATAACATGTTCTCTTAATAATGTTGGAACCCAGAGTTTCCAGGACTCTGCGTCTTGGAGTGCATCCCCCTTAAATGACTCAGTTCGCTTGTACACAAACTTATCTACCACTTTTAGGTCGGGTAACCTAGCTTGATTTTCCTTTATGCGGTTGACAAACAAATCAATTACTGGTCCCGAGTCAGTGACTTCGCAAACGTTAGCTTCTTCGCATCTCGACAATGCGTCAGCCACTACGTTCTGTGACCCACTTCGGTGCTTAATCGTAAACGAAAATCTCTGCAATTGAATTGACCACCTTGCTAGGCGTCCTGACAGGTCTTTCTGCTTCATAAGCAACTGCAAGGAAGCATCTGTCACTACGCAAAACTCTTGCCCTTCTATATAGGCCCTAAACTTATTTATACCCTTGATAACGGCTAGCAACTCAAGTTCAGTAACGGAGTAATTTCGCTGTGCTTTTGACATTTTTTCTGAGATATATGCAACTGGAAATTCAACTCCGTCTTCATATTCTTGGGCCAATACACACCCAAGACCATAAAGACTTGCATCACAAAGCAAAACAAACTTTCTATTAAAATCTGGGGTTCTCAACACTGGGGATGACGTTAACTTCGACTTAAGTAAACTAAACGCCTCTTCTGCCTCGCGATTCCAGCTAAACCCTTTGTTTTTCTTAAGTAACTCAGTCAAAGGAACGGTGATAGAAGCGTAATTATCTACAAAACGCCTGTACCAGCCGGCAAGCCCAAGAAATTTACGGAGCTGCTTGACTGTGGTCGGAATTGGAAACTCGTTAATGGCACTAACCTTACTTGGATCGACTTTAAGCTGTCCGTGCCCTATGATGAACCCTAAGTACTTGATCTCGGTCATACAAAAATTTGATTTTGCTATGTTAATCGTTTAATTAGCATTTCGCAAATACCTAGCGATCTTTTCTAGCAATTTCATGTGTGACTCAAAATCATCGGACAAAATTAACAAATCATCTAAGTATACAAACACCCGAGTGCGCAGACTTGCTGGTATTACTAAGTCCATTAACCTGCAGAGTGTTTGCGCGGCGTTACAAAGCCCGAAGGGCATTACTTTGTACTGATACAAAGGCCTATTGGGAATCGTAAACGCAGTGCACTGCCTTGACTTTTCCTCGAGCGGGATCTGCCAGAACGCGTGCTTCATGTCAAGTCCGGTGATGTAACGCGCTGGTGGCAGTCTGCTTAGGATTCCGTCTACGTGAGGGAGAGGATAAGCATCCTTTACAGTCAGCTTATTCACTTCTCTCGAATCTAAACATAACCGAACCTTTTCTCCTCGTTTAACTAGTACACAGTTGCTGCTCCAAGGGCTTCGGGATTCCTCTATCACGTCTAATGCTAACATGTTTTCTATTTCTGCAAACATAACTTTCTCCTTTGCAGGTGAGATCGGCCAGTGACGCTGCTTTACCGGCTTCGCCCCGCCATCATCGATGGAATGTTCTAGCATCTGCGTCCGCCCTAATTCCTCCGACTCGTAAGAAGGGAGTTGTCTTATTACTGCTTCTAACCTTGTTCGTTGTTCTATTGAAAGGGAATGTACTTTCGGGATATCAACCACATCGTCTTCTCGCCCTACATCGAGTTCGCTAACCGACCCAATTTCTTTCGTTATTTTGTTCAGCAATCCGAAATCACGCCAGAAATCAATACCAAGATAAATATCTTGCTTGAGCTCGGGTATGACGAAGAACTCAACTACATTAGTGCGATTACGATATGTGATGTCCAAAATAAGTCTGCCCACGACTGAACACGATGCATCATTAGCTGTCTTAATTTGACCTGAACATTTACGCATCCTCGGATGCTGAGATAAATCTTTCGCAGCGTTGCCCCCGATACAACAAATTGTCGCACCGGAGTCCAGCAAGGCTACGTAACGCTTATCGGATATATCTATTTCGGTATATAAACGGTTATCGGAGTTAAGGAAAACTGCTGCGACCAACCTTTTCCGGCTATGTCGTACCGTTTTCCAAAATTGTCGTACTCGTGAAGTTGAACGTCCGGGTTTCTGAGAAACGCTACAGCTGCTAATGTCTCCAAAATTCTCTGTCTAGCTGCTGTATATTGTGCTTCTCTAACGTGGTAAGGTTTGAGATGATTAGGTCGTGTGTTCAGATCCGAACTTTCAATTGGATCGGTCTGCGTACCAGAGTCTGATTTTAATTTTTCGGATGCGTCGAGTGGTTTTTGGCGGACACATCCCGTTGGTGGTTTTCCGATGGGTTACATCTTTGACAATTTGGCTTCTTGGTGTTTTTGGCACCGCATCCAAAGCAAAATATACTGATTGACTCAAGACAGTCGTCAAAGCGATGCCCAATCTTGTCGCAGTTCCAGCATCTCATTTCTCTACGCTGCAAAGCTGAAACTTCATCTAGCACTGTGTCCTCAGAATCTGGATCAAGTTCAGAAACATTCGGACGCGCGGAAAAATTATTCCTTCCTCGCTGCTGTCTATTCTGTTTACAAAACTGCTCGTGCGTTCGAATCTCTTTTCTTAAGCTAGCTAAGGAGTCGATATTTAAGTGCATTAACTCGTACCTAAGAGAGGGTTTCGAGTGTCGAATAAGAAGTTGGACCAGAGACTGTTCCGAGATTGGGGTGCTCAACCGCGCCACATTTGATATTCCTCAAATGGTTCCCTATCTGTCTGACGCCTGTTTTTAATTGATTCCCATATATCTAAGTCTGTATCTATGTCCCTAAACTTTTCCCTAAATTCTTTGCAAAACTCATTCCAAGTTACCTTTTCACTGGCCTTGTGGTATTTCCAGTACCACTCGCTAGCCCTGCCTATAAAAAATAGGTGCAGATGGTCGCATAATAGCTGATGATCACCATTTAAATTCTGTTGTGCCAAAGCATTAACTCTGTACAAAAAGTCTTCCGTTTGCAATCCATCTTTGGCCCCGTCAATTTTATGTGCCAACTCTGAATAATACTAGGTACTTTTTCCGGCTGAACCGAATTGGGGAATCTGCCTGATATCCTACTAAGCTGCTGATTTACCGGACTGATGTTTGTGCTAACGTTAGGCGAATTCTGCTCCTCCGCTGGCTGTGATTGACCAGCTGTGATCCCTGAGTTCTCAGTATTATCGTTGACCCGTCTTCCGCTGGGGAACTGTCCATTGTAGCCTACTTGCATGTTCGGCAACTGTGTCTGAATAAAAACTGTCAGGTCGTGCATAAGTTTTTCCTGTTGGGTCTGCATTGCCGCTTGCATTGCCCTTCCTATCTCTTCCAAACTCTCTGATTTCGAAGATTCCAATATGGAATCGGTACTCGCGGTTCTGTCTAGTTGTTGTCCTGCATTAAGAGGTAGCTGTGATCTAGTAACAATGGTTCTGGGTTGCACAGTATTCCTGCCTCTTCGCGAGTTGACTCTACCTCGGCCTCGGCCTCGATTCACGATTTGGTTACTACTGCCTTCGCCAGGATCGATTTCAGACGGCGCACCTGCAGCGTGTGATCTTTGCTCTGCGTCTGTCAACTCAGCTAACAAATTATTATTTGATATCGATAACTGTTGCACAGTACACATGTTATTACACGTTGGGCAAGTATTTGTTACTTGCAAGGGATCCGTGATGCATTGACGGTGGAATTTATGATTACTTGGAGAAACTGCTTTCAGGTCCTCCACATTTAATGGTCGAGCGCATAAAATGCAAACCGTTGTGTCATCATTTGACCCGGCTGCTAAGTTCTCCGTACTGTGATGAAGTGGCATTTTCCACAAAATGTTATATAGTTTTTATGTTTTTCAAAATTGGTCTTTGCTTTCCAACGAGCCGTTTATCAATTCTCTCGAACATGCTTGGTATTATCTCCTAAAAATATTCTATACTAATATTTTCTTGATGGATATGGCTTCCGGGATTCGTCTTCGCTGCACTGGTCAAGTATCGAAGTTCCTCCGATGACTTGCTACTCCTGAGTACGCGTACTGTGCCCTGACGCCAGGTGAACTAAACAATTTCAACGAAACTAGTTTTCTACGATTGGTTCGCCTTGGTCGATGATACCATAATGACTTGATTTTCAATCGCAGTTCCAAAATACGAATTTCCGAATTCGCTTCCCTCTAATATCGAATCAAAACTTTAGTCTACCGGATTAATTTCTGACTTAATTATTAACCCTGTGAATAAGATCGTTCCGGTCGCCTCAATCCGTAAGGACTCGAATTGCAGTCGCTATTCCAGGCAACTACTTTATAAAACAGTTATGGCTAACCTCAAATACAAAAATAGGTTTCTGCGGATTTAAATATTTAAAAGATTTCAAATTATTAAAACTTCAAAAGCTAATTGGAAGAATAATTGAGCAATATTGATGGCTAGTACCTCCTGAAGATCCTGCACATAACTTGCGATTGCGGCTCCTAGGACTTGTATACTACCTGAGTGTTTAATTTCTCTTTAATTTCTCAAAGCGGTTATCGGTTTCTAGCCCCACGTTTTGGGCGCCATTTTCTGTAGTATCCCAGAGGTAGGTGTTCACTAGATATTGTTAGTTTTCTAGCGTATAGACGGATTGGTGTTCGTGCACTTCTTGCATGGCTCGGTGCAAAGCTCGTCAGATATGGCGTGGGTCTTCCTCCTCATCTATATATCACACCCGTTCTACTACGAAAAGTTGTAAGTGCACTATCTGTACTTTAATGATTGGTCAAAATATTGTAGATATCGGACGACACAGACGGACCCTAAAGAATATATATTAGGAGAAGAATACCAGCAATGTGGGTGGCTTAGGTGTAGTTTGCCCCCATTCTCTACCCTCCCGACCTTAGTGACAGTAGAAATTGCTTGCTGTTACCCCTCGGCAAACGCTTTATTGTAGATTAAATCATATTCGATAAGGTTGACAACAGCATCGCTGTACTAGCATCTGACCGTATTTATACAAATTATTCGCTCATATTAAACGGTAGCAAAATTCAAGATAATTTACATAAATTCTTCATATTCATTCTTTGTTCCTTTGTTTCTTTTCAGTTTCTGAACTTACATTCTAATAATTCATGTTATTCTTTTTTCAATTTAACTTCTTAAATATATTTTGTTTAGACATTCTCTAATAATTAATGATTTTACTTGATAAATTTAATGAAGCTCTTGGTTATGCCCTTTCCTAACACATCCCGGTTAAATCAAATTATTTTTTTAGATATATATATGTATAGCTACTGTTGTTGTTAATAAAAAAACTTACGCTCATATTTTCCGCTGCCGATTCGCTGGGCCCATCAAAGATTCAGGTGCTGTTTAGGACTCCTCAAAGAGCGTGGTTATTTTAATTTAAACGGGATTATTAGTAGTGGCATCTGGCATTCACTTAATTTACATGCTAAATAAAAAGAAACAGCTAATAAGAAACATGTCTAATTCTCAATAACAAAAAAAAATAAAATCTCAAGCTAAATCAAAACAATAAGAATTCTCTTATGGGCGATCGGTATCGCCGACGTCTGTCCGTGTAGGCGCTGTTTTGCAAGTATGCGTGCTTGCATCGGTTGTTCTCCGTAGAAGTGCTAATCCCTCTTCTCTAGTTCGCTGCGCCGGTCTCCTTTGGGCCTGTTTATTTCCGACCAGAAATGGTCCGCAGGCTAGGGCTCCACGTGTCGGTATGGGTTTCTTCAAGTTCCGGCCAGGTATCACTTGTGCTCCGCTCGTAGTACTGTATGCGGCATTTACGAAGATCCGGTTGCAAGCGCTCAAACCTGCAGCAGCCTTAGCTGGGCTCTGCTGGTATGGGGGTTATGTTGTCACGTGTTGGTATATGTCGGCTGCAGCAACGCACAGATTTCCCAGTTTCGCAGCAAAATATCGGCCGGCCAGGCACGGTGATGTACAAATATGTATTTTGTTATAAAGATGTAAGCGCAACAGCGCCCGCGACGAGCGCGTGTGCTTTCTGGCCGGCCTCCGATGAACGTGCTTTACATACATGGACACATTGTGAGGTTTTATGGGCGATCGGTATCGCCGACGTCTGTCCGTAAAGGCGCTGTTTTGCAAGTATGCGTGCTTGCATCGGTTGTTCTCCGTAGAAGTGCTAATCCCTCTTCTCAAGTTCGCTGCGCCGGTCTCCTTTGGGCCTGTTTATTTCCGCCCAGAAATGGTATGATCCGCAGGTACTTCCGAATGGCTGTTGTGCGGGTCTGCTGCCTTCTAGGCTAGGGCTCCATGTGTCGTTATGGGTTTCTCCAAGTTCCGGCCAGGTATCACTCGTGCTCCGCTCGTAGTTCTGTATGCGGCATTTACGAAGATCCGGTTGCAAGCGCTCAAACCTGCAGCAGCCTTAGCTGGGCTCTGCTGGTATGGGGGTTATGTTGTCACGTGTTGGTATATGTGGGCTGCAGCAACGCACAGATTTCCCAGTTTCGCAGCAAAATATCGGCCGGCCAGGCACGGTGATGTACAAATATGTATTATGTTATAAAGATGTAAGCGCAACAGCGCCCGCGACGATGAACGTGCTTTACATACATGGACACATTGTGAGGTTCACTCGCATATTTCAATTAGCACAAATAATTACCCTTGTTTGAACGACTTTATTGTTTTAACAATAGGCGCTTTTCTTCTTGTAAGAGAGCGTGATCTATGTCCTCTCTGGCTTTTGGGGTATAGTTTATGCACGTGTCGATATTGCAAGTTAAATTATTACTGCTGACCAAATACTTGTGGTTGCTTATCGTTCCTAAAATCAAGTGAGCGAGCATCTCTTCGCGTTGGTTCAGGCAGCGCGAATTGGAAACTTCTAGATCACAATAAACGGGACTTTTCCCAAACTCGCTCTTTTTTTTTTCCTTCTTTGCCTTACGATGACAGCGTATTTGAAGGAGTGGAAGATGCTGAGCCAAATCCTTATTTAGATTTATTTAATGATAGTTGGAATCAAGAACTTATAAACCATAAAAATAAATAAATAAATCATAGAAAGTCAATATTTAAAAATCTTTTATTTATTTTAAATATCTTGGAATACTTCGAATTTAACTAGAACTTTGCAACCAATAAGAAAAATAAACAAAATATTAAAAAATATTATAGTATATATTTATATACTACTTTCGTTGTAAATAAGGTCTTCGAGAGTAGAAGTAAATTAGTACACACCAGAAAATAATCAATTCCTACAAACGCACTTCAAAATGGTATGTTTATTTAAATGTTTATATAATTTCATATGATAATTAACTTGATTTTTCAGGACTTCATATCAACCCTAAATCAGTTAAGACCTCTGATTGGTTATACAAAAATTAAAATCTATGTATTGGATTTGAGTATAAAATCATTGTATAATAAAGAAAACACCATATGGAAATAAAATAGCTCTTTATTTAACAGACAAGGACAACGAGCATATATGGGTTTTTCTACCAAAAAATTATATAAACAAGTTTTCCACTAAGAACAGATTCAGTCCTGCAAAAATTTAAATAAATAAAGTAAATAGTGAGAATTTTCTCATATAAGCCCACAAGATTCTCTTTTAAACATTAGTCTGGTTCTCAATCCAAACAAAAATGCTGGCTAAACATATTCAGTTGTTTTTTGATTTAGTTTGAGGATATGATTTTCGAGGAGAACGTTGCTAGACTGGGTTGCAAGACGAACCCCTTAATATTATGTTAAAATATTATAAGTTGAATCAGAGACTGTATAGAACCAAAACAAAAAATAATCTTAATTGATTTTCATAGAAAAATGTTGAATATTATATTAAATACTTTACGTGTTTTAACCAGACAACAAATAATAATGCAATTTAATTTCACTTTTTGACGTCACTTTGTATTTCTTGTATGCGCACTAACTGTCAGAAACCAACTTACTTTCGGGGAGAGAATCAGCGTGGAACAAAATGATCATGGAACTTGGAATCGAACTATTACATACACATTTAACTGTGTGAATTTTGTTATTTTCAACACGCCACTTCAAAGTTACATTATCCTCCGAAACAAGCGTGCGCATTAACTTTTCTTATTTTTTTTTCATTTTTCTGGGAGTAAATATTTCATCCAGCATTTACTGCAATGAAATGGGGAAACCCAGTAAAACCCATCCAGATCTTAATACATTAGATTCATATTCATCTTACTTGCTATACAAAAATATGTTTTCCAAATTATTTTCAATACAATTCCTTTATTTTTTTTCTTTTGTGGTCTTGGAGTCTTTAATCAGTTAGACAGTCCCAGTTCGACACTCATGGTGATGAATTTAGCTGCCGGCAATGGTTTGGTTAAAATGTCAGCCAATTGAAAGCCTGTGGGAATATAAACAAATTAGTTTATTTTAAATCTGTTCTCTTCTAAAATGATGTATTTGATGTCAATGTGTTTTGTTCTCTTGTGGCAAGTAGGATTGTTGGCAATACTTATACAACCGTGGTTGTCTTAATGTATAGTTATTGGACCTTCTAAATCAAGTTTATTTTCATTTACTAAAGACTTCAGAAACAATGCTTCTCTAACAACTTCAAATAGGGCCATGTGATATGCTTCGGTCGACAAAGCAGCTGCAGACTTCTGTTTCATAGTACACCACGATATTAGACAATTTTCAAACATTTTAAATAATATACAGTAGTACTTCCCTGCCCAATCTGAATCAACATATCCCACAAGGATATTGTCGTACCTTAAAGATTTTTCAAAAATGAGCGTGTACCTCAATACTCGCTTAAGTCATTGCTATAATTCTTTATTATTGTTATTTGTATATCGACTTAAAATGCTTATTGATGTTCTCAAATCCGGACGTGTACACACGTGTACATGGTGCATCACAAGATTGTTCAGATTGCAAAGCCTCGTAGTTTAGTTTGCTTGGGAGAGGTGTGCAAGCAGGATTACAGTCTATCATATTATATTATTTTAAAACATTGTTAATATATACTGATTGGCTAAAATGTAACTCCCCATCTATTCTGTCAACTTTTATACCTATAAAATATCGTATTTCAAGCAGGATTACAGTCTATCATATTAAATTTTTTTAAAACATTGTTAATTATACTGATTTACTTAGATGTAACTCCCCATCTATTCTGTCAACTTTTATACCTATAAGTCAGTTTTAAATTTATTTTTCTGGTATGATTTAAAATTAGACATTGTATCAGGAGTTTTAGTAGACATTACTACATATTCTACGTATAATAAAATATATGTTTTGAGATATATCCCCTTTATTAAGAATATATATGCAACAATCAACAACTAAATTTTCAAATCCGACTTCTTTTAATACTTTTTCAAATATCTCAAACCAGCACCTTGCTGCCATTCGACCCCGAAGTTGCCTGTGAGCAATTTCAAAAGTTTAACGGCTATCGGTAGTCGGTGCTTTTGTTTTTGTCTGCTTATTCTTCGAGATAACGGTGCTTTGATGTGTATACTTAGAATGTAAGCAAAAAAATTCTAGTTTGCGCATCATTTGACGAAATTATTTGGAATGTGCTGGACGTGCCTCGCGTAAAAAGTGATTGTTGTATTGTGAGGTATATTGAAAAGAAAGTGATTTACTTTTTAATTACGCATTAAAAGTTGAAGAATGTGAGTGAAATTTGTTAATAAATGAATTCTTTAATGCATGTTGTAGTTCAATCTAATTGATTTCTATTAAAAAACAGCTGAGGAATTTTCAAAGTAATAAAGTTGCTTGTGAGCAACCTTGGGCCATTGCACCACCAAAATATGAGACCAAAAGAAAAAGGTTTATCAAATGATGATATTGAGAGAATTGTCAACTTCGATTGGGATGTCTCCAGTGACGAAGAAAGTGGTGATGAAATGGAAGACATCTCTGGAATGTTGGAGAATAATTTAAAAAGTATATTGGAAAGGGGAGAATCAATAGAATTTGAGCATATTGAAAATTTGATTGATGAAAAAAGCATTCAAGAAAATAGTGTTGTGGCTGATAATTGCTTTGAAAAAGTTGATCCCAAAACACTTAAGTGGAGAAATAGGCCATTTCAAGCTCCAGGGAGTATTTGGGAAGAAGATAGTAATCGCCAAATCGATGAAGTGAAGACCCCTGTAGAGTATTTCTGCAGCTTTTTGACAATAATGTTATTGATTTAATTACAAATCAAACTAATTTGTATGGGTTGCAAGAGCACGGCATAGAGCTGCAATGTACTGGAGATCAAATAAAAAGGTATATCGGAATTTTATTGTACTTGGGTGTCATAAAAGTACCTCAATTTAAAATGGCTTGGTCAAAAGAATACAAGCTTTCTGCTATATCGGATGCAATGCCACGAGGAAAGTTTGAAAAAATCAAACAATGTTTACATTTCAACGATAATACAAAACAACTAAAAAAAGGTGATTTGAACTATGATAAACTGTACAAAATACGCCCTTTACTTGACATTCTCAAAAAAAGTTTTGGTAAACTACCCCAAGAAGAACATCAAAGCGTTGATGAGCAAATCATTGCGTACAAAGGTATTCAGATTTAAATTTTATTAAAATTTAATTTTAATTTTAATTCAATTTTAATTTTTTGTCAGGCCAATCGTCTTATAAGCAATACAACCCAGCTAAGCCTCACAAATGGGGTTTAAAAATGTTTACGCGCGCTGGAACATCTGGATTAGTTTATGACTTCACACTGTATGTTGGCGAAGGCACTTGCCCAAACTTTGGATTGGGAATATCTTCAGATGTGGTATTATACTTATCAAAAGGTCTTCCCAAAGGCAAACCTTTCAAGCTGTATTTTGACAATTGGTTTACGTCAGTTAGTCTCTTGGTTGCATTGAAGGAAAATGGCATATTTGCAACCGGAACTATCCGCAAAAACCGCATAAGCAGCTGTAGACTTCTTTCAGATGCAGAATTGAAAAAACGTGGAAGAGGATCATTTGATACAAAATATGAAGTAAACAATAATCTGATATGCGTCAAATGGTTTGATAATAAGTCGGTTCAACTACTATCTTCGTATGAAGACCATCAGCCAGTTGGAATGTGCAAACGATGGAGTCCTAAAGAAAAGTTTACATTGATGTTGTAAGGCCTGCTATCGTAGGCTCTTATAACAAGGGTATGGGAGGAGTAGACTTAGCGGACATGCTTATGGAGCTATATAAAATAAACCACCGTTCAAGAAAGTGGTACATTAGAATTTTTTATTGGTGCTTGGGAACATCAATGACAAATGCATGGCTGCTGTATAGAAAAAATTTTCATTTTCTAAACCCAAATCAAAAGTATATACCGCTCATCAAATTTCAAATGGAAGTTGCTCATGAGCTGCTACAATGTACTTACTCTACTTCATTTGAAAAAAAGAGGGGTCGGCCATCAAATATGCAAAGAGAAAACTCAATAATATCTTTGGGTTCTCCAACTAGCAGTGTGTCTTCCAATCAATCCAAAAAATACAAGTTTCAGCCAAATCCTACAAATTCTATGCGTTACGATTGCATGGAACATTGGGTGGTATTTACTGAAAAAGGGCGTTGCAGACTGTGTAAGACAGGAACCCCAATGTCAAAACCATAAATGGCTTTATTAAGTTTACAAACTTTGTCCCTTTCACACGGATTAAGCCTTTTGGAACCATCATGTAAATTTCATCTTTTAGTATTCCATTCAAAATAGCAGTTTTGACCTCCATGTAATACACCAATAAGTCATATTGATTTGAAAGTGCTAATAAAAACCTAAAACTTGAAATTCTTGCAACTGGTACAAGCGTCTCATTGTAATCTGTCATGTATTCTTGAGTAAACCCTTTCGCCCAAGCCTGGCTTTATATTTAACTAATTTGCGACACTCATCACGTTTTATATTAAATACCCATTTACAATCTATTATATTTTTGCCTTTAGGCTTTTGTATGGCTTCTTTCCATAAAATTCTGTCATCACCAAATTCAATTTTTTTCAAAAGAACTAGGAATACCATTTAGACAGATTTGACTATTAACAAGACATTTTTCCAAAAATCTATATGATATTTTCGGTTTACCCTTCATTCTTTCACTGCTTCTCATTTCATTTACTTTACCAGCTTCAATAACTGGATCGGTCATTTGTGGACTTTTTAATAACTTGTACCTCTTCTGAAATATCAGATTTATTATTTTCTACTAATGGAAAACTGACTCTTCTTTTTCTGTATCTTCAGAAACAGTGATTGATTCATTTTAATTGATTTCCCATCAATCTTACGTTTTCGTAAGTGGAAACACCGTTGAACCAAATATTCTTAAATATTTCAAAACTGGCTTTTTATTATGCCAAATTTCATACGGTGTTTTCTTTACATTTTGCAACGCTCTACTTGGTGATCTGTTAACTAAATACGTTGCTGTTAAAACAGCTTCACCCAAAAAGTTTTATTCAGTTAGAACTGTTGATCATTGAGCGAGCCTTCTCGGTGTTTTTTCTAATCATCCGTTCTGAAACACCAAATCAAATGTAGAGTGTGAGGAACCGTTAAATGATAGCTTATGCCTTTTTCGACTCAAAATTCACGCATCTCATTAGAAAGGTTTCCCTGTCATTATCAATATATAGATTTACATCTGACTTGTATGTTATTATAGTATAGTGTGTGTATTGATTAATAAAGACAACGTAATAATTCTTGTTGTCAATTGTTGATGGTGTGATTGGACCACACACATCGGAATGGACTACAAATTCTGCAAATTTTTAAGTAGATTGTTTGCCCCTTATGCAATCTTTATTTATTTCGACTTGATTTAAAATACATGCACCTTCAAACAATCCATTTTGTTTAATTTCTAAAAATTTTCCTCCACTAATATGGCCCAACCTCTTATGCCCCAATCGATAATTTACACAACTTGATGTGTAAATTCTACTACTTAATTGAAATTTTATTATTTTCAGTTTAGAACTGTTGATCATTGAGCGAGCCTTCTCGGTGTTTGTTCTAATCATCCGTTCTGAAACACCAAATCAAATGTAGAGTGTGAGGAACCGTTAAATGTTAGCTTATGCCTTTTTCGACTCAAAATTCACGCATCTCATTAGAAAGGTTTCCCTGTCATTATCAATATATAGATTTACATCTGACTTGTATGTTATTATAGTATAGTGTGTGTATTGATTAATAAAGACAACGTAATAATTCTTGTTGTCAATTGTTGATGGTGTGATTGGACCACACACATCGGAATGGACTACAAATTCTGCAAATTTTTAAGTAGATTGTTTGCCCCTTATGCAATCTTTATTTATTTCGACTTGATTTAAAATACATGCACCTTCAAACAATCCATTTTGTTTAATTTCTAAAAATTTTCCTCCACTAATATGGCCCAACCTCTTATGCCCCAATCGATAATTTACACAACTTGATGTGTAAATTCTACTACTTAGTTGAAATTTTATTATTTTCAGTTTAGAACTGTTGATCATTGAGCGAGCCTTCTCGGTGTTTGTTCTAATCATCCGTTCTGAAACACCAAATCAAATGTAGAGTGTGAGGAACCGTTAAATGATAGCTTATGCCTTTTTCGACTCAAAATTCACGCATCTCATTAGAAAGGTTTCCCTGTCATTATCAATATATAGATTTACATCTGACTTGTATGTTATTATAGTATAGTGTGTGTATTGATTAATAAAGACAACGTAATAATTCTTGTTGTCAATTGTTGATGGTGTGATTGGACCACACACATCGGAATGGACTACAAATTCTGCAAATTTTTAAGTAGATTGTTTGCCCCTTATGCAATCTTTATTTATTTCGACTTGATTTAAAATACATGCACCTTCAAACAATCCATTTTGTTTAATTTCTAAAAATTTTCCTCCACTAATATGGCCCAACCTCTTATGCCCCAATCGATAATTTACACAACTTGATGTGTAAATTCTACTACTTAATTGAAATTTTATTACTGGTTCATTATACTCACACATTCCTTCGAATACTAAATTACTATTCTTCGTAACCCTTATTCCATTTGGGTTAAATTCGATTGTCATGGTGCATCCTGCATCATTTTGACAGACAGAAGATTGTGCGGAATGTCCTCGCAAAACAGAACATTTTGCAGCGTTATTTTCCGCCCAGTGATGTCCTTTACTATGTGGTCTGATACCCCTGAATCTATTATGAATTCTACTTCATTTGAGTATGTAACATTAGCTTGCCTCATCATGAATGCGAAACCTCGTTCTAAGTGAGCTGTTGTTGTTATCTATGCCTGTTTTTCTTTTCCTTTTTCATTTCCTATTCGCCCATTTAAAGAAAACAATCCTTTTTTAAATGACCAAGTTTTCCACAATGAAAACATTTTGGCCTTTGTTTAAAATTGATCTTAAACTGTTTCTTTCCCTTTTTGTGTACAATTTATTTTTATTCATATGTAATTCTTTGTAATCAACAGCCTGTAAAACTTTAAAACTTGTATCTTTGCTTGCACTTTTAAATTAAATTTCATGATCAAGCAGTCGTGTTTTTACAAAGGCTAAGGTTAAATTATTTTCCGGCAGAGTCTCTATTGCTGTTATAACACCATCATAACTTGATGGAAAAGTTAATAGCAAATGGGAAACTTGATCCATTTCTTCTAACTTGGCCTCTGAAGCAATAAGTTGAGTTACAATATTATCAAAGAAACGAAAGTGATTTAGCAAAGAAGTGTCGCCTTTAAATTTCAAATTAAGTAGTTGCTTTCGTAATGAAAGTTGAGATGCTAAACTTTTTTTCTCATAAATGGAATCCAACTTTTCAAATACTTTCTTGGCACTGCCTTCCTTGTTCACAATGCTTTTAGCACTTCTTTCTGCCTTTTTTATTTCATCTGTCACTTCTTTTATATCTTCATCAATCACCATTAACAAATCACTCTTTTCCAATAAGCTCCTTACTCTGAACTTCCAAATTGAATATTTATATCCATCAAATGGAATAATATTTCGTTTTTCCTTCTTCATTTTATTTATATATTAAGCACCACGTATTCCTTAATATTTATTGTGATATTCGCAATCAGCATGTATGTATATGTTGTAAAATTCGCTAGCAGTGTGTATATGATGTTAAAATCCCAAGCAGGGCGTATGTATTGTGAAATTCGCAAGCAGTGTTTAAGTGTTGAGAAATTCACAAGCGGCGTCTGTGTATTGTAAAATTAAAAGAAAAAAACATCTAATTATGCTGTGTCAAGTTTCACATTAAAAAGCTTAAATGAACATTCCAAATACTGGCCTTTTATTATTCAAACGCGCGCCCAAAGCCAACAGCACCCGGTCACACTTATTCGACGAAGTGATCGATTGCCGATAATCATCGCCCAATAAACCCGTTTACCCAAAGCGGGATTATCATCATCGTCCGATCTGGTCACACTAAGCAGCGCCTATATAAGCGGAGACAGCCCCAGACCAGTCACTTGCGTTCCGACGATTCTCGAGGAAACATCAAAAAGCAGGAATATCCGGGTATGTGTTCTGTTAAATAGTCTTGGTAGTTGTGGTGGATCCGTAAGAGTGCGATTTTGAGTGGGCTCTACGATCATCTGGTCAGGATCACCTGGTCACGATCACCGATGCGATGCGGCCGGGTGGCCGGATTCAGCCAATCTCAGTGAGTTCCTCCCAGAAGTCACGTTTCCGGCTTCCGACCCGGAACCGATACGGAATAAATTGCAGGTCAAAACTAACGATGCCCGGCAGGTCGAAACTAACGATGCACCAAGCAACTTGGCCCTTCCGCCGAGTATTGTATCAGGGTCACCGCGCACAAAGAATTGCGAGACTCGGCCCTCCAACAGTGTCGACACCGTTGGTATCAATCAGCAAGCAGTACCACACTCGGCCCTCCAATAGCGCCGAGATAATTATAATTAGAAACGTAGCCCTAACCAATCGTATTATTCTTTGAAAAACGAAAGGTAAATTGATCTAAAGAGGAACTAAATTTCTGTCTCGAACCCTAGCCATGGCGAGCTATACCGCCTCCCGAAACATGGTCGTTACAGTGGCGCCCGAGCAAATTGAAGACAAATTGACAGTAACATCGAATAGAAACACAAAAGATCGTTTATCCTCTTCCTCAACACAACTCGAGGCTGGATAAACAACACCAATAAAGCTTAACTGAAGGAATACCTGATAGAATTCGAGGTCAAGTCAGAAACATTGGGCGAGGACATGCGAAGTTAAATGTCAGAGTTTACAAAAAACGGCAACTTAAGCGACGAAATCATCAAATGCCTTCTAGAGCTATCTCAGAAACACGCAAGAAGTCCATCACCAGTACCTAACGGAACAGAAAATCGACCGAAAGACATAAGTCGGACAACCGACACAGAGGAACAAATCGAGAAAGACCATAAATACTTGCAAGTGCCGAACCCAACGGAGATGTACGGAAAAAAATCAGTACCTAACCCCACAAGGACAGAAGGAAATGAAGTGGCCATAATGGGAGTAAAACGAAGTTGGAGAGAAGAATACGACTGCACAGAGGAATTCACAGAGGCTTACGGTATAGATCTCGATCATACAGCAGGAGCAATAGTTATACTTCTGAGAGGATTGGTGGCACACCCACCCAAAAGCGATGCCGTCATGGAGCACATTTTGAAAAGAATTCCTGAGTACTACAAGCCAGCGGACCATGAGGAGAAAGGTGCGGAAAGCATCACACATAGGCACCAGGGCGAGAACGAGCCGGCGAAGAAATATGCGCGAGAACTCCGTAAAATCATGCTATTCACTACGCTCACAGAAGAAAAAAGCTGGAGTTCAAACGATATGCGGAATACCTCCGACTAGCCGAGGAATTCGAGGCGCTCCAATCACATGAGCACACAGCACAGCAGAGAACACAACAAACACCGGAAGCTCACTGGGGACGCCAACCACCAAGAAGTTCTTGCAGACCACCAAGAACCGCCACAAGTACTTAACATAGGCGTCACAAGATCTTTTGACATGAACAATAGATGCTCGAGGTGCAAGGAAATGGGACCCATATGAATGCAATAACCAACTAAGACTATTTTGCTGGGTATGCGGACAGGATGGATTGCGCACAATTCAATGCTGCCGCCGGAATGAGACCACGGGAAATGGCAGAGGCCCATGGGATCAGAGCGGGCACCCAGGGCACACACCACACTCGCAACGTCAATAAAGTTCAACGGTCGACGCCTACTCGCACAAGTCAACATTGGCAACACAGGAATTTGCGTTGCAATTAACACAGGAGCCACACGGAGTTTCATCGGAAAGCTAGACATGGAAAAAGAAAGCAAGTAACCGAAGCCGTAAGACTTGCAGACGGAGCAAACCGGTCAGTCACAGAGGCACTACAAGTACCGATACAGCAAATGCAATGCAATCAATAATAAATAAACTTGTTGACGAACTAATAGCACAAAACCTCATAGAATCTTCGCACACCGCCTACAGCTCGCCAGTGGTAATCGTGGAGAAGAAAAACAAGGAATAAAGATATAGGCAACTGAACGAGCACTCTGAGCGAGACGCATACCCGGTACCGCGAAAGAATCACATACTCAACCAACTCCGCGAGGCAAAATATATATGCACACTGGACCGATTAACAAAGGTAGTAAACAGTAAGCTGCTTTTACAGTACCAGGTCGCGGACTGTTTCAGTGGAAAGTAATGCCTTGCGGATTACACACAGCACCAGCTATTTTCCAAAGAGCTCAGTCATCGGACCAGAGATTGAACCATTCGCATTCGCATACCTGGATGACATAGTGGTCATCGGACGCACGAATCGGGAACACCTGCAGAAACTACATGAAGGGAAGGGAAAATCAACACAGAGAAATGCCACTTCTTTAGGGAGAGGTAAAATATCTAGGCCACGTAATCATCGCAAGAGGCATATACACCGAACCCTTAAAAATAGCCGCGATCCTCAACATGCCAAGTCGAGGAGTGGGCTCCTGGCACAGAAGATTCGTTCCTAACTTTACGGAACTGGCAGATCCGCTATACAACCTGGTTACGAAGAGTACAGAGTTCAAATGTACAGAAGAGGCAACCAAAAACTTGAAGAAAGCCCTAACGGAAACACCGGTCCTGACTTTGGAAGAACCTTTTACTTCAAACAGACGCTAGTAACTGTGGGCTATGAGCAGTACTAACCCAAGCTTACGAAAACGGCGAACAAGTTGTTTCATACGCCAGTTGGAAACTTACGAAGACAGAACAAAAATACTCGGCATAGTGCCTGGCAATCAGAATTTTTGATTGAGCGCGCTGTACGATATATATATTGCTGCTGCTCGCGTTCCCCCACAGCTGGGTGTCATATGTCGAGATGGGCTTGAAAGTGGAATTGTACAACAGGACCGATCGCAGGGGCGATCGAGCGATTTTGATCCAGTGGAAGCTGCTGGCTTTTAGTTTTACATGTAGTTTCTTGCATTGATGTGTCTTCTCCAGGTTAGTCGTCTGTCTAGTTGAACGCCGAGATACGTTACTTCGTTGACTTGGGGAATCTGCGTACTATTCAATGGTAGTGGTGGGGCATGTTTGCCTGTTCAGAGTAAATGTAATGTGTTTGCATTTTTTTTCATTTCTTTTAACACGCCAGTCAGATAGCCACCTCTCTACTAAGATGTGGTGATTAGCAAGTTGTGTTGTAGTTGTAGCTGCTCATTCGTAGGTATATCCGCTTTTTTTTTTAACTGCTTTGCTACTTATTTATTGAATAAGTAACCTTTCGGATTCTAACAATAAAGGTATCAAATCTTATGGTTATAACCTAACTAACAGTCGTATGACTGAGTTAGAGGGCCCTGAAAATTATTGCTGGTCTGGTAGGTAGTTTCGTTGTAGGCGGGTTCTGCTGGATACAGCGAGTTTTCATTGTAGGTCGCTTTTTTTTTTTGTCTATTTAATTTTTTACTGCAAAATTGCTGTTGCTCGTGTTCTTTGAAGTGTCTTCTCCAGTTTAGTCGTCTGTCTAGGTGAACGCCGAGATACGTTACTTCGTTGACTATTCAATGATTGTGGAGGGCATGTTTGCCTGTTCAGAGTAAGGTCACCGCCCGGGGTCTTTTTCGGTTTCAGTTCCCCTATGACTTTGGTTGGTGTAGAATAAGTTACATATTCGTTTTTTGGTAATGGACCAGTGGCTGAGTTCGGCTGGAAGACTTTTCGGTGATGTGAAGCAAATGTTTCGGCTACCTGTTTCGATTGGAGAACTCAGATTAAGGTGAGCCGTCCATATTTTTGTATTGGTTGGATAAAGTTTTTCGATGAACCGTAGTTGTGCGATTTCATCGTCTTTCTTCAGGGCTCGGTTTAGTGTGCGGGTGGCTTCCTTAAGACGTTGCTTTCAGGATGGCGATCTATTGGTTTGCCAAGCACGTCGCAGTCGTCTTTTCCAGTACAAGCTGTTAAATTTTTTAGACTTCTTTTGAAATGGTTGGTTTGCACGTTGTAAATTTAATACTATTTTGTATTAAAACTTGTGGGACTGCAGTGGGATTCGAGATAACTCGATGAAGTTCAAATTATCACTAAATTTAATATTCCAATAATTTCTCTTAGAACCTAACTTATGCTAAGGTGGCAAGAGACGGGGCGAATTCGCAAGAGCGAACTGACGAAAGCTTTATTGGCTCCCGCTCTCGTCCTACTACTAGTGACTTCAAATAAAAGCGCCGAGTGCGCAAACACCGCCTCTCTGAAGGGACGACGTCCTTCAGCCCAGAACGGGCAACAGGGCCAGTCGGGGGACTGCTTTCCGATACTCCCCCTCCAGCGTCCTGACGTGCGCCACGCGAACCTTGTTATCGGCGCCGGCCTTCACCGCTACCACACGGCCTATCCTCCACTGCTGGGGCGGAAGGTTGTCTTCGGCGACGACGACGAGCGCTCCCACGACGATTTTGGGCTCCCTCTGGTGCCACTTGGACCGCTGCTGGAGGCTAGAGATGTACTCCCGGGATCATCGCTGCCAAAACCTGTGCCTGAGGCGAGACACCTCGCAGCAAGCAGGTCAGGCTGATCTGGTCCGGGAGCGCTGCTGATGGTGGGGCCAGAGGAGGGCCGTCGATGAGCAGATGACAGGGGGTCAAGGCTTCGCCGTCGTTCGGGTCGCTGCTTAGAGCTCCGAGGGGCCTGGAATTGAGCACGCCTCCACGCTGGTGAGGAGAGTACCGAGCTCCTCCGCGGTCAAGAGGTCTTGGCCTACCATCCGAAGGAACAGGTGCTTTGCAAATTTCACACCTGCCTCCCATAGTCCGGTGCTCTGGGCGGTATGAACGCAAACTCGCATCGTTTTTTTTTTGATGCGAATGTTTCGATACCGCCCCCCTGCTTCTTCCAACGGGCTCGGAACTCTCATGTGCCGATCTGGGCCGGCGAAGTTGGTGGCGTTGTCGCACCACACCTTTTCCGGAATTCCGCGGCGACTCACGAACCTTTGAAATGCCAACAAGAACGCATCAATGGTTAGGTCAGACACTAATTCTAACTGACCGCTTTGGCCGCAAAACAGACGAACACATGTGCTATGACACATAGGATCTGACGAACTGTGAGCTTTTAGACAGCAACAACGGGAAGTTGGCTTCGTACGGGATAGGAGCTTTCAATAACCGACCCCCAACTCGAAGCAATGTCGAGGAACACCAATCTAAATTATTTTCCTGAAGAAAAAGGGTTTAGCTTTTGAATTCGTGAAATTGGATAACTTCGAAAATTTTCTCAAAAGCTAAATCCAGTTCTCTTGGCGAAATACTTTTATCAAACGGCTTCGACGCCTTTCTGCACCTTTGAAATAAACGAAAAACTCAAACAAAGACTGCGTCGAAAATGACTCTATTATCGTTGCTGCGGGCCCAGCTACCTGATGAATTTCTTATCGGAGTGACTGTTTCGATTGGAGATCTCAGATTTGGGTGAGCCCTCCATATTTTTGTATTGGTTAGCGAAAGTTTTTCTATGTACCGTAAGTGTGCGATCTGTTCTTTTGCCAAGCAGGTCGCAATCGCCTCTTTTCCAGTACAAGCTGTTACATTTTTAGATTTCTTTTGAAATGATTGGTTTGCACGTCCTTCCCTTCAAGAGTTTTGATATTGAGATGCGGGGTTAGTTCAATGTGGGAGCTTACTGGGTTTCTGGGCTTTGAAGAAGAGTTATTAGTACTGGCAAATGGTCAGATAAAACGTCCGAAACCGGTTTGGCGCTAATTATATTGCGGGAAAATTTTTTTTGTCACCGCAAAATTTATTAAGTCAGTTTTTGAGTACGTGTACACGTTTTGAGGGTTTTGGCAGTTTTTAGATAGGATGCACTTCATTTTTCTTCAAGGCTCTGGAAGAGTGGTTGCGGCTTTTTGTTCTTGTTAGTAATGTTACTAATGTTCTTTGCAAAAATAGCAGTTTTCTTTGATAACTTCATTAGGGGTTACATCAGGCCCGATTCATTTTAATACAACATGCAAGCCCTTGCTGCTTTTTAGTTGGTAAGTGTAGTAGGTTTTCTTAGCTTCCTCAATTTTGTAACGACCCGATTTCTTAAATATTCTCGCTCGCTACGTAAACGGGCGGCTAGCTCAGAGAGGTTGTAAGATTGTTCCATTAAATTTATATTGGGTAATTGCCTTTGACCAAAGATTAACGCAAGAGTTCTCTTGGGATCGTAAAGGTTTATATTTGTCTCCTTGTATATAGCCTCGCGGCTCTTCCGCTAATGCTGCTCCTCGTCGCTGTCTTCTGCGGCGTCGCTCCTCGCCGTCGACTGCTTGATGGTATCTGACTCGTGACGGCTCCTTCGAGTCTTTGGATGTTATGCGAACCTTACTGTCGGGACCGGCAAGGTGTTTCGCCTAGCAGGTAGAACTAGGTTCTGCCTCTTCACCCAGCTGCCTTTATCGCAGGCTCCCTAAGCTTGGTTCGGATTGTGTCGGCAAGGTGTATCGCCTAGCAGATAGAACTAGGTTCGACCTCTTCGCCCAGCCACCTCTATCGCAGACTCCACGCAAGGAATCCCTTAGCTCGATTTAACCACGACCTAGCACCCGTTCGATCTCAGCGTTGAAGTCTCAGCCTTGTAGACTCACAGTCTTGATCCTGGTACTCGGCACTTGATGAACTTGCTACTGGTCTCGCGTACACGCACTCGCTTTGATTCTCGCACTATTACTTCGGGCTGAGCTGCGCTTGCGCCGCCCTTTTGTAGCCTGTGATGGTCTCCTTATTCCTCTTCTCCAGAGCGCGTGATCGGGTCCAAGGTTCACTGCCGCTTTGTGCAGGTCCAAAGTGCGCCCATTTACCGTTCGACCTTGTTGCCCTTGCCGAGTTAGGGTCCAGTGGCCAGCGTGGTACGGTTAATTCACGGTGTCTCCGCTTTGCCCGTTGTTTACCGTTTGACCTTGTTGACCTTGTTGCCCTTGACTCCTCCGGCATTCTCGCCTCCTTCGCTGTTGCTTAACAGCTCTCCTGCAACGGGATTTGTGGGGAATTTTAAGACTCCTGGTCTTTCGCTGGTCTTTGGTATTGGGTCCCACATTACTGGGCCTTCGCAGCGTCGGCCTCTCCGGCGGTGCTTGCGGCTCCGGACACGAGGAATGCCGCGCAATTTTCGCGGGTGGCGCCGCGTCCCACTTCGTCTCCGGCGGTGTCGGCCACTCCCACGGCCCCTTCTCCAGGACCTCCGTGGGCTCCTGGGTCTCGCGCTCATTTCTCGCGCGCCTCCATGCGACCGGCCTCTCTCGCGGAGTTGCCTCGCGGATCGCGCGGGTGCATCGGCGGTGGGCGCTGCCAGTCGATGGTCTCGACTGCTTTTCACATCCTGGTCGGCGGCTGAGGTGCCGACAGCGACTGCGGCGGCGGCGGCGGCGGCTGCTTCTGCGGTGGCTGTGGCTGCTCCTGCGGTTGCTGTGTATGTAAACTTGTGCTTTGCCAATTATTTACAGCTGTAATTGTATAGGTGTTCGCGTGTTTTCCACATATGTTCCACTTATATCCCCAAATTCAAATGAAAAATTGTAATTCTTATTGCCACAAACAGAATTCCAATCTGATTAATTTGCTCAAATAACACTGCAATATGTTACCAGGTATTGAGTACTGGTGCGCTGTCGTGTGCAGTTATAGTAACCCATGTGTTTCAATTGTTTAAAACTATAGACGATGTTAATACCAAGTAACTCCAATCCGGGGCTCTCAAATGAATAGTCAGAAATAAGAACTATTATTAATTTGTTTCCATCCGGAAGCAACAACGAAAAAATTTTTTTTGCAGTCGGGCTTCTGGCTGAGGTAGACGTGCACACATTTATGTATTTACACTTGCCAGTTATATGCAGAGTAATGTACTTGTTACTTGTTAAAATGCGTTCCACACATAAATACATATTTCCGTATACATCACAAAAAACACTCAAAAACAACATTTCTGAATCGCAGTCTATGGTGTCACTTGTGCATTTTTCTTTGTAGCTCGGCCTCTGGCAAGGGCAATTATACTGACATAAATGTATGTATAAATATATATATATATAATGGAAGAGGAAATTTCTAACCTTTTTAATTTGTGATAGCTCAAAACCTGTCCCGATCATGTTACGACGATGTAAGAGGTAAATGTCATGTAAAATTTGCAACTAAAAACGTTCATTGTCACATAAAAAATAAAATTTTAAGTTTATCAGATTAAGCAATGAAAAATTTTATCTCTTTTTACATTTTTTTTTAAATTTTAATATTTAAAATATTTAAATATTTTCAAAATTGCATCTAATATTTTTAAGTTGTTTATACATATTCTGTGTTGTTTTAATTAAGTACTAGGTGCAATCCATTCTTGAATCATCGGATATTGGAGCTCATTTCATTCAACATTTTAAAACATCTAAAAGCCTAACAAATCAAAACAGAAAGACTGGAGGAGCAAGTAGAAAAATATTATAACTAAATATTAATAGGTAAGATGGTTTGGTCCATTTATGGATTGTTTTTTTTGTCAATTGAACCGATCAACAAAATACATAAGGATCGGCCGACTATAGCCTGAAGCTACCATAACTTTGGTGTTTTTTAAGTTAGAAGGTTTTGACTAAGGATCGCAAGTCTATATACTTTAAAATCCATACCAACAATCGAAGCAAGTTAAATTAATTAATCAAACATTCATAAATTTCTGTTTTTTCGGAGCTACAAGCTGCATTAGAAAAGTGCTGTGCAGACCTGTCTCTGAATAATCAGCTGAACCAATGTTCGGGTACGGGGCTAGTTTCGAATATGTGGTCAGCAAGCAGTACCACCCTCAGCCCTCCCATAGCGTCGAGATAATTATAATTGGAAACGTAGCCCTAACCAACCGTATTATTAAATATAACCACACTCTATGGTGTTCTCTTGGTGTTATACTTTGGGAAACGGGAGGTTACTCTAAAGGGAGCGGGCGATTTTCAGCACTGGTCTTCAAAGAACAAACTTCTGTGTTTGGACATCCACCACTCGATCCTTTTCGATCTTTCCGGCAATAGTCGTTTTGGCCATGTTTTCCAGTAGTAAAGTTTTTGCGGACTTAACCGCGGTAAGTCATCATGAAAGGTCAGCAGAAGTATATGCCTGTGATGAGAAAATGTCTTTGATGTCTCGGTCTGCAGGAAGTTGTCCCATACTTGAATCACTAACTTTGGCTTGTAATGGAAGCAGTGCGAACATGAGCGAACGACCCACATATCCGCTACCTTAAAAGTGAATTCAGCACCTTGGCTCCTGCGTGTAGATTTGTCTTGTGATCAATGTCGTACGAGATATCTTCATTGGCTAATCGTCCTCCAACTTGAATTCTGTTTATGGTTTCTGGTTAAGATAGATTTTATTAAGACAAGTTTTAATTCTCGCGATGAGATCTGAATTACTGCCCGTCTGTTTATGACCCTGTTAACTGGTACTTTTTAGATAAGCGAAATACAAGTACCATAGTTTGAATTGCGCGATAATAAGACGATGAATTTTCGAATTTTTCTTGCAGTTGGCTCTTAGCACATTGACTTCGATTCCTTGGGTCCTCTGCGCTCCTATGTAGATGCAGCATCCCTAAGCACGTTCAGATGCGTCTATGAAGCCATGTACTTCACTTTCCTGACTTTCGTCTTTTTGTTTTTGGCGTTGAGTGCGCTGATCCACGTTCTTACTCATTTATTGATAGAGCGTAATATTAATTAATTAATTAACTAAAACTTTAGTTTACGATATGCGAATTAGCATCGCGAATCGCAAAACCTCGCGTTTATAAATTTTTTCGAACGTTTTCGTCTTAGTGGCTTATTTTTTTTCCGGAGCGTTTAGAAAACACGTCTACACGCGACCGAAGTTGACTTCATATATCAATGTTCAACATTGGTTTCATTTTCTTCCAATGGATATAAAACCAGCGTTTCAGGCATTGGTGGGTATGGCATATTGAAGCGGCAGAATTTCTGGCCACGAAGAGCTCTTAAACAGGATGAACTGTGCTTATGGCGCTGGTATTGAATGAATTCCTGCAATTCAGGACCGTTGCCGTTGGTACTAATAAAACTATCAACGAAACGTACAACTTCCTCGCAGTTTTGTGCCCCTTCCAGCCCTGGAGCTTCAGAAAGCCAGTACATTCCATGAGAGAGATCCTCTGTGCTGCAACTCGATCCTCCAATAATAATGGACTAGGGTGCACTCGCCAAATATCTCGGAACTTTTGAATAGTTTTAGAAATTCTCGGAACCTATAGTCATGTTACTGGGTCAGAACGGATTAATCGAGCTTTTTCAGTGCTTGAAAGAGCTGCCGCTCCGTCCTCACTAATAACTCTGTTATTTAAAAAAGGGATAAAATAACTAATAGCTCATTCCATCTAGATTCAGCACCGGAAAGAGTTATAAAGAATGTATGCAACCCAAATTGTCTTATCATGGCTATAACCTTTTTTTCAGCTTCCCAGTGAGCAGGGGCGGAACGAAGACCTTTAAAAATATGATATCCGTCGTCATGTTGAACCAGTCTGTTGACAAACGATTCATCCCTAATATTTGCGGCAGTTACCGCACCTGACTTTTTTCTAAGGGCAGTGGAAATTGTATTTTGACTTCGCTCCATCTCATAAAACTTGTACATATAAAGGACTTTAGGTAGCTTTTTTTTGCATAGGTCACTTTTGACTTAAAAATTTCAATACAAGATTTAGTTGGGAATGATAGGTATTCCGCATCTTCATCTAGGGTAAGATTTGTTGGACGGCGACCTTCTCCAGGGGCCATTGCAATACGTTGAAGCTCAGTATTGTTGTTTTCTAATAAAGTTTCATGACCGCCAGGATTTAAGTCGTCTTCTTGTTGGTGGACTTGTTGGGAATACAATTGTTGTTGTAAAAGCTCTTCAACTGCTTCTCGGTCAGACTCATCTGCGATAAAAGGTAGTTCTTCCCTATCTCCTACTTGATTAAGCCAGTCACCGTTGAAAGTTATGTTGTGCTTTCTGTACAGTTCAGTGTCAACTAAGTACCGTACGGCTTCAAGGACCCGAGCGGGTCGAATAGTTTCTGTCATTAAATTATGAGAGTATTCAAGTTTCCTTTTAAGGTGAACTTGAATTACATGAGTGGAGTCAAAGGAGCGGGGAAGCGCACTTACAGTGTCTGGCACAGAAATAGGAAATTTACCTTTGCTCCTCTAATTCCACATTAGAAACGGCTTGGCGACATGTACTGCAAAATTGATATTTGCCGAACGGACTCGGAAATTCCCTACTCAAAAAAATGCGTTGTCTACGTTCATATTGGGGAACTTAGAAGCTATAAAAAGTTCAAACCACTTACCTGAAATGAAAACCATGTTCCTTCACAGCATGTATATCTTTCAGTTGGTCCGTCCTTAATGTTTCGTGGATATTGTTCCCGCGCAGTGTTTCGGCTCCTCCGGCGCTGCAGTTTCCGTTGATCCTCCCTTTCATCAGGAGAAAGTTCAGCTCGAGCAGCAATATTTCGCTGCGACTGTCTGAAAGATTCCGCCTGACGATTTGTTCCTCCTGAAGTCTCCGCTGTTGTCGTGTGTTGTACCGTGACAAAGTGTTGTGATGTTGCTGATGTGCCCGAGTTATGGGGCTATTCCTAACGATCCTATGAGCATCCGCGTCCCGTACGCGCTCTTGTACGCGATTTTCTTCATTTGAACTCCAGGTAGCGCGATAAGCAGTATTTTGCGACTGCTGTCGTCTGCGTTCCTCGAAGTTTGCTTTGGCAAGAGCGTGCGCTGCAGTGGTTTGCGCTTGCTGCCGTCGGCGTACCTCGGAGTTTGTCCTGGCTAACGCGTGCGCTGGTCCTCGATTTTCCTCGTTGGATCTCCAGGAAGCGCGATTAGCAGTATTTAACGACTGCTGCCGTCGGCGTACCTCGGAGTTTGCCCTGGCGAACGCGTGCGCTATAGCGTCCTGTTGGCGCTCCGGTCCGCGATTATCCTCGTTGGATCTCCAGGTAGCGCAGTTAGCAGTATTTTCCAACTGCTGTCGTCTGCGTTCCTCGGAGTTTGCTCTGGCATTCGCGTGCGCTATAGCGTCCTGCTGGCGCTCTGGTCCGCGAATTTTCTCGTTGGATCTCCAGGTAGCGCGATTAGCAGTATTTTCAAACTGCTGTCGTCTGCGGTCCTCGGAGTTCGCTCTGGCAATCGCGTGCGCAATAGCGCCCTGCTGGCGCTCTGGTCCTCGATTTTCCTCGTTGGATCTCCAGTTAGCGCGACTAGCAGTATTTTCCAACTGTCGTCTGCGCTCCTCGGAGTTTGCTCTGGCAATCGCGTGCGCTAAAGCGTCCTGTTGGCGCTCTGGTCTGCAGTGTTCGATGCGCGTTTCCTGGCACGAATTCGATCGATCCTTATTTGCGGTGCATTTTGATGATATTGGGCTCGGCTTCACCGTATTGCAGCTTGGCGGCGTTGTTCCTGGATCAAAGAATATACGCTAGGCATTCTCTACTTTTCGCTGTTTAAAAAATGGTGTAAATAATTATAAAAAGTTAATTTCAGTGGTTGTTAATTTAATTGTTGGTTATTTGATTGATTGGATCGACTTATCAGACAATTTTAAAGAAAATTTATATATATTTATATATTTTATAAGCATCGTATTTGGCTTAAGAAAGATGCATACATCAATTTCTGGCCTGGGTGACTCGCCGATAAGTAAGGCCAATACAGATCAATGCGCAGCATATTGCTCCAGCAATTAGAACAATCTGGTGTGATCGATAGTCGTTGATCCTCTTCCCGAAGTTTTCGATGCGTTTCAGATTACGTTCACCCAAACGATGAAGGTAAGGAAGGCTGAGCACGTTGCGCTCCATGGTGATATTCAAGGAAGGAGAGCTGGCTACTCCTGGAGCCCTCTTCTGGGCTACGTCATAATTAACGTATCGGGTTTCGTTGATCGTGGCACAATAGTTAAAGGTGATGAGGAAGGTGCCTTTTAAGTGGACGTGAGAGTCATTGTCCACACTCACACGCGCCGGGCGATCGTTCACAATGAGAATCCCATCATCAACGTAGGTGACGGGATGCAAGTTACTTTGCTGGATTTCGCAGTGCGCAGTGCCTCCAGCATGGAGCTCCTGGGCGCACGATCTTGTTAGCGCCAGCTGGCAGAAGGTAACTCCTGGTGTTGTGGAGCAATTCTTCACCGCATGGATCTCCCTGTTACATTCCGCTATTACGTTATCCTCCAGTATGAGTACGGTGTCGTGATGCGACACGGGAAAAATATTTTATTGCAGGCTGATTTGATCTTAGGAAATTTAATAATGAAGTGTAAAATGTTAGCGGATTGTAAGATTTTTACGGACGCTACGGACAAAACATCTTTAATCGCGGTCTCGGTGGGCTCTTCCAACCACACATTCTCCAGGTCTGCATGATCTAAAATGCTAGGGCTTACTATGTTGACCTTGGCAAGAGCTACAGCAAGCATAAGATTCTGCACCTCCATTGTCATCATTCTATTTCGAGTTAATAACGTTTCGAATAGATGACCCGTGTCGACTTGGGACTGATTTGGCCGACCTCAGAATTTGATTGACGGTGTTGGAAATTCTATTGATTTGGTCCTGAACCTTGTTGTTGATATTTATTTGCCTATTGTTTGCGTTATTTAGTTGGAATTCGTTAAATTTAATCTTTTCAAAATCTCTGCATCTGGCGTTCCCGCCACTACCTTCAATGCTGTCCATAAGAAGTCTAGGCTTCGGGCTACTCTATAATGAATGCTCAGAGATTCGAGCAGGTCGCTTAGGTGAGCGATGTCAACGCTCAAAAGTTTTTGCATATGCGACTGGGGGAACATGTTGATCATCCCCTCCGTTTCTACTATAACGCGCCTATATTCAGAGAGGTTTGCCGAATGTTTTACATACGCGAATTCCTCCCATACTAAGATTCGACCATCGACAATGGGAATGTACTTAGCTTTAGAGTAGCCCGTGACACGTGCCGATGTTGCGGCAAGAAGGAAAATCAGGGGTATGAACCTGTAATTTGAATACATTGGAATTGTTTGAACTAATGGGGTAGCCCACCACCAAAGCATAAAGAATAAAGCATGATTAAAATTAATAATGATGAAAAACTTATGCCAAATGGCTAGCGGTAAAGTAATGAAAAATACGGAAAAAAACTATCAGGCTAGCGAAGCTTGGCCTACCTAAGGTTGTCCTTGTGGACCACCCTCCCCTTAATGAGAACTGTGGTCCCCATGTCCGCTTCCACCGTTTTTTCTTCGCATAACGGCGAAAGCTTGTTGCCTAGTCTCCTGTTGGATTTCACTAGGACTTTGTCGCCGACATTGAACACTCTGTTTTGTCGGGAGGCATTTTCCCTATCTCTTAGCTTATTTTGGGCATGCCTTAGTCTATCCTCTATGTCGCACTGTGGGTCAGTCGATTGTGTGACTACCACGTCGGCGGGCTTCTTATTGATGACCGAATGGATAGACTTGTTGTATCTAGTCGTGGCCAGTAAAATCAACTCTACGGTGTCGCTGATGCTTTTGTCGATTTTGAGGCATCGGGCAAGCTCCACCAGAGTGCTGTGAAAACGCTCCACTTGGCCGTTTGAGACACTGTGGAGAGGTGGCGCTTTCGAAATGCTAGCTCCGAAGTGATTTTTCAGCATGGTCAGGATGGTGTGTGAGTTCAACGAGGGTTCATTGTCACAGTAGATGACCTTGGCTTTGGGGAAGACGTTCATGAGTTGTAATAGCGCCGGTTTGAGATCCTCTATTGTTTTAGAGGAAATCGGTTGGACCATTGCAATTTTGAAAATTTATCAGTGCATGTGTATTTCCTGTCTGTAGAGAAAATTTCTATGTGTAGCACTTCCCCCACTTGCCCGGTTGACTTAGTTAACTTACATGTGAATAAATAGGCTGGGGTTGTACCTTTTCTAAAACCCAAAGGTCAATGTTTTCTGCTCACGGTTAATCCCGTAGTGCAGAAAGGTGCAGGTAATTATTTCGTTCATGCAATTTAAGGATTGTGCACGTGTGCATTAGTTGATAACCCTATTATTTGAGCGGTCATTTATACCATTTATTTGAAAGAAGGTATACCTGCATGGTGTGATTTAAGAATTGTAAAAGTTTACGTAGGCTGGCTGAAAATCAACCAATCAGAGAAACCTCAATTAATTGTTTCCTTTCGGAAGCGAGGTATGTATGCAGAGTAAGATCAAGTTTTTGGGAAAAGACATACCTGCATAAATGATATTTCATCATATCATGGTCATATGTCCCGTTAAACCACCGTGTATATTGTGTTAATTTGCATGTTATTTTCTGACCTTTTCAATATCAATAAAGTCGATCGATTTTTATAAAGTTAAATACCGTAATTATTTAACCAATACTATATCTTAAAGAATGGTAAAAAATTGAATAAATTGATTTGTCGCCAAAAACAACATAGTAAATAAGCTAATATAGTTTCCCCCTCGTGGATTGAGACCTTGTCGTGGTGTGGGGGCTGCGTATGTGAATTTCGAAATAAATATCACTGAAACTAGCAGCAATCCTCTTAAAATAAATAATATTGTTTTCTACATGTTTGTATGATAAAATATTGTCGGTTTACACTATTTTAGAAGAACATTTTAAGTTCTATTAAAATTTTAAAAAATTTTGTGCCCAAATAAATATAAAGAATAATTGTTATGATTGCAAGGGTATATAAACTTCGGCTAGCCGAAGTTTGCTTCCTTTCTTGTATTTTTCCGATTGTTCCTATGGGAGCTATGTGATATAGTCGTCCGATTTTGATGAAATTTAAACCGTAATTCTGAAATAAGTAACCATTACTATATTTCGAAGAACTAAAAAAAATTAAACATGAAAGAAAGCAAACTTCGGCAAGCCGAAGTTCCTATACCCTTGCAGCTATTGCAAGAATTAAATACTTAAAATTATGATTTACTTGCGTATATGTTGAAAAACAATGAAGCTATGATGATTTGCAGCTCAATTATTAGATAGTTATTTTAAATATTTTTATTATTTCTATGGGAGCTATGTGATATGGTCGTCCGATTTTGATGAAATTTAAACCGTAATTTTAAAATAATTGCCCAATACTATATGTCGAAGAAATAAGAAAAAAATTAAAAACAGCTAAGTTATAATATTTTTATTTTTTTCCGATTGTTCCCATGGAAGCTATATGATATAGTCGTCCGATTTTGATGAAATTTAAACCATAATTCTGAAATAATTAACCAATACTATATGTCGAAGAACTAAAAAAAAGAAATGAAAAACAGCAGTTATAATTTTTTTAAATTTATTTTTCCGATTGTTCCCATGGGAGCTATATGCTATTTAAACCATAATTCTGAAATAGTTAACCAATACTATATGTCGAAGAACTAAGAAAAAAATTAAAAAAACAGAAGAATTATAATTTTTTTTCATTTTTTCCGATTGTTCCTATGAGCTATATAATATAGTCGACCGATTTTGATGAAATTTAAACCGCAATTGTGAAATAATTAACCATTACTATATGTCGAACAACTAAAAAAAAAATGAAAAACAGCAATTATAATTTTTTTTAAATTTATTTTTCCGATTGTTCTTATGGGAGCTATATTCTATAGTCGTCCGATCCGGCTCGTTCCGACTTAGGATAAGGAGAAACTTACTTAAAATTCATTTCTTTTATTGCAAAGTATAATTACAAGCTATCCCTTTCATATGGGCTGAGATATTTTTGTTGTTTTTCCATATACTCCTATTCTCTATTAAATTTGTTTATTTTTATATTATTTCAACTTTAGAAAAAATAAACGGCATTCTATATAATTTCATATTTTTGGTTTTAAATTGTTAAACAATACTATAAAGAAATTCTAAATATAGGTCGATTTTATTTCTAGCAAAAGCGCTCTATCATTTACATTTCATTTTTTTATTTATTTTTTTCTTTATTCTGTATTCTGTGTATTACCAAAAAAAAATAATTTGAAAATTAGTGCTTCAAAAAATTCAGTTTTATTTACATACCTACAAAAACTGTCTAATTAATTTATTTAATTTTTTTCTTGGAGAAACAAAACATCCTAAATTTTATGCGGTTTGACCAGTGACGAAATAACTAAATAAAGAAAAAAAAATGATGCAAAGTATGATAAGGGTAACTTACAGTCGAGAAACTCCGGCGGCGAAAGATCTTTGGCAGCGGCGACTTCTTGTACATGTTTATTTAGTTATGTGGTCGTCGGGTTTATTTTAAGCATCTAATTTTGATTCAGCAACATTATTTACTTTTAATTTGTTAATTTTCTGACATTCACATATTATTCATTTTCGCCAAGTTTTTATTTATTTTTTTTTTCACTGTAAGTTTTCACCGGCTTTCCGCTGCAACGTTGTTCTCTTTGCCTATCACTTTTTGTTGAATCACGAAATAGATGTAGCCCATTAAGCAGCGACATTATCCAGTTTCCCCTGCTATCGAAAAACTTATGTATGAGAAATAATCTATTAGTTCGTGGTCTTTGCCAGTGGTGATCGTAAGAAAGTTCGGCAAGGTGCGCCTCTGTATAGATTGTCGTAAAGTCAATGAGGTGACACGAAAGGATGCTTATCCTATGCCACTAATAGAGGGATACCCTCTAAGTCTAAGTCGTCTACCAAAGGCTGAGTTCATCACTAGCCTGGACTTAAAAGACGCGTATTGGCAATAACCACTCGACCTTGATTCTAAGGACAAATCCGCCCTTACAGTTCCCGGAAGACCTTTATATCAATTTAAAGTCATTTTTTTCGGCCTTACGAATGCCCCTTCAACAATGTCAAAGTTAATGGATCGCATAATCCCAGCCTACCTTCGAAATGAGGTATTCATTTATCTGGATGACCTCCCTATAATATTATTCACTTTTGAGCGGCACATAAAAGTGTTGCGCGAAATTGCAGAAGCATTGGAAAAAGCAGGTCTTTTACATAAACGTTCAAAAAGTCGGTTTTGTGTACCTGAAGTTCATTATTTAGGCCACATTGTCGGTTATGGGACCATAGGCATGGACGTTCTAAGGATTGAAGCCATTAAAGATTACCCCACACCGCAGTCGTTAAAACAATTTCGTAGGTTTTTAGTTGTGACCGGGTGGCATTTTTTTCGGCCTTACGAATGCCCCTTCAACAATGTCAAAGTTAATGGATCGCATAATCCCAGCCTACCTTCGAAATGAGGTATTCATTTATCTGGATGACCTCCCTATAATATTATACACTTTTGAGCGGCACATAAAAGTGTTGCGCGAAATTGCAGAAGCATTGGAAAAAGCAGGTCTTTTACATAAACGTTCAAAAAAGTCGGTTTTGTGTACCTGAAGTTCATTATTTAGGCCACATTGTCGGTTATGGGACCATAGGCATGGACGTTGTAAGGATTGAAGCCATTAAAGATTACCCCACACCGCAGTCGTTAAAACAATTTCGTAGGTTTTTAGTTGTGACCGGGTGGTACAGTAAGCTTATTGAGAATTATGTATGCTACGCTTACAGATTCCTTAAAATTACGTGGTCTAGTGCAGCGGAGCAAGCAGTTCAGGACCTAAAAGCAGCAATATGTAAAGCTCCTGTTTTTTATCTGCCAGATTATTCACAGCCATTTTATATACATTGTGATGCTAGACACACGGGAGTTTGGGGGAGTTTTGATGCAAGTTAACCAAGAAGGAGATAAAATGTCAATAGCATTTATGTCGAAAACTTAATGATTGTCAGCGAAGCTATTCAGTAGCGGAAATAGAATGCTAAGCGGCCATTCTGAGTATAAAAAATTTGGAGCATACGTAGAAGGACATACCTTTACGGAAATAACCGATAATAAGTGACTGATGTAGTAGTATCTCCAAGGGATCCTGAGGAGGAAATGCTGACCATTAATATCATGATAGGGTGGGCACTTCGCCTTCTTGGCGTAGTAAAAGGAGTGATGTTTTGTTTTCGTATTCTTTCCATTCTTCAACATTTTTGTACCCTATGTAAACAGAAAAATAAAAACTGCCCAGTTTCAAAATCAAGTTCTGATTTGCAAAATCAACCGGCAGCTTATAAGCCCAAAGTATATGACATCATTACGGTTACGAAATGTCACAGCCTAGAAAGCGGACGGCTCGCAACGCCGCAGAATTCATTGGGGAACTCGATGTTCCGACATATATAATATAAAGCACTGCCTTGCATTACCAATGTACTGCGATTAGGATTAAAAAAATAAATTGTAACTTCGAGCAACAGTCTCGATCGAGGTGCGGTCACGAAATGTCACAGCCGAGAAAGCTCACGGCTCGCAATGCCGCAGAGTTCATTGATTGATATAATATAAAGCACTGCCTTGCATTACCAATGTACTGCGATGCATTGTAGGATTAAAAAAAAATATTGTAACTTCGAGCCGTATATGAAAACGCCCGAAAAGAATTCAAATAAGCAGATAAGACTGTTAAAACAAAAGTAGCATAATTCCATACAATTCAAAAAAATTAAAACAAAATTTCTCAAATTAAACAGATAAATAGTTTCAACTAAGAATAAAATTGAAAAACAAAAGTTTAAAAATATAAAATTGAAATCTTAAACTAAAAACATATGAATAGCAACCGAATAAGGGAATCGGTAGAAAATATATACATTTTTAAAAAATGGGTCTTAAAGATACCAACACAGCGAATTCCACTGCAAATGTTATAAGTAGTGAAGAGACAAGTAATATCACTAGAAGCATATTATACAAATTCAGCATAAAAGAATGAATGATAATGAATTGAGAGAGCGAAAGAACCAAAACGATTTTAGAACATTGGCGCATTAAAACGCATTAAGCCTAATGCGCATTTATTTACACAGGGAATCCCATAAGGCTAAATGCCGCATTTAAAATAAATGCGATTTTTAAATGCGATTAAAAACCATTCGCCCCGAACATATTTAGAAAAAATACCGGAAAATATCGATGTTGAACGATATTTTGTTCGTGCCACCACTACAACAGCTGTTTTCTATATGCAAGGTTGGCGCAATTTTTAATGTCTTTTGAATATAAAATCTATTTTTTATAAAAATGACTGAAAACTAAAGCGCACGCTGCAAATTCTGCTCGCATTACTGCTGGATCTCTGGCATAAAATAACTCCCACATGTACGGGGATCCTAGCCCTTTTTGGAAACTGTGGTGGTCTCCATTGCTAATCCGTCATAAAAACGTAATCAGCTTCTCTTCCTTGTCGTCCAAGTTGGCAAATGCTTCGGTCGCATTATAGATGTCCTGCTGAGAATTACAGAGTTTAGTAAACTCAATCATGTTCATTAATTTTATTTAATTTCTTTTGGATTGGCCAAAATTCAAAATTAAACAAACCCAGATCAGCTGTTCGTGCCACTCACATGTCGGAGTAGCATTAGCAAAATGCTAATGCGCCAATGGAATCAGGCACATTTAAAAAGTCCAATAATGCGGCAATGGAATCAGGCTATAAGAAAGATTTTTAAAATTAAATTCTGATAACTAGGATGAAATAGACATAGCAAGAAGAAAAACAATGTGTGGAATAAAAGAAGGTACTCTTAAATTAAAAGCTTTCACATTTATGGAAATACAAACAAGAAAATTTATAATCCCCTTCAACTTTCGAAAAGTTAATAATGACTTTCCAACTCCGAAAAAATTTAATTGCCAACTTGACTTAAAACAGATGTGGGTAGGGATACTTAGTAGATTTAGTTGCCCTCTATTCGTAGTTGGTATGGGGACACACTGTTTTGAATTTCACAATAAATGCAATTGATGTCATCAGCTAGATTCGCACGCCGCATTCCATCCATTTTTATCAGGTTGATCTATCGCCATCACTCTCTTCCCTAAAGGCCCATACCAAGAAATTGCGCAATAAGTCAATCGGTTGCGAAGATTGTCAAAGGAAGATCATGGTCTCCATAGAGTGCGAAAGTCGTGAAACTTAATTTGTTCAGTTTTAATTAAATAAACTCTTGTAAACTTTACACGGAATAAATAAATAATAACTAATTTGTAATACCCTACAAATTATTGGGGGCTCGTCCGGGAAATAAAACTCAAGAACAATTAACACATAAAGATCAAGTGATGTGAAAGTAAATTAAAAAGCGAAAACCCGAAGAAAATCTAAGTTGTTGCAGAAATTTTGACGATATAAAATTCAATGTGGCAAATTCTTTTCATTATACGCAATTAAAAGCTTGAGTGTGTGCGAACAGTGTGAATACACGGATTCAAGAGTGCAAAAGAAAATGCAAAAACTTGAATGTATGCGTGTGCGGAAGTATCAGTTAAAATACGCAGCAACCAAAAGATGATGAAATCGATGCAAACTTCGAAGACGATTTGCTGAGCTTGTAAAATTTTTTTTGGTGAGGCGATCGCAGGTGACGACGAACTAAGCGATTACCTGAACGAGGATGAAGCAAAGTAATCCTAGCAACGACGGCGAAGGATTCGCATTTTGAAGAGAACGAACTGGAGGAGCTGGCAAGAGGACAAGAAGAGAACGTATTGGATAGTCAAATCCAATTGGGTGCGTAACGAAGACAAAAGAGCAGAGCTGTGACGACATCGTTGAAGAGAACGAGTTGCAGTAGAAGAGAACGAACTGGACTGGAGGAGCTGGCAAGAGGACAAGAAGAGAACGTATTGGATAGTCAAATCCAATTGGGTGCGGTGAGCGACAGGAAGATTCAATATAAAATTCTTATTTGAAAATCTTTTGATTGAATTTGTTTAAGGGAATTAAATATTTTCTGTGTTAAATTGAATTTTGGAAAACCATTTGTAAACGGCTTAGACGCATTACCATGGATGCTAAAACGATCCTAGAAATGACTGTTCCCCTGCTTAGAGCAAAGTGTTCCGAGTTGGGATTGGAAACAAATGGGAGAAAGAGTGCTTTGCAGGATCGCTTTCTTGATCATTTTGGGGTGGATGTGGGCGGCGATGCAGATGAGGATGCTGTACCAAGAAGCGATTTCACAAAGTAGCTCAAGATTTACTTTACGCGATATTCAGGACAGTGTGTCTTCGTTTTCGGGCTCCGAGCAAGAGGACGTCAATCACTGGCTTTCCGAATTCGATGATGTGGCTGTTACGGTAGGCTGGGATAGTTTGCAGAAGCTTATTTATGCCAAACTGCTTCTGATTGGAGCATCCCAGCTTTACATCAGAAGCATAAGCGGTGTTAGGGGTTGGAACGAGCTAAAAGAAGCATTGAAGGAAGAATTTGGGAAAAAATTATGTTCGGCGGAGATTCATAAGATATTGCGGCAGAGGCAGAAGCAGCAAAAAGAAACATGCATTGAATATCTTTACAGTCTTATGGAGATAAGCAAGCCGATTAAGCTCGATGAGGAAAGTTTGGTTTCCTACTTCGTAGATGGTATACCAGATAGCAAAGTAAACAAGGCAGGGCTGTATCGCGCAAAATCCATTAGGGAACTGAAGGACGAAATATATATTTACGAGAAGATGAAGGGTAAGGGAAATATAAAAGAAAATGTTAACAAGGAAGCGGCAAATAAGCAGACTCAGGGTAATTTTCAAAGAAAATGTTTTAAATGCAACAGCGCGGGCCACATTGCAAAAGACTGCAAGGGTGAAGTAGTTTGTTACAACTGCAACAAGAAAGGACACATCTCGAAACAATGTCAAGAGGATAAATCAAAAGCTTGCGTTAAGCATGAGCCGGCTAATGTGCTAGAAGTTAAAGCTGCGAAGGGCTTAATTTACAAAATGCTGAAAGTGAAGAACGTGACATTTGTAGCCATGATTGACTCAGGATTCGATTTGTGCTTGATGAGAGAGGACATTTTTAGAAGTTTTGTCGGTCTGAGGTATTGGCAAGGGCGAGTTGGTAACAATAGGATCAGACGATGTATGCTTTTCGGTGACTTTTCATGTGGCCAAACAGCATGAACTGGAGTTTGCTGCGATTGTAGGAAACGATGTTCTGCAATCCGTCGACCTTATGTTCACCTCAAATGGAGTCAAATTTGTATCGAAAGAGAGAGAGTTCGCATCTACATTTAAAATTATGGGTGTCACTGAGATCGTCGAGGAAACTTCTGTTTTAGACAAAGTTGACTTGTCTCACCTGGATAAGAGTCAAAAACTAAAGGTAGAGCAGCTTGTTACAGGGTATAAGCCAGTGAAATCAATTGATTCACCTGTGAGCATGAAAATTGTTTTGGAAGACGACAATCCAGTTTATCAGCGATCAAGACGCACATCGTATGAGAACAAGTGCTTTATTGAGAAGCAAGTGCAGGAATGGCTGGCAGAAGGAATTATTGTGCCCAGCTCCTCAGAGTATGCATCACCAGTTGTACTAGTTGCAAAAAAGGACGGATCCAGAAGATTTTGTTGTGATTACCGACGACTAAATCAAAAAATCAAGAAAGACAATTTTCCGATGAGTTTAATTGACGACGTTCCCGACAGGTTGCAAGGATCAAAAATATTTAATACTCTCTTTCATGTACCGATTGACGAGCAATCAAGGAAGTTTACAGCGTTCGTGACGCATAACGGGCAGTACAAATTCACGCATGTACCGTTTGGTATCTCAAACTCTCCTGCTGTATTCTGCCGATACCTAACAGCTACATTGAGGGATCTTATACAAAGTCAATCTATAGTAGTACACATAATCGTGCCAAGTATGGACGAAAACGAGGGTCTGCTGGCGTTGGAAAAAGTTTTGAAAGTAGCTTCAAAAGCTGGATTACGCATCAAATGGGAAAAAGCGCAATTTTAAAGAGCAAGATCAATTTTTAGGTTACACTATTGAGAACGGAACCATAGCACCAACTAACGAGAAAATAAAAGCGGGTCGTCAATTTTCCAATTCCTCAAAGCAGACAAGCCTTGCAGCGTTACTTGGGTCTGACGTCTTACATGCGCCGATTTATAAAGTATTATGCCTTAGCAGCAAAACCATTGAGCGACTTGCTGCGAGAGAAAAATAGTAGAAAAAACGACAGGAATTTAACGTTGACTGACGAAGGCTTAGTTTCCTTCAACTCTCTGGAGCAACTGCTAGTATCACCACCAGTACTCAAACTGTTCGATCCGCTAGCAGAAACCGAAGTGCATACAGATGCAAGCAAGTATGGCTTTGGCGGCGTTTTAATGCAAAAGGACTCAGAGGATCAACAGTTTCACCCAATAGACTTCATGAAAGACGAATGTAAACGCGCTGAAAAAGTGGTGAGTCTACCTGCTCGTAAAACGATTTACAGTGATCACCGACTGCAACGCTTTTGCAATGACGATTAAAAAAGTCGACCTGCCACCGCGAGTTGCAAGACTGGCCATGTCATTGCAAGAATTTGAGTTCAAAGTGGAGCACAGAGCTGGAACCAAAATGAGGCACGTGGATGCACTAAGCCGATTGTCATGTTTTTTAATCACAGACTCCACAAAGTCACGATTGTTAAAGGCACAAAACAACGACAACTGGATTAGAGCTGTTAAATCCGTATTGAGCAGCAATGACGTATATGAAGACTTCGTTTTAAAGAATAATATTCTTTACAAAGACACAGTAAAAGAATTACTGGTTGTTCCTGACTCAATGGAAGAGGAAATCATAAAGTCGAAAGAGTAGACAAAGGATGCGTCGAATGTCTGATCATTGAATCCAAGCGAGGAAAAAAAGAGGGATTGCTCAATCCCATTGACAAGGCTCAAGAACCTCTTGGAACGTATCATATCGACCACGTTGGACCTTTAACTGATACAAAGGAGAAATATAATCATTTTTTGACGGTCGTTGATGGATTTTCCAAATTTGTTTGGCTTTATCCAACAAAATCGACGGGATCAGAAGAAGTTTTGGAAAAGCTTGAAAAGCAAGCAGCAGTCTTCGGCAATCCTCGCCGAATTGTTACTGACAAGGGAACTGCATTCACTTCTGGACTGTTTAAAGAATACTGCATACCCAAGTTGAGCAAGATGTGCCAAGAAAATCCTGCCAATTGGTATCGCCACGTAGAACAGAGTTCAACAAATAATAAACAGCAGTCCACCTCGAACTACCAAGTATAGTCCTTTAAAATTTTGACTGGACTCTATATACGAAAAAAAGACGATGATTTGAGAAAACTATTTGAAGACTAAGGTATAGAAGAGTTAAATGACGAGCGAGAAGAGATACGTGAAAAAGCTTAAGAAACATAGAAAAAGTACAGCAAGAGAACAGAAAGAACTTTAATGAGAAAAGAAAGGTTGAAACTGATTATGCTATAGGGGAATTAGTAGCAATTAAGAGGACACAGTACGGCACTGGTATGAAAATTCGCCCTAAATTTTTTGGCCCGTACAAAATTACCCAAAACTTTATCACGGACGTTATGAGGTACAGAAAGAAGGCAACCAGGAGGGGCCAAAAGAATATATGAAAAAATGGGGTTCATTCAGGGGCGAATGAAGATGCGGGATGGCCGATTGTGGGATAGGGATACTTAGTAGATTTAGTTGCCCTCTTTTCGTAGTTGGTATGGGGACACACTGTTTTGAATTTCACAATAAATGCAATTGATGTCATCAGCCAGATTCGCAAGCCGCATTCCATCCAGTTTTATCAGGTTGATCTATCGCCATCACTCTCTTCCCTAAAGGCCCATAACAAGAAATTGCGCAATAAGTCAGTCGGTTGCGAAGATTTGTCGAAGGAAGATCATGGTCTCCATAGAGTGCGAAAGTCGTGAAACTTAATTTGTTCAGTTTTAATTAAATAAACTCTTGTAAACTTTACCCGGAACAAATAAATAAAAACTAATTTGTAATACCCTACACAGATTAAGATTATTATGGTTAATAGTTAGACCTGAAAACTTAGATCAATTATACATTTGATAGGCATAGTTTCATAATTCCTCCTCGATCAGAAGTTGTAAGACAAATTTATATAACTACGTCTCACAAGGAAATACTTATTAAAAACCAATAAATAGCTAACGGTGTAATTATAGCAAGAGCAGACCCCATAGCCTCAAATAATTATTATGAGCAAAGACTTTAGAACACCCTGCACCAAAAAAAAAAACTGATAAACAAGTCGAAAACTAATTTAAGATGGCACAGTAGAACTTTCCGTATCAGAACACAATAGCTCATTACATCTTGTTCCGATTGTGGGTAATCCGGAAGCTCAAACCATACTTGGAAGGATATCACTTCAAAGTGGTGACGGACCATATGGCGCTTAAATGGTTGAACAGCATTTGAAATATCATACAGGAAGGGGCAGCTTAACGTGGTCGCTGATGCACTCTCAAGACAGCCTCTGCCAGAAGCCTTTAGGCTAGCCAAGGAAGCTCCGGAGGACACGCAGGGAACACGCAGATGGATCAAGGATATGTGTGAGAAGATTAACACACAGCCACAAAAGTTTCCGGACTACCTCATGGAGGGAGGCGCATTATACAGGCATATCCCGCACAGAGCAGGCAGCGAAGACGTGGCAGCATGGAAGCTCTGTGTTCCACGGGGGCTGAGGGAAACAGTCCTGAAGGAGAATTACGACTCACCAGCCGCTGGACACGTGGGAAGTCGGAAAACGATTGCAAGGCTGGCGGCTCGATATTACTGGCCAGGAGTGCATAGGGACGCCCGAGCCCACGTACGGAAATGCGAGACATGCCTCAAATACAAGCCGAACCAGATGCAGGCAGCTGGGAAAATGCTGACGCAGATACCCGAAGAACCATGGGCAACTGTATGTCCAGATTTTGTCGGACCATTGCCCAGATCGAAGCATGGCAACCAGATGCTGCTAGTGCTGATAGATAGGTTTTCAAAGTGGACAGAGTTCAGTGGCGGATCTAGGGGGAGGCGAAAGGGGCAAGCGCCCCGGGCGCCTAATCTAAGAGGCGCTAAATCGAGTCCGACTAGCAATATATGTTTCGAGAATTCATATTTTCCCGCGGCGCTGCGCATGTAACGCTCCCTATAGAATACAAGTGTAAGTGTTTTATGATGTGATCAAAAGGAAAAGGGACGCTCGAAACCTCATAATAAACTTTCTTGCTTAGAGAGAGAGGCGTACAAAACACTTGTGACGGCATCGAAAATTTTGCTGACTCTACCATTGTCCGTGGCTTCGTGTGAGCGATCATTCAGTAAACTGAAATTGATAAAATCTTATCTCCGCACAACCAAGAACCAAGACAGGCTGTCAAATTTAGCTTTACTATCTATCGAAAATGAAGTAGCAGCATCACTCGACTACAATGATATTATTGCTGAATTTGCGGCAATCAAGGCCAGAAAAGTTATATTCTGAAAGTAATATTTTTTGTCTTGCAAAAACACAAATAAAAATGTTTTTTCCCTTGTAACTGACAAAAGAATCGATATGAAATAAAAATTAAGCTTTTAATAATTAATTTTTCGCTTTGCCCCGGGCGCCAGCAACCCTAGATCCGCCACTGTCAGAGTTGGTGCCACTGCGAGCAGCAACGGTAGAAACACTTCAAAAGGCGATCCGAGAAAGAGTCATCGCTAGGTTCGGAGCCCCAAAGGTGGTAATAATGGACAATGGAGTTCAATTTGCCAGCCGCGCATTCACAAAAATTTCTCAACGAAATGGGCATTAAGCAACAATTCACAGCACCATATACACCGCAGGAGAATCCAACGGAAAGAGCAAACCGAACAGTTAAAACCATGATAGCGCAGTTTACGGGACAGAACCAGAGGAATTGGGACGAGAAGTGGCCGGAGATTATGCTACTGGAAAACTCAAGTACGTCGGAATCAACAGGGTACTTCCCGTGTTTCATCACGAAGGCTCGAGAGCCTCGACTGCCAAGCGCCCTGTACGACAGGGAAACCATCGGGGCTGGAAAGCAGACGGAAACACCTGAAGATAAGGCCAATAAGATGAAGGAGATCTTCGAAATTGTGCGCCGGAACATGGAAAAAGTTTTTCAGGACCAAGCCAGGCATTACAATCTACGAAGGAGGCAATGGAATCCAACAATAGGGGACACAGTCTGGGCGAAGGAGCACCATTTGTCAAAGGCAGCCGAGGGTTTCGCGGCAAGCTGGCGCCGAGATATGACGGACCGTACACGGTAATAGACAAGGTCTCACCAGTCATTTGTAGAATCCGCCACAAAGATACACAAAAAGAAGGAACCGTCCACGTCAGTGAGCTAAAGCAACAAACACAAGAACTCGGTACGGACAAGCAAGGACAGCACGAACATGCAATGCGTCGGGCATAGGCCAGAGTCTATATAGACCGCAGGAACACACGAGCATGCAACGACAAAAAGTACGGACTATATCGTCGGGCATAAGCCAGCGTCTATATAGATCGCAGGATAACACAAGCATTCAACGACAAAAAGTATGGACTATATCGTCGGGCACAAGTACCAGAGTCTGTATAGAACGCAGGAAACAAGGAGGTACAGTGACCCAGACAACGAGGCAAACAGATTCTGCGTAGGGCATGAAGCTAGAGTCATCCGTTAATACGCCGCGTTGAATAAGGTGATGCACAGGACAAGAAACCGAAAAGACCGCAGGCCAACAACAGACTCTGTACGAATCGAGGAAGACCACGACCAGATCTTTGTTTCCCGAGGAAAGAGGAGAGACGGTACAGCTCGAGAGCTTTACCGTGCATGCCAAGCCAGAAAAACACGAAAATAACGCACACACACATAAACGGCCACAGTTAAATTAATTAGCATGCCAAGCTGGAAAACACGAAAATGACGCGCACACACATAAACGGCCACAATAAAAAAAAAAAATTCACACACATACAATGCACTACATGAAAACCGGGGTCGCAGGGAAACAAACCACTTGCCAACTAAACGCAGAACGACGCAAGAAAGTGGTGAACCTAGCAGGGTCATTGACCCCGATCACAAGGGAAGGAAAGGTCAACTCTGCAGTCCTGGGCCAAGCTTTGAAGGAAAGAGACAATCAGTAAACAAGAAATATATAGGAAGTTGCGCTTACCATATCATTGTGCGAAGTCACTATAAACAAGGGATGGGGGCACTTCGATTCATGGCGGCCGATTGGCACTAGACGATAGTGTCGATCGGTGGGCACACAATACTGGAAACATCAGCACAAGGAGTCACACTGTTGAGCATCGATACATCGGGTGGCAACGCCACGTTGGGTCACAGAACCGATAACAACTGGAGACCGATCGATTTGGCGGAGAGTGACCATACAACGGAGAGTAACACGGGAGAATATCGATAACACCGATAACGACTGGAGACCGATCGGCACGACGTAGAGTGACCATCCGACGGAAAAGACAAATCATGGAGATCGAGAAAGTCATCGGGGGAAACGTCTGGGGCGGGAATTTGAAAGTCTACGGGGGAAACGTCTGGGGCGGGAGATTCAAAATCTGAAAGAAGGATCGGCGCTGTGGAACTCAAGAAGGAGCTGTGAGCGTCGTGGGAAACGTCTGAAGGAGCGAGTCGACTAGAAGACTACAAGCAAACGAGGACAAGTGCGAGGAGAAGACACGTCGAGGGAAGGATGTCAGAATGTGGAGTATACCAAGGCAGAGAGAACAGCGAGTCTCTCTTTTATTCCCGAAGAAAGGAGAGAATGTGAGGAGTTCAATAACTCCCCACAAGTTAGAACGCAAGCAGTCGAAGGGCCGTGGGCAGAAGAAAGTAACGGGACGGCACCGGACTTTCGACCCTGATATTGGTGCCGTGCGCAGAGGGCGAAAGGTCTAACGGTAAAATCATGGACTTTGGACCAGGAGGAAAGGAGACGCCGATAGCTAGCGGTAAACGGAGGCCTATATAATCCGGCCGAGCGCAGGAAGCTGGATCAGTGGATTTCTACCAAGTCAACAAGTAACAGTCATGAAGTGAACCAGTAACCAGTGAAACAACGTGAAGGAGCAAGTAAAGCCGTGCGGAGACATCAAGGAAACAAGATCGCTACGTCGAGACGTTCGGGACTTAGAGCTAAAGTCTCCGAATTGAGACACAAATAGCTGAGGTCCTTACGGCATCAGACGGCTAAGTCCAGGCGCTTTGTCACAACTTCTGTCGCGATTTAAGCTTGGCATCCCACCCGGCGTGTCTGGCAGAGTTGAACAAATAGAGTCCTTCGACGAAGAACCGTGGGCTCAGAAGAAAAGTTGTCTAGAACTAGCTGCCTGCCTACAAGGATTGCATTGGCGAACTACGGCGTATGCCTGATCGTCCTGCAGGAACTGTACAAGGTCCTGGTGTGACTAGCCCGGAAGGACGCGCGTTTGTTCAGCTGGCGTCTCGAAAGGCGTATGCGTTGAGAGCACAGCGGTCCACCGCTAGAGTCCTGAAACGGCAGCTTACCGAGTCGCCAACAAGAAGCAGAGCCGGTCGACATACCTGGAGGCAGAACAAGGACAACGAGGACCCCAGGACGACAAACAACGAGCGTCCTGCGAGCAGCGTATACTTCGAATTCTTAAGCCTGCGGCAGAGAGGGTAGGGTGGAAGCGTTCGCCTAGAACCTAGCGTTTGACCCAAGGACTGCGTTGGCGGCTTCCGGCGTACGCCTGAACCGTCAGGTAGAAACTGAGCCGACATCCGGTGCGACCGGCCGGGACAGAGCAAGGGACAGGAGGCTGTGGCTGCGAAAGGCGTACGCCTTGAGAGCACAGTGCTTGTTCACCCTAGTCTGGGAACGGTGACGCATCCATAATCCCTATAAACCCGCCGAGCCAAAAGCAGCAGAAGACACTACAAGCGAAACCGGCGAGGGAGACCCCACTTCACAGCCAACACGATCCAGCGGGACGTTCAGCGTGGGAAGGAGACGACGGCAGAACATAGTTATACATTATCAATAAACAACCCAGGCCGAGGGTTAAGTCACCGAATAAAAGATCACTGTATACTCCCAATCTTTCTGTGCGTTTTCACTGAGCAACAGGGCGGTCACGTGTATATAAATTTGGTGTGACGAACACTTACATCTTCTGAGCTAGCCGCACGATATTCGTAGCGAGCAGATAACCAAGAAAATCAGTTCGTTACAGTCTCACAAGGAAATACTTATTAAAAACCAATCAATAGCTTATGGTGTAATTATAGCAAGAGCAGACGCCATAGCCTCAAATAGTTATTATGAGTAAAAAACCAAAAGAAACTGATAAACAAGCCTGTAGTGGTTGGTGGAAATGGCGACTCGCTGGGTTCTTTTTTTCAAGTTTTATTGCATGGAATTTCTCCCAACGTTTCAACTTCACACTATGGCTTCGTAATTAGAACTAACTAACTCTACTTAAATCTAATGTTAGGAGAGCGGGGGTGGAGACTGTTAACAGACCGAGAGCGAGATGAGAATTCATCTGGACATAACTGCTCTTGACTGCTAACGAATAATATCGACAGTGGCCCCTCCTTGGCGCGGACATTCTCCCCCCCTTGCGACGATAAACGTAGCAACCAAACTTTCACACGTCTAAATGATCCCGAGACAATCCAGCCGAACGCAGTGCTTTGTGCGACAGGCAGCCCCTCATCCAGATTTAGGAAACCGGGTTGGATGACATCACGATAAACGTCAGAACCCAACACCAGGGATATCGTCGCCGGGCGATGAAACTCCTCATCAGCTAGACGGATTTCGTTAAAACGAGCACCACGTCGATTTTGAAGGTGCCTGTCCGTGACCGTATAGTCGCCGAACAGACCGTCTCGTCTCCGACGCTTGTCGTGGGAAGACGGAACGCCGCAGCGAGCGATCTATCGATGGTGCTTCTCAGTACATTTCCGTAGCGGATGGATTCCCCGACAGACTCTGCAGCGGTAGGATCGAGTACCTCGGGAACGTCTGTCGTCCAGAGCCATGGTTTTAATGCTTTAATATATAAAAAGAAAGATGAATGATAAGTACATTTAGTCAATCGTGAACGGATTTTGAAGCATGAGGACAGAAGGAACTATTTTGGAAGTACTGAGGTTGCATTGGCGTCCATAGGAAGAAGTACTAGCTTATGGACGGGACGTTTAATAACTCCTCGAGCGGCCCCTGGAAAGACAGATACAACTCTGCCGAGCAGCCAGTCGTTTGATGGCATATTGTCTTCTTTGACGACCACCATCCTTTGAAGGATTCTGCCACTTATTGCGCTTGTGCAGTTGTTTTAAATATTCCTCTTTCCATCGCGCACTGAACTGCTGATGCAGGGCCATTAAATGTTGCCAGCGATTTATAATCGACTTAGCTTCGCCCTTAATTTCGGGCTCAGCTGTGGAAAGCAACGGACCGCAATCAGAAAGTGGCCTGGCGTTAACGCCAACAAATCAGAAGGATTTTCGTACATGGGAGACAGTGGCCTGGAATTAAGGCACGCTTCAATTTTGGTAAGAAGGGTAGAGAGCTCTTGAAACGTGTACTTCCGACTTGACGTCGACTTGTTGAAAAGTGTTTTAAAGCTTTTCACTCCAGCCGCCCACAGTCCTCCCATATGTGGAGCTCCACAAAGGTTTTGCCATTATCCGAATGAACCCGCTGAGGACAACCTCTCCTCGCTACGAGTCGGGCAAATGCTGCGAGGAACTTCTCTGTTGTGAGATCGGAAGTAGGCTCTAAATGGATCGCCTTTGTGGAGAAGCACACAAACACGCAAACAAATACCTTGGTAATGAGGCATGCTCTGCCTGTATAGTTTTTTATTTCAAGGCCCATTTGCATAATCAATGTCAGTATATGTAAACGGCCTGGAAAAGGAGACTCTATCGGTCGGAAGATCGCCCATTAATTGCGTCTGTAATCTCTTCTTGTAAATAGTCACATTTTAGTACAGCTTTTACCAGATTCTTGAGTTTAGGAATCCAATATTTCGATCGAATGAGGAGTACCACTAGTTGGTTGCCGCCATGCAGGGAAATCTGGTGTGAAAATAGGACGAGCAGACGAGAGAGCCTACAGTTATATGGCAGTATAATAGGATGGCGCTCGTCATACTGAAGTGCTGTTGAGGCAGTAATGCGACCACATACCCTTAACAGGCCGTGCTGGTCTAGGAATGGAAACAGGTTGGCTATCGGGCTGGACACTGGAATTGGACTCTTATCGTTTAGGAATTTAAGCTCTTGGGTATATTCCTCACGCTGAGCATATAGAATAAGGGCTCTTTCAGCTTCTCGGACCTCCGCCTTTGTAGGCCGGTCAGCTGGGCCCCTCGGTATCTTGCGGCAGCGTTGAATGAACCGTAACACGTACGCAAGGACCCGCAGAGCCTTGTCCATCTTGGAGAATCGTTCCAGAAAATCGTCGGATCGGGCCTTTGCGAAATTGACCTTCACAGCACGCTGATCTAAGTCTGTAAATGGAGTCGCAAGCCCCTGTGTTGGCCACTTGTCTTTTGGCTGTTGTAACCAGTCTGGTCTTTCCCACCAGAGTTGGCTATGAACCAGATCCCGCAGCGAAACGCCTCGGCTGGCTAGGTCCGCGGAATTATGCTCAGGTCGCACATGCGCCCAATGCTCAGCGCTCGTCACCTGAGTAATCTTGGTCACTCGGTTGGCTACAAACGTGGCCCAGTGGCATGCCGGTTTGTTCAACCATGCGAGGACGATGGTGGAATCAGTCCAGTAGAAAATGTCGGAATTGGAAATTGGCATATTCGGAAGGACAGCTGCGATCATTTCTGACAACAACAATGCCTCACCCAGCTCGAGCCGTGGAAGGGACATCGTTTTACAGGTGCGACTCGGGTCTTGGCGGTAAGCAGATGTGTCATAATATTATGTCCTAATTCAACCCGCAAATATATTGCGGCCCCATATGCCTTCTGCGAAGCATCACAAAACCCATGATGCTCGACCTTCGCCTCTGGCTGGAAACCAACCCACCTAGGAATACGGATTTGCTTGAGCTCGGAATAACTGCGCAAAAACTCTTGCCATCTTTGATTCATTTCTGTGGGGATATTTTCATCCCAGCCCAACTCTTGCAACCAAATCTCTTGCATAAAGATTTTTGAGCGGACAATAAACGGGGACAGCCACCCCGCGGGGTAAAAAAGTTTCTCAATTTGGGAAAGAACCTCTCTCTTCGTATACGAAGATTCAACAAAATAGAACTCGTCCGAGGTCGCATTCCACCGAACACCAAGTGTTTTGGTAGTGCTTTCGGAATTGATATCGCGAAAGTCATCGTGGAGTAGATATCTTTGAATATGCTATTCTGATTAGCTGTCCACTTCCTCAACGGGAACCCGGCGAGGTTAAAGGCGTGGCAAAGCTCGCTGATAGCAAGTCGAGCCTCTTGTATGCAATTGGCCCCTGCCAGAACGTCGTCCACGTACATAAAATGCCGAATAATATTGCTTGCTTTAGGGAACTCCGTTTCTTCGTTGTCTGCCAATTGTTGGAGTACGCGAAGTGCCAGAAACGGTGCACAGTTGACACCAAAGGTGACGGTTTTTAGCTCGAAATCGCTTACTTGTCCTTGTTTATTCCGGAATAAAATTCTTTGGAACGGCGTGTTCTTGGGATCGACCCAGATTTGACGGTACATCTTTGTAATGTCTGCACTGAACACGTACTGGAAATAACGCCACTTCAGTATCTGAATGGTTAAATCAGATTGTAGGACTGGACCAGCATAAAGAATATCGTTCAAGCTCGTCCCATTTGAATACCACGCGAAGTTTAGTGGTGGTGCTCTCGGGTTTGATCACAGCATGGTGTGGAAGATAATAGTTTGGGGTATCGTAAGACGGGGGAACTTCTCTAGTGTGACCCAGATCCAAATACTCTTGAATGACTGAGTTATATTGCTCTTTTAGTGGAAAGTCTTTTTTCAAACGGTTTTCGTTCCTAAGAAGCTGAGCTAGGGCAATGGATCGCGAGTGCCCCACTTTGGATCCGAAATTTTCGGGTTCGAGAAACGGTAACGTTACCACGTATTTTCCGCTTGCGTCTCTAGTGGTGATTTGGAGAAAATTGCTCTCGCAATAGGAATCGGATTCCTTTACCCTCTTTGCTGGTATATTCTCCACCTCCCAAAACTTAGTGAGAAGTTTTTCTAAGACCCTGTCACTCGTTTCGGTTATCTGGTTCGTGAAAGCTGCTACCCGCTTTTGGACTGATGCGTTGGACACTGGGCCGGTAGGCACCCAGCCGAAGATAGTTTCCTGTCCTAGGAGAGAGCCGCAAATGTTGGTGCGCGTGCCGCTCAGCAACACGGACGGTAAGATGTCGGCCCCGATCAGAACAACTATCTGTGAACTCTCTAAAAATGTTGGATCTGCCAGGGGGATGGCCGGTAAATCAACCAGCGCATCTCGTGGAATTGGGTACTGCGGAAGCATTCCAGCCAGTTCTGGCAAAACGTAAGCTGTGGTTTCTAGCTGAAGGCCTGGCTTATTAGGGGCTCGAATAGAAAAATGGCAGAGCCTGGTCGCCTGAGCGGAAACGGTTCGATTTAAGCCCGAAACTTGGGCCTGGATAAGGCGGAATGGCAGCTTAATCAGATTGAACAGGCGTTCCGAAATAAACGTTCCTTCAGAACCCGAGTCTATTAGAGCACGAGCCCTGTAGTTCGTTCCCAAGTTGCATATATCAATAATGGCCGTGCCTAGCAAAACCGCTGGGTGGATTTTCTAGACCGTTGGCGGTCCCTTGCACCGCTAGATTTTGAGGGCTTGCAGAGGAACTCATTGCGGAAATATATTGCAAATATATTGCGGCCCCATATGCCTTCTGCGAAGCATCACAAAACCCATGATGCTCGACCTTCGCCTCTGGCTGGAAACCAACCCACCTAGGAATACGGATTTGCTTGAGCTCGGAATAACTGCGCAAAAACTCTTGCCATCTTTGATTCATTTCTGTGGGGATATTTTCATCCCAGCCCAACTCTTGCAACCAAATCTCTTGCATAAAGATTTTTGAGCGGACAATAAACGGGGACAGCCACCCCGCGGGGTAAAAAAGTTTCTCAATTTGGGAAAGAACCTCTCTCTTCGTATACGAAGATTCAACAAAATAGAACTCGTCCGAGGTCGCATTCCACCGAACACCAAGTGTTTTGGTAGTGCTTTCGGAATTGATATCGCGAAAGTCATCGTGGAGTAGATATCTTTGAATATGCTATTCTGATTAGCTGTCCACTTCCTCAACGGGAACCCGGCGAGGTTAAAGGCGTGGCAAAGCTCGCTGATAGCAAGTCGAGCCTCTTGTATGCAATTGGCCCCTGCCAGAACGTCGTCCACGTACATAAAATGCCGAATAATATTGCTTGCTTTAGGGAACTCCGTTTCTTCGTTGTCTGCCAATTGTTGGAGTACGCGAAGTGCCAGAAACGGTGCACAGTTGACACCAAAGGTGACGGTTTTTAGCTCGAAATCGCTTACTTGTCCTTGTTTATTCCGGAATAAAATTCTTTGGAACGGCGTGTTCTTGGGATCGACCCAGATTTGACGGTACATCTTTGTAATGTCTGCACTGAACACGTACTGGAAATAACGCCACTTCAGTATTTGAATGGTTAAATCAGATTGTAGGACTGGACCAGCATAAAGAATATCGTTCAAGCTCGTCCCATTTGAATACCACGCAAAGTTTAGTGGTGGTGCTCTCGGGTTTGATCACAGCATGGTGTGGAAGATAATAGTTTGGGGTATCGTAAGACGGGGGAACTTCTCTAGTGTGACCCAGATCCAAATACTCTTGAATGACTGAGTTATATTGCTCTTTTAGTGGAAAGTCTTTTTTCAAACGGTTTTCGTTCCTAAGAAGCTGAGCTAGGGCAATGGATCGCGAGTGCCCCACTTTGGATCCGAAATTTTCGGGTTCGAGAAACGGTAACGTTACCACGTATTTTCCGCTTGCGTCTCTAGTGGTGATTTGGAGAAAATTGCTCTCGCAATAGGAATCGGATTCCTTTACCCTCTTTGCTGGTATATTCTCCACCTCCCAAAACTTAGTGAGAAGTTTTTCTAAGACCCTGTCACTCGTTTCGGTTATCTGGTTCGTGAAAGCTGCTACCCGCTTTTGGACTGATGCGTTGGACACTGGGCCGGTAGGCACCCAGCCGAAGATAGTTTCCTGTCCTAGGAGAGAGCCGCAAATGTTGGTGCGCGTGCCGCTCAGCAACACGGACGGTAAGATGTCGGCCCCGATCAGAACAACTATCTGTGAACTCTCTAAAAATGTTGGATCTGCCAGGGGGATGGCCGGTAAATCAACCAGCGCATCTCGTGGAATTGGGTACTGCGGAAGCATTCCAGCCAGTTCTGGCAAAACGTAAGCTGTGGTTTCTAGCTGAAGGCCTGGCTTATTAGGGGCTCGAATAGAAAAATGGCAGAGCCTGGTCGCCTGAGCGGAAACGGTTTGATTTAAGCCCGAAACTTGGGCCTGGATAAGGCGGAATGGCAGCTTAATCAGATTGAACAGGCGTTCCGAAATAAACGTTCCTTCAGAACCCGAGTCTATTAGAGCACGAGCCCTGTAGTTCGTTCCCAAGTTGCATATATCAATAATGGCCGTGCCTAGCAAAACCGCTGGGTGGATTTTCTAGACCGTTGGCGGTCCCTTGCACCGCTAGATTTTGAGGGCTTGCAGAGGAACTCATTGCGGAAGTTGACCCACGGGAAATGGGGTTGCCTTTATGCAACAGTGTATGATGCCGACCTCGGCATGTGAAACAGCTGTGAGTGCTAGTACAGTCACGTAGCTGGTGTCCTCTTGCGAAACATTTTAGGCAAAGCTGCTTTTTTTTGATGTAGATTGTTCGCGCATCTGGAGAAAACGCTGGCATAGGCGCACTGGATGAGCACAGATCGCAATTCTTTGGTTTAGTCACTAACTTGGCTTCGAAGGAGTTGAGCTTCCTGGGAACGGGTTGACTCTTAGCGTTAGAGTGATTGCTGTGGCTGGGTTTCATATCCTCAATCGCCTCTAGTGTTCGGTATCGTTCGCTAAGAAATGTGTTCATTTCATCCCAGGTCGGAATGTGGGATTTGGATGAAAGGGACTGCTCCCATAAGGTCATTTTCGGCAATCTACTGGCGCACAGGAATACCAGGAGACAGTCCCAGTTCTCTGTGGAAATGTTTGAATGAGCCAGCGCTACCAAACACCCTTGGATTGTGCTCTGTAGGTCTTTCAGTGCCTGGCCAGATTCGGGATTTACGGAACCCAAATTAAAAAGGAGTTTGAGTTGGCTACTTACTAGCAGTCTCTTATTTTTGAAACGGTCTCGAAGCGCTTCCCATGCTGAATCGAAACCTTCTTTTGTAAGAGGGGATTTGGCTACGATTGCCTTAGCTTCACCGCTAGTTTTAGCGTTGAGATGGAAGAGTTTTTCGACCGATGTCAACGTAGGATTGTTGACATAAACTGCGGTAAAAAGATCCCTAAATGTTGGCCATTTCAAATAGTCTCCTTCGAAAACCTCAGTATGGCATGGCGGCAGTCGGCAACCGGACGAAAACGGAAGGGGCAGGGTGTTGGAATTGGCGTTAGGCGTTTGAGTTTTCACTCGCTCAATTTGTTCACTAAGTTTCGCGGTACAGGATTCGTAAACTTCATAGCAATGCTCATATTAGGCTTGGAGAAGTTCTAACATTGCATGCGCCTCCCAGCCCCCCGCAAGAATTGCGTCTGAACACACTTTGTACTCGTTCTCTACCCTGTCCCATAATGCCTTGATTTGATCACGTCGAACTTGGCACGTGTGGACCGAAGGATCTGAAGCCCCTGAAGCGTTTATTCTGGCTTCAAATGTGCTCAGACGGTCAGAGATCGAAATAAATTTGTCTAAAACTGCGTCGCGTTGGGCCATTTTTACGCTGGATCGCGTGACTTTAATCTGTGGAACTACAGGAGCGTTTAAGGAGCTGTCTCTTTATGCGTTGGATATCAACGCTTTGGGTTCTTGTTGACCCTGAGACACGCGAGGGGACGCTGATCGTGGTCGCTCTAAGCTTACCCGCGGGGTTGTCTTCAAATTTTTCTTATCCCCTATGGGCATGCTAGAATAAGGATCAGGAAATTGCCCCTATTCCCCGAAAATAAGAAAAGAAAAATTTTCTATTAAAATCAATGGACTTTTATTGATCTTGATGCCAAAATTATTTAATATGAATTGGTTTAAGACGCAGTAAATAAAAACCTGGAAATTATAGAATGGAATGAATGGCAAATTTTTGGAACAAAGCATATAGGAAATATATCAAAAAATATAAATTGTATATATCCAGAACAGTCACGCAGCTGTGGGATTTGCCAATGACTACTTAGTAACTAAATAGGGAAAAATTAATAATCAATGTTAGTTGAAAACACCGAAACAATTTTTAAGGTGTATTATTTATATATATGTAATATCGTATTTATTATTTAATTATGCTTTGTTTGCCCTCAGGTTACTTGAGTTGTTTATTATTGCTTCGTGTTTATAAATAAAATTCAATAATATTAATATATGCCAATATATGGCTTTTTATATGTGGCGGAATAAATGGAATGTAACAAGAATCCTGTTGAAATATTTCCACTGTCCCAAGTGGATTGGTTGCTTAAGCTTTGAATGGAAAGAGACAAGACACCTGTTGAATATTTCCACTGTCCCAAGTGGATTTTGTATATATGTATAAGGAAATAAATTTACAAAAAACGCAGGTGGAGCTGGAGTATTTCGTTAATAAATTTATTTGCTGCTCCGCCGTGTCGTGCGTAGACCTCTTGATATGTCTGGCTATTTCTCACATATACTTGTTTAATGTTGTTTATGTAAACAAATACTTGACAAAGATATAAATTAATTTGGAATATGTATGATCACTTTGCGATTATTTTTTAACACACATGAACGGCTGGGATGTTTGCTGGAAATGTTTGCTGGTTGTGGACTGTATTGTATTTTGTTTTCATATATATGTTTCAAGAATATACAAATGTAGATATGTAAAATAATTATTTTAAATTATGTACGTATGTGAATATGTTTTGGAATGTACATAGGTGAATATGTTTTCGGGAATGTACGTATGTGAATATGTTTTGGAATGTACGTATGTGAATATCTTTTGGAATGTACGTTTGTAAATATGTACATAAAAATGGAAATGGAAAAAAAAAACCGTGGAGTCGCAAAATGACGATCGGTTGGAAATAGCAAAATCGTACTTATCTGTTATTATTCTTATTATTATCCACCGGTGCCGCTGAAAATCGCAGATCGATCCGGCTCAAAGGACCAAAATGAAGATTTGGGGGGGGTTTGCGAATTTCTGCCCGTGTTAATGGTTGGTGGAAATGGCGACTTTTTTCAAGTTTTATTTCATGAAATTTTTCACAACGTTTCAACTTCACACTATGGCTTCGTAATTAGAACTAACTAGCTCTACTTAAATCTAATGTTAGGAGAGCGGGGGTGGAGACTGTTAACAGACCGAGAGCGAGATGAGAATTCATCTGGACATAACTGCTCTGGACTGTTAACGAATAATATCGACAGTGGCCCCTCCTTGGCGCGGACAAAGTCGAAAAACTAATTTAAGATGGAACAGTAGAACCTTCCGTATCAGAACACAATAGCTCATTACTTCTTGTGCCTATAATATCACTTCCTGGAACAGAAGAAAAACTATGGAGATTAGTTATTGACTACCAACAAGAAAATAAAAAGTTATTAGCAGATTAATTCCCATTACCACAAATCGACGATATACTCGGTCAACTTTCATGTCTGCATTCCACACATTAAAATCTATATACAACAGAATAAAATCAAAGATAAATAAAATTGAAAAAAAAAGATGTGATATATAAAATACCGTACAACGGCAAAAACAACGAAATATGCAACGAGATATATATACGGACAAAAAAATCGACACTAAAAACGAAATCGGACTTCAAAGCTAGACACCAAACGATCGCGCATAAAACAGCATTCATGTCCCACTGTGCCAAGAATAATCACTCTCCGAACTTTGAAGAGGCGAGTATCTTAACACAAGAACAACACTATGCCAAACGATTCACCATAGAAATGCTTCATATCATAAAAGCACCTACATACATACGGATGAACTTTAAAACGGACTCTGACAATTGCACTCATTTTTATAGACATTTACTTGGGAAAGAAAAATAAAAATTAGTTAACAACTCCACGTCACCGGACGCAGACGTGGAACGTGTATGTTAAATGTAAATTGTTCTTGTTTGTTAAGAATATTAAAATCGTTGTTGAACTTTTAAAATTGTCCTGAAGACGGTTTGCCAAAGAGCACGCGAAATGTATCGCCAGGATAATCAAAAATTAAAATTGTACTATTTTTTTAACATCCTGAGCTCGAGCCGACTAACAATCAATATAATTTGGAAAGGTCTTTAAAACTAACTGCTAAGGTATTTTACCTGATTATAAAAAATATTACGCAAAAACTAAATTCCCTGTCCTTCTGATGCAGATGAGTCAAGAAGATTCGTAGCTTTCTGCAACTATTACAGACGCTTCATACTAAATTTCCTTACTTAATACATTAAAATTTCCTTTGCAAGAAAAATGTAACATTTAATTGGACCCCTGATTGTCCAAAAGCTCTTGAAAACTTAAAATTACATTAATTCACCAACCTAATTGCAATATTCAGATTTAAATAAACATTTTTGTATAACAACATATGCTACTAAGCAAGCTTGCGAAGCAGTCTTAACTCAATCATATGACGGGATACACTTCCCAGTAGCATACGCCATACAAAAGGCGAAATTAATAAGTTAACGGCTGAACCAGAACTAATAGCAATAAACTGGGCTCTAAATCAAGACAGACCATATGTACATGGAAAACCCTTCACTTCCAAATTAACAAGAATGAGACTAGATTTAAAAGAATTTCAATTTACAGCGGAGAAACTTAAGGAAAAGAATAAGGCAGATGCCTTGACAAGAATAAGCATCGAAGACATGAACATAAAAAGTTTAAAAGTCAGTACAAGATCCCTAAGTAAACAGAAAAATAAAAACTGCTCAGTTTCAAAATCAAGTTCGGATTTGCAAAAGCAACCGGCATTTTCTAAGCCCAAAGTATACATCATTCGCAATGAAGAGGTTAAAAAAGTACTGACAAAGAATTAGAAGCTATACTGTGTACACTACATAATCATCCAATACAAGGCCGACATACAGGATTTAGCGAAAAAAAAGTTTCTGTATGTATATATATGTATGTATGTATATATATGTATGTACATATAGAATGCACACTGTTTTCATTGTTATACATTAATATAAGTACAAACACATTGTAGAGGAACTCATTGCGGAAGTTGACCCACGGGAAATGGGGTTGCCTTTATGCAACAGTGTATGATGCCGACCTCGGCATGTGAAACAGCTGTGAGTGCTAGTACAGTCACGTAGCTGGTGTCCTCTTGCGAAACAATTTAGGCAAAGCTGCTTTTTTTTTGATGTAGATTGTTCGCGCATCCACTGACATCTGGAGAAAACGCTGGCATAGGCGCACTGGATGAGCACAGATCGCAATTCTTTGGTTTAGTCACTAACTTGGCTTCGAAGGAGTTCAGCTTCCTGGGAACGGATTGACTCTTAGCGTTAGAGTGATTGCTGTGGCTGGGTTTCATATCCTCAATCGCCTCTAGTGTTCGGTATCGTTCGCTAAGAAATGTGTTCATTTCATCCCAGGTCGGAATGTGGGATTTGGATGAAAGGGACTGCTCCCATAAGGTCATTTTCGGCAATCTACTGGCGCACAGGAATACCAGGAGACAGTCCCAGTTCTCTGTGGAAATGTTTGAATGAGCCAGCGCTACCAAACACCCTTGGATTGTGCTCTGTAGGTCTTTCAGTGCCTGGTTAGATTCGGGATTTACGGAACCCAAATTAAAAAGGAGTTTGAGTTGGCTACTTACAGCAGTCTCTTATTTTTGAAACGGTCTCGAAGCGCTTCCCATGCTGAATCGAAATCCTCTTTTGTAAGAGGGGATTTGGCTACGATTGCCTTAGCCTCACCGCAAGTTTTAGCGTTGAGATGGAAAAGTTTTTCGACCGATGTCAACGTAGGATTGTTGACATAAACTGCGGTAAAAAGATCCCTAAATGTTGGCCATTTCAAATAGTCTCCTTCGAAAACCTCAGTATGGCATGGCGGCAGTCGGCAACCGGACGAAAACGGAATGGGCAGGGTGTTGGAATTGGCGTTAGGCGTTTGAGTTTTCACTCGCTCAATTTGTTCACTAAGTTTCGCGGTACAGGATTCGTAAACTTCATAGCAATGCTCATATTAGGCTTGGAGAAGTTCTAACATTGCATGCGCCTTCCCGCCCCCCGCAAGAATTGCGTCTGAACACACTTTGTACTCGTTCTCTACCCTGTCCCATAATGCCTTGATTTGATCACGTCGAACTTGGCACGTGTGGACCGAAGGATCTGAAGCCCCTGAAGCGTTTATTCTGGCTTCAAATGTGCTCAGACGGTCAGAGATCGAAATAAATTTGTCTAAAACTGCGTCGCGTTGGACCATTTTTACGCTGGATCGCGTGACTTTAATCTGTGGAACTACAGGAGCGTTTAAGGAGCTGTCTCTTTATGCGTTGGATATCAACGCTTTGGGTTCTTGTTGACCCTGAGACACGCGAGGGGACGCTGATCGTGGTCGCTCTAAGCTTACCCGCGGGGTTGTCTTCAAATTTTTCTTATCCCCTATGGGCATGCTATCATAAGGATCAGGAAATTGCCCCTATTCGCCGAAAATAAGAAAAAAAAATTTCTATTCAAATCAATGGACTTGTATTGATCTTGATGCCAAAATTATTTTAATATGAATATTGGTTTAAGACGCAGTAAATAAAAATCTGGAATTTATAGAATGGAATGAATGGCAAATTTTTGGAACAAAGCATATAGGAAATATATCAAAAAATATAAATTGTATATATCCAGAACAGTCACGCAGCTGTGGGATTTGCCAATGACTACTTAGTAACTAAATAGGGAAAAATTAATAATCAATTTTAGTTGGAAAACACCAAAACAATTTTTAAGGTGTATTATTTATATATATATATATTTGAATGGAAAGAGACAAGACACCTGTTGAATATTTCCACTGTCCCAAGTGGATTTTGTATATATGTATAAGGAAATAAATTTACAAAAAACGCAGGTGGAGCTGGAGTATTTCGTTAATAAATTTATTTGCTGCTCCGCCGTGTCGTGCGTAGACCTCTTGATATGTCTGGTTATTTCTCACATATACTTGTTTAATGTTGTTTATGTAAACAAATACTTGACAAAGATATAAATTAATTTGGAATATGTATGATCACTTTGCGATTATTTTTTAACACACATGAACGGCTGGGATGTTTGCTGGAAATGTTTGCTGGTTGTGGACTGTATTGTATTTTGTTTTCGTATATATGTTTCAAGAATATACAAATGTAGATATGTAAAATAATTATTTTAAATTATGTACGTATGTGAATATGTTTTGGAATGTACATAGGTGAATATGTTTTCGGGAATGTACGTATGTGAATATGTTTTGGAATGTACGTATGTGAATATCTTTTGGAATGTACGTTTGTAAATATGTACATAAAATGGAAATGGAAAAAAAAACCGTGGAGTCGCAAAATGACGATCGGTTGGAAATAGCAAAATCGTACTTATCTGTTATTATTCTTATTATTATCCACTGGTGCCGCTGAAAATCGCAGATCGATCCGGCTCGAAGGACCAAAATGAAGATTTGGGGGGGTTGGCGAATTTCTGCCCGTGTTAGTGGTTGGTGGAAATGGCGACTTTTTTCAAGTTTTATTTCATGAAATTTTTCACAACGTTTCAACTTCACACTATGGCTTCGTAATTAGAACTAACTAGCTCTACTTAAATCTAATGTTAAGAGAGCGGGGGTGGAGACTGTTAACAGACCGAGAGCGAGATGAGAATTCATCTGGACATAACTGCTCTGGACTGTTAACGAATAATATCGACAGTGGCCCCTCCTTGGCGCGGACAAAGTCGAAAAACTAATTTAAGATGGAACAGTAGAACTTCCGTATCAGAACACAATAGCTCATTACTTCTTGTGCCTATAATATCACTTCCTGGAACAGAAGAAAAACTATGGAGATTAGTTATTGACTACCAACAAGAAAATAAAAAGTTATTAGCAGATTAATTCCCATTACCACAAATCGACGATATACTCGGTCAACTTGGTGGAGCAAAATTCTTTCATGTCTGCATTCCACACATTAAAATCTATATACAACAGAATAAAATCAAAGATAAATAAAATTGAAAAAAAAAGATGTGATATATAAAATACCGTACAACGGCAAAAACAACGAAATATGCAACGAGATATATATACGGACAAAAAATCGACACTAAAAACGAAATCGGACTTCAAAGCTAGACACCAAACGATCGCGCATAAAACAGCATTCATGTCCCACTGTGCCAAGAATAATCACTCTCCGAACTTTGAAGAGGCGAGTATCTTAACACAAGAACAACACTATGCCAAACGATTCACCATAGAAATGCCTCATATCATAAAAGCACCTACATACATACGGATGAACTTTAAAACGGACTCTGACAATTGCACTCATTTTTATAGACATTTACTTGGGAAAGAAAAATAAAAATTAGTTAACAATTCCACGTCACCGGACGCAGACGTGGAACGTGTATGTTAAATGTAAATTGTTCTTGTTTGTTAAGAATATTAAAATCGTTGTTGAACTTTTAAAATTGTCCTGAAGACGGTTTGCCAAAGAGCACGCGAAATGTATCGCCAGGATAATCAAAAATTAAAATTGTACTATTTTTTTAACATCCTGAGCTCGAGCCGACTAACAATCAATATAATTTGGAAAGGTCTTTAAAACTAACTGCTAAGGTATTTTACCTGATTATAAAAAATATTACGCAAAAACTAAATTCCCTGTCCTTCTGATGCAGATGAGTCAAGAAGATTCGTAGCTTTCTGCAACTATTACAGACGCTTCATACTAAATTTCCTTACTTAATACATTAAAATTTCCTTTGCAAGAAAAATGTAACATTTAATTGGACCCCTGATTGTCAAAAAGCTCTTGAAAACTTAAAATTACATTAATTCACCAACCTAATTGCAATATTCAGATTTAAATAAACATTTTTGTATAACAACATATGCTACTAAGCAAGCTTGCGAAGCAGTCTTAACTCAATCATATGATGGGATACACTTCCCAGTAGCATACGCCATACAAAAGGCGAAATTAATAAGTTAACGACTGAACCAGAACTAATAGCAATAAACTGGGCTCTAAATCAAGACAGACCATATGTACATGGAAAACCCTTCACTTCCAAATTAACAAGAATGAGACTAGATTTAAAAGAATTTCAATTTACAGCGGAGAAACTTAAGGAAAAGAATAAGGCATATGCCTTGACAAGAATAAGCATCGAAGACATGAACATAAAAAGTTTAAAAGTCAGTACCAGATCCCTAAGTAAACAGAAAAATAAAAACTGCTCAGTTTCAAAATCAAGTTCGGATTTGCAAAAGCAACCGGCATTTTCTAAGCACAAAGTATACATCATTCGCAATGAAGAGGTTAAAAAAGTACTGACAAAGAATTAGAAGCTATACTGTGTACACTACATAATCATCCAATACAAGGCCGACATACAGGATTTAGCGAAAAAAAAAGTTTCTGTATGTATATATATGTATGTATGTATATATATGTATGTACATATAGAATGCACACTGTTTTCATTGTTATACATTAATATAAGTACAAACACATTGTAGAGGAACTCATTGCGGAAGTTGACCCACGGGAAATGGGGTTGCCTTTATGCAACAGTGTATGATGCCGACCTCGGCATGTGAAACAGCTGTGAGTGCTAGTACAGTCACGTAGCTGGTGTCCTCTTGCGAAACAATTTAGGCAAAGCTGCTTTTTTTTTGATGTAGATTGTTCGCGCATCCACTGACATCTGGAGAAAACGCTGGCATAGGCGCACTGGATGAGCACAGATCGCAATTCTTTGGTTTAGTCACTAACTTGGCTTCGAAGGAGTTCAGCTTCCTGGGAACGGATTGACTCTTAGCGTTAGAGTGATTGCTGTGGCTGGGTTTCATATCCTCAATCGCCTCTAGTGTTCGGTATCGTTCGCTAAGAAATGTGTTCATTTCATCCCAGGTCGGAATGTGGGATTTGGATGAAAGGCATCATTTTCGGCAATCTACTGGCGCACAGGAATACCAGGAGACAGTCCCAGTTCTCTGTGGAAATGTTTGAATGAGCCAGCGCTACCAAACACCCTTGGATTGTGCTCTGTAGGTCTTTCAGTGCCTGGCCAGATTCGGGATTTACGGAACCCAAATGAAAAAGGAGTTTGAGTTGGCTACTTACAGCAGTCTCTTATTTTTGAAACGGTCTCGAAGCGCTTCCCATGCTGAATCGAAACCCTCTTTTGTAAGAGGGGATTTGGCTACGATTGCCTTAGCCTCACCGCTAGTTTTAGCGTTGAGATGGAAAAGTTTTTCGACCGATGTCAACGTAGGATTGTTGACATAAACTGCGGTAAAAAGATCCCTAAATGTTGGCCATTTCAAATAGTCTCCTTCGAAAACCTCAGTATGGCATGGCGGCAGTCGGCAACCGGACGAAAACGGAATGGGCAGGGTGTTGGAATTGGCGTTAGGCGTTTGAGTTTTCACTCGCTCAATTTGTTCACTAAGTTTCGCGGTACAGGATTCGTAAACTTCATAGCAATGCTCATATTAGGCTTGGAGAAGTTCTAACATTGCATGCGCCTTCCCGCCCCCCGCAAGAATTGCGTCTGAACACACTTTGTACTCGTTCTCTACCCTGTCCCATAATGCCTTGATTTGATCACGTCGAACTTGGCACGTGTGGACCGAAGGATCTGAAGCCCCTGAAGCGTTTATTCTGGCTTCAAATGTGCTCAGACGGTCAGAGATCGAAATAAATTTGTCTAAAACTGCGTCGCGTTGGACCATTTTTTACGCTGGATCGCGTGACTTTAATCTGTGGAACTACAGGAGCGTTTAAGGAGCTGTCTCTTTATGCGTTGGATATCAACGCTTTGGGTTCTTGTTGACCCTGAGACACGCGAGGGGACGCTGATCGTGGTCGCTCTAAGCTTACCCGCGGGGTTGTCTTCAAATTTTTCTTATCCCCTATGGGCATGCTATAATAAGGATCAGGAAATTGCCCCTATTCGCCGAAAATAAGAAAAAAAAAATTTCTATTCAAATCAATGGACTTGTATTGATCTTGATGCCAAAATTATTTTAATATGAATATTGGTTTAAGACGCAGTAAATAAAAATCTGGAATTTATAGAATGGAATGAATGGCAAATTTTTGGAACAAAGCATATAGGAAATATATAAAAAAATATAAATTGTATATATCCAGAACAGTCACGCAGCTGTGGGATTTGCCAATGACTACTTAGTAACTAAATAGGGAAAAATTAATAATCAATGTTAGTTGGAAAACACCAAAACAATTTTTAAGGTATATTATTTATATATATATATATATATATATATAATATCGTATTTATTATTTAATTATGCTTTGTTTGCCCTCAGGTTACTTGAGTTGTTTATTATTGCTTCGTGTTTAAAAATAAAATTCAATAATATTAATATATGCCAATATATGGCTTTTTATATGTGGCGGAATGAATGGAATGTAACAAGAACCCTGTTGAAATATTTCCACTGTCCCAAGTGGATTGGTTGCTTAAGCTTTGAATGGAAAGAGACAAGACACCTGTTGAATATTTCCACTGTCCCAAGTGGATTTTGTATATATGTATAAGGAAATAAATTTACAAAAAACGCAGGTGGAGCTGGAGTATTTCGTTAATAAATTTATTTGCTGCTCCGCCGTGTCGTGCGTAGACCTCTTGATATGTCTGGTTATTTCTCACATATACTTGTTTAATGTTGTTTATGTAAACAAATACTTGACAAAGATATAAATTAATTTGGAATATGTATGATCACTTTGCGATTATTTTTTAACACACATGAACGGCTGGGATGTTTGCTGGAAATGTTTGCTGGTTGTGGACTGTATTGTATTTTGTTTTCGTATATATGTTTCAAGAATATACAAATGTAGATATGTAAAATAATTATTTTAAATTATGTACGTATGTGAATATGTTTTGGAATGTACGTATGTGAATATCTTTTGGAATGTACGTTTGTAAATATGTACATAAAAATGGAAATGAAAAGAAAAAACCGTGGAGTCGCAAAATGTCGATCGGTTGGAAATAGCAAAATCGTACTTATCTGTTATTATTCTTATTATTATCCACCGGTGCCGCTGGAAATCGCAGATCGATCCGGCTCGAAGGACCAAAAATGAAGATTTGGGGGGGTTGGCGGATTTCTGCCCGTGTTAGTGGTTGGTGGAAATGGCGACTTTTTTCAAGTTTTATTTCATGGAATTTTTCACAATGTTTCAACTTCACTCTATGGCTTCGTAATTAGAACTAACTAGCTCTACTTAAATCTAATGTTAGGAGAGCGGGGGTGGAGACTGTTAACAGACCGAGAGCGAGATGAGAATCATCTAGACATAACTGCTCTCGACTGTTAACGAATAATATCGACAGTGGCCCCTCCTTGGCGCGGACAAAGTCGAAAAACTAATTTAAGATAGAACAGTAGAACCTTCCGTATCAGAACACAATAGCTCATTACTTCTTGTGCCTATAATATCACTTCCTGGAACAGAAGAAAAACTATGGAGATTAGTTATTGACTACCAACAAGAAAATAAAAAGTTATTAGCAGATTAATTCCCATTACCACAAATCGACGATATACTCGATCAACTTGGTGGAGCAAAATTTCTTTCATGTCTGCATTCCACACATTAAAATCTATATACAACAGAATAAAATCAAAGATAAATAAATTGAAAAAAAAAGATGTGATATATAAAATACCGTGCAACGGCAAAAACAACGAAATATGCAACGAGATATATATACGGACAAAAAAATCGACACTAAAAACTAAATCGGACTTCAAAGCTAGACACCAAACGATCGCGCATAAAACAGCATTCATGTCCCACTGTGCCAAGAATAATCACTCTCCGAACTTTGAAGAGGCGAGTATCTTAACACAAGAACAACACTATGCCAAACGATTCACCAAAGAAATGCTTCATATCATAAAAGCACCTACATACATACGGATGAACTTAAAACGGACTCTGACAATTGCACTCATTTTAATAGACATTTACTTGGGAAAGAAAAATAAAAATTAGTTGACAACTCCACGTCACCGGACGCAGACGTGGAACGTGTATGTTAAATGTAAATTGTTCTTGTTTGTTAAGAATATTAAAATCGTTGTTGAACTTTTAAAATTGTCCTGAAGACGGTTTGCCAAAGAGCACGCGAAATGTATCGCCAGGATAATCAAAAATTAAAATTGTACTATTTTTTTAACATCCTGAGCTCGAGCCGACTAACAATCAATATAATTTGGAAAGTCTTTAAAACTAACTGCTAAGGTATTTTACCTGATTATAAAAAATATTACGCAAAAACTAAATTCCCTGTCCTTCTGATGCAGATGAGTCAAGAAGATTCGTAGCTTTCTGCAACTATTACAGACGCTTCATACTAATTTCCTTACTTAATACATTAAAATTTCCTTTGCAAGAAAAATGTAACATTTAATTGGACCCCTGATTGTCAAAAAGCTCTTGAAAACTTAAAATTACATTAATTCACCAACCTAATTGCAATATTCAGATTTAAATAAACATTTTTGTATAACAAGTCTTAAGTCTTAACTCAATCATATGATGGGATACACTTCCCAGTAGCATACGCCATACAAAAGGCGAAATTAATAAGTTAACGACTGAACCAGAACTAATAGCAATAAACTGGGCTCTAAATCAAGACAGACCATATGTACATGGAAAACCCTTCACTTCCAAATTAACAAGAATGAGACTAGATTTAAAAGAATTTCAATTTACAGCGGAGAAACTTAAGGAAAAGAATAAGGCAGATAGATGCCTTGACAAGAATAAGCATCGAAGACATGAACATAAAAAGTTTAAAAGTCAGTACAAGATCCCTAAGTAAACAGAAAAATAAAAACTGCTCAGTTTCAAAATCAAGTTCGGATTTGCAAAAGCAACCGGCATTTTCTAAGCCCAAAGTATACATCATTCGCAATGAAGAGGTTAAAAAAGTACTGACAAAGAATTAGAAGCTATACTGTGTACACTACATAATCATCCAATACAAGGCCGACATACAGGATTTAGCGAAAAAAAAAGTTTCTGTATGTATATATATGTATGTATGTATATATATGTATGTACATATAGAATGCACACTGTTTTCATTGTTAAACATTAATATAAGTACAAACACATTGTAGCACTTGGCCACAATACTTCAAAGATGGCGAAGTTAGACCACATCCACGAAAGGTACATGCTTTGGTCAATCTACCCCTACCGCAGTCACTTACAAAAGTAAGGCAGTTAATCGGTTTGGCGTCATACTTTCGACAGTTCGTCCCAAAATTTCCCGAAATAATGAAGCCATTGTACGCCCATACCTGTAAAAACAAAGTACTCGAGTGAAGGCGACCAGGAAAGTGCGAAAAAAATTATCGGAATTTTACCTGATAAGCCGGTGCTTTTAATTTTTGACCCCCAATATCCTCTCGAACTGCACACTGACGCGAGTATGAATGGCTACGGTGCAATACTTCTCCATAAAATCGACAATAAACCTAGGGTCATTGAATATTTCAGTAAACAAACATCCGCCGTGATTAACGCTATGAAACATTTTCGACACTATTTACACGGGTCGCATTTTGTTGTATTTACGGATTGTAATTCTCTGTAAGCTACGCAAAATTAAATAAGCCTTACACCAAGAGTACAACTTTTGTGGGCCTATATGCAGATGTTTGATTTGCTATAAAATATGTACCTGGTGCAAAAATGGCCCACGTGGTTTTTTAGTCATGCGATCCTTTACCACCGAAGGTAACTAATGAATTGTATACCAGCATCATTGACGTATCGGACAATTGATTGCTTGCTGAGCAGCAACGAGATAAAGAAAATTTGTCCATTATTTCAAGAATTTAAAATGAAGAACTGGGAGAAGAATTAACCAAAACATATATTGCGTTCTAAAATACTTTTACGCATAATCCAAAGAAATGGTAGGACGGGCAGGCTTCCAGTAGTGCCCAGATCATTTAGGTGGTCGGTAGTAAACCACGTTTATGAGGCAATAGTTCATTTAAGGTGGGAAAAAAAAACATTTGACAAGATGTATGAGTTCTATGTCTAAATATATCCGATAATTCATAAATAATTGTATCACCTGTAAATTAACAAAACCACCCTCAGGTAAATTACCAATTGAACTGCACCCTATACCAAAAGTAGATATTCCATGGCACACTATTTACATAGATATAACAGAAAAATTAAGTGGCAAATGGGATTAAAAGGAGTATATTATAGTCCAGATTGACGCCTTTACTAAATTTGCTCCATACCATAAATATTACCAGTGCAAGTTGTGTCGAAGCATTGAAATCATCGATATCTATGTTTGGCATACCAGAAAGAGTCAAATCGGATCAGGAAAGGAGTTTTACCGGAGCAGTCTCCGGAGAAAAATACAATAACATTTAATTGCAACGGGAGCCAGCCGTGCAAACGGACAAGTAGGACGAATTATGAGCACCCTGAAGGTGCTGACTGCAGTAGAAAGTAGTCAGCGTACTTGGCAGAATGCTTAAGGCGAGATACAATTGACCATACACTGTACTGCAAATCGAATTACGAAAGCAAGCCCTTTAAAAACTATTAATTGGAAAAGAAGCGAGACCTTTTAATAAGTAGATTTAAGCACTGTAAACAAAAAAAAGCCAAAGAAAATATGGAAAAAAATGCTAAATATGAGAAGAAAAGATTTGATAGAAACATATGTAAAGTTTTAAAAATTGGTTAATATGTTTTGCTTAAAAACGAAGAAAGGCATCAGACCAAATTAGATAATAAGTTTCAAGGCCCATTCTTAGTGTCAGAGTTACTTGAAGGCGACCGCTATGTTCTAAAATCACTAGCACGAAGCTTTAAGAAAAATGCCTATTGAAGAGATTCCCAGAGAGTTAGTTGTGTGTAATGTAAGGATGATCTCTGGCCGGGGTACAGATCTCAGTCAGATCCAGGAGTCCTTTACAAGAAATTTGTAAATCACTGAAACACCGGACTAGAGAGTTTCAGTCAACGAGTGAATGAGTCGTTTGGGGGGGTCACGCCGATGGTTCTCCTGGACGTCGAGAGAGAGAGAGAGAGTAATGTCCGAGTTGATCGCGCCGTATCTTGCTCCAGAGTTAAAAATCCCACGGGCTGGACCTTCGGGCGAGGCCAAGCCAGGACACTATTTCGCGAGAGTGGGGCCGGCAGGGGGCGTCACGCGCAAGTCGTTTTCCACGTATCGGAGGTCAAAAATCCACCGGGCTGGACCTTCGGGCGAGGCCAAGCCGGGTAGAATTTGTCGGACGTGGAGGGGGTTGAAGGGAAAAGGATGGCGGTATGGTCGACCAGTCGGGGATGATGTCCGAGCACAGGTCACTTACACTACGAGGAGGAAAGCTAGGTTACTAGACCAGACGGGCCCCGTGTCCGCGTGCCGGTCGCATGCGATACGAGGAGGAAAGCTAGGTTACTAGACCGGACGGGCCGGGTGTCCGCGTGCCGGTCGCATGCGCTACGAGGGGGGGGGAAATCTAAGATACTAGACCAGACGGGCCGGGTGTCCACGTACAGGTCTCAAATACTACGGGGAGGGAAACTAGGATACTAGACCAGACGTGCCGGGTGTCCACGTACAGGTCTCAAATACTACGGGGAGGGAAGCTAGGATACTAGACCAGACGGGCCGGGTGTCCACGTACAGATCTCAAATACTACGGGGAGGGAAGCTAGGATACTAAACCAGACGGGCACGTACAGGTCTCAATTACTACGTGGAGATAACCTAGGATACTAGACCAGACGGGCCGGGTGTCCACGTACAGGTCTCAAATACTACGATGAGGGAGGCTGAGATACTAGACCAGACGGGCCGGATGTCCGCGTACAGGTCACATACACTACGAGGAGAGAAGCTACTGATCGACTACGAATAAAAGAATCACAAACAAGGGATTTCACTTTTACTTCTGCTCTTTATTTTTTTTTTAGATTATTTTATTTACCTAATACCCTCCTACAAGTCCGCTACACCGTCTTTACTTAACGGGGATGATATTATGTACACTAACCTCAAAACACTGATCAGCCCACTTATTCACTGGTCGCGTGCCGTCGCGCGGTCGAGGCGTCACTCGGATTATACGGAAAATTACTGCGGGAGACACGTCCGCCCCGTCTTACCATTCCGACACAAGAGACCGCTTGCTCGATCGGTGTATGACAACCTTCCCCACGCTCCCTTTTTCTCGCTTTCGGGATTTCTAGTATATTCCTTAAATTCTAGTACTTTCTATTACTCACTAAATATTGGTTGGCGTTGCCACTCGGGTTTGGAACTTAACTACGGCTTAATATTCGGTTTCAACTTAATATTTATTATCCACTATGCGTCGCTTACACCTATAACCTTACATACTACTAACTTAATATTTATTATTCATAATGAGTCGCTTACACCTATAACCTTACATACTACTAACTTAATATTTATTATTCATAACGAGTCGCTTACACCTATAACCTTACATACTACCAAAAATTGTATCGTACACCTAGGTGTGTACGTTACACCCGACCCGGGCCGCTACCTTCCTCTTGATCTCCTGGACAGTACGTCTAGGTAGGTAACGCAAACCGCTACCACCAATCCAGCCCTCCGGCAATGGGCAGAGGTCATCCTCCCCTTCTGCGGATTCCGCCAACTCCAATGCGGAAGTCGGTACGGCGTTTACTTCGCCCGTCATCGCAGCACTTGGCGGGGTATCCCTGGCGGCGGATTCGGTCGAATCGATCTCCGAAATATCCATTAGGACCTGGTCGAGCAAGCGATCTTCCCATTCGGTGAGTTGGTCGATCGGATGAGCACAGTTGGGGAAGTGCTGGAGATCTACGGCCCCATCTCACCGCTGTCCAGCGTCTCCTCGATGGAGATAATCTGGGCGAGATCTGGCCGAGGTGTCCACGTCCTGATCTTGCTGCGGCGATGTTTGGAAGCAACGGCGGAATAGTGGCCTTTCTCCTTCGTCGTCTTCACTGTCGGAGATCAGCTCGAATCCCGCTAGGTATACGGGATTCGGGGAGTCCGACGTTATGACCCTGGGGTCGCACCTGGGTTCGGGGAGTCCTGCTTCCTGTACGGGTTCTACATCCCGCAAACGACCTTGGTTAGAAGAAGAGGTCTGACAGGCTAGACAGTTTCGCCTTCTTGACCCGTTCAACGGCTGGGGATGTCTGGACCCCTTGAGAAATCGAAACGGGGGACAGCGCAGTCCGTCGGGGCGGAGTCCTCGGTTGTCCTGCCCTCTCTCCGGCTGCCTTCTCGACGTCAACGTCGGGATCTGCCACTCTGCGATATTCCAACGACGTAGGGTCCCTCTGCAGGCAACCACGGGACTTTGATCAAAACCGAGCGGACGTCGATACGCAAAAGCGATACGTGTCCAGCGTAGCGGCAGACCTGGTCTTCGGACGTGTGATGATACGAATGCTCCACGTCCGGGAATCTCGAAGGACTGGGTCTTGGGTAACCCGGATGGCCAGACCGAGGGTCGCGTCGGGTCCACGGGTAATCCTCCTCCGAGGTGGGCCGTCGGGACTCCGTATGGCTCCCCTGGTCGTCGTCCGTTGGGGTAACCGCTGGCCCCACCCGGTGAGCTTTCCCTGGAACGTGGAGGCCTGCTGAATAGCTCCGAATCCCGGTCACTTTCGTCATTTTCGTCGTCTTCCAAGCGGTAGGAAGCTGACTGGGGCGACGTCGGCTGATAATATTGCCGCGACCCGTCAGGTTCTGGGCTCCACAAGCCTCCGCGGAGTCCTGCGAACCGGGATCCTTCAGGAGCCTGGAAACCGTCGTCTGTCTCCACCGAGCAACCGTCTGCCTCGCCGTCCGACGTGAGGAACTCCTCCTCCATTGCTTCGTCGCCTCTGTCAACGAAATCCATCTCCCTGTGGAAAGCCTCCGTGCCGTTGGAGTCGTCCGACAACACAATTACTTCATCCATCTGAAACGGTAAACTTAACTTATTGGTATTGCCCCACCTCTTCGAGCTCCCTACCTGACGGTGTAGCTAACAAACGACTCGGTCTTAATCTGTTATGATGGTTATACAATGGTTACTCGACTGGTTATACAATAGTTTTACAATGGTTATACAATGGTTATTGGCGGCTTATACAATGGTTATACAATGGTTATTAGACTAGTTGTTAGACTATCCTGCGGCTGTATGCCGCTTACTGTATCGGATTGCTCGGTCCGGTAATATATGTTGGCGATCCGCCGCCGTCGATCTCCGGGACGCTGCAGGCGTACCAAGTTTGGAGATGTTTACTTCGTAACGGTGTAAGGGCCGTCATACTTGGCAGCAAGTTTGGCGGCGAATCCCTCGGCTGCTTTCGATAAGGGATGCTGTCGCAGCCAGACTTGACCGCCGAGCGTGGGTCTCCATTCTCGCCTTCGTAGGTTATAATGTCTCGCCTGGTCTTGAGACGCTCGCTGAAGATTCGCTCGCACTATGTCGAAGGTTCCTTTGAGGTGAGACGCCTTGTTTTCAGGACCTGTATGCACGACCGCCGATCCGGGGGTGAGTTCATCATACAGCATCGCAGGCAAGCGTGGTTCCCGTCCTTGAGTTAGGAACGCGGGGCTATACCCCGTCAAATCGGTTGCACCGCGAAACTAGAGACAAATCGCCGATACCACGAAGCCATCCCGATCCATTGACGGAGTTCCTTTAAGTTAGAGGGGGCCTTTAACCCGTTGATCGCAGACACCTTCTCGGGATCAGTCTGAATTCCGTCGTTGCTGATGACGTGGCCGAGGTAAACAAGTTTCTGCTTGAAGAAGCAACACTTCTTTGGATTTATCCTTAAGTTCGCCGCCCGCAATCTGCGGAAAACTTCCGAGAGATGAGCGAAATGCTGTTCTTCTGTCGCGCTTATGATAATAATATCGTCTAGGTAAGCAAAGGCGTCCGGACCCATCTCCACACCGATTACACTATCCAGAGCGCGTTGAATCGTGGCACTGGCAGAATGCAGCCCGAAGGGCATGACCATCCATTGGTACAATCCTCTCCCAGGAACCGTGAATGCTGTATATTGGCGACTATCCCTAGCCATGGGAATTTGCCAATAGCCGTGCTTCAAGTCCAACGTGGAGATATATCGGGCGTGGCGTAATTTCTCCAGAATGTGATTGATTCTCGGGACTGGGTAGGCGTCTGGCACTGAGTGTGCATTTAACTAACGGACACATGCGCCAATCGCCAGTCTTCTTCTTGACCAATACGATGGGAGCGCTGTGCGGGCTTCTAGAAGGTTCGATGGCCCCGTCACGGAGTAGTTCGTCTACTTGGGCATCGATGACATGTTGCATCGCGGGGTTCCGGGGATAATACCTTGTTTTACGGGCTTGTCGTCGCGCATGACGATAGTATGCTCGGCGACGTGAGACACCCCGTGCAGTTCCTCGAATAAGGTTAGTTCCCGATCGATGAAGCTTTGTTGCGCCGGACTCAATAATGTGCTCCGTTGCTGTTCGTCGTTTTCTGCCGTCGCCGTCCTAATGGGCGCGCCGGCATTGATATTCGGGGTTATAGTTCGCGTAGGAATAGGACTGGGTATCTCTGCTTCTTCTGGCCTGGCAGTTCCCAGATGGGCACCAACCGCAACAGGGTGTACCGTTTTCTCCTGGTTGCCCCGCGCCTTTATAAGTACTGGCTGTAAAAAATGGTCTCCAGCCGCTTGGGCTTCATTTTGCAAGTCGAGGGTAGCTCGACCACATCGCATCTGAGTTCCCGCTACTTTGAGGAAGTCCATCCCAAGTATTACGCGATCTAACATGGTGGGCATTACTAACATAGGTAAGAGCACCGTAGTTCCGGCCAACGTAACCGAGGTTCGTCAGAGCTTCGTCACATCCAGACATGACCGGTCGGCCAACGCTATTCTAGTGACAACATCCTGTAACTCGCCTGCTCTCGCGGCCAGGCGAGTAAAACTTTCGCTGACGAAACTCCTCGATGCCCCTATATCAATGGTGGCGTCCACCCGTTGTCGTCCGACTTCTATCGCTGCTGTGATGAGCCCGCCGTGTAACCTTAACGGGGGCTTTACTGGGGTCGGGTTGCTGCTCCGTTCGTCTCCGCCGCACCCGGGTTCCGGCGGAGGCGTTCCCCGTTTCCCGACACATTTCGACGGCAACAGTCTATAGTTAAAACTCCTTGACGCCCACAGTCCCAACAGAAATCCCGACGTGGGTTGGGGCAGTTCCTTTGGAGATGTCCGTTCTCCCCACAGCGATTACAAACCCGCCGTATGTCCACTCGAGAGGTTCCTTGACCGATCATCTGGTGGGTTCGGCGATCGGCGAAGTTGAGGTTCTTCTTGGTTCCTGTCCATGGTTGCTCTTCGCTCGCGTCGAGTCGTCTCGAGTTGTTTGACACTCTCATATTCTGTGGCCATATGGGTCAACTCAAAGTCACGAATTCATGCGTTTAATATACAGTCGGTATTCTGGAGCCATGTTTTCGTATGCCCGGTACAATTCTTCCTCTTCTCGATAACCGGCTTGCTGCATCTTGATTCTGAGCTCGATCAAGTAGGTCTTGAAAGGCTCTCCTCTCAGCTGCACGTGGGTCCGTATCTCATCTTCCAACCGCTCGAAATATCGAGGTGGTAGGAAGAAGTCGAGGAATTCCCTCCTGGAAGTTCCCCATGAGGCCGACTGTAGGTGGCTCGTGCGAAACCACCGATCCGCTGGTCCCTCCAAGATCTAGGACATAGCGCAGGGTACCTCCTTTGGATTTATCCTGTACGTCGTCATCTTTTCTTCAAGCGCGGAGATGAGAGTCAACGGATCCGAACTCCCATCAAACCGAAAATTTCATTTATGCATCTTCTCGGGGAGCAGATGTTGAGTGGGAGCCGTGCTGCTCCGTGCGTCTCGTCCTTGTAGATCGGCAGGTAAGCGGGCGTCTACCGTTGGCATCCAGGTACCGTGTGTCGATCCTGGGTGAATCCCTCGATGGCGGGCTGGAGTCCCGATCAATGTAGCTCCGGAAGTCATGGGAATGGTGAGGGATTCCGTGAGTTCTCCCGTCTCACCGTTCCTTCCTGAAGGATTCTGGCTTGGGTCCCGGCTGCTATATTGCTCCTGCAACTGAGCCAGTCGGTCCCACACACTCTTTGGGAACGACCCTGTGCTGACGAGGCTGGCGAATGCCCTCCTGGTCTCCTCGACGGTACCGTCAGCTTTAAAACCAAACTCCAGGGCGAGAGAGCTGAGTTCGTCTTTTCGGCGAGCGTATATCCAGCGGACTCCTATACCTGGATTCTCGGCTAGATTCTCGGCTTCTTCGTACTCACCGTCGGATTCCTTGGGGTTACTCATTGTTTGTTGTCCTCTTCGATTTAGTTTAGTGTTGACTTCCTTCTCAAGCCTTCTAGGTCCTTCCGCAGATCGGATGTGAACGGTTCGGGTGACTCTTCCCTTCCTTTTCTTCAGTGGGTCTTTAAGCCACTTGGATGATTCTCTAGCTAGTCTCGGTGTCCCTGCTCGGGCGCTACTTGTAAGGATGCTCTCTGGCCGGGGTACAGATCTCAGTCAGATCCAGGAGTCCTTTACAAGAAATTTGTAAATCACCGAAACACCGGACTAGAGAGTTTCATTCAACGAGTGAATGAGTCCTTTGGGGGGGGGTCACGCTGAAGGTTCTCGTGGACGTCGAGAGAGAGAGAGTAATGTCCGAGTTGATCGCGCCGTATCTTGCTCCAGAGTTAAAAATCCCACGGGCTGGACCTTGGGGCGAGGCCAAGCCAGGCGAACGATTTCACGAGGGTGGGGACGCCGGGTGATCCCACTGGTCACTTCCGCGATTGGGACACGTAAGTCGTTTTCCGCGTGCCGGAGGCCAAAAATCCACCGGGCTGGACCTTCGGGCGAGGCCAAGCCAGGACACTATTTCGCGAGAGTGGGGCCGGCAGGGGGCGTCACGCGCAAGTCGTTTTCCAAGTATCGGAGGTCAAAAAACCACCGGGCTGGACCTTCGGGCGAGGCCAAGCCGGGTAAAATTTGTCGGACGTGGAGGGGGTTAAAGGGAAAAGGATGGCGGTATGGTCGACCAGTCGGGAATGATGTCCGCGCACAGGTCACTTACACTACGAGGAGGAAAGCTAGGTTACTAGACCAGACGGGCCGGGTGTCCGCGTGCCGGTCGAATGCGCTACGAGGAGGAAAGCTAGGTTACTAGACCAGACGGGCCGGGTGTCCGCGTGCCGGTCGCATGCGCTACGAGGGGGGGGAAATCTAAGATACTAGACCAGACGGGCCGGGTGTCCACGTACAGGTCTCAAATACTACGGGGAGGGAAGCTAGGATACTAGGCCAGACGGGCCAGGTGTCCACGTACAGATCTCAAATACTACGGGGAGGGAAGCTAGGATACTAGACCAGACGGGCCGGGTGTCCACGTACAGATCTCAAATACTACGGGGAGGAAAGCTAGGATACTAGACCAGACGGGCCGGGTGTCCACGTACAGATCTCAAATACTACGGGGAGGGAAGCTAGGATACTAGACCAGACGGGCCGGGTGTCCACGTACAGGTCTCAAATACCACGATGAGGGAGGCTGAGATACTAGACCAGACGGGCCGGATGTCCACGTACAGGTCACATGCACTACGAGGAGAGAAGCTACTGATCGACTACGAATAAAATAATCACAAACGAGGGATTTTACTTTTACTTCTTCTCTTTATTTTTTTTTAGATTATTTTATTTATCTAATACCCTCCTACAAGTCCGCTACACCGTCTTTACTTAACGGGGAGGAATATTATGCACACTAACCTCAAAACACTGATCAGCCCACTTATTCACTGGTCGCGTGCCGTCGCGCGGTCGAGGCGTCACTCGGATTACGCGGAAAATTACTGCGGGAGACACGTCCGCCCCGTCTTACCATTCCGATACAAGAGACCGCTCGCTCGATCGGTGTATGACCACCTTCCCCACGCTCCCTTTTTCTCGCTTTCGGGATTTCTAGTATATTCCTTAATATCTAGTATTTTTATTACTCACTAAATATCGGTTGGCGTTGCCACTCTGGTTTGGAACTTAACTACGGCTTAATATTCGGTTTCAACTTAATATTTATTATCCACTATGCGTCGCTTACACCTATAACCTTACATACTACTAACTTAATATATATTATTCATAATGAGTCGCTTACACCTATAACCTTACATACTACCAAAAATTGTATCGTACACCTAGGTGTGTACGTTACAGTAATGAGAGAATAGGTGGCTTATTGGTGGATTTCAATGAAGCAAGCGACGTGGAAGGCGACTTCGAGAGTTAGTTCGAGGATTCTAACTTACATGTGGCATTGGCACTTAGACTGCCGTAAGTACATGTTCATGTATTCACCTGGCTATGGTGAGGCGCCTAATTAGTGTTGGAGAACCTGAGTGGTGTCCTTTCCCCTAAGAATAACACAAATCAAAAGCTACAGAGTATGGTTATATTTTAATAGTACGATTGATTAAGACTACGTTTTCTAACTATAGTTCTAACGAGAGTGATGCTGCTCTATAAGTCGGCGCTGCTGATGGACCGAATGTGGTACTGCTGGTTGATATCGACGCTGCGGAAGGGCCGATTGTACACTGCTTGGCGTCGTCGTGTCTCGTCGTTCGAGTACGTCGGGTTCGTAGTGTTCTGGGCCGTTTTAGAGGAACGAACTACTTGGATTTTCTAATGGGATGTGGAAAGGTGGGGCATCGTATTGGGCGATGATTATCGGCAATCGATTACTTCGTCGAATAAATGTGACCGGGTGTTGTTGGCTTTGGGCGCGCGTTTGAATAATAAAAGGCCAGTATTTGGAATGTTCTTTTTAAGTTTTAATGAGAAAGATGCATTTTTATATATTTGTGACGGTGGGTCGTCACACTCCCCCCCGTTTAGGAGGCCGTGGCTCCCGTGGTCGTCATGCTGACGTTTCCACTTCGCCCGATCCGGATCCTGGTTGCCAGTTCTCCAGTTGTTACCCTCCGGGTCTCTCGGCTTCCTGGGCGCCAGGTGGACTTTAGGAGGGCTACGGCTTCCGCCACCTTCTCCTCGTGTTGGGTGTCGATGGGTGGCTTGGTGCTATCTTTTGGTGCTATCTTTTCGCACTCCTCATCCCAATTCTTCTCCGACTCCTCGGATAGATCCACTGGACCAACTCCCAGGTCCCTATATAGGTCGGATAGGCGTCTTGGCTTCACCCATGCCGTCTGTGGTCGCTGTCTGTCCATTAGTTGGTTTCGTTTAGTTCCTGTGGATGTCCTTTGCTGTGCCTGCCTTGCGACCGGTGCCGCCCTAGTTGGTCTTCTGCCTCCAGCTGGACCTGCCACGTCCACGGCCCCGAGTATGATGACTCGACGCCGCTGCTGGTTAAGGCTTTCCAGGTTTTTCCGGTATTTTTTTAGGGAGTTTTCTAGTTTCTTGTCCATTCTGAAATAATCAATGCTTTTGGTGATTAGTTGGGAGATATCACTAAAAGCTACTTCGCTCTCTACTACAGGTTTCAGTTTATTTATGTATGCTCTGTGTGTTTTTCCTGTCGCCGTATGTCTTATTGTCGCTTTAACTGTTGAAACGAAACCGTCACTTTAAATGTGCCCTCTTATTTAGGTGCTAACTTTGCTACAAACCTTCTCGGGATCAGTCTGAATTCCGTCGTTGCTGATGACGTGGCCGAGGTAAACAAGTTTCTGCTTGAAGAAGCAACACTTCTTTGGATTTATCCTTAAGTTCGATGAGCGAAATGCTGTTCTTCTGTCGCGCTTATGATAATAATATCGTCTAGGTAAGCGAAGGCGACCGGACCCATCTCCACAGCGATTACACTATCCAGAGCGCGTTGAAACGTGGCACTGGCAGAATGCAGCCCGAAGGTCATGACCTTCCATTGGTACATTCCTCTCCCAGGAACCGTGAATGCTGTATATTGGCGACTATCCCTAGCCATGGGAATTTGCCAATAGCCGTGCTTCAAGTCCAACGTGGAGATATATCGGGCGTGGCGTAATTTCTCCAGAATGTGATTGATTCTCGGGACTGGGTAGGCGTCTGGCACTGAGTGTGCATTTAACTAACGGACACATGCGCCAATCGCCAGTCTTCTTCTTGACCAATACGATGGGAACGCTGTGCGGGCTTCTCGAAGGTTCGATGGCCCCGTCACGGAGTATTTCGTCTACTTGGGCATCGATGACATGTTGCATCGCGGGGTTCCGGGGATAATACCTTTGTTTTACGGGCTTGTCGTCGCGCATGACGATAGTGTGCTCGGCGACGTGAGACACCCCATGCAGCGTCTCGAATAAGGCCAGTTCCCGATCGATGAAACTTTGTTGCGCCGGACTCAATAGTGTGCTCTGTCGCTGCTCGTCGTTTTCTACCGTCCCCATCCTAATGGGCGCGCCGCCGTCGATGTTCGGGGTCGTAGCTCGCGTAGGAATAGGACTGGGTGTCTCTGCTTCTTCTGGCCTGGCAGTTCCCAAATGGGCCCCTACCGCAACAGGGCGTACCGTTTCCTCCTGGCCGCCTCGCGTCTTTATAAGTACTGGCTGTAAGAGAGGGTCTCCTGCCGCTTCGGATTCATTTTGCAAGTAGAGGGTAGCTCGACCACATCGCATCTAAGTTCCCGCTACTTTGAGGAAGTCCATCCCAAGTATTACGCGATCTAACATGGTGGGCATTACTAACATAGGTAAGAGCACCGTAGTTCCGGCCAACGTAACCGAGGTTCGCCAGAGCTTCGTCACATCCAGACATGACCGGTCGGCCAACGCTATTCTAGTGACAACATCCTGTAACTCGCCTGCTTTCGCGGCCAGGCGAGTAAAACTTTCGCTGACGAAACTCCTCGATGCCCCTATATCAATGGTGGCGTCCACCCGTTGTCGTCCGACTTCTATCGCTGCTGTGATGAGCCCGCCGTATAACCTTAACGGGGGCTTTACTGGGGTCGGGTTGCTGCTCCGTTCGTCTCCGCCGCACCCGGGTTCCGGCGGAGGCGTTCCCCGTTTCCCGACACATTTCGACGGCAACAGTCTATAGTTAAAACTCCTTGACGCCCACAGTCCCAACAGAAATCCAGACGTGGGTTGGGGCAGTTCCTTTGGAGATGTCCGTTCTCCCCACAGCTATTTCAAACCCGCCGTATGTCCACTCGAGAGTTTCCTTGACCGATCATCTGGTGGGTCACGTGTCCTGTCTGCGTTGTATTCACCGGATTCCAAGATGGGTTCGGCGATCGGCGAAGTTGAGGTTCTTCTTGGTTCCTGTCCATGGTTGCTCTTGGCTCGCGTCGAGTCGTCTCGAGTTGTTTGACACTCTCATATTCTGTGGCCATATGGGTCAACTGTGTCAAAGTCACGAATTCATGCGTTTAATATACAGTCGGTATTCTGGAGCCATGTTTTCGTATGCCCGGTACAATTCTTCCTCTTATCGGTAACCGGCTTGCTGCATCTTGGTTCTGAGCTCGATCAAGTAGGTCTTGAAAGGCTCTCCTCTCAGCCGCACGTGGGTCAGTATCTCATCTTCCAACCGCTCGAAATATCGAGGTGGTAGGAAGAAGTCGAGGAATTCCCTCCTGAAAGTTCCCCATGAGGCCGACTGTAGGTGGCTCGTGCGAAACCACCATGCCGCTGGTCCCTCCAAGATCTCGGACATAGCGCGGGGTACCTCCTTGGATTTAACCTGTACGTCGTCATCTTTTCCTCAAGCGCGGCGATGAGAGTCAACGGATCCGAACTCCCATCAAACCGCAAAGTCCATTTATGCATCTTCTCGGGGAGCAGATGTTGAGTGGGAGCCGTGCTGCTCCGTGCGTCTCGTCCTTGTAGATCGGCAGGTAAGCGGGCGTCTACCGTTGGCATCCAGGTACCGTGTGTCGATCCTGGGTGAATCCCTCGATGGCGGGCTGGAGTCCCGATCGATGTGGCTCCGGTCGTCATGGGAATGGTGAGGGATTCTGCGAACTGTCCCGTCTCGCCGTTCCTGCCTGGAGGGTTCGGACTTGGGGCCCGGCTACTATATTGCTCCTGCAACTGAGCCAGTCGGTCCCACACACTCTTTGGGAACGACCCTGTGCTGACGAGGCTGGCGAATGCCCTCCTGGTCTCCTCGACGGTACCGTCAGCTTTAAAACCAAACTCCAGGGCGAGAGAGCTGAGTTCGTCTTTTCGGCGAGCGTATATCCAGCGGACTCCTATACCTGGATTCTCGGCTAGATTCTCGGCTTCTTCGTACTCACCGTCGGATTCCTTGGGGTTACTCATTGTTTGTTGTCCTCTTCGATTTAGTTTAGTGTTGACTTCCTTCTCAAGCCTTCTAGGTCCTTCCGCAGATCGGATGTGAACGGTTCGGGTGACTCTTCCCTTCCTTTTCTTCAGTGGGTCTTTAAGCCACTTGGATGACTCTCTAGCTAGTCTCGGTGTCCCTGCTCGGGCGCTACTTGTAAGGATGCTCTCTGGCCGGGGTACAGATCTCAGTCAGATCCAGGAGTCCTTTACAAGAAATTTGTAAATCACCGAAACACCGGACTAGAGAGTTTCATTCAACGAGTGAATGAGTCCTTTGGGGGGGGGTCACGCTGAAGGTTCTCGTGGACGTCGAGAGAGAGAGAGTAATGTCCGAGTTGATCGCGCCGTATCTTGCTCCAGAGTTAAAAATCCCACGGGCTGGACCTTGGGGCGAGGCCAAGCCAGGCGAACGATTTCACGAGGGTGGGGACGCCGGGTGATCCCACTGGTCACTTCCGCGATTGGGACACGTAAGTCGTTTTCCGCGTGCCGGAGGCCAAAAATCCACCGGGCTGGACCTTCGGGCGAGGCCAAGCCGGGTAGAATTTGTCGGACGTGGAGGGGGTTGAAGGGAAAAGGATGGCGGTATGGTCGACCAGTCGGGAATGATGTCCGCGCACAGGTCACTTACACTACGAGGAGGAAAGCTAGGTTACTAGACCAGACGGGCCGGGTGTCCGCGTGCCGGTCGCATGCGCTACGAGGAGGAAAGCTAGATTACTAGACCAGACGGGCCGGGTGTCCACGTACAGGTCTCAAATACCACGGGGAGGGAAGCTAGGATACTAGGCCAGACGGGCCGGGTGTCCACGTACAGATCTCAAATACTACGGGGAGGGAAGCTAGGATACTAGACCAGACGGGCCGGGTGTCCACGTATAGATCTCAAATACTACGGGGAGGGAAGCTAGGATACTAGACCAGACGGGCCGGGTGTCCACGTACAGGTCTCAAATACTACGGGGAGGGAAGCTAGGATACGTACAGGTCTCAAATACTACGATGAGGGAGGCTGAGATACTAGACCAGACGGGCCGGATGTCCGCGTACAGGTCACATGCACTACGAGGAGAGAAGCTACTGATCGACTACGAATAAAAGAATTACAAACGAGGGATTTTACTTTTACTTCTCCTCTTTATTTTTTTTTAGATTATTTTATTTATCTAATACCCTCCTACAAGTCCGCTACACCGTCTTTACTTAACGGGGAGGAATATTATGCACACTAACCTCAAAACACTGATCAGCCCACTTATTCACTTATTATTTGCGTGCCGTCGCGCGGTCGAGGCGTCACTCGGATTACACGGAAAATTACTGCGGGAGACACGTCCGCCCCGTCTTACCATTCCGATACAAGAGACCGCTCGCTCGATCGGTGTATGACCACCTTCCCCACGCTCCCTTTTTCTCGCTTTCGGGATTTCTAGTATATTCCTTAATTTCTAGTATTTTTTATTACTCACTAAATATCGGTTGGCGTTGCCACTCGGGTTTGGAACTTAACTTAATATTCGGTTTCAACTTAATATTTATTATCCACTATGCGTCGCTTACACCTCTAACCTTACATACTACTAACTTAATATATATTATTCATAATGAGTCGCTTAAACCTTTAACCTTACATACTACCAAAAATTGTATCGTACACCTAGGTGTGTACGTTACAGTAATGAGAGAATAGGTGGTTTATTGGTGGATTTCAATAAAGCAAGCGACGTGGAAGGCGACTTCGAGAGTTAGTTCGAGGATTCTAACTTACATGTGGCATTGGCACTTAGATTGCCGTAAGTACATGTTCATGTATTCACCTGGCTATGGTGAGGCGCCTAATTAGTGTTGGAGAACCTGAGTGGTGTCCTTTCCCCTAAGAATAACACAAATCAAAAGCTACAGAGTATGGTTATATTTTAAAAGTACGATTGATTAAGACTACGTTTTCTAACTATAGTTCTAACGAGAGTGATACTGCTCGATAAGTCGGCTCTGCTGAAGGACCGAATGTGGTACTGCTGGTTGATATCGACGCTGCGGAAGGGCCGAGTATATCGCAGCTCGTTGAGTATCGCACTGCTTTGTGTGCGGGATCGGCGCTACGGAAGGGCCGTATTTTGCACTGCTTGTTGCTGGCACTACGCAATTATTCGAGGAACTGCTTGGCGTTGCCGATGTGTGATGGCTGAGTGTACTGATTGTTGTCGACGTTGTGCGGTGGCTGGGTACACTGGTGTTGGCGCTTCGGTATGGCTGATTATGCACTGCTTAATGTCGACGATGCGCTGTGCCTGGGTGCACTGCTTGGTGTCGGCGCTTCGGAAGGGCCGATTGTACACTGCTTGGCGTCGTCGTGTCTCGTCGTTCGAGTACGTCGGGTTCGTAGTGTTCTTGGCCGTTTTAGAGGAACGAACTACTTGGATTTTCTAATGGGATGTGGGAATGTGGGGCATCGTTAGTTTCGAGCTGCCGGGCATCGTTAGTTTCGATCTGCCGTCTTATTCCGTATCGTTTCCGGGTCGGAAGCCGGAAACGTGACTTCTGGTAGGAACTCACTGAGATGGGCGGGAGTTACGAAAACCGTGCCTGGCTCAGCGATCACGACTGGGCCTGGGTGCGTATTCCAAAACCACACCGGGCGTCGGTGATCCTCTCCAGGTCGTAGAGCCGAATTCAAACCGAACTCTTACGGATCCACCACCACTACCATGACTAACTACCAGAACACTTACCCGGGTATTCCTCCTAGTTGTTGTTTTCTCGAGAGTCGTCGGAACGCAAGTGACTGGTCTGGGGCTGTGTCTCCGCTTATATAGGCGCTGCTTAGTGTGACCAGATCGGACGATGATGATAATCCCGCTTTGGGTAATCAGGTTTATTGGGCGATGATTATCGGCAATCGATTACTTCGTCGAATAAATGTGACCGGGTGTTGTTGGCTCTGGGCGCGCGTTTGAATAATAAAAGGCCAGTATTTGGAATGTTCTTTTTAAGATTTATTGAGAAAGATGCATTTTTATATATTTGTGACGGTGGGTCGTCACACTCCCCCCGTTTAGGAGGCCGTGGCTCCCGTGGTCGTCATGCTGACGTTTCCACTTCGCCCGATCCGGATCCTGGTTGCCAGTTCTCCAGTTGTTACCCTCCGGGTCCCTCGGCTTCCTGGGCGCCAGGGGGACTTTAGGAGGGCTACGGCTTCCGCCACCTTCTCCTCGTGTTGGGTGTCGATGGGTGGCTTGGTGCTATCTTTTGGTGCTATCTTTTCGCACTCCTCATCCCAATTCTTCTCCGACTCCTCGGATAGATCCACTGGACCAACTCCCAGGTCCCTATATAGGTCGGATAGGCGTCTCGGCTTCACCCATGCCGTCTGTGGTCGCTGTCTGTCCATTAGTTGGTTTCGTTTAGTTCCTGTGGATGTCCTTTGCTGTGCCTGCCTTGCGACCGGTGCCGCATTGGTTGGTCTTCTGCCTCCAGCTGGACCTGCCACGTCCACGGCCCCGAGTATGATGACTCGACGCCGCTGCTGGTTAAGGCTTTCCAGGTTTTCCCGGTATTTTTTTAGGGAGTTTTCTAGTTTCTTGTCCATTCTGAAATAAGCAATGCTTTTGGTGATTAGTTGGGAGATATCACTATAAGTCCCACCGTGTGTGTTCGGTTCCGGAGAATTGAGTTATCATAGTTTTTATTGTCCTATTTGCCCTCTCGGCTGGGGTCTCTTGCGGGGTGTATGGTGCTGTTAACTGGTGGACGATTCCCCATTTCTGCTTTTGTTGACTAGTTGGGAGATATCACTTTCAGCTACTTCGCTCTCTACTACAGGTTTCAGTTCGTTTATGTATGCTCTGTGTCGCCGTTTGTCTTATTGTGGTGTGAGCAAACTTCTCTGGGAGTTAACTGCGGAGTCTTTTTCGGGATAGGGTCTAGTACCCCGTCCTCCCAATACATTGTAGTTAGCTTTCCCCCCCCCCTTCCCCTTCTTCCCACCCTCCAAAAGACCGGCCGTCATCAGTGATATCCGACCTTTGGGATTCCTTCTCCACCCCCCTAAAGACCGGCCGTCATCAGTGATATCCGACCTTTGGGATCCCACACCCCAAGACCGACCGTCATTAGTGACACCCGATCTTCTGGGGACTCCACCACTCGGTTCTCCGAGTCCATCTTCGGCGGATTGCTGAACCGAGCTTCCCCGGCTGCTACCGGGTTGAATCGGTCGATACCGCGCCCGAGGCTCGCGGATTCCCGAGGCGAGCTCGCCCACTCGTAGTCAACGCAACTTTCCTGGGCCCTCCGAGGCTCTCCGAGGCCCACCGCCGGCCCAGCGCGCCCGGAACTAAGACCGATCAGATCGGCAAGGCCGACCCCTCGTGGTTGCGACACGTTTCATACCCTGCTAGACCCAAGCGGCCTCCACCCTCTTCTCGGAACTGGTAGACCCAAGCGGCCTCCACCCTCTGCTCGAAACTGGTAGACCCAAGCGGCCTCCAAACTGTCTCATCCTCATAGACATAAGCATAGCCAAGAGGGACGACGTGGCCTTTTCTTTCTCACCCACAGGATGCCCGCCGCCACCGCCGCCGGCCGCGACGACGACGCCGAACGACGACGCAAAAGTCCCTGGCATCCTACGGGCGGACGAGCCCCTGCAGCACGAACTCTATCTATCGTATGTACACGATAATTCTTAATAAACGCAAAGTTGGACCGGATATACAGAAACTGCAGAAGCAAAATAAAGCTCTACACGAGACGTTCGGGATTTAAAACATTAACAGAATTCCTGAGGTTGGAAGAGGTGGAAGAAATAGAAACAATGGAAGGAACCAACAGACCAATAACAACAAGAAAACCAGAACTTGACGTCGGAAATCTGCATGAGATGCGGAGGAACAGGGCACGCCGCAAGAACCTGCACAAACCCCCCAAGACTGTTTTGCTGGGTATGCGGCAGAAATGGAACAAGAACAACGGACTGTTGCAGAGCTGGAGCGGGAAACGCCAGAGGCCTGAGAAGATAACGCTGGCGGCTCAGGACCAAAAAGAAATACCAGCTACATGGGAACAATTAAGTTGTGACGGATTTCAAATATTGGCCACAGTAAAAATCGGACCAGTAAAAGGAACAGTGGACACAGTGGAGGAAGGGAAGGACAGAAATAACATTGGCGAACGGATTAAAGCAAAGATCGGATGGAGATTTTACAACCAACATACAGTTCGCAGGAGAAGAATTCGAGTTGGACTTTCTCATCTTAAATCAGGTGACAGGAGGAATATTATTAGGAATGTACATAATTCTTAATAAACGCATACCGATTCGATTTCACTGAACCCCGCTTACGTGTCATACTCTGGGAACCGGGTCGAACTCTTCCAGCAACCACTCCTGACAAATAAATGTTGGAACGAGCACCTGGACACCGTTGAGCTACCTCAGCAAAGCAGGATCGTTACATGGCGCCCGAGCAGGTTAAAGTGGTTGCAAAGAGAAAGACACCGGTACAGAGTTTGGTCGACGTGGGTGTACCTAGCAACAAAGGCGGATCTGATCGAGTACGCAAGGGAGTTCGGATTAGACGCAACAGGAAAAGTGGGGGAGCTAAGACAGAAACTATCAGCATTCGCAAGGAACCCAAACCACACGGATACGATCAGGCGAAGACTGGGACCACCAAAATAACGCAACTACGGCAGCGAGAAACAGAGCTAATGAACCTGAGGAAATTGAGATTCACAGAGTATTCAGAAGAGACAAAATTGGACCGGATATACAGAAACTGCAGAAGCAAAATAAAGCTCTACACGAGACGGTCGGGATTTAAAACATTAACAGAATTCCTTAGGTTGGCAGAAGAGGTGGAAGAAATAGAAACAATGGAAGAAAACAACAGACCAATAACAACAGGAAACCAGAACTTGACGTCGGAAATCTGCATGAGATGCAGAGGAACAGGGCACACCGCAAGAACCTGCACAAACCCCCCAATGCGGCAAAAATGGAACAAGAACAACGGACTGTTGCAGAACTGGAGCGGGAAACGCCAGAGGCCTGAGCAGATAACGCTGGCGGCTCAGGACCAAAAACAAATACCAGCGACATGGGAACAATTAAGTTGTGACGGATTTCAAATATTGGCCACAGTAAAAATCGGACCAGTAAAAGCAAAAGGAACAGTGGACACAGGAGCTTCACGGAGTGTGATAAGAGAAGATACAACGAATTGAGAAAATATGGAAAATGGAGGAAGGGAAAGACAGAAATAACATTGGCGAACGGATCAAAGCAAAGATCGGATGGAGATTTTACAACCAACATACAGTTCGCAGGAGAAGAATTCGAGTTGGATTTTCTCATCTTAAATCAGGTGACAGGAGGAATATTATTAGGAATAGACTTTCTGGCCAAAACTCGCACAAGAATCCAATGCGGCAACTTGGAGTTAGATATCACCGAGGCAGAGACAACACAAGAAGAAAAAGAACCAGGGCAGAGCACAGACGTTACGGAACCGATGGAGGAGGAGATCAGCAAATTTCTGGAACAACAAAGGCAAGTATTTGAAGGGAAACAGTAATATCACGACACATAAAATTTACATGAAGGACGACAACGGTAAAACAACGATACTACCCACGAAACCCGAAACAACAGGCGATAATAAATGAGCAAGTGGATGAATTGCTGACACTAGGATTGATTGAACCATCACACAGCCCACACAGCGCGCCAGTAGTATTGGTAAAAAAGAAGAACAACGAGTGGAGAATGTGTGTGGACTATCGACTGTTGAACGAAAGAACAGAAAAAGACGCCTACCCGGTACCGAGAATGGACTTTATCTTAAATCAGCTAAGATAAGCAAAGTTCATAAGCACGCTAGACCTGAAATCGGGGTATTGGCAGATACCAATGGAAGGTCTCAGTCGGCAATACACAGCGTTCACGGTACCGGGACGAGGCTTGTTCCAGTGGAAGGTCATGCCGTTCGGACTGACAACCGCACCTGCCACATTCCAGAGAGCTTTAGATACGGTCATAGGCCCAGAGATGGAGCCATTCGCGTTCGCATACCTGGACGACATCGTGGTAACCGGAAGGAACAAAAAAGAACACTTGGAGAAATTAAGAGAGGTTTTCAGAAGGATACAAGCGGCAAACCTAAAAATAAATGCGGAAAAGTGTCATTTCTTCCAAACCGAGCTAAAATACTTGGGACACATTGTAACCGACAGAGGCATCAGAACGGATCCGGAGAAAGTGGCAGCCATTCGAGAATTACCAGCCCCAAAAGGCACTAAGGAAGTACACAGCTTTTTAGGGATGGCATCACGGTACAGGAAATTCATCCCTGGGTTTACTGAGAAAGCAAGTGCCTTACAAGACCTGGTAAAGAAAGGAAAAAAATTCGAATGGCTGACCCAACATCACGAGGCTTTCGAGAAGATTAAAGAAAGTTTAACAATGGCACCAGTACTAGCATGCCCAGACTTCACGAAACAATTAAAGCTACAGACAGACGCAAGCGATCTGGGGATAGGAGCAGTACTAACCCAGGAAGACGCCGAGGGGGAACATGTCATCTCGTACGCAAGCCGGAAGCTGAGCAAGGAAGAGAGGAACTATTGTGCCACAGAAAAAGAGTGCCTGGCAATCTACTGGTGCATCATCAAATACAAAATGTATCTGGAAGGATACCGATTTGTAGTGGTGACGGATCACCTGGCGTTGAAATGGCTAAACTCTATAGAAAGCCCTTCAGGGAGGGTACCAGATGGGCACTCGGACTACAACCGTTCCAATTCGAGATTAGATACCAAAAAGGAAAGTTGAACGCAGTAGCAGATGCATTGTCCAGGGCTCCACCAGTAGAAATAAAAACGGCGAACTGTCAGGGCGATTGGTAGAAGGAAGCATACGAGGAGGCGCAGAAAGACCCAAGCAACGAGGAATTCAGAGTAGAAGGAGAAAGGATCTACAAAAGATGCGGGAGAGAAAGGGATAGACAACCATGGAAGCTGTGCATTTCAGAAAGCGAGATTCAAACGGTGCTTAAAGAAAACCACTGCAACACAGCAGCGGGGCACATGGGGATATTAAAAACGCAGAGGAAGGTTATGCAACGATATTTTTGGCCCAGAATGCGGAAGGACATTGTAAAATTCGTAAAGGCTTGCGAGAGCTGCCAACGATACAAATTGTCTCAACAAAAACCGCGGGGAAAATGCTGACAAGAATAACCGAAGCAGTATGGTAAACCTTATGTGTCGACTTCGTCGGACCTCTACCACGCACGAAGCATGGAAACACCACACTAATAGTGATAGTGGATAGGTTTTCAAAATGGACCGAACTCGCGGCAATAAGGAGCGCAACGGCAGAGGCATTCCTGAAAATATTTCGTGAACGGATAATCGCCAGAGTTGGTGCGCCAAAAACACTGATATCAGACAATGGGGTCTAGTTTACGGGAGGAAAAACAAAGACCGCCATGGAACAGTGGGGCATACAGCAACAATTCACGGCACCATATACGCCGCAGCAGAACCCAACTGAAAGAACAAACCGAACCATAAAAACCATGATATCACAAATGGCAGGGGAGAAACAAACAAAGCGAAGCGATCGAGAACATGGAAGGAGCAGCAGAGACACAAAAATACCATTACGACCTACGTAAAGGGAATGGAAGCCAAGTCTACGACAGCTAGTCTGGTGCAAAACACACTACCTATCCAACGCAGCGGAAAAATTCAACGCTAAATTAGCACCGAATTAGCCGTGGGTAGTATGACCTGGCTTGGTCTTGTGCTGCTTTTCCCATGTTCCGATGTGCTAATTTGCTCGTTTCTATCATGCGTTGTAACCTTGCCTCTATCGTTTCCTTTACCATTCCGGATCCAGGTGTGGTTTCGTTATACAGGCTCCCAGGTAGTCGAATTTCTCGTCCGTATAGTAGGTACGCCGGGCTGTGTCCTGTTGATTTTGACCTGCTGCTATTGATGGGCATTGCTATTTCGGGTAGCCAGTCGTCCCACCTTGTGTGTTCGGTTCCGGAGAATTGAGTTATCATAGTTTTTATTGTCCTATTTGCCCTCTCGGCGGTGGTCTCTTGCGGGGTGTATTGCTCTGTTAACTGGTGGACGATTCCCCATTTCTGTAACTGTGCCTTAAACTTATTACTCGTGAACTGTACCCCGTTGTCCGAGATGAGTTTTTTCGGTGTACCATATCGTGTGAGGTTCTGTTCCCGTAGAGTGACTATCCGACGGAGAAGACAGATCATGGAGATCGAGAAAGTAATCGGGGGAAACGTCTGGGGCGGGAATTCGAAAGTCTACGGGGGAAACGTCTGGGCGGGAATTTAAAGTCTACGGGGGAAACGTCTGGGGCGGGAGATTCAAAATCTGGAAGGAGGATCGGCGCTGTGGAACTCAAGAAGGAGCTGTGAGCGTCGTGGGAACCGTCTGGAGGAGCGAGTCGACTAGAAGACTACAAGCAAACGAGGACAAGTGCGAGGAGAAGACACGTCAAGGGAAGGATGTCAGAATGTGGAGTATACCAAGGCAGAGATAACAGCGAGTCTCTTTCATTTCCGAAGTAAGGGGAGAATGTGAGAAGTTGAATAACTCCCCACAAGTTAGAAAGCAAGCAGAGTATGTTACCAGTTACGCGGCGAATTCGCCCGTAGTAACGGTAGTGCGGCGATAAGAGTCGACTAGAAGACTATAACAAGTAAGAGGAGAGGACACGTCGAGTGAAGGATGTCAGAATGTGGAGCATACCAAGGCAGAGAGAACAGCGAGTCCCTTTTTCATTCCCGAAGTAAGGGGAGAATGTGAGGAGTTAAATAACTCCCCACATGTTAGAAAGCAAGCAGAGCGCATGCAAGCAGTGGCCTACCAGTTACCAGTTACGCGGCGAATTCGCCCGTAGTAACGGTAGTGCGGAGAGAGAGAGTGGTGCACTGAGCACCAGACAAGGACAAGGAGAGTCCGAGAGGGACAGAAGGAAGTAACGGGACGGCACCGGACTTTGGACCCTGATATTGGTACCGTGCGCAGAGGACGAAAGGTCGAACGGTAAAATCATGGATTTTGGACCAGGAGGCAAGGAGACGCCGATAACTAGCGGTAAACGGAGGTATAGGAGGATTAGTCGATTTATCCCAAGTCAACAAGTAACAGTCATCAAGTGAACCAGTAACCAGTGAAACAACGTGAAGGAGCAAGTAAAGCCGTGCGGAGTCATCAAGGAAACAAGATCGCTACGTCGAGACGTTCGGGACTTAGAGCTAAAGTCTCCGAATTAAGACACAGGTAGCTGAGGTCCTTACGGCATCACACGGCTAAGTCCAGGCGCTTTGTCACAACTTCTGTCGCGATTTGACCACCACCTGGCATGTCCGGCAGAGTTAAACAAATAGAGTCTTTCGACGAAGAACCCTGGGCTCAAAAGGAAAGTTGTCTAGAACTAGCTGCCTGCCTACAAGGACTGCATTGGCGAACTCCGGCATATGCCTGATCGTCCTATACAAGGCCGACATACAGGATTTAACGAAAAAAAAAAGTTTTTGTATGTTCACATATCGAATGCACACTGTTTTCGTTGTTATACATTAATTTAAGTACAAACACATTGTAGCACTTGGACACAATACTTACATACATACGACCGATGCAGTTCCCAAAGTGCTTGGTGATAAGATCGCTTTTGAGTGCACTGGGACTGGACAGTTCACTGCTCGTTCTTCAAGTGAACATAGTACCCATAGTACCATAGTACCAACCTCCCGTCAGCCTTACTTAAGTATACCCATTTATATACAAGCGTCAAAGATGGCGAAGTTAGACCACATCCACGAAAGGTACATGCTTTGGTCAATCTACCCCTACCGCAGTCAGTTACAAAAGTAAGGCAGTTAATCGGTTTGGCGTCATACTTTCGACAGTTCGTCCCAAAATTTTCCGAAATAATGAAGCCGTTGTACGCCCATACCTGTAAAACAAAGTATTTGAGTGGAAAGGCGACCAGGAAAGTCCGAAAAAAAATTATCGGAATTTTACCTGATAAGCAGGTGCTTTTAATTGTTGACCCCCAATATCCTCTCGAACAGCACACTGACGCGAGTAAGAATGGCTACAGTGCAATACTACTCCATAAAATCGACAATAAACCTAAAGTCATTGAATATTTTAGTAAACAAACATCCGCCGTGTTTAACGCTATGAAACATTTTCGAATTTTGTTGTATTTACGGATTGTAATTCTCTGTAAAATAAGCCTCACACCAAGAGTACAACGTTGGTGGGCCTATATGCAGATGTTTGATTTTGATATAAAATATGTACCTGGTGCAAAAATGGCCCACGTCGATTTTTTGTCACGCGATCCGTTGCCACCGAAGGTAACTACTAAATTGTATCCCAGTATCATAGACATATCGGACAATTGATTGCTTGCTGAGTAGCAACGAGATAAAGAAAATTTGTCCATTATTTCAAGAATTCAAAATGAAGAACTGGGAGAAGATTTAACCAAAACATAATAGGTGGTTTATTGGTGGATTTCAATGAAGCAAGCGACGTGGAAGGCGACTTCGAGAGGATTCTAACTTAAATGTGGCATTGATAATGTTCCCGTTTCGTGCGTCCGATTACCACTATGTCATCCAGGTATGCGAACGCGAATGGTTCCATCTCCGGTCCGATGACTGAGTCTAGCGCTCTTTGGAACGTCGCTGGTGCTGTGTGTAATCCGAAGGGCATAACTTTCCACTGAAACAGTCCGCGTCCTGGTACCGTAAAGGCAGTGTACTGTTTACTGTCTTCGTCCATCGGTATCTGCCAGTAGCCACTTTTCAGATCCAGTGTGCTTATGTATTTTGCCTCGCGGAGTTGGTTGAGAATGTGATCCACTCGTGGTACTGGGTATGCGTCTCGCTCAGAGTGCTCGTTCAGTTGCCTATAGTCTATGCAAAGCCTCCATTCCTTATTTTTCTTCTCCACGATTACCACTGGCGAACTGTAGGCGAAGTGCGAGGGTTTTATGAGGTTCTGTGCTATGAGTTCGTCGACTTGTTTGTTTATTATTGACTGCATTGCTGGGTTTCGAGGGTAGTACCTCTGTTTAATTGGGCGGTCGTGCTTCATGAAGATTTTGTGCTTTGCAATGTGACTTACTTCTTTGATTTGGCTCATCATCTCTAACTCTCTTTTGAGGGTCTCTTGGATCTGTGCGTCTGTTAAATCCCCTGTTTCTAGTGATCCGTTGCCGTGTCTCTTGTGTGTCTTGCTTCTGCGTTGGTTCCTCTTCTTTTTTTTAATTTTCGCTGTGATGCCTCGGCATTCTAGTGTCGCGTTGCTTTGTTCTAAGAAGTCTATTCCCAAGAGTAGGTCTCCGATCACCTCGTCGAGGACTAATAGTGTTGCTGTGTTTGTTTGTGTCCCGAGTTGTATTGGTACTTCTAGTGCCTCTGTGACCCTCTGTGCAAGTCTTATGACTTCAATTACTTGTTTTCTTTTTCCATGTCTGGCTATTCTGCTGGCTAGTTCTTGGCCGATAAAACTCCGTGTGGCTCCTGTGTCAATTGCACCGCGAATTCTTGTGCTGCCTATGATGACTTGTGCTGGTTGACGTCGACCGTTGAACTTTATTGATGTTGCGGGTGTGGTGTGTGCCCTGGGTGCCCTCTCTGATCCCATGGGCGTCTTCCGTTTCCCGTCGTTTCATTCCTGCGGCAGCAATGAATTGTTCGTATTCCATCCTGTCCGCATACCCAGCAAAACAGTCTTGGTTGGTTATTGCATTCACGTGCTATGTGTCCCGCTGCTCTGCACCGCGAGCATCTATTGTTTTCCTCGATGTGTTCCTCTGTGTCGGCTGTCCCACTAATGCCTTTCGGTTGGTTTCCTGTTCCGTTAGGTGCTGGTTATGGGCTACTTGCGTGTTTCTGAGCCAGTTCTAAAAGGCGTTTGATAGTTTCCTCGCCGTGGTTGCCGTTCTTTATAAAATCTGACATTTGTCTTCGCATGTCCTCGCACAGTGTTTCTGGTTTGACCTCGAATTCTATTAGATAGGCTTCTAGTTGGGCTTTATTGGCATTGCTTATCCAGCCTCGAGTTAACTTGTCTGCCATTGGTGTTTCTATTTGAGGATACCGTCTTTTTGTGTTCAATTTGCTCGGGCGCCGCTGTAACGACCCTGTTTTGGGAGGCGGTATAGCTCGCCGTGGCCAGGGTTCGAAACAGAAATTTATTTCCTACTTTGATCGGTTTACCTCCCTTTCCCCAAAGAATAACACAAATCGAACGCTACAGAGTATGACTATATTTTAATAGTACGATTGATTAAGACTACGTTTTCTAATTATAACGAGAGTGATACTGCTTGATAAGTCGGCGCTACTGAAGGACCGAATGTGGTACTGCAGGTTGATATCGACGCTGCGGAAGGGCCGAGTATATCGCAGCTCGTTGAGTATCGCACTGCTTTGTGTGCGGGATCGGCGCTACGGAAGGGCCGTATGTTGCACTGCTTGTTGCTGGCACTGCGCAATGGTTTTAGAAACTGCTTGGCGTTGCCGATGTGTGATGGCTGAGTGTACTGCTTGTTTTCGACGTTGTGCGGTGGCTGGGTACACTACTTGGTGTTGGCGCTTCGGTATGTCCGATTATGCACTGCTTGGTGTCGACGATGCGCTGTGTCTGGGTGCACTGCTTGTTGTCGGCGCTTTGGAAGGACCGATTGTACACTGCTTGGCGTCGTCGTGACTCGTCGTTTGAGTACGTCGGGTTCGTAGTGTTCTGGGCATCGTTAGTTTCGAGCTGCCGGGCATCGTTAGTTTCGATGTGCCGTTCTATTCCGTATCGTTTCCGGGTCGGAAGCCGGAAACCAGATCGGACGATGATGATAATCCCGCTTTGGGTAATCGGGTTTATTGGGCGATGATTATCGGCAATCGTTACCTTCGTCGAATAAATGTGACCGGGTGCTGTTGGTTTTGGGCGCGCGTTTGAATAATAAAAGGCCAGTATTTGGAATGTTCTTTTTAAGTTTTAATGAGAAAGCGCTTTCGGTTCACTTTTCCGCTACTCCGGCTTGGCTCTTTAGCTAACGATCGCCCAGCTATGTCGGCAGAGACGCCAGCAGAGCGGCGGTCGACGCTTATGTATAAATGGGTATATATAAGTAATGCTGACGGAGGGTTGCCGCGGCTGACTCTGCAATTTCCAGTCTCAGTGAACTAAAGAGCGGTCATATTACCGAGCACTTTGGGCACTGCTTGGGTCTTATGTATGTAAGTATTGTGGCCAAGTGCTACAATGTGTTTGCACTCATATTATCTTTATTCCTTTTTTAAGGAAATAATTTGAAGCTGTTTAATGCAAAGTCACTACTTTTTTAACATCTTCATTGCGCAGCCCAAATAAGCCCAATACCACTAACCATACAACATATAGACTGGTCATTTCATACAACGCATTTGGACACAAAAAAACGGATCGCGGGGGGTCCCCCGTGCTCACAGCAGCAGGTCCATGCACTTCGTGTGCGTTCGGGTTTTTTGCTCTCTCATTCTTATTCTCATTTTTATACTCGCGCACTCATTGCACGAGTTCAGTCGTTCAGTCGCAGAGAGCGCTTTTTGAAGAAGGCTGCCCTGCGCTTGAATTCGTATGCATTCTCATACACGGGAGCATGTGTGCGTTTATTTCATTTCGGCGCATCAAAAATATTTTGTCTTTTGCCACTTTTAAAACTTGGTACCCTAAGAATATGGGCGTATTTATTATTGGGTTATGATATAATATATATATGTTGTAATATATTTTTTTAATATTTCAGCATACATTTTATTTTTGTTTACAAATTCAAATAAGTGGTAGCAGTAAAATGTTTTACATATATGTATGTATTCGAATTTATAGAAATCAGTCCACTGAGATGGGAACAGGGCATATCGCAGTCGTGTCACTTGAAACACCGACTGCTCTTCAGTGGTTGAGAAAACTTCAAACTAAATCAGCCCTTGTCGATGTTTTGCGAGCGGTTGGTGCCTGCATACCCTACCGACGATTGCTTTTAAGGGGAGTGGGCTTTTAGGACACTTGTGTTAAATGTTATGTTTAGTGATCTTTGGTTGATTTAATTTTTAATGATTCGCAGTGTAATTTTAATTGTCTTTAAACAAGTAATAAATAATAAAATACTTTTTACATTTTTGTAAACGTAAATGTTGCATTGTCGGACATAAATTTATTAATTTGATCAGCCATGAGATTCTCAAATACCTTTGATAGGTATGGTAAAATGGAGATGGGTCTGTACTCATTATTTGATTTAGGAATCGGAATTATTTTTGCCGCTTTCCAACAGTCCGGTTAAGTAGATTTTGTCAGTACAGTATTAAAGGTATAGGTTATGTATGGCAGGATTTTTGGCAGCAGAATTTTTATGAATTTAGGGTATGTTGTCAGACCCAGTGGCGTCACTCTTAATTCTTAGTATACTTTGTAGGAAATCACACTGATTAACACACAAAAACCTAAATCTAATATCACTGACAGTTTCAGATACAAATCGTGGGTTCAGATATTTATTTTCAGTGATTTCGGGTACTTTGCAGCTGAACTTTTTATTAAGTTCATTTACATTAATGTCTTGTTCAAGTGTTGGTTTAACTTTGCATATTCCCAGGTTTTTAATTATTTTCCATGTCTGAGCAGTGGAAGCTGCGTTGTTGAATTTATGGGAATAGAAATTTGCCTTGGCGGTGTCAGTAAGTTTGGTCACTTTTTTTCTCAATGACTTGAACACTGCGTAAGCTTGAGGTGTCCTGTACCTTCTCCACTTATTGTACGCCCCGTCACGCTGTAATATTGCGTCTTTGATGTTTCTTTGGAACCATGGTTTTTCAGAAAAACGAATAACTTTGCTACGAACAGGTACGACACAGTTATATAAATAACAAATATTGTTTTGTAAAAGGTTAACTTGTTCGTCTACTTCGGAAAGGGAATATATGTCATTCCAATTGCACAAATTAAAGGTGGAGTCCAAAAGGTCATAGTTGATATTTCTAAAGTCCCTAAAAACTATTGGATGGTCAAGGTATTGTAGGTCAAGTGCGTAAGTCAAGTATATGAGGTCATGTTTTGAGAACGATGGGACAATAAGTTGGTCATATGTAGCTACTTTGTCTGTATTAGACACAAAAAATAAGTCTAAAAGCGAGTTGCGGGTTTTGGTAAAATGCGTAGGGGACACAAAGATAACCAACTTCATCCCCAGCGATTTCATGTCCTCTGCAAGGTGGGAATCCCTTAAAATATCGCTATTAAAATCGCCTGTTATAATGACTTCTGAATAATTAATTGACACGTCAGGAATGATGTTTAAAAATTGTTCATAGTCAATACGGCAGTTAGGTCGGTATACACACCCAATTAGTAGCTTATCAGCATATCTTTGGCATCTAATTTCTATAAATAAGTATTCAATTGCAAATAAGTATTCAATTGGTGCAAAAATGGCCCACGTCGATTTTTGTCACGCGATCCGTTGCCACCGAAGGTAACTACTAAATTGTATCCCAGTATCATAGACATATCGGACAATTGATTGCTTGCTGAGTAGCAACGAGATAAAGAAAATTTGTCCATTATTTCAAGAATTCAAAATGAAGAACTGGGAGAAGATTTAACCAAAACATAATAGGTGGTTTATTGGTGGATTTCAATGAAGCAAGCGACGTGGAAGGCGACTTCGAGAGGATTCTAACTTAAATGTGGCATTGATGGACTTCAATGCGAAATTCTATACAATCATACACTTAGATTGCCGTAAGTACATGTTCATGTATTCACCTGGCTATAGTGAGGCGCCTAATTAGTGTTGGAGAACCTGAGTGGTGTCCTTTGTAACGACCCTGTTTTGGGAGGCGGTATAGCTCCCTTTCTCCAAAAAATAACACAAATCAAAAGATACAGAGTATGGTTATATTTTATAGTACGATTGATTAAGACTACTGCTCGATAAGTCGGCGCTGCTGAAGGACCGAATGTGGTACTGCTGGTTGATATCGACGCTGCGGAAGGGCCGAGTATATCGCAGCTTGTTGAGTATCGCACTGCTTTGTGTGCGGGATCGGCGCTACGGAAGGGCCGTATTTTGCACTGCTTGTTGCTGGCACTACGCAGTGGCTGAGGAACTGCTTGGCGTTGCCGATGTGTGATGGCTGAGTGTAGTGCTTGTTGTCGACGTTGTGCGGTGGCTGGGTACACTGCTTGGTGTTGGCGCTTCGGTATGGCCGATTATGCACTGCTTGGTGTCGACGATGCGCTGTGCCTGTGTGCACTGCTTGGTATCGGCGCTTCGGAAGGGCCGATTGTACACTGCTTGTCGTCGTCGTTCGACTTCTGGCAGGAACTCACTGAGATGGGCCGGAGTTACGAAAACCGTGCCGGGCTCAGCGATCACGACTGGGCCTGGGTGCGTATTCCAAAACCACACCGGGCGTCGGTGATCCTCTCCAGGTCGTAGAGCCGAATTCAAACCGAACGCTTACGGATCCACCACCACTACCAAGACTAACTACCAGAACACTTACCCGGGCATTCCTCCTAGTTGTTGTTTCCTCGAGAGTCGTCGGAACGCAAGTGACTGGTCTGGAGCTGTGTCTCCGCTTATATAGGCGCTGCTTAGTGTGACCAGATCGGATGATGATGATAATCCCGCTTTGGGTAATCGGGTTTATTGGGCGATGATTATCGGCAATCGATAACTTCGTCGAATAAATGTGACCGGGTGGTGTTGGCTTTGGGCGCGCGTTTGAATAATAAAAGGCCAGTAATTGGAATGTTCTTTTAAGCTTTAATGAGAAAGATAAATTTTTATATATTTGTGACGGTGGGTCGTCACACTCCCCCCGTTTAGGAGGCCGTGGCTCCCGTGGTCTTCACGGCTGACGTTTCCACTTCGCCCGATCCGGATCCTGGTTGCCAGTTACCCGGTTGTTACCCTCCGGGTCCCTCGGCTTCCTGGGCGCCAGGTTGACTTTAGGAGGGCTACGGCTTCCGCCACCTTCTCCTCGTGTTGGGTTACGATGGGTGGCTTGGTGCTATCTTTTGGTGCTATCTTTTCGCACTCCTCATCCCAATTCTACTCCGACTCCTCGGATAGATCCACTGGACCAACTCCCAAGTATCTATATAGGTCGGATAGGCGTCTCGGCTTCACCCATGCCCTCTGTGGTCGCTGTCTGTCCATTAGTTTTCGTTTAGTCGTTTAGTTCCTGTGGATGTCATTTGCTGTGGGGATCTTGATCTGTGGCTATTTCTCCGTTGCGGTTGTTTGGTGTCGTATCCTGTTCCTTTTCCGTGTCCTTGTGTTCTCATTGTCGTCGTTGTTGAGTTTTTTTCTTCTCTTCTAGCTGGTGCCTGCCTTGCGACCGGTGCCGCCCTGGTTGGTCTTCTGCCTCTAGCTGGACCTGCCACGTCCGCGGTCCCGAGTATGAGGACTCGACGCCGCTGCTGGTTAAGGCTTTCCAGGTTTTCCCGTTATTTTTTAGGGAGTTTTCTAGTTTCTTGTCCATTCTGAAATAATCAATGCTTTTGGTGATAAGTTGGGAGATATCACTTTAAGCTACTTCGCTCTCTACTACAGGTTTCAGTTCGTTTATGTATGCTCTGTGTCGCCGTATGTCTTATTGTCGCTATAACTGTTGAAACGAAACCCTTCACTTTAAATGTGCCCTCGTATTTCGGTGCTTACTTTGCTGCAAACCCAATAGCTGCCTTTGAGAATGGGTGTTGTCGTTCCATACGAGATCTTCTCATTGGGTCTTCAGTCTCTTTTCCGTAGGTTGTATGACCTGGCTTGCTCTTGTGCTGCTATTCCCATGTTCCGATGTGCTAGTTTGCTCGTTTCTATCATGCGTTGTAACCTTACCTCTATCGTTTCCTTTACCATTCCGGATCCAGGTGTGGTTTCGTTATACAGGCTCCCAGGTAGTCGAATTTTTCGTCCGTATAGTAGGTACGCCGGGCTGTATCCTGTTGATTCTGACCTGCTGCTATTGGTGGCCATTGCTATTTCGGGTAGCCAGTCGTCCCACCTTGTGTGTTCGGTTCCGGAGAATTGAGTTATCATAGTTTTTATTGTCCTATTTGCCCTCTCGGCTGGGGTCTCTTGCGGGGTGTATGGCGCTGTTAACTGGTGGACGATTCCCCATTTCTGTAACTGTGCCTTAAACTTATTACTCGTGAACTGTACCCCGTTGTCCGAGATGAGTTTTAACGGTGTACCGTATCGTGTGAGGATCTGTTCCCGTAAAACCTTACACTTTCTGTTGTGGCTTTTCTGACGGCTGCTAGCTCCACCCACTTGGAGAACTTGTCGAACATCACTAGATGCATGTTATTGCCGTGCCTGCTGTAGCTTCGCTGTGGCTTTCTCGTAGCACTCGTTCTATTTGGTTCTTTCCCACGCATAGCTTCCACGGTTGGGTATCCTCGTCTGCGGCCCTTGACGGTAGATGTCTGTATAGTTTTCCTTCTATTAATTCGTAATCTGGCCATGTTTCTGGTTCTTTTTCTATTGCAAGGAGTTTCTGCTTTATCCACTCGTCCTCCTCTACTTCGGCTCCGTGTATTTCTTCCTCGAGTATTCGGGATAATGCGTCTGCCACGACGTTAAGATTGCCTTTGCGATAGCGTACCTCGAATGAGTATGGCTGCATTGACAATGCCCATCTTGCAATCCGTCCTGAAGGGATCCCGATCGAGTTAAGCCATTTAAGTGCTTGGTGGTCAGTGATAACGACGAAGTGGTACCCTTCGAGGTACATCCTCATTTTCTGGATGGCCCAGTGTATTGCCAGGCACTCTTTTTCGGTATCGCGGCTATCTTTATGTATTTATGTTCTTCCTTAAAGAAGTGGCAGTTCTCTGTGTTGATCTTAAGATTTGCCTTGCGGAGTCGCCTCATTACCTCCTGTAGCTTCTCCAGGTGTTCCCGTTTCGTGCGTACGATTACCACTATGTCATCCAGGTATGCGAACGCGAATGGTTCCATCTCCGGTCCGATGACTGAGTCTAGCGCTCTTTGGAACGTCGCTGGTGCTGTGTGTAATCCGAAGGGCATAACTTTCCACTGAAACAGTGTACTGTTTACTGTCTTCGTCCATCGGTATCTGCCAGTAGCCACTTTTCAGATCCAGTGTGCTTATGTATTTTGCCTCGCGGAGTTGGTTGAGAATGTGATCCACTCGTGGTACTGGGTATGCGTCTCCCTCAGAGTGCTCGTTCAGTTGCCTATAGTCTATGCAAAACCTCCATTCCTTATTTTTCTTCTCCACGATTACCACTGGCGAACTGTAGGCGAAGTGGAGGGTTCTATGAGGTTCTGTGCTATGAGTTCGTCGACTTGTTTGTTTATTATTGACTGCATTGCTGGGTTTCGAGGGTAGTACCTCTGTTTAATTGGGCGGTCGTGCTTCATGAAGATTTTGTGCTTTGCAATGTGACTTACTTCTTTGATTTGGCTCATCATCTCTAACTCTCTTTTGAGGGTCTCTTGGATCTGTGCGTCTGTTAAATCCCCTGTTTCTAGTGATCCGTTGCCGTGTCTCTTGTGTGTCTTGCTTCTGCGTTGGTTCCTCTTCCTTTTTTTAATTTTCGCAGTGATGCCTCGGCATTCTAGTGTCGCGTTGCTTTGTTCTAAGAAGTCTATTCCCAAGAGTAGGTCTCCGATCACCTCGTCGAGGACTAATAGTGTTGCTGTGTTTGTTTGTGTCCCGAGTTGTATTGGTACTTCTAGTGCCTCTGTGACCCTCTGTGCAAGTCTTATGACTTCAATTACTTGTTTTCTTTTTCCATGTCTGGCTATTCTGCTGGCTAGTTCTTGGCCGATAAAACTTCGTGTGGCTCCTGTGTCAATTGCACCGCGAATTCTTGTGCTGCCTATGATGACTTGTGCTGGTTGACGTCGACCGTTGAACTTTATTGATGTTGCGGGTGTGGTGTGTGCCCTGGGTGCCCTCTCTGATCCCATGGGCGTCTTCCGTTTCCCGTCGTTTCATTCCTGCGGCAGCAATGAATTGTTCGTATTCCATCCTGTCCGCATACCCAGCAAAACAGTCTTGGTTGGTTATTGCATTCACGTGCTATGTGTCCCGCTGCTTTGCACCGCGAGCATCTATTGTTTTCCTCGATGTGTTCCTCTGTGTCGGCTGTCCCACTAATGCCTTTCGGTTGGTTTCCTGTTCCGTTAGGTGCTGGTTATGGGCTTCTTGCGTGTTTCTGAGCCAGTTCTAAAAGGCGTTTGATAGTTTCCTCGCCGTGGTTGCCAGTTCTTTATAAAATCTGCCATTTGTCTTCGCATGTCCTCGCACAGTGTTTCTGGTTTGACCTCGAATTCTATTAGATAGGCTTCTAGTTGGGCTTTATTGGCATTGCTTATCCAGCCTCGAGTTAACTTGTCTGCCATTGTTGTTTCTATTTGAGGATACCGTCTTTTTGTGTTCAATTTGCTCGGGCGCCGCTGTAACGACCCTGTTTTGGGAGGCGGTATAGCTCGCCGTGGCCAGGGTTCGAAACAGAAATTTATTTCCTCCTTTGATCGGTTTACCTCCCTTTTCCCAAAGAATAACACAAATCGAACGCTACAGAGTATGGCTACATTTTAATAGTACGATTGATTAAGACTACGTTTTCTAATTATAACGAGAGTAATACTGCTTGATAAGTCGGCGCTACTGAAGGACCGAATGTGGTACTGCTGGTTGATATCGACGCTGCGGAAGGGCCGAGTATATCGCAGCTCGTTGAGTATCGCACTGCTTTGTGTGCGGGATCGGCGCTACGGAAGGGCCGTATGTTGCACTGCATGTTGCTGGCACTGCGCAATGGTTCCAGAAACTGCTTGGCGTTGCCGATGTGTGATGGCTGAGTGTACTGCTTGTTTTCGACGTTGTGCGGTGGCTGGGTACACTGCTTGGTGTTGGTTCTTCGGTATGACCGAATATGCACTGCTTGGTGTCGACGATGCGCTGTGTCTGGGTGCACTGCTTGTTGTCGTATGCGCTTGAATTCGTATGCATTCTCATATACGGGAGCATGTGTGCGTTTATTTCATTTCGGCGCATCAAGAATATTTTGTCTTTTGCCACTTTTCAAACTTGGTACCCTAAGAATATTGGCGTATTTATTATTGGGTTATGATATAATATATATATGTTGTAATATATTTTTTTAATATTTCAGCATACATTTTATTTATGTTTACAAATTCAAATAAGTGGTAGCAGTAAAATGTTTTACATATATGTATGTATTCGAATTTATAGAAATCAGTCCACTGAGATGGGAACAGGGCATATCGCAGTCGTGTCACTTGAAACACCGACTGCTCTTCAGTGGTTGAGAAAACTTCAAACTAAATCAGCCCTTGTCGATGTTTTGCGAGCGGTTGGTGCCTGCATACCCTACCGACGATTGCTTTTAAGGGGAGTGGGCTTTTAGGACACTTGTGTTAAATGTTATGTTTAGTGATCTTTGGTTGATTTATTTTTTAATGATTCGCAGTGTAATTTTAATTGTCTTTAAACAAGTAAAAATAATAAAATACTTTTTACATTTTTGTAAACGTAAATGGAACAAATATAAAAATCCGCATTTTTTAAATGATAATAATTTTAGATTTTAATTGTACCAATATCTTGGATTATAACAAATTGTTTAAAGACAGTTAATATATATATTTGTTCCATTTACGTTTATGGCACCAACCGCTCGCAAAACATCGACAAGAGCTGATTTAGTTTTAAGTTTTCTCAAACAATGAAGAGCAGTCGGTGTTTCAAGTGACACGACTGCGATATGCCCTGTTCCCATCTCAGTGGACTGATTTCTATAAATTCGAATACATACATATATGTAAAACATTTTACTGCTACCACTTATTTGAATTTTTAAACAAAAATAAAATGTATGCTGAAATATAAAAAAATATATTACAACATATAATATTCATATTTATATCATAACACAATAGTAAATACGCCCATATTCTTAGGGTACCAAGTTTGAAAAGTGGCAAAAGACAAAATATTCTTGATGCGCCGAAATGAAATAAACGCACACATGCTCCCGTGTATGAGAATGCATGATCACGCATACATACAAAGACGAATTCAAGCGCAGGGCAGCCTTCTTCAAAAAGCGCCTCTCTGCGACTGAACGACTGAACTCGTGCAATGAGTGCGCGAGCATAAAAATGAGAAAAAGAATGAGAGAGCAAAAAACCCGAACGCACACGAAGTGCATGGACCTGCTGCTGTGAGCACGGGGGACCTCCCGCGATCCGTTTTTTTGTGTCCAAATGCGTTGTATGAAATGACCAGTCTATATGTTGTATGGTTAGTGCCAATACCTAGTGGAAATAGAGAGCAGGTGTAGCAACCCCAGGGCTATCTTCAGCAGCTATTCTAAAGCCTAAACAGGCCCAACGAGCTATCCATTGCAGAGCAGCCGCAGCAGCATCAGCAGGAGCTGTTGCTACTCTTCCTAACCCTACCTCAACATAAAACTAATGCAAGTTAACCAACCCGTGAAACCGGGCCGCTTATGGAATTAATAAACCATTTTTTCAAAATTCAATTTAAACAATCTTTGCCTAAGCCTTTGCATTTGCCTTTGTTTTTGCCCATGCCTTTGGCTTTGGGGTCCGCTCTTGGTTTCCCTACCAAAATAAACATAAGTTTCCACTCGAAGCGCAATCAATTGCGTTCTAAGTTCAAGCTATTGCGATCCAAGCCCAAACAAATTGCAAATTCACAATAGGATGCCATGATTTCATCCTAAGCTTATATTCTTAACAAAAGGAAAAGTTCTAGAAGCTCAAAGAAAAGCTTCTGGCCGAGGTTCGTTGGATAAGATTTAAGAATTAAGCAGTAGTCAATCTTTGATCAAGAAACAGTTCGGAAGTAACAAATTCGAATGTGAAAAATAAAGTGTCAAAGTGTTAAATTAAATAAAAGGTTTAACACCAAGTTTCAAAAAATAAAAAAATATATTTTTTTAACAAATTTACTAGTGATAAACTTAATTGGCGCCCAACGTGGGCGGCGATAAAAAAAGTTCTAAAAAATTATTAAAAAGGAACTTGCGCCGCAAAAACCTAACCATTTTAGTGGAAAAATTAAAACATCCACAACAAACCGACGACACCGAATATTGTGAAAGTGATCGTGATTTAAAAATTTAAAAGGAAATCAATTAATGCAATAATCAAAATAATTAAACAGCTGGTGATATATAATAAAGGAGGACCAAAAACATTAATTCACAGTACAAGAACATACAACAAAAAACAAATAAATAAAGAACAATAAATCAAAAATAATAATTAAAGAATACTAAACAAAAACACAATTAATAAAGAAAGTTAAATAAAAACACAAATATATCAACTTGGAAATCCAAGAAGAATAAAAACAGAAATATTTCATTTAAACAAAGAAGGAAGGAAGCAAGGGCTGAAGGGCATTCCCTCGCGAAAATTCAACACGACTACAACCAAAATAACAAAGAAGGAAGGAAGTTAAAGGGAATTCCCTCGCCATCATCAAAGACGACAGGCTTAAAATTAAAAGATCGTAAGAAATAAGAACAATATGAATATTATGTGAGTTAGCGGGAAGCAGCAGAAAACGCTGAGTCAGTATATTCAAAAAAGTAAGCGATATTTCGCAGCGCTATTAATATTAAGGAACAAGATATCAGGAAAAGCAAACGAGGCTCTAACCATCCACGGAACAGTCCTAAATTTTGATGCTATTTTAGCCAGATTAGATTTCGTTTTTAGCGATAGAAGACCGCTACACATTATCGAACAAGAACTAAGTATTCTTACACAAGTAAACTAAGTGTAATGGAATATTATAACCAAGTGTACAGGAAACTAACATTACTGACTAACAAAACTATAAACATATGGTCGTAATAAGCCAATCACTTCAGAAATTAATGATAGACATAGACAGGGTGCACTAAGAGTTTTCGTAACTGGCCTTAACGGCCCAATATCATCGACTCTTTATTTGTATTTTTGTATTTGTATTTATTATAAAATTTCATCCTAACGCTACAAGTTTGGAACTTATAAGTTAATGCGCTAGTCACTTCGAGTTTGCAAATATTTAATTGTTACATTATACTTAAAACTAATTTTCATAAAAACTAACCTAAGTCGCCTTCTATTTTTACTTTAATTTACGTAATAGTGTTTTTAAGGTGTGTGAATAATTTTATCTTGAATTGCGTGGCACTGCTAATATTTTTAAGATGGTTTGGGAGCTGATTCCATGAT